>NC_086187.1:5482500-6091666 GCF_023053635.1 Elgaria multicarinata webbii
AATGCTTCCACAACAATTATCAATGTTAACAATATGGGATATGGGAAAAAAGTTAAGTTATATGAAACAAGGAAGTTTTGAATCAGCAAACAAGCCAGGAAAATGCCTGGCTTATAAATTGAAGAAAGAAAGAGAACAGAGAACAATATTTAAAATAAAGGAAAATGGAGCGGAATTCAGAGATGATACGGTCGGCCATACAAAGCGTCTTTCATCAATATTATTCAAATTTATATAAGAGACAGGATATATCAACAGATTTAATGGATAAATACATTGAAAAACAAAAATTACCCAAAATTTAAAAGGAAGAACTATTAATGATGAATGGTCCCATAACAACAGCTGAGATGGTGGCAGCGAAAAGAATGATTAGTTGGGGAAATCCCTAGGACCGGATGGACTGTCAGGTTGATACTACAAGATCCTTGAGGATGATCTCCTACAACCACTACAGTCTACAATGAACTCTATTTTGAATAGTGGGGAGATACCTGGTACTTGGAAGATGGCTTATAGAACACTTATACAGAAAGAAGGACAGGACTTGACCTTGACCAAGAATTATAGGCCGATATCATTACTAAATAATGATTATAAGCTATTTATGGCAATTTTGGCAGAAAGAGTTAAGGAAGTCCTACAAGAATTCATACATGAGGATCAAAGTGGCTTCTTACCTAAGAGGCAGTTGAGAGACAATGTAAGAACGGTCATAGATGCTGTGGAATATTTGGAAAAACACCCAGAGAAACAGGCTGCTTTGATTTTTCTCGATGCAGAGAAAGCGCTTAATAATCTTAATTGGCCCTTTTCATTTAGAACTCTAGAGGACCTGGATTTTGGAGTAAACTTCATAAAATGGGTGAAATCTATTGATACCTCTCAGAAAGCGCAAGGAATTATCAATGGAAATGTGACCAAATCCTGTGAAATACAAAGGGGGACGGGACAGGGTTGTCCCCTGTCCCCGTTATTGTTTATTTTGGAGTTAGAACTGCTGAACCACGATCTCAGACAAGATGAGCGAATCAGAGGAATAAAGAGAAAAAAAGAGTCATACAAGCTGAGGGCATTTGCGGATGATTTGGTTTTTGCCTTGGAAGGTCCTTGAAAGGGCATTGAAATCTTGGTGAGAAAATTGAAAGCGTTTGGGGCAGTAGCAGGTTTCAAAGTTAACAAGCAAAAGGCAAAGTTGTTAACAAAGAATATGAGCTCCCAAGAACAATCAGAATTGATAGAAAAGATAGGCTTCCAAATAGAAAAGAAGGTAAAATATTTGGGAATTGTACTAACAAATATGAATCGTATGTTATTTCATCATAACTATGTTAAGGTGTGGAATGAAGTTTAAAAGATGGAAAAAGCTCCAACTGTCTTTTCTGGGGAGAATTTAAACAATTTAAATGAACAATTTAAATGAATTTGCCGAGAATGTTATTTTTGTTTCAAACAATACCCATTGTAACCTCGGACGTATCATTTAAGCAGTGGCAGAGATATGTATCTAAATTTATCTGGCAAGCAAAAAACCAAGAGTTAAAATTAAAATATTGCAGGATGCCAAAGAAAGAGGAGGACTAGGTTTACCAGACCTCCAGGCATATTTCTCTGCCTGCTGCTTAGTGTGGATGGAAGATTGGATGTTGTTGAAAAATAGGAGACTGTTGGAACTGGAAGGACATGAATTGAGATATGGATGGCATGGCTATTTGTGGTATGACAAAGCTAAAGTTAACATAGAATTTAATAATCATTATGTGAGACGTGCTATCCTAAGAGGATGGAATAAATATAAACCTAGGTTCGGCCAGAAAATACCACTTTGGGTATCTGCCCAGGAGGCTATTCATAGGAGGGAATGGTCATCTATGCATACATAGTTAACATACAATGATGTATTAGAAATGTTAAAAGATGAATGTAAATTCAAATCAAGGGAGGAGTTGTTGAAAGAAGGTCATATATGTCAATGGTTTTTGTATGTACAAATTATGGAAAGGTTTAAAACAGATAAAAAGAATTGTGGGTTTGAGCAATCAAAATCTGAGTTTGAAATGGCACTGTGTACAAAAGATGAGCATGTGATTTCAAAGATGTATATAATCTTTGATTAAGGTATGAAACAGAGGATGAGCAGGTAAAAGATGGTATGATAAGATGGGCTTAACATTTTGGATATAACATTTCAGTGGAACAGTGGGAGAATATGTGGGGAAAGGGTTTGAAATTTACATTATGTTCAAGAGTTAAAGAGAATCTTTATAAGAAGATGTATTGATGGCATGCAGTACGTTACCTAAGAAGCTGGCCAAAATGTATAAGGGTAAATGTTGGAAATGTGAGGAAGAAGGAACCTTCCATCACCTTTGGTGGACCTGCAAAAAAGCTAAGGCATTCTGGATGCAAATACACCTTTGAATTCAGAAAATATTAAAGACTAATATACAAATGAAACCAGAAGCCTTTCTATTGGGGCTAACGGACAATCATCTGAAAGAGAAGGGGGGAACTTTGCTTTTGTATATGACAACGGCAGGGAGATTATTATATGCACAGAAGTGGGAAGATGAAACAACGTCAACAATGCAAGAAAGCATATTGAAGATGTTCGAGTTGGCAGAAACGGCAAAACTAACAGCGATAATGAAGGATCAATCAACCGCCACATTTATATCAGAATTTATTTATTTATTTTTATACCGCCCAATAGCCGAAGCTCTCTGGGCGGTTCACAAATGGAATGGAATGGAAACCACTGATAGGATTTCTGCAAGAGACATAGAAAAACAACGTATTTGTCTGTGGATTCAATGTATGAGATTTAGTTAACTTAGAAGAAAGAAAAGAATTTGATTATTATGTTAAATGTATTGAACAAGGAGAGCATATAATTCACATTTTTGATGTGTAGAGAGCCGAAAACATACCTTAACCTTGATGTGTGTTTTCCTTTCCTTTCTCTCTCCCCCTTTTCTTCTCCCTTTTTTATAGCTTTATGTAATACTTTTAGGCTACATGTGTTTATGAAATAATAATAAAAAATGATTACAAAAAGAGAGATTGTGCAGCGATTTCAGTTTAACAGTCCCTCACGCTCCCCTGGGATGTCTGTGGCAGACTATGTGGCAGACCTGTGTCGCCTGTCAGAGCATTATGAGTTTGGAGATACCTTGAATGCCCTGTCTGTGGCATCAATGAGGACAGGATGCAGAGGCGTTTATTGGCAGAATCCAATTTAGACTTCAAGAAAGCCCTGGAGATTGTGCAAGCCGTGGAGGTGGCAACTCAGAAGGCTTTCGATTTGCAGAGGGTCTCTACAACCCCAGAGATGCTCAGATAGTCTCTGCTACTGTGCCTAAGTTGGCTGAAAAGGGCTCTCCGGGGAAGACAGAATCCACAAAGGTAGCCGAAGTCCCTGTTTTCGATGTGGAGGGAAACCTGATGGTCACCCATGCCCCCACAGGAATAGTGAGTGCTGGTTGTGCCTAAATCGAGGCCATTTCGCTAAAATGTTTCGTACAAGAAGGACACAGAAAAAGGACCAGGAAGCTCACAACAGCAAGCAGATACACCACATTACAGGTGCAGGAGAGAATGCTGAGAGCACAGATGTGGTGTACACCACGTATGACATGGCTAGAGAAAATGTTGATACACACATGTACTGGTGAATATGCCCCAGTGAGAGGCAGTATCCATGTTGAATAGATACTGTTGTTTTTATACTGCTGTTTTTATGTTTCTGATGATTTTCAAATTTTGTATCCTTTTTAAGTGTTTACTGTTTATAACTTTTGTGAACCGCCCAGACAGCTTCGGGTGTGGGGCAGTATACAAATGTAATAAATCAATAAATAAATAGAGGTGATATATGCGAATGAGACCTTACAATTGCCCTTAGTTGCAGGGAAAGGGAAAGGACCTAGTCTAATGGGCCAGGACTGGATAAGGCTGCTGAACCTTAACTGGGCAAACATGAATAATGCCAGTTATTCCGGAGAGACTGAAAGGACCACAATCCCTGCTTCAGATCATGCCACTGCTTTCGGCATCTCTCCTGATGAAGTAACTTCAGAGCTAGAACATCCAGTGACACCCATTGGGTGAGCCGGGAGAACGGGCAGTTACCCTGCGCCATTGAAGGTGACATCCCAAGGCCAGGGAGAGGCTGAACTTGTCAATACAAAGGACCTTGTGGGTTAAGACCAATGTATCTGGAAACTAGTTCAGTATACTCAAGATATCAATTGATTTTCTGTATCTTCATTTTCGGTTTGTCTATAGCTGATAGTAGAAACTAAAGGGAGAGGAGTGTACTTTGGTTCAGTTTAATTTCTGCCTTGACAAATGTGAGGCAAAACCTCCGAATTTTAAAAGAGACACTGTCCTAGTTACAACTAGGTCTGTGCAAGCCTCGGGCCTCAGAATTTGAAATCCAAATTACGATGGTCATTTCGTAAGGGATCTGCCATTTTATGATGGAAAACCACCTTTTTAATGCACAGCTCTAGGCTGTAAAGAAGAAACAGCCTACGACTGTTGTATATCTGTACAGATATTTTGTACTCTGTACAGCACCATGTACATTGATGGTGCTATATAAATAAATAAATAAATAAATAAATAAATAAATAATAATAATATATCGCCCAGAGAGCTTCGGCTATGGGGCAGGATATAAATGTAATAAATGAAATAAATGAATAAAATAAATAAATAAAACTCCCAGCATGCATTGCCTGGGAGAGCTGAGCCTATCAGAGCCCAGGGTCAGTGGGCACTCACGTCCTCCCTGCTGCCACTGCAACCGCCCACTCACAAGCGTGATCGCCCACTCCCTGACGTGGTCCAGAACACTCCAGTTCCTGGAGGAGTTCTCGTGTGTTCTGCAGGCGCCCCACAGCCGACTGCATCTCCCAAAAGCCGAAGCAGGCATCTGCGTGGTGCCCGTGGAACACATGAGGACCCCTCCAGGGACCAGAGTATCCTGGACCACATCAGGGAGTGGACGATCACGCTTGCGAGTGGGTGATCGCCGCGGCAGCAGGGAGGACACGAGTGCCCACTGACCCCGGGCTCTGGTAGGTTCAGCCCTCCCAGGCGATGCATGCTGTATAGGTTGTAAATGTTTTTCATTAAAAAAGGAAAAAAAAGGAAAAAGGGAATGAGAAAGAGAGAGATGAAAAAGAAGGAAAGAAAAATGAGAGAGAGAGAGAGAGAGAGAGAGAGAGAGAGAGAGAGAGAGAGAGAGAAAGAGAGAGAGGGGAAAAGGGAGGAAGGAAGGAAAAGGGGGCAGGAGCACTACCAGAACCAGTATCTTTCCATTCTCATCCTGCAAAAACAGAGACATTAGAGGAATGAGTCCAAGTGGTTTCTATGGGGTGTGGCAGCGGTGCCGCCGCCAGGTGAGCCCCCCTCCCCCTTACTTACCTGCGTTTGGAGCTCCAGATGGAGGTGAACCGTTTCACCTCCATCCACAGCTCCCCCTGACCCGATTCGAATCCGCCTTTGGTGAAGACGGATCGGGTCGCTATGCCCCGGATTCACGATCCGAATCGGAGTGGAGCACAGCCCTAGTTCCTACTCATCTCTATGCATGACCAGGGCATGGTGCCACACCACAAAACCCCATCCCCAATGTCACATTTCCCACCAGCATTTCTGAAACATCGAAGCAAAAGAAAATTCCAAACCTTTTCCTTTCGGGCCCTTCATTTTTTGGCTTCCTAATCTGAAAGTGAGTGAGAGAGAGAGAGAGACGTTTGTAATGGCTGATGAGGGCCTCCGTGGTTTTCTGACTCTTAGGGACCCCCGTGGGAGAGGAGGCTGAGGGACCAACAATCCCCCTTCCCAAGGGACAACACAATTTCAGCCTCCATGTGTTTTTCAGTTTTGTGGGAGAAGCTGGGTGGCTGCTGAAAAGGGCAGCAGCATTGCATCTTGTCCCTTCAAAACCCCTTGACGCACTTTGTCGCAGTGGCTCTACAGGCAGTGACCAACACAAGCTCTCGCAGAAGGACACCACACTGTGAGTTTCCCTCCCCCATCCCCTGAAATGGCAGCCAGTTCTACTGGGGTCCCAGGGTCATCCTCAGGGGCTTCCACCAACTCATGTGGTGAGTTTTTAAAGAGCCAAATAGCTCTGTGAGCAGAGAGTGCAGTGTAATGCATTGCCTTACCTCTTCCTCTGACGGCTCCAATGGAGCTGCATTCCTCTTCCTCCATGCCCGCTTTCTGCTTGGGGGGAGGTTCCCTTCGGCCTAAATAGAAGGAAAGAATGCCATCAGGCGGGTGGTCTGCATTCCCTTGGACTATCCCTACATGCTATTTCCCATCTTTGTACCTCCCTTTCTACTGTGCAGGGAAGGACCGGTCTTTCAGCAGGGCTGGTGGAATGGCCCTGCTTCCCAGTCAAAATGGAGTCAATGGGTTGACTGCAGAACCACTGTTGCCTCTCATTTCAAGATGCTGTGGATGATGGAGGAGGAAAAGGAGAGGGCGGAGAAGGTGATCTTACCTGTGAAGATGGTTGCCCTGTTGTTGTTGTAGGAGGTGTAGCAGATGCTGTTGCAGGAGGTGGAGGAGAAGGTGAAGCTGCTGATGATGTTTCTGACTCCTGTGAAAATAACAGTACATAAACTCTATTTTGGTCTATAGCGTAATTGATAACTTCCCCCTTTCACCACTCAAGCTCCACTACGTTTACGTTCCTTTGGCTTGAGGGCTGCCCTGAGGGGCTGCCCTTGGGAAAGTCAGGGAATTCTGATTGGCCAACACATTCATCAAGCTATTTTTATGAATCTATTATTTACCCCAGGATTACCTCAGCTTCTTTCTGAACCATTTTGACCAGGGAGAGGGGAGGAAACACCCAGATATCAGGCAGCTTACGCCGGAGTACATATTCCCCTCATCCCACATTGTCAGACAGTGATCCTGGTTGCACCCCCAGAAGTAGAACATCCTATGCTACCATGCCCCATTCATGGCCTTGCTCCTTCGCTGACTCCCGCCCTCCACCATCCACCAGCCATGTTCGCTCTGGAGAAGACTTACTTCCAAAGTTAGGAGGGCTGCATTCACTGCCTGGGCCCAGGCATTCCACGGTACAGATGTTTCCTGGAACAATTCAGTGAATTATTATTATTATTATCGAATGGAATTTTAAGATATTTCTAAAACGTTTGCACGATGTTTTTTAGGATGTTTTTAAGAATGTAAATTATGTTTTAATGGAGTATTATGTATTTTATCGTTTATTGTTGTTCCCTGCCTCGATCAAAATGGAGGGGTGGGTAAGAAATAAATATATTATTAAATTATTATTAATATTATTATTATTATTTAACCCCCTCTCTTAAATAACCCATGTTGGGTTCTGGTGATATCCGAATCCATGCCCCAGCCGCCTGGCGAAGGCTGCATCACATGATGCTTCCCTGATGTCCAGGAGAGGGCCAACTCTGTCACCTTGCTGGGTTCGATACGTCTTATCTGTGCTGGCTGTGAGGAGCCTGAGAGAGGGGGAGAGAGGCTGCCTGGCTCCCTGCCCAGGCTAGCTGGTTGAAATCAAGCAGGGCTGGACTGGGAAAGGTGGAGAGCATGAGATGAGCAGGAGGGGCAGCCTTGGCCTCAAAAATAGCGGAGAACGTGGAGGAGCGGGCAGAGAAGGGCGGAGGAAGATTGTGAAGAGGAGCACTGAAAGAAACCCTTGGAAGGTTGCAGGATGGGAATCCAGCTTCCTAGTCCGTCTCCCCGAGGAGAGATGCCCAGCAGGCCCATTGAACATCCTGCATGCTGACAAAGCCACGCAAGTGAAATCACAAAAAGGGGGGCGGCTATAACTCCAGGGACGCTTGCAGGAGCGGGACAAAACTTCAGGCGCAGCATCCACTGGCAGGGATGCACACCGGGCGAATCGCAGCCCCAGGCAGCTGCTGCCTCCCCACCAAGATGGTGTTTGACACCTGGGGGGGTTGCACAGGGCCAACGTCGGGGGAGGGGACAGGGTCCTGGAAACAGAGATCTGCCGGCTGGAGGAGAGTGGTGGGAGCGGTTTTGGCCGCTCTTCCCAGACAACCCGGAGTGCGACCCAAGGTAGCCCACTGTGACCACCACATGACACGATAACTGATGTTGTATTATTTGGGCCAAATAAGCCATCGTGGGCTAAAAAAGCTCCTGACAGCTGACACGATAACCCACGAAGGGTTAATCAATCCACTCTCTTAAATAACCCATGGTGGGTTATTGTGACGTCAGAATGCAGTCAAAGTCTAAACCATGGTTTAATTTGTTTTTAACTGTGCATATTTATTGTTTTTATACTGTATGTTTTTATCTGTACGCTGCTCTGAGATATTAATGATATAGGGCGGGGTATAATTGTTTTAAATAAATAAATAAATAAATAAATAAATAAATAAATAAATAAATAACCACAGGCAGTTAGAGGTTGATTGTTCAGTTATGATTTTGGAACGGAAACTGCCTTGGTCGCCCTGTGGGATGACCTTTGCCGGGAGAGGGACAGGGGGAGTGCGACCCTGTTGATTCTCTTGGACCTTTCAGGGGCCTTAGATACCATCGACCTTGGTATCCTTCTGGAAAGGTTGCCTGGGTTGGGAGTTGGAGGCACTGTGTTGCAGTGGCTCTGCTCCTACTTGGAGGGCCAATTCCAGAAGGTGGTGGAAGTGGCTGTTCTGAATCAGTGCCTGACAACAGTAATGGACTGGAGGAGGGCCAAGAAACTGAGACTCAATCCAGACAAGACAGAGGTACTGTTAGCAGGTGGTTCACCTGTTCGGCTAGGTGGTGTTCACTCTGTTCTGGAGGGGGTTGCACTCCCCCCTAATGGATTGGGTTCGTAGTTTGGGGGTGCTCTTGGATCCAAAACTATCACTTGAGGCACAGGTGAACTCAGTGGCAAGGAGCATCTTTTATCAGCTTAGGCTGATATACCAACTGCGTCCTCATCTTGACAGAGATAGTCTTGCTACAGTTATCCATGCTCTGATAACCTCTGATCTGTGTTATATATGGGGCTGCCTTTGAAAAGTGTCCAGAAACTTCAGCTGGTTTAAAACGGGGCAGCAGCTTTGCTAACAGGGACTGGCCAACGAGACCACATCATGCCAGTCCTTTTCCAGCTGCTAATCCGGGCCCGATTCAAAGTGCTGGTATTCACGTTCATAGCCCTTAACAGCTTGGGTCCAAGCTGTCTGAAGGAACACCTCCTCCCATATGTACCTGCCACAACACTAAGATCATCCTCAGGGGTCCTTCTCCGTGAGCCCCTGCCAAAGGAAGTGAGGCAGGTGGCTACCAGGAGGAGCAGGGCCTTCTGTGCTGTGGCACCCCGGCTGAGGAAGGAGCTCCCTAAAGAGGTTCGCCTGGCACCTACACTGTACTCTTTTAGACACCAGGTGAAGACCTTTTTATTCTCTCAGCATTTTAACAGCCTATTAACTTAATTTTACCTTTGCTGTTATGAATTTATATTTTAGATCTGTATTAATTTCTGCATTGCTGCTCAGTTTTCTCTGGTTGTGTTTTTATATTTTATACTATGCTTTTATATTGTTTGTTTTATATTTTGAATGCTTTTTTTGGTTTTAATTTTTCTAAACCATCCAGAGAGCTTCAAATATTGGGCAGTATAAAATGCAATAAATAAATAAATATTTTATTATAGTTTACTCTAAATCTATTATTATGTTAAGTACTTTGATTGTTTTATTGGAAAGCGGTATAAAACTCTGCATAATGAATAAGAAATTAATATATTGTCTCCTGTCTTTAGCAAAACAGACAGAAGAGAAGAGCCACTGACCTCCCTAGTCACCTCCGTGGCCCAAGCCTCTCCTAAGGAAGCCCAGCGAGTCTGTGAAGCAAAAAAGAGAAATAATTAAATCCAAAGGGATTTCGGACATCCACCGTGAATTCACCACCCATTTTGATGTAGATCTTCAGGAAAAGTCCCTCGTGGGGGGGGGGAGGATCTCTTGGATGCTGCTGGCGCTAGAATATGACTGGAGAGACTTGCCCGCCTCTGCCTTAGTCAGCTGCCACGCCACCACCAATCCCGCCCCTGCTCATGCCACTGCGTGAGCTTCTTAGTGACCTGGTTGCCCCCAAAGACGCTGGGCCCAGTGGGTGGAGAGGCAGTGGAGAGCCCTCTGGACTCCTGGACCCAGTCAGGCACCCGTAACAACCTACACTAGAATGTCCCCAACCATGGTCTTGCTCCTTCGCTGACTCCCTCCCTCCGCCGTCCACCAGCAATGTCAGATCTGTAGGAGACTTACGTCCAGGGCTTTCAACGCCTCTGCGACTGCCTCTTCCCAGGCACTGCTCGGTACAGATGTTTCCTGGAAAAATTCAGTCAACAGATCACTCAGTCAACAGATCAATGGGAAGGATGAGACAACAGTCAACAGCACCTCCATCTCCCCTGGGTTCAACCTCAGCTTGTTCACCCTCATCCAGCCACTTACCGTATTAATCTCACCAATACGCCACAAAAATGAAAGAAGAGCGCAAGGCGTAACACGCTGCGAATTTCCAACAATATCCTTTCAGGGGCCCAGGGACATCTAAATCCCAACTCACCATCTCCTCCCAATAACACCACCGGGCAGCAAAACAGACAACACAGAACGGCCACTGACCTCACTTCCCACAGCCACGAGCAGACTTTGCCACCTCGAAACCACATGTTTCTGTGAAACAAAAAGAGCCATAAAAGGGTGTCTGAAGGGGAGGCAGAAGATCAAACTTTTATGAAATCTACGCTGAATTCACTTTGCATTCAGCTGCACATGTTGGGAAATGCCCCCGAGGAAAAGGAAGCATCTCTTGGATGCTCTTGGCACAACAGAGGCCACATTCACGGCCTTGTTCCTTGTTCCTTCCCTGGCTCCTCGCTCCACCCTCCATCAGGAACGTTAGACCTGAAGAAGACTTACTTCTAAGGCTTCCAGGGCTGCAGCTATTTGGTGGGACAGTTCTTTGGATGGTATCATTGGTTCCTGAGCAGGCGACAAAAAGGTTCAGTCAGTGGGAGGCTCTGCTTTGCTCGAATTTCTTCCGGTAGTGTCTTCTTCTCAACCCACCCTTTGTTTGTACGTCAAGGTTAGGGAACAACAGCCCTGAGGGCCACCAGCGCTGCCAAACCTCAGGGTGAACTTACTGAGATTGAGCGCAAGTTGCACCTACCACACATTCTTGATGTCGTTCTGCTTTTCTGGTGTATACACACACACAGACATATATATACACACACATATATAATGACATTGATGTTCTGCCTTTCCTCCCCATTACCCCCACATCAATCCTGTGAGGAAGGTTAGGCTGAGAGGTAGTGACTGACCCAGATCTTCTAAAGAGATCAGCAGTGGAACGGAGCCCCCAAATGAGAAAGAGGAAGGAGGCAACGTTTAGGGTTCCAGTGAAACCTGATATCAATGGGGAGGATGAGACAGAGCTCATTGAACCATACCCTTCTGTTAAATTTAGAATTTGTAAAGCCGTAACTATATACATGTATAAACTGGGTGCATCATGCTGCCTTCCCACTATCCCCACAGGGCAGCAAGACATGGAACAGGGAGACGCCACACTTACTTTGACTACCACAGGGGTTGGCTGGCCTTTGGCCAGGCATGCGTTCTGTGAAGCAAAAATAAACAAACAATGGCAAGGTCTGATGATAACTGTGACAAATGTGTCAGGTGGTATTTATTTATTGTATGCAAAGTTTTCTTGAAGGAGTTTAATAGAGCTTCCACAGTTTTCTTCCCTCTCCTCAGCCCATTTTACCTTTAAAATGTGTGAGTAAGTTACAACTGTGGGGTAGGGTCTGCTCATTGAGCCTAAACCTGTGAAGTAGTTTCGTCTCGCCCATGATCCCCCAGTTACATTCTCCCCTGAGTGAGGAGTTGAACTTTGGGGTCACTTAATAATAGGGGGGCCATATTTTGGAAACCAAAGAGGAGGACAAATGGCCGGCCCAAGAGGGTGTGACCACCAACATGTCCAGTCCCCAAAGGGCTTGACCACCAACTGAGTAACCAATCGAGAGCGCACAAGAAAAGCCTCATGTTGCAATGCTCTCAATCCCACAAAGAAACCTGATCACCCCCACAAAAGGCTTTGGAAGAAGAGCCCTGGAGTTCTCTCTTTCCATTCTTACTGGTCCCCAAGGAAGTTTAAACCGCAACCCATGCCGTCCTCCCATTAACAGCCTTTGGCAGCAAAACACGGAAGACGGAAGAGGCACTAACCTTGCCTGCTGCTGTGGGGAGGCGATTCTGATGGGGATTCTGTGAAGGAAAAACACACAAACCATGTCAGTGTCTGAGGGAAAGGGAGAAGAGTACCTGGCAAAGAAATCCACAATGAATTTAACCTGCATACTGCTTCAGAAAGAATGACAAAACCGCAGACGTTTATTTACCGATATCCCACATTTTCTTGAAGAGGATCAATAGGGCTTCCATGGTTCTGTTCCCCGCCACAATTCATCCTTAAAAGTGTGAATATCTTACAACTGTGTGATGTAGGTCATGCTGAGAGAGCCTAACCAAGTCAGCTAGCTTAGCCTGGCCTGTGGTCGCCCAGTTCGGTTCTCCCCTGAGTGAGGAGGTGAACTTGGCCCTCCCTTGATATTCATTGATTCACCCATTCTCTCATTCCATTTCTGTACTGCCCCAATAGCCTAGGCTCTCTGGGTGGTTTACAAAGACCAAAGACCAAAAACCCTTAAAACACAATATTATACACAGAGTAAAATAAAGAAAATCATTTACATACAAACACATCAATAGATAGCACACAAGTAGTAATAGGAGGGGTACCTCCAATCAAACAAAAAGTGACAGGTCAGTGGGGTTGTGACTGTGGGGTTGTGGAAAACTGATGACGAACAATTTAGAGCCACCTACTTCTTTTTTTTTGTTTAGAGCAGCCCTTCCCCAACCTGGTGCCCTCCAAAGGTGTTGGACTACGACGATCCATCATTGCAAGTCAGTATGTCCTATGGTCAGGAATGCTGGGACAGCAGGATGGGGAACGTAGGGCGGCGGCTCCAGGCAAGCCCCCCCCTACCCCACCCCACTTACCTGCTCTGTTGTCGCTGTGCCCGGGCTTGAACCGAGCGCCCTGGTGCACCCGGAAGCAAGGCCACACCTGCAGCCTTGCTTCTGGGTGGACCCAGGGGCTCTCTTCAAGCCTGGGCCAGGCAACGACGGAGCAGATAAGAACCCCCCTTCCCCACCTGGCCCCTTACCTGGACCTGCCGCCACCACTGCACAAAGTGTGGCAGCTCCAGGCAACCCCCCTCCTGCCTGGCCCCTTACCTGGAGCCGCCACTGCACGAACTGTTGGGGTGGCAGCTCCGGGCAAGCCCCCCCCCCGCACCCCACCACTTTCCTTCTCCGTCAAGGCCTGGCCTGTGCTTGAATCGAGCCCCCGAGTCCACCCAGAAGCAAGGCTGCAGGTGAGCACTTGCTTCCGGGCGGACCAGGGCGCTCGATCCAAGCCCGGGCCCAGCGACGACGGAGCAGGTAAGTGGGGTGGGCTGGGGTGGGGGCTTGCCGAGAGCTAGCGCCGCAGTTCGCACAGCAGCGGCAGCAGGTCCAGGTGAGGGCCCAGGCGGGAGGGGGGTTCTTACCTGCTCCGTCCTTGCAGTCCAACACCTTTGGAGGGCACCGGGTTGGGGAAGAGCTGCTCTAAACAAAAAAAGAAGTAGGCGGCTCTAAGCTGTTCATCATCCGTTTTCCACAACGCCACAGTCACCTCTGCATATCCTAATCTCCATCCTGTCCTCATGGTTTATCTGCTTTGGCAGAATGAGAATTTCACTGGGACTTTCTGCCTCCTTATGGAGGATGTGGCGTTAAGGTTGGTGAGCCTTAACTCCCAATTTCCCCGCGTTTTGGTGCTTGATGGAAAAGTGTACGTACTTAACGTTGTTTCATAAACCGTAGGTTTTTGTTTTTTGAATTTCATGACTTTTTGTAAAGGATGACCAGAGCCCTGCCCTCTTTTAAATGTGGTCACTGTAGTATAGCTCCTGCAGCTTTAACTGTTGTGATGAAGAGGGAATTTCACCAGGTTCTACATATAAACAAATGACACCTGCTGAAATTCCCTTTTCTATGCAACTGTTAAAGATACAGGAGCGCTGTCCTCCGTTCCATATGGCTAGGGTGACTATATAAAAGGAGGACAGGGCTCCTGTACCTTTAACAGTTTCTTACGGACGTTTTTCACGCCCGAGAAGCAGAGGTAGGGTGTGGACACTTAGAAAACTGTTTCTTTATACAATTTAATAAAAAGCGACAAACAAAAGTGTCATCTTAAAGTTAACCAAATAGTACTTCTTCACCATGGCTAGGCAAAGTATACGTCCAAATGCAAAGAAAAGGAAACTGGAAACATGATTTTGGAGAACTAAGATGCTAAAACAATTAGCACTTACAATTTGCAAACACTGAAACACAAAGACAAGCAAAAAAGGGGGTGTGAGTGGACAAAACGCCGATAGACGTTGTGTGATTTGCAATCGCACAAGAAGGCAAGTCAAATTCCCACTCTGAACGCTGTGTTAGGGTGACCATATGGAAAGGAGGACAGGGCTCCTGTACCTTTAACAGTTCCATAGAAAAGGGAATTTCAGCACATGCCCTGTGTATGCATGCAGCCACTGGTGGAATTCCCTCTTCATCACAACAGTTAAAGCTACAGGCGCTATACTAGAGTGACCAGACACAAAGGAGGACAGCGCTCCTGCAGCTGTAACTGTTGTGATGAAGAGGGAATTCCACCAGTGGCTGCAGGCATACAAACGACATGTGCTGAAATTTCCTTTTCAATACAACTATTGAAGATGCAGGAGCCCTGTCCTCCTTTCCATATGGTCACCCTAGCTGTGTTCACCATGCCTGGATCAACCCCCGCAAAGATACTTTGTAACTAAACAAAACGACAATTCTCCTGCTGCAGCTTTTGCCTGTGTTTTCTCAAAAGTGTGTGCTTTTGTGTGTGTGTGTGTGTGTAGTGCTTAAGGAGGCGCACACTCTGTCTCCCAAGCTGTTGAACTTTGAAACTGATGTTTTTTGTCAATGAATACTCAGTTGCTCTTTGCAGATGTTGGGGGTGGGGAAACGTAGGCCTTTCCTAAATTCTGTGTTAGGCTTTCCTCCTCATCCCTCATTTATCCTTCATCTGTTGTGCTGGGGGTAATACATGTTTGCTACCATACATTGGTGAAATTCCCTTCTCGGCGCATTTACAAACTTATCCCACAACTATGGGATGCACCTATTAAAGATACAGAAACATTAGATTATACCTGTCCACATTTGGAATTTTCAGTCGTGGGATAAGTTTGTAAATGCACTGAAAAGGGAATCTCACCTATGGACATGGGTTCAGTTAATGGGCTGGAGCTGCTCCCCTGGCTCCTCCAGGCATCGAAGGTCCCATTCCTGAGGGGGGCCGCTGAGATTCATTTTGAATATGTACCTACTGACTAGTTGTTTTTATGGCCTGTTGCATGTAAGGTAAGGGCATCTTCCTAGGTCTGGGAATTGGGACTTCCTACCTGACTTTTCCTCCCACCTCTACAGGAAAGTTCAGCGCTTTGGGAGACTTACACGCAACTGATGTTCTTGCGCCACCATGAAATCCCACAGCAGCCGCCTTGCTGGGTAGCTGGTCACACCCAGGTCCTGCAAGAGAAAGATGGACAACAGGTCAACAACTGGCGGATCCAATCCAGGATGACTGAGAACGTGTCGACGTTTTAGGGGAGATCCAGGGCGGGCAGAAGGGAGACAACACACTCAGCATCGCCTAACAGATTAGGGTAGCGCTTCAGAGATCAGGCAGATGCCTTCAGCTTTATCTGTGTAAAACACACTTCTGTGAAAGTGGAATTCCATTTTTAAAAAAGAAAAGAGCGTGGATCACACAAGTCAGCCCACTTGTGGCATTGAGAAAAGACAGGGGGGGAGGCAGAGCGTGGTCTACCTGGGGGAGACTGGCCTGTTTCCAGTGGACCACAGAGGGCTTGGCAGCGCTTCTGACTCCTGTAATTCAGGCTGCACTTGCTGGGCCCAGGGTGTACGCATTTCGTTCAGTCTTTCTGCCTGTGTTTTGCATGTTGTCAGGTGTCTTTCGTTCCATCATCCACTCATTGAAAAAATCAATACTTTTTTTAAGGAAGTCCAAGAATTTCATCCCATTTACACTAATGCCCGTTAGTGATGCCTATTTGTGCAAGTGTGATTTGGTGCAAATCCCCACAAAAAGAAAAAGCAGCTCGTCTTCCTCCTTTCCCCTTTCAGTAGGGGTTCCGCAAGGCTCGGTGCTTGGCCCGTTGTTGTTTTCCTTATACATGTTGCCCTTGGGCAAGCTTATTCAATCTCATGGCCTCCAATATCATCTGTACGCCGATGATACACAACTATATCTGTCATCTCCGGAACTTTCTCCTGATGTTCACGATCGTATCTCGGCATGTCTTTCAGATATCTCAGCTTGGCTGCTTCATCGTCGCTTGAAGCTTAACATGGCAAAGACTGAATTGCTTGTTTTTCCTCCTAAACCTTCTCCTCATCTCTCATTCTCTCTTACTGTCAATGATGTTACGCTTACTCCGGTCAAGGAAGCTCGTAGCCTTGGCTTTATCTTCGACTCCTCGCTCTCCTTTATTCCTCATATTGAGGCAGTAGCTAAATCTTGTCGATTTTTCCTGTATAATATTGCCAGGATTCGATCATTTTTGTCTGTCTCTTCTGCCAAGACGCTTGTTCATGCACTGGTTATTTCACGGTTGGACTACTGCAACCTTCTTCTCTCTGGCCTTCCTTCTTCTCACATCAGTCCGTTGGTTTCTGTTCACCACTCTGCGGCAAAGATCATCTTCTTAGCTCGCCGCTCCGACCATGTTACTCCGCTTCTGAAATCTCTTCATTGGCTTCCAATTCACTTCAGAATCCAATATAAACTTCTCCTGTTAACCTTCAAAGCTTTTCACGGTCTAGCTCCTTCCTATCTCTCCTCTCTCATCTCACACTATTGCCCCGCTCGTGCTCTTCGCTCCTCTGATGCCATGTTTCTCGCCTGCCCAAGGGCCTCTACTTCCCTTGCTCGGCTTCGTCCATTTTCGTCTGCTGCCCCTTACGCCTGGAACGCTCTTCCAGAACATTTGAGAACTACAAGTTCAACCGCAGCTTTTAAAGCTCAGCTAAAAACTTTTCTTTTTCCTAAAGCTTTTAAAACTTGATGTTGTGCAGACTTCTACTGTTACTTTCTACTGTTAGTCTTTCCCTACCCTGTGCCTGCTTACCCTTCCCTGTACCTGTTGGCATTCTCTTCCCCTCCTTATTGTTTTACTATGATTTTATTAGATTGTAAGCCTATGCGGCAGGGTTTTGCTATTTACTGTTTTACTCTGTACAGCACCATGTACATTGATGGTGCTATATAAATAAATAAATAATAATAATAATAATAATAATAATAATAATAAGTTTGAAAAAGGCAGTCCAGAATTATGCACACTTTTAGTACATTTCTTCGTTCTCTCCTGCAGAAAACGAAGATAAGTTTGGTGATTTTATATGAGCGATGGCAAAAGAGCTGCAGCCAGGTGCATGCGATTAACTTCTGGCATGAAAGAGGTGTCATCGAAATAGGGCTCTTCCCTCTTGCCCCAGGACGTGCCCTGCCTTCCCCCCTGCAAAGCTGCCCCAATTTTGACTTCACTTGTGGCAGAACCCCCTAACCCATGAAATCTCCTCCAGTGCCTGTGGGAGAAGCAAAGCCCCCGATTCCCCGCTGGCCCTCTCTCTCCAGAGTCACCAGCTGACACTTCCCAAGATGGGACCCTAAATTGTTGTTAAGATGTGAGACAGAAGATGAACAAGTAAAAGACTGTATGACAAAACGGGCACAAAATATTGGGCATAATATCTTAATGGAAGAATGGGAAAATATGTGGGGAAAGGGTTTAAAATTTACACAATGTGCAAATCTTAAAGAGAATTTGTATAAGATGATGTACAGATCGTATATGTCACCTGTAAAATTAGCTAAAATGTTTAAAGGGGCTTCAAGTAAATGTTGGAAATGTAAAAAAGAAGAAGGAACCTTTTATCGTCTTTGGTGGACTTGTAAAAAAGCCAAGACCTTTTGGACTCAAATCCCTCCTTAATCCAAAAAACATTAAAGAAATGAAACCAGAAGCTTTCTTACTTGCAGTAATGGACAAACAAATAAAAGAGAAGGGGGGAATGCTTTTTCGTATTGGGTGACGGCAGCAAGATTGCTATTCGCACAGAACTGGAAAAATGAAATAACACCCAAAATGAATGCATTGATGTTGAAGATGTTGGAACTTGCAGAGATGGAAAAACTTACAGCGATGTGGGGAAAGGGAGGAAAGAAGCATAACTCTGTGAATCCAATGTAGGAGATTTTAATAAATTATAAGATCATAAGAAAAATTGAATTGGATATATAAAGGGTGATGAAGAAATTAATCAGCATTTTTGGCATGAAGAGGGCAAAAGAAAAATATACTTTAACCTCACCCTTAAGTGTTTTGAGTGTAATTGTAGTGGTTATATGTATACCCTTGTTTGTATGTACCATGTGGGATGTTTGCTTAGCTGCTGTTGGGAAAAAATAAAAAATTTAAACCACCAAGATGGAACCCTTCTTACCTTGCGCCACGTTGGGTTGATGATGCTCATCGTGAGCAGCGGTGGGTGGAAGACGGTGTGGGGAGGGGGAAGGGGGTCGGCTCTCTGGGATGGGGGGAAGGGAAAGGAGGGAAGGGAAGGCTAAACTATTAACAATTAAGTTCGCAACTAATAACCTATCAAAATATTAAACGTTAACTTTAAAATTACAAAGAAAAATGAACAATAAATGCTGGTCGCACTAGAAACACTATAAACAGCCACACTCCCACACCAATCCGCCACACTCCCACACTAATCCTCCACACTCTCTCAAGACACCAACGGTCTCTCGGGGTTGGAATCCTGCGTCACCACGGCTGCTAGAACTCCGGCATTGTGGAGAATCCGGCTCTGGACTGGATGGGATTTTGATATAGGCAGTGACCACCATGGGCAACCACAGGGGGGTGAAGGGGGCCTTCTACCCCACCCCACCCTCACCCCCCACTGACCCATGAGCCATAATCCTAGCCATGGATCCTTTGAGTTGCAATAGAAAGGAAGGTTTAAAGCACTTGTTGTGAGAGATCAATGGGTTTTCTGCCTAAATGTATTGTTTTGATTATTCCTCGTCTCTATTATAAGATATATCTGACATGGTTAATTGGAATGTTTGGTCTAATGGCTTAATACTGCAATTTTCATCCTTCTATAAGAATTTCAGGGAACTCTACGTTGAAGGAAATGTAACCAAAAGAATTGACCTTGGTGCGATAGATGATAGATGAATATAAGGGAGAGGGGGGAAAGTCTAAATCAATAGGTGCCCTAGAAGGAAACTAGGTGGCTGTCTAGATGTCTTCTTTGCCCTTTGGTGGCTGTGCAGTGGTGCTGCATTGATTATTCAACGCAGTCCCCAACATCACAAGCACAGCAACCCTTTGCGACAGTAATTGGTGATCATTTCTTCAGCACTGCTAAGGTGATGGTGTTAATATCTGCAGGAGTCCCTACGCAGACCTATATTTACTTGATTGGCATTCTGAACCAGCTTAAACCAGTTCCGAAGGCATTGAGGCAGTGTGGTGTAGCGGCTAGAGTGTTGGGCTGGGACTCAGGAGATCTGGTTTCCCCACTCAGGCATGAAACTCACAGGCTAAGTTTGGGCCAGTCCCTGACTCTCAACCTGACCTACCTCACAGGGTTGTTGTGAGGATAAAATGGAGAGGAGGAGGAGGACTATGTGAGCTGCCTTGGGTTCTTTGCAAGAGGAAGAAAGGTGGAATAATAATAATAATAAAAATAATAATTTTTTGCCCTGTTTGAATGGATTCAATCCTATGCCTTTTTTTAAGCAGTTCAAAGTCATGTTAAGACACCATCCTATCCGTTCCAGCCTCGATGGTCGGAAGCCTCTGAATGTGGAAGCTCACAAGTATCCCATGGAGAGCCAGAGACATGGCGGGAGTAATTTCCGCCTCCCTCTCCTCCCTCTCTGCCCTTTCATGAGATCGGCTTGTTTGCCCGTCTAGCTGGGACGCTTTGGAGGGGGTGGGAAGGAGGCTGGAAAAGCCTCAGGTAACCTCCATCCTGACCTCCCCAATCCCCTCCCCTCTGCCCCGCCCACTGGGGGAGTTCCTGACCTCGGAGAGGCATCAGTCATGGTTCTTTCTGTGTTGGCTGCAAGGAGGAGGGAGGGGGGGCAGAGGATTGATTCCAGATCTGAGGTCAGAGCGCTGCCTTCCATGATCCTGGAATCCTCAGTCTCCTGTGGCCCCCCAGACACTGTCTAGGGAGCATAGAATTGTTCCCTTACACTACTGCTTTGTAACCATTTAAAATGGTATTGACAACTGATGGGGCCCAGGACATGCTCCGTAGACCATTTTCAAACCGCCTTCAAAGTGTCATTTCCTGCTCGGTGTAGATCTGGCCTGAGGCTGAAATGGTGATTTACAACAACCCTGCAATGCAGTCCAGGGTTCTAAAGAGTATTCAGAGTCATTAATGGCCAGCAGGCAGTACAGCTGCCACTAATAGCACATGCAGTAGGAGCCTGCACAAGTTCAGGAGAGGCCCGAGGCCCAGTGATGGCATCCCAGAATCAGGCCTACATTCCTATGTTAGCCCTCCTCCAGTCGTACCATGATGGGCATAACTCAGGGGAATTGCACACCCACCGCCCCTCTTTTGTGGGGGTTGCAGCTGCATGCCGGTCGCAAAATGATGAGACATCTGACTTTCCCACAAGGCAAAGCCGCAGTTCTAGATGCCATCACAAACTGCCTGAATGTGACTCAACTGGTGTAGCCTGAACAATTCAGGGTATGAACCCATGTGCTTCAAATTTGGTATACCTAAATCCCTACTTAGGACCTACCATGGTGCTAAGTTTTATGTTTGTTTAAGTAATTTCCTTCCCTTTTGGGAAAACTTCTCAAGCCTCTAGTCCTCAACGAGGTAAGAGAATTTAAAAAAACCTCCTAAAAATCTGGGGATGAACCCATATGCTTCAAACATGGCATACCTACAGCCCTGCTTAGGACCTACAATGGTGCTAATTATTATGCCTGTACCTGTAATTTCATTTCTTTTTTGGTAAATTTTCAAGCTTCTAGTTCTCAATGAGGGTTGAGAATTTTAAAGAACTCCTAAAAATCAGGCGATGAACCCATCTGCTTCAAACGTAGCATACCTAAATCTCTACTTAGGACCTACCATAGTGCCAAGTTACATGTCTGTACCTTTAAAAATGGCAGTGTATTTTTAAAAAAATAATTTTAAAAACTCAAACATTTAAAAATTCCTAAAAATCAGAGGATGAACAAATAGGCTTCAAACCTGGCATGCCTAAACCCCTACTGAAGCTCTACCATGGTGCTAATTTTTGTGTTTGTATCTGTAATTTCATTTCTTTTTTAGGAAACTTCCTTCTCAAGCTTCTAGTCCTCAATGAGGTTTGAGAATTTTAAAGAACTCCTAAAAATCTGGGGATAAACCGATATGCTTCAAACTTGGCATACCTAAATTCCTACTAAAGACCTACAATGTTGCCAAGTTACATGTCTTTACCTCTAAAAATAACAGCGTATTTAAACATTTTTTAAAAAAACTCAATTTTTTAAAAAAATCGTGAAAATCAGGGGATGACTCCATATGCTTCAAACTTGGCATGCCTAACGCCCTACATAGGACCTACCATGGTGCTAATTTTTATGTTTGTTTCAGTAATTTCCTTCCCTTTGGGGGGAAACTTCTTAAGCCTCTAGTCCTCAATGAGGTTGGAGAATTTAAAAAAACTCCTAAAAAACTGGGGATGAACCCATATGCTTCTAACCTGGCATACCTAAAGCCCTGCTAAGGATCTAGCATGTTGCCAAGTTACATGTCTTCACCTTTAAAAATTACAGAGTATTTAATTTTTTTATAAAAACCAAAACTCTCACTCAAAAAAAATTCCTAAAAATCAGAGGCTGAACCCATAGGCTTCAAACCTAGCATGCCTAAACCCCTACTGAAGCTCTACCATGGTGCTAATTTTTGTGTCTGTATCTGTAATTCCATTTCTTTTTTTGGAAACTTCCTTCTCAAGCTTCTAGTCCTCAACGAGGTTTGAGATTTTTAAAAAACTCCAAAAAATCAGGGGATGAAGCCATATGCTTCTAACTTGGCATGCCTAAAGCCCTACTAAGGGCCTACCATGGTGCAAAGCTACATGTCTTTACCTTTTAAAATGACAGCATATTTTCATTTTTTAAAAAAAACCCTCAAACTTTTTTAAAAACTCCCAAAAATCAGGCGATGAACCCATATGCTTCAAACTTGGCATTATGGAACATGGTTAGCAGCACTAACCATGGCTAAAAGTGTCATCTGACACATGTCTGTGGTTAACATGCTGAAATAATAGAGCCTCAAGTATAGAGTGGCCAAAATTGCCATGGCTGCTCTATACTGCGGGCAATTTCACTGCTCCAGACGGCTGCTTTGCCTAAGTGTCTGCAGAGGCCACCATTTTGCATAGTCGGCAAAGATTTTGATGCAGTTACGTCTGATTGAACAGGCGCGTGTTAAACTCACATTTACTTCCTCATTGCCCGGCACTTCTTCCCTTTGTTGTGTCATGATATCGATGTCGCTTGTTGATGATGCGTCCCGTTCGCTTGCTTTGGCCCGCTCATTCCCATGGCCGACACACTCAAAATGGCCGCTGGAGCTGTACTATAAAGAGGAGTCACCAACATGGCGGATGGCATTAGCCGGCACAGCAGACACACTCAAAATGGCCGCGAGCATGACAGGCCATGAGCCACTAGAGGAACGGAGGATTTCCCCGTAAAAACGTACATTTACGTGCTAGTCCACGCAAAAATGGCTGGCGCTACTGCATGGGCTCCTAATGCACAGACTTCCGGGATATGGGGCGGAGCAGTTGGAGGACTCAGGTGCTCCACGCACCTAGTGTGACCGTATGGAAAGGAGGACAGGGCTCCTGTATCTTTAACAGTTGCCTAGAAAAGGGAATGTCAGCAGGTGTCATTTGTATATATGGAGAACCTGGTGAAATTCCCTCTTCATCACCACAGTTAAACATGCAGGAGCTATACTAGACTGACCAGATTTAAAAGAGGGCAGGGCTCCTGCAGCTTTAACTGTTGTGATCAAGAGGTTCTCCATATATACGAATGACACCTGCTGACATTCCCTTTTCTAGGCAACTGTTAAAGATACAGGAGCCCTGTCCTCCTATTCATAGGGTCACCCTATCCAATGGACACTTACCCAGTACTGGAAATCCCAGTAGGGGATTTCATAGAATCATAGAATAGCAGAGTTGCAAGGGGCCTGTCGAGATAAAAGATTTCCTCACCTCTCAGTCCATAGGAGTGGATTATGCCATTGCCTGCCCTTGTTCAAAACTCTACCTAGGGAAAACAACAAGGCAATTGAAGACTAGAATAGGGGAATATCTTTATAATTTGAGACATAACAAAATTGAAGCCCCGCTAGTTATAGGGTGACCATATGGAAAGGAGGACAGGGCTCCTGTATTTTTAACAGTTGCATTGAAAAGGGAATTTCAGCAGGTGTCATTTGTATATATGGGGAACCTGGTGAAATTTCTTCTTCATCACAACAGTTAAAGTTGCAGGTGCCCTGCCTGCTTTTAAATCTGGTCACTCTAGCATAGCTCCTGCACCTTTAATTGCTGTGATGAAAAGGAAATTTCACCAGGTTCTCCATATACACAAATGAGACCTGCTGAAATTCCCTTTTCTATGCAACTGTTAAAGATACAGGAGCCCTGTCCTCCTTTTCATATGGTCACCCTACGCTAGTAACATTCACCAGAATCTATCCTGTTGTGGGCCATTGAAAAAACTAGAGGAAGTGAAGCCACTCTTAGCAGGAGAGAACTCTATTGGATTCTATCTCTGAAGTCCCTCACTCCAGGAGGGCTCAATGATACTTTAGAATTAATTGCACACAATTAATCACTGTTAACTTACCGTTGACCCTTTGATCACCATTCAGGGTTAAATCACACCATCACGACTCAGCTGAACACTATAAAATCAACCCGCACCTTCCCTAATGCATCAGGGCTTGTTCACACATACGCACCCAAAAAATTTCGTTCTGATAGCAGGACTCACAACAAACGCTGAGGCTTTTTAATCAAGCGAATTGTGTTTGCAGTATTGCAGCTTGCCCGTCTGTTTTCTTATAACAGGTTGCTCAAAATATGTATATGTAATGGGTATTGTTAATCTTGTTGCTAGATTTTGCTGCATAACTAATTAGATTCTTTGAGTTGACTGTATGTTATGGTCTTAACAGCTATCGATGCAGTTTGAAAAAAGGACTAGAATGTATTACATGTTTGAAAAAGAGCATTTTATGACTTTTAATTTGTTGTGTATTACCTTTTAAAAAATACACTACATGTATAGTATGGAAGCGTTCTCCGTGGGGGTGGGGATCCTGCATCTTCCCACCTTTTTCTTTTCTTTTTTAACAATGGGGGGTCCAGTTTTTATTGGGAGCCCCCACATGGGAAAGGAGGACTTAATCCTCTCAGTAACTGTGATTTGCCTCTCAATTCCTCTGCCATTGGAGGTCCTGGTGCTGCATTTGAAGTCTCCTCCTCCCTATACTGGGAGTTGAGATGGTCACTTGCTACCTTGCTTTGCTCCCCCACCCCAGACACCCACCCCGTTTCCCCCCCCTTTTTAAAATTGCAAAAATTAAGACTGAAATCCTCAGCATAGAATGGTGCACCCTTGAAAGATCAGGACAGCAGCTTGTGGATACTCCTGGACCATACCTGCTCAGGTGATGGTTGGCCAGGTGTGCTTTTCCTCAGCATGGAGTACTGCACCCATAGAACGGTGCACTCAGCATAGAATGGTGCACCCTTGAAAGATCAGGACAGCAGCTTGGGGATACTCCTGGACCATACCTGCTCAGGTGATGGTTGGCCAGGTGTGCTTTTCCTCAGCATGGAGTACTGCACCCATAGAATGGTGCACTCAGCATAGAATGGTGCACCCTTGAAAGATCAGGACAGCAGCTTGGGGATACTCCTGGACCATACCTGCTCAGGTAATAGTTGTGGCCAGGTGTGCTTTTCCCTGGAATGGAATGGTGCACCCATCCCTGGTTCAGTTGGACCTCACCGTAATGCTTCGTGCATGGTGAACATCATGACTGGACTACTCTAACATGTCTGTAATCACTGGCGTTGTAAGAGACTTTACGAAATGGTGCTCTCCGGAAGGGGATATAGGACCCTGGGAATGGCACCTTCTCCAGAGACTATCCCCCCAATGGATGGGGAAATCAAACCAAAATCACACTGTTTTCTTTACAGCAAGGGAGGAGGTGGGAAAGGAGGGAGTAGCTGAGCCATCTCAGTTCCTGAATTCTATCTTCGATTGGTCTTTGGACCTTAAAGGAAACTGTAATATATGTTATGTGTTGGCACCTAGGGGCAACGTAGCCACCGTGTTTGTCTTAGAGTAGTTGGAACTGAGCTTGCTCCAGGCCTGATTTCCTATCTACATGCTGATAGGAGAAACTAAAGGGAGAGGAGTGTACTTTGGTTCAGTTTAATTTCTGCCTTGGCAAATGTGAGCCGGTCTTGAGGCAAAACCTCCAAATTTTAATAAGAGACATTATTGTAGTTACAACTAGGTCTGTGCAAGCCTCGGGCCTCAGAATTTGAAATCCAAATTACGATGGTCATTTTGTAAGGGATCTGTTATTTTATCATGGAACCACCATTTCAATGCATAGTCCTAGGCCTCCTTAAAGAAGAAACCGCCTACGACTTTTGTATATCGCCCAGAGAGCTTCGGCTATGGGGCAGGATATAAATGTAATAAAGGAAATAAATAAATAAATAAACAAACAAATAAATGAAAAACTCCCAGCATACATTGCCTGGGAGGGCTGAGCCTACCAGAGCCCAGGGTCAGTGGGCACTCACGTCCTCCCTGCTGCCGCTGCAATCGCCCACTCACAAGCGTGATCGCCCACTCCCTGACGTGGTCCAGAACACTCCAGTTCCTGGAGGAGTTCTCATGTGTTCTGCAGGCACCCCACAGCAGACTGCTTCTCCCAAAAGCCGAAGCAGGCGTCTGCGTGGTGCCCGTGAAACACATGAGGTCCCCTCCAGGAACTGGAGTATCCTGGGGCGGATCCACACGTCGTTCCGAAATCGCTTGCTTGTGTCTGGAGTGCGCCCCGAAGCTCATCGGTGCACACAGGCGTACTTTCAAAGCACCTTTTCCCGGCTTTTGGGCGCTGTTATTTAGTCCGTCTTAGGTCAGTTTAAGGCGTCCCTTCTTCCAAGGTGTGAATCAATTAGTCGCTCTTTCCTCCCTGCCCCGCCCCGCCCCGCCCCGCCCACCAGACTTACTTTGTTGCCTTTTGACTTCCTCTCCTCTTCCGATAATATTTCCTGTCCGAACAACACCATCCATCTTTAATCTGTAATCATCAACTTTTCCGCGTGCGAGGACAGGTGAGGTCGGTTCCATTTACCTCAGTCGTTTCCGCTTTTGGCTTTCTCATTTCTATTTTTTTTTTAATTTGTTCTGATCTATGCGCATCAATGCATATTCGTTTAAAAGGCTCTTTACAGAGCGCTGGTTAGTATAGGCAAAGCCCCAAATCTGGCGCGAAAAGCAGCCTCCATTTTTCCTCTGCACCTTTCGCGCGAGGGAGGGGGCAGGTATCCATTCTCCTAAGCCTTCCCTCTTTCGCCATTCCCAGTTTTAATTTTTTTCTAGGGTTCTGAGTTATGCGCATAAGTGCATATTTAGTATTCTCCATACAGAGCGCAGCGGACTCTGTGTATCGTGTATAGGCGCACAGCACACGCAAGTGTGCTTTAAACTCTATGGGCAAGGGTCAATTCTGGTGCGAAAAGCAGCCATTTTTCCTATTCACCTTTCGCGCGAGGGAGGGGGAGGCGGCAGGTATCCATTACCCTCAGTCGCCATTCCCAGTTGTAATTCTTTTTTAATTTATTTATATTCCCCCTTTTCCCCCTTTACAGAGCGCCGGCTAGTATAGGCAAGCCCCAAATCTGGCGCGAGAAGCAGCCTCCATTTTTCCTCTTCGCATTTTTCCAGCGAGGGAGGGGGGAGGGTGCAGGTATACATTATCCTCAGTCGTTCACTCTTTTGGCTTTCTCATTTGTAATGTTACTAGTTTCTTTAGAAGAAAATGATGCTGTTTAAATGTCTAGATCTTGAAATGTAATTAATATTAAGTTTCTCCCCTCCACACACAAACCCACCCCGCCCCTACATAGATTATTGCAAGCTTTTGCATGCCTTTTTCGTAAAATAACAGTGTTCCTTTTCTGCTGCTGAAGTTTACATGTATCTCTTAGAACTGATATTTCAGTTCAGGAACTTTACCTACTTTTGTATAGTTCTTCATATTTCAGGTAACGGTTTTATGAGGAGAGTTATTCCAAGTGCAATACTTTTAAAAGTTGCTTTATGTTTGGTCACATATTAAAAACCTACATTCTGTTAGCAATTCTGCTAAGTGATCATTGACCTAACATTAAAACCAAATCAAGGAGTTAACGAGTTTAAGCAAGAGTTATCTTTCTTAATTCATAATATTATAAATATTTTTATTCTTCATAATCCTTAGATCTGAGAATGGCAAGTGGCAGTAAGGGCCGAGGCACCTCATGGCGTCACCCAGAAATTCTCGATTTGCTTGTCGTATGGGGGGAAGAAAAACTTCAGGAGCAACTGAGGGCAACCCATCGGAACATTGATTCATTTGAAGTCATAGCACAGGAACTACAAAAGAGGGGGCACAACCGAACAGCTGTAGAGTGCAGGAGGAAAAGCAAAGCTATGAGACTTGAGTACCGCAGAGTCATCAGGCACAATGCAAAGTCAGGGAACAATGCAACCACATGTCCCTACTTCTCACAGCTACACAGCATTCTCAGGGGTGAGGCTACAATGAGACCTAAGTGTGTAGTATCAAGTTTAGAAATTAGAAGGACCATGCCGTCATCAGGCAGCAGCAGCAGCTCATCCGGAAGTTCATCGAACATCAGTTATGGGTCCTCACAGGAAGAAGAAAATGTGCCTCTGGAAACGGTGAATACTGAAGACCTTTACAATGGTGAGTATTTTTTTCGTTAATATTATATTTCTCCCTCACCTACAGGAGAAGTGTGTATTAAGTATTGCTTTTTTAAACTTCTCACAGATGAACAGGTCAGCATGGATTCGGATCCAAATATGAGCTGCACAGTGACAGATCAAGAGCAAGCGCCGATTACTGTGGAGCAAGGTTTGGATCTGTTAAAGATGGGCTGACAATGTTTTGGGGTTTGAACCTGTTTTCCCCGGGGTAGCATTGGTTACGAGTAATCACATGTTTTCCAATGCGATAATCACATTTAATAATGCTGTTACTTTTTATTCCTGTGTTTTTAAAAAGCATTCTAATGTAGAATATTAACATTGTAACTATTTATATTCCTCAATTTTATACCAAGAACCAGTGTGAACATGTCAACGATGGAAAGAGAAACTGAGTTCATCTTTTTCAACTGATATTCACAGAAACAGCCTCAACCAGCAGCACTGCAGCTGATGCACAACAGCAAGCATCCCAGCACCCTGGAACTGGTAAATCTTACATGAGACCATCCATCATATTTTATGTTCTAGAAATTAATATTCTAAGTCATGATAATGCCAACAACCACTACCTCTAACTTCAATTCCTTTTTTTTCTTATCAGACACAGGGATTCCAAATACACAGGCCACTTTGTCGCCTGCCACAAGGCTTGCGATGATTAGAAATCGAAAAACCCGACGTACAGCAAATGATATTGCTGACCGGTTAATGCAGCACTCTTCGTCAGAAAGTGCTAAAACAAGAGCAATGATGCAGGAAGATTCAATTTTTTTTAATGATTTCTTACGCAAGTCCTTGGAATCAGATGAGGAATACAAACGCGACAGGAAGATCCTGATAAACTCTATTGCACATCACTCATCTATTTTGGAATGCCTGGTTGATAAAATTCCAGATGCCAACAGCATAGTGCGACACAGGAATATCCAGGCTGCAGAAATAGCAGAGATTCAAAGTGCCGCTCAGCAAGTAAATGCTGAGATTCTTGAAAATGAGGAAATTATGTCTAATAATTCCTCATCTGCTACATCTACTCCCAAAAGAGGTGTAGAAAATCCTGAGCGTCCAAGACGGCTGATTAAACGTCCCTTAGTGTTTTCTCCATAACTGTCAAAGTAGTGTGGAAGTAACCTAAAACTTGTTAAATGTTAATGTATCTGATTTATGATGTTGTTAAAGGGTTGCTGTACTTGTAATGTTTTTTTTTTTTTTTTTTTTTGTATTTAGCACGTTTACCTTTAGTAGTTTAATGGTACTTTAGCAGATGCTGTAAGTCCCAGAGGGCTTATAAAACCTCCTATTGTGTTTTCACCATCTCTATAATATTACTCATGTAACCTCTTTTAACATGTTAAATGTTTTTGGAGTTGGTAAATGCTTCGTTTAAACTGTGGTTCTACTGTAATAGTTCTAATTTTGTTTAAAAGAAATTATGTTAGGGCTTTAAGGCGTACAAGACAAAAGTGTTAGTGTTACTCTTTAAAACTTCGGCTTTACTGCATTGTAAGTATTATAACTACAATAAAGGAGATAAGACTTTTATGTTTTCTTTGCAACAACTTTTTTTGTAAGTGCATGGTAATATACTTTTTTATAATGTACAGTTCTTTCATTTCTTTAATACAACATAATAAAGTTATGTTTTAAAATAAAAAAATATATTTACAAAAGAGTTTTTGATCACTGATCATTTTGGAGGGGCTTGTGCTGGTGGACCCTCTTGGAGCACCTGGACGGTGCGTTTCAGCTGCCGATTGTCCTCCTCTAATAAGGAGACTCTCCTTTGCAAGTGACGCACTATGAATAGAGTAAGTATAACCGTTAATATTCCATGCAGGAAAGAGGTTATTCACAATTCACACTTTTTTTTTTTTAAAACGTATTTACTTGCTCTTTTAAACGAACCCTCCAGCCGGAGGACAGCTTGCAGCACTGGGTCACTGCTGGATGTTGGCCCTGACTGCTCAGCTGCAGGAGGATCGAGGGTGGATGTCCCTGAAAAGGGAAGCATGTACTTTTAGTTATGAAAAAAGAGATCATCACTCATTACCTTCATGTCTTAAATTATTCTACAGTTTCTTGGAATCAGGGATAGACCTGGGTCCTCAGCAACTGCTGGTGATGCTGCCTCAGCAACTGCTGGTGACAGTGGTGGATCTTCACCTTGCTGCTGGCTGTGAGCTGGCTGCATGTCTGAAAAGTAGACAAAGAAGTAGTACGTAAGAGTATTTAACAATTGCTAATGTTTAAGTTTGGCAATAGAAAGTCATAGCTATTTTATTCCATTAAAATATTATTTTAAATAAAGTTAAAGATAATGATATACTCTCAAATTTCCCAAAACTTAAGTACCATAAATACAGAGAGCACTACAGACTCTAAGAGTCCCTAACAAGTCTCCCTGGAAAGAACTCTCAATCCCCTCAGTCCTTCCCTTATATATCACTCCTCCCCCTCCCAAGACATTCTAACTCCGCCCACTCAGGCCAACATTCTACAAACCACAGACTTACAAACAGCAGACATACCTTTGGGAATTGACTTGTGGGGTGTAACGCCACAGTAACCTCCCTTGTGGACCGTGGGAACGCTGTGGACGTCATATATCTTGACTTCAGCAAAGCTTTTGACAAAGTACCACATGACATTCTGATTAACAAACTAGCTAAAAGTGGGCTAGATGGAACAACTATTAGGTGGATTCACAGTTGGCTACAGAATCGGACTCAAAGAGTACTTATCAATGGAACCTTCTCAAACTGGGGAGAGGCAACGAGTGGGGTACCGCAGGGCTCAGTCCTGGGCCCAGTGCTTTTCAACATTTTTATTAATGATTTGGACGAGGAGGTGCAGGGAACGCTGATCAAATTTGCAGATGACACCAAATTGGGTGGTATAGCTAATACCCTGGAAGACAGAAACAAACTTCAAAGTGATCTTGATAGGCTGGAGTGCTCGGCTGAAAACAATAGGATGAAATTTAATAGGGATAAATGCCAAGTTCTACATTTAGGAAATAGAAACCAAAGGCACAGTTACAAGATGGGGGATACTTGGCTCAGCAATACTCCAAAGAGAAGGATCTTGGAATTGTTGTAGATCGCAAGCTGAATATGAGCCAACAGTGCGATATGGCTGCAAGAAAGGCAAATGCTATTTTGGGCTGCATTAATAGAAGTATAGCTTCCAAGTCACGTGAGGTACTGGTTCCTCTCTATTCGGCCCTGGTTAGGCCTCATCTAGAGTATTGTGTCCAGTTCTGGGCTCCACAATTCAAGAAGGACGCAGACAAGCTGGAGCATGTTCAGAGGAGGGCAACCAGGATGATCAGAGGTCTGGATACAAAGCCCTATGAAGAGAAACTGAAAGAACTGGGCATGTTTAGCCTGGAGAAGAGAAGATGGAGGGGAGACATGATAGCACTCTTCAAATACTTAAAAGGTTGTCACACAGAGGAGGGCCAGGATCTCTTCTCGATCCTCCCAGAGTGCAGGACACGGAATAACGGGCTCAAGTTAAAGGAAGCCAGATTCCAGCTGGACATCAGGAAAAACTTCCTTACTGTTAGAGCAGTGCGACAATGGAATCAGTTACCTAGGGAAGTTCTGGGCTCTCCCACACTAGAGGCCTTCAAGAGGCAGCTGGACAAGCATCTGTCGGGGATGCTTTAGGGTGGATTCCTGCATTGAGCAGGGGGTTGGACTCGATGGCCTTGTAGGCCCCTTCCAACTCTGCTATTCTATGATTCTATGATTCTATGATTCATCGCCCATGATATGGAACTCTGAGAAAAAGGCCTCTGGCCCATTCTGTTTTGCCCTCTGGGCTGCTTTGACTGACCTCTCCTTTCCTCCATTTTGATCTGTGGTTGCCTCACCTCTGCTGAGCTCCAGGTGCCCGACTGCCCACCAAACCTGCAACAGGAAAGGTGCCCTCCTAACCCAGCACTTCTTAGCTAAAAACTGGAGATCCCTTTGATGCCAAGGGCTGAACATGCTCAAGGTGAAAGACCCCAAAGAGGAGGCTTGATAACCTGAGTTTGAAGGGTATGGCTCCAGTGCTTTTGGGAAATAATAATTTTAAAACCTCGATATTAAAAAAAATCCTAAAAATCAACAGATGCTTTGAACTTGGCATGGCTAAAGCCCTACTTAAGAGCTATTGTGGTACAAAGTTAATGTCCAGCCATGACACACTGTGTTTGCTTCTTTTAAAATCTGTTTTAAGTGTTTTATTCTGTTTTTATTTTCATTTTATCTTGTACACCGCTCCAAAATTTTCAATAGGGAGCGGTAAATAAATATTGTAAATAAATAATAATAAATAAATAATGGTGATACCTCTTAAGTGGGGATTTAGACATGTCAAGTTTGCAGTAGATCCATTCATGTCTTGATTTTTTAGGATTTTTTGTTTCCCCCCCCCCCAACAAAACATTATTCCCCTTACACACAAATACACACACACATTAATCCAGCCCTGCAAATTATGGAGGGAACTTCTATCCTTTACTTTGCTGACTCAGAGTTCCACTGCTGCTGGTGCAAGTTTCTACTCCAGCTTTCTCCAACTTGGTGCCCTCCAGATCTATTGGACGGAGGCCCCCTCCTCTGCATTGGAAGCCCATCCAGGCAACAGGAATAATAGTTTAATTGAAACAGAGAGCCAGCCTGTGCCTGACTCAGGTGTAGGAGCATTCTAACTCTCGATGCCAGCCAGCCCAACAGCACTTTTACACTGTGGAATGTGGATGATTGACTTCTATTAGCCTGAGCAGAAGCGCCCTCCCTCTCCCTCACCCCATTGGTAGAATCAGCAGCCAGTTAGTGTTTCCCACTCCCCCAAACACTGCAATTGGAGGAGGAGACGGTCACAGACAGCGCTGTGGCAATTCCTAATTGGTTAGCTGCAGATGTCAATATCAAAGCTAGCCCTCACCCCACACATCACCTTCCAAATATGGAGTTATTCAATTCACACACACACACACACACACACATACACACACACACACACACACACACACACACACAAACACACACACACACACACAGAGCATTGACACCTGAAAAACAGTCGGAGAATTTCAGAGACATTAAAAAAGTGTGCCAGAATCCACACTCCCATGCAACCTATGACCTTTGCCTCCTGTTTTCGCAACAAGCTTGTCCCCGACAGGTTTTAATGATCCTTCTGCAGGCAAAGGTTCTTTTTTGTGGGTCACTGTTGGTCATGAGTGTTTTCATCTAAGGATGACCCTTCATCGCCCATGATGTGGAACTCTGAGAAAAAGGCCTCTGGCCCATTCTGTTTTGCCTGACCTCTGGGCTGCTTTGACTGACCTCTCCTTTCCTCCATTTTGATCTGTGGTTGCCTCACCTCTGCTGAGCTCCAGGTGCCCGACTGCCCACCAAACCTGCGACAGGAAAGCTGCCCTCCTAACCCAGCACTTCTTAGCTAAAAACTGGAGATCCCCTTGATGCCAAGGGCTGAACATGCTCAAGGTGAAAGACCCCAAAGAGGAGGCTTGATAACCTGAGTTTGAAGGGTATAGCTCCCGTGGCTTTTAGAAATAATAATTTTAAAACCTCAATATTTAAAAAAATTCCTAAGAATCAACAGATGTACAGATCTGCTTTGAACTTGGCATGGCTAAAGCCCTACTTAAGAGCTATTGTGGTACAAAGTTTCATTTCTTTACCTTTAAAAATGATGGTGTGTTGTTGTTTTTTAAAAATTAAAGCCTCAAAATTTGAAAATTCCTAAAAATCAACAAATGAATGGATATGCTTCAAATTTGGCATGGATAAAGCTCTACCTAGGAGCTACCACTGTGCCAAGTTTCAACTCTTTATCCTTAAAAATGGCAGTGCTGTAAGCATTTTTGTTAATTCTAATTAAAGTAGAGCGACCCTTGGGGTGGGGAGGATGGGGAAAAATGGATTTTTCTTCAAATTTCATAATCCCCCTTTCCAGATTTGTTCCTAAAATCCTAACAAACCCCAACACCTGGAAGAAGTCCAGGATAATAGTAATACCAAAACCTGGGAAAGACAACGCAAAGGTGGGATCCTATCACCCAATCACATTACTCAATCAGGATCAAAAAATTTTTTCATAACTTTTAGTTCAACGATTAAATAGGTGGTAGGTCTTCAGGTAGACCAGACTGGACTTATTCCCCAAAGACATATATCTGGACCGATACAACCGGTCTTAAATATTATCTATGATGCAAGCAGAACAGGTCACTCATAGTCACTAATTTCACTCGACATATTCAAGGCCTTTGACTGTCTTGAATGGCAATACTTGTGAAGAGTCCTAAACTATTATCAGCCGGGAACCTCATTTGTGACCGCAATTTCCAAATTATACGCTGCTAGTACTGCAACGGTGCGTACTAACAATATAGATTCTCCGCCTATCAGCTTGGCACGGGGAATGAAACAAGGCCTCTGCTCTTCACCCTCTCCCTGGAACCATTGGCTAACATTATACACCAACCCCCAGGTATTCTCGGACACAGAGGAGGGTGTGAAGAACATGTGATGAACCTGTATGCGGATGATATGATAATTCTGCTGGGGGACCCACATCAATCAGTTTCTAACCTAAAGGAAGAACTTGAAAATTTCAGACAAGTGGCAGGTTGAGAAGTTAATTATGAAAAATCTACTATCATGTCATACAACATTCACCCCAACCATCAATACCTTATTAGCCATACCATGGGAACACTAATTTGTAGAACTTCCTTTAGATAAAGGATTCCCCTAACCCTAACCCTAAAATTGTACTAACCAAGTTTTCTGTAACAGCTGATTAAACCCCAATTCTTAGGGGACTGTTCTATTCTCTGTTATATAAAGAAAGAAAAGAGAAAAACAACAATAACAATGCAGGAAGTGAACAGACGTCTCTCAACGAGAACGCTCAAGGAGGGGATGGCCGAGGGCCAGCCCACATCACAGGCAGGCCCAGCGTTGAATGAGGCGGCCTGGGGCACATTGCAGATCGAGCACCTGAAACCTCCTCAGCTGGCCGAAAGGACTGTTTTTGAGCATCCTGGCCACGACGTCATGTGCCGCAAAGGATCTCATAACGCCTCCAGCCAGCAGGAACTCCCCTGTGAAGTCAGCCCACTGGATGTCTGTGTATACACTGTAACGGATGTCAGGGTCTACCTGACGTCCCTGCCAGGTAGGCTCCTGGACCAAACGTCCCAAGCTCCCAGGCAACCCATCTCCCTAGCCCTGTCCACAACCGGGAAGAGCCAGATGTTCCAAGAAGAAAGCACAAGCACACATTAGGGACCAAAGGAGGTTTATTAACACCACTAAGACTAACATGTAAGGCCTTGGTCGGTAAAAGCTAAGCGGAGGGGACAAGGGAAGGTTGGGAGAAGGGGGTGAGGGAGAAAGGAGTGAGAAAGGAAATTGAGGGAGAAAAGGCTAGCCATTACCCCAATAAAACCATCAGTCATTCCACCACCCAGCCGCAGCGGCAGCGGCTGACCGTGTCCACAATACCCCAACACATTAAAACCTAAGAAAAGCCTAACTAACTCCGAGCAGCCCCCTTTGACTGCCCGGACCTGATCTTCTGTTCGACACACGTGTCGTCCAGTCAGGAAGATGACGACTCCTTGACACTGGACTTTTTATCCCTTCTTCGACCACCTGGCCCCATGACCGACGCCAACCAACCGATGCCCTTCCCGGGCTTCCGGCAACCCCTCCCAACAGGAGCGAGACCCACATCTTAGCAACATTCTTTCCCACAGCTGAAATGGGTTAACATCTAGGCAGCCCCTGAGAACTCCCAGGTGCTAGAGCGGGAGTCGGAAGCGCCAGGCCAAGACGACCTTGGCAGGCGCTCCCAGCTCTCTCCCTCCCACCCGAGCCTGGGACAGCGAAACTTGAAACACCACGAAATGCACTTTGCTCGTTCTTGGTAGACACAAAAAGCAACATTAGATCAAAGCAGACCCATTTCAGACCCATTGTGCTTCACATATGCATTATGCAAACGATGTGGGGCACGGAAGATTCGGCTGTGAATAGCATGGCAATAACCAGCCAACGGTGGTTGAACTTTGGTGTGAAGTTTTGCGGAAAGGCTCAGTGGTGGAACACATGCTTTGCATGCAGAAGACCCCACACTCGATGGGTGGCCTCTCCAGGTCGAGGGGAAAGGCTCCTGCCTGAAGCCCCAGCGAGTGGCTGCCAGTCAACGCCAACTAGACTAAGGAGCATGGACTGACTCGGTACGAAGCCGCATCCATGTTCTCAGGGTGAAACACCAGGGGTGCTGCTTCAGCGGAATCCTTGTAGCACAGAGGCCCCTTTAAAGGGAGGGTGGAATTCAGCTGCTCTTGGGCGTTCTGTGGCAGTTGGTTGTGGAGTAGGGATTGTTGAGATTTGAAGAAAGAGAGAGTTGCCTTGCGCCTTTCTTCTGCCACGAGCAGCAGAGAGGTTGGGGAACTTTCCTGCGCCTGGACTAGGAGAAGGAGCAGTGGGAGGCACTGTCCAAGGCTGGGAGGGCTTCCTTCCAGGGCATTCACAGGAGCAGACAGAGGGAGCCAAGCGCCAGGATGCCGTATACTGGCAGGGAGTGGATACGTTCACATGCCCCGTATGCCATGGTAAGCAAAGCCTGGCTCTTTGTTTCTCTCGGTACCCGATCCTTCTCCCCAAAGCCAAGTAGCCGTGCTTCATGGCGGGCAAGAGTCTGAACCTGAATTCCCTGCATCCAAGGCCACTGTGACGTGTTTGTTAGCCCACTAAATTGACCAGTTGGGTGCTCCCAGGAGTCTTGCTGCTCCACTCATAGGATGACTGAATGCTGACGGGATGTCTGGCACCAGGGAAGCGGAAATCAAGCCTACGGGAGCCGAGATGACCGATAACATTTCTCCTGCAGGCACCGACACAATGGCCAAGTCTGCAGTCTGCACCAACCCCAACAAAGTGCGCCATGCAGCATGTTAAGTGATCCCGGCTGTGTTCTTCCGTAGTGCAAGAATGAGCCCAAACTGCACAGTTCCCACCCTAAGCCCTGTGGGTAGACGTCACACTGAGTGAGGCCCCCTGGCCACCGGTACTTTGGGCTCCAGGGAGAAAGTCCCTTGGTGACCTTTGCATTGGGCAAAGATTAACCCAGGAGTGTTTCTGGCTGCCTTCTCCCATTGGTGGGGTTTGTGGCTGGCAGTTGGCAGCTGCTCCTTCTCCCGGCAGGGGCCTTAATCTCCAAGAAGGTCTGTTCCTCCCTGTGACCCTAGATGGTGAAGAAGACCGTCTGCCGCAGCAGTTCTCTCCCTCAACAAGGGAAGACACCTGGCTAGGACAAGACCATCGTAACCCCCCACCATGGTCTGTCCTGTCCTGGCACTCGTGTATCTGGGAGATGCTGGGGGGTGAGTGGGAAGCACAAGACTCTTCTCTCCCCACGCCCATAGCTCAGTATTATGCCCGACACGGCCAGGGATCAGGAAGCCATCATTTGGAAAGCAGGTGGAGGGCTAACGTGCTTTATACGGGTGGCAGCAAGGCATCCGTCTCCCCAGACCTTTGTTGGCAGCTGACTGAAAATATGCACCAATGGTTGGTTGTGACGTGTGGATGTGCGCGTGCGGGTATTTAAGTGTGTGATTCTGTGGATTTTAAGGGTTTTCTTTTCAGCCCCGATTTAGGAAGAGACCTGCGGCCACCAGCGCATCCTCATCTGGCACAACTACAAGGGGACTTTCGGGTAACGATTTAGGCAAATCTTTTTTTCCTTTCTTTTCAAATTTTCAAATTTATTTTAATGTAACCAACAAATGATCAGTCCCCTAACAACTGATGCATAAACAGCTGTTATATAGAATTAATTACGTAATACAATTTTTTTTGAGGGGGGAGAGAATAATACAAAGAAGGAAAGAAAAGCAAAAAAATGGAAGGGAAAAGGAATAACAAAATAAACAAATAAATGAATTAATAAGTGTGCCGTATGGTCTTCATTTGTTGTTATAATGTCCAAAAAATGAAGACCACACTAACCATTTAGTCAAATGCTTCCCTTTGGCTTATTTATTAGTTTAAAGATATTTAAATCTGTAGGCTGTTGTATTCAATAGGGATGGGTGACTCTGTCATGCTCAATTTCACTCTGGTTCCCATTTTTCACTCAGGTTTCCTCAATATATATATATATATATATATATATATGCTTTTTTCTCCTAATTCCGCATTGGATTGCAATATGTTTTTGAGTCTGCATATGCACGCTTTCAATTTTTTTAAGCATTCCCCCAAATGAACACATTTTTGTGCACAATTTTGCCAATGTACACATTCCCCCACCCACATTGAATAAAGTCTTTTTTGTGCATTTTTGCAAATATGTTAATGTTTGTCTGCATTTTTGAAAGGTGTACATTTTTGTATACCGTCATTTTCATTTTGGTGGCTGAGATGGCCTGGACAGAATCAGATGTTTTCTTAATGCAGGATTTTAAAGCATAGATTACTAACTGCACTATCGCATACAATCACATGAGAAGAAATAATCCCATAAGTACATATTTCAGCACGGCCCTCACCCATCCTGTGAGACTGGGCAAGCATCCACTCAGCCAGTCCATAGAGCTGCCTCTGGGAACATCTGCTATTTGGCTAGCTTTATTAGCACGGACAATAGCATCATTCATATGGGCTTCAACCCCTTGAAAAGGGCTATTTACATACACGCAGCCTTCCCATGAAAGAACTGCACAGGCTCTGCCTTCCTCTTTGAGTCTGAAATCTATGGCCATCCGATTCGGTATTCCCATTTGTCTGATCTGTTCTGCCTTGCCCAACTCTCCAACAGACTGCTTGAATTCATCTGCCGTGATTTAGAACAACCGCTTGAGGTCTTATGACATCTTGTCTCAGGCAGGCTGTTCCCACCACTGGGAGAATCCCTACTGTGGAGCACCCAACCAACTTCCCTTGAGTGAGGGGATTCTTATAACCGTTCTCTAACATTGTCTTGGAATCCTCAACGGTGCATCTATTGCAATGTCTCCCATATGCCGTACCAATTGCCACGCAAGATCTTGTAAGCCTTAATACCACGTACAAAATAATGACCTTTGAGTGCAATGGCGTTTCTATCAGAGCCAAGTGTGAAGTATGCATAGTGGCCTCCAAATGGTATAACACTGCCTCTATCTTTGGCGGTGGGGGCACTTCCTTTGGTACCATTTAGGTAGCATTCTCCCTTTGAGGCCCAGACACATTCCCAGACAGTAGCATTAGAGAACTCTGTACACCGCGCACCCTCTGCCACATTCCTTAGATCACGTACTGTGTAGAATGTTTCAAAAGTTTGGCAAGTTTGGCCTATTTTAACCCGCAGACTTCCTTGGCTTGTTTCACTGGAATGACTTCATGCACACCCAATCTCCTGCTTTCAACTTATGGCCCCTTTTGTGCTGGTTGGGAGCAGGTAAAGCAACTTTGACCTGTGGAAAGCGTCCTTGCATAGAGTTGGTTAGCTGGACCAATGGTCTCTAATCCGCTCATCGACCCGCTGCAGTTCACTGCATGGTGGTGGTGAAGCTGGTACACGCATTGGCCTGCCCATCACAATCTCATGTGGTGACCGACCAAGGGGACCTGGAGTGACCCTCATTGCATACAAGGCTAGAGGCAACGCCTCTGGCCATTTGAGTCCCATCCCTTCACAGATTTTGGCAATTTTGTTCTTTGGAATCCCATTATGCCTCTCCACGAGCCCTGTGGCGTGCGGGTGAGAAGGACCACGACGGCGTCGGTCTACGCCCAAAGCCTTTTCTAGGACTGAGATCACCTTGCTGGTAAAATGAGTCCCCCAGTCACTCTGTAAAGTAGCTGGCAATCCAACTCTCAGGATGAGTTCCCAGAGCAGTTTCTTGGCATGGCATCCGCCCTCAAGGTCAGATAGGCCTCAATCCGTTGGGAGAACATGTCGATTATGACTAACTCATATTGAAATCTTTGACATTTGGCCATTTGGATGAAATCAATCTGCAATTTCACCTGCGGGACCTTGGCTGCGTTCCCCACATTATGCTTTTGACATGACATACGTTGTTTGGTTTGGTTTGTTACCATGGTTTGGTTTGTTATTGGCTTGTGGGTGGGGGGTTCACGTACGATCCCATCAGGATCCGGCTTGCAGCCCCATTTGAGCCATTCTTGTTGCTCACCAAGGCCGGCTGCACGTTGTGTTGCTGCCAAATGTCCAAGGGCACTGGGCAAAGTGTGGGTGGCATCCTGGACTATCCCTACGAAGGCTCTTGTGGCCTTTCCTGCGGCCTGATCTGCCCAGTCGTTTCCCCATTTTATTGGATCTTCTCCTGTCTGGTGTCCTGCCCGTTTAACCACTGCACCTGCAAGGGGTTTCTGCAAGGCATTCAATTGTCCCTCTACACTCTTTGCGTTCTTTATCGGTGTCCCTGTTGCTGTTGGGAACCCTCTATTTCCCCACAGAATTCTGAACTTGTGGACTGTCCCAAATGCATATCTAGCGTCTGTATGTACTGTGACCTTCCGGCCTTCATGCATCAAACAAGTTCGAGGGAGCGCAAACCATTCCGCTCCCTGAGCTGACAAACTCCCTGGCAGGGCTGCAGCTTCGAATTCCACTCCTGCGCTTCCTGCCACAGCATATCCTGCCAATGGCCATCCTTCTGCCCCCCTTTTGGCAGAGACACCCACAAAAACAACTTTGTCCCAAGTACACTACTTTCCGCTGCACCCACTGCACAGTCAATCTTACACAACAAGTCTATACCTAGTACATTGACTGGAGTGCTCCAAAATCTCATGTTCCAAAATCTCTTGCCTCCCTGGCACTTCCACTGACACATCCTCTGACATTGGCCGGGTTTCAGACACCCACTGAATCCAATCGCGTTCACATTCTTTTGCCCTAGAGGCAAGGCGCACTTTTGTGGGTTGAGAGTGGAATCTGTAGCCCCTGTATCCACCAAAAGTTCTACTTCGCACCCAGGTACTTTCAAAGAGACTTGAGTACCCACTCCCGGGTGGGGAGTGACTTGAACACAGGCAAAATGCATAGCATCTTCCAAATCCCAATCATAGTCTGCTCCAATCCAGACCCAATTTCTATCACTTCCAGACCACAACCTTTCTCTACACATTTGTGTAAACCCATCATTTTCTGAGTCTGAGTCACTTCCCCCTTCTTCCGCATGCCTCTGTAGCTGCGCTTTCCTATGGCACTTTCTTTTCAACGTAAGGACATTCTCTTTTCCAGTGCCCTGTCTGACCACAATGAAAACACTCTCCTGAGCCTGGGCTGAACGGCAGCACCTCAGCTCTCAGTCCTCCAACTGGGGTTCCCTGCAGCTGTCCCCCTTGCCGTCCTTGACCTCTTCCTCACTTTCCTCTGCCACTAAAACCTCCCCGACCCCCTCTTCCGCTATTCCCTCCACCCCTGCCTGCCTGTGTTTTCAAGGGAGTCGCCTGCATAACCATGATGGAACCATTTAGGTCTTCTCTCTTCCTTTCTTGAGCACCCAGACATTGTTATACTGCATTCACTGGCTCCTTCACAGTCTTCTCCCCCACCCTAAAATTACATGTGTATATTTCTGCTGCACAGGTCCTGGCAGCCCCTTTACAGAGAGATCCACCATTGCTGAAGTTGCAGTCTCTTTGGCATTTGCAATTTCCACTTAACCAAATAAATCTTTGACCAGTCTGCCTTAGCCGGAAAATCCTTGTCCAAACCTTCCATCAATTTGTCTCTTTTGTCCACCAAGTCATCATATTCAGGTGCATTCATTGGCCATTGTGAGCTTTCTTTGAGAGCCTGTACAGCTAACGTTCAGCTAACGGGGAAGGGGCCCAGCGCTTGGGCAAGGGAAGCTGTTGCCCCCTGGGCTTACCTGCAGGACAACAGACCCCAGTTCTTCTTTCAGCAGCTTCTTGAATCGTTCTGTGCAGGGGTGGACACCGTGTAGACCTCCAGAAACTTGGGCCAACAACTCCCATCAGCCCAAGCCAGCATAGCCGATGGTGAGGATCATGGGAGTTGTAGGCCAAAATATCTGGAGGGCCACAAGTTGGCCGCCTCTGGATTTTCTTGTGGGATATCGGACTGACTTTTGTCCTTCATTTCCATCCAGATGCTTCAGGATACCAGCAAACAGTTCATCAGCTGCTCCACGACTCGCCCCTTGGGGATCATCCGCTCTTCAGAAACCCATTGCCTGACCAAAAGAAGCGTGAGGTAGGTGGGGTCACCCAATGAAGTGGATTGCCAAGAGGTCCGGAACAGAGGCGGGGAAGTGTTTCTTCACACAAGGCATAACTCACGGATGGAGTTGGGTGCCAAAGAATGGGGTGAGAAGCACAAGCCTAGATGGCTTCAACAGGAGATTAGACCCATGAATGGAGGAAGGGGTCTATCAGTGGTTCTTAATCCTGGAAGCTGAATATGGAACCTCCACATTCAGAGGCAGTATACTGCTAAATACCAGCTGCTGGGTAGCAAGACTAGGGGGAGGGTATTGCTCTTGCCACCAGGCCCTGCTTGTAGGCATCATTGAAGCATCTGGTGCGATCATAGCAGAAGGTAGGATGCTGGGTGGATGGACCTTTACTCTGATCCAGCGGAGCTGCTCTTAAGCTCTTATCTCAAAACACGGTAACGTAAAACAGTGCAAAATGATTGCTTGTCACAAGCAAAATATCGTTAATGACAATATTTTAGGGCCCCACCCACACGACTGATTTAGTGCAGAGGGGCAGCACACCAGGGTTGTTTGTGACTGATGACACTGTCGCCAATCCACAGTGACCCCGCAGTTTTGGAAAGTCCTTTTAGTGCATCTTTTTCCCCTTAAAGGCTGCTACCCTGCAGTTCCACTACAGTGTGCCCCAGCCCCCGGCATTAAATCCTGGGCATGCCTATTTCTCTGACCTGGCTGTGAACTGGTCAAGCGGTGGGGCCACCCCTTCCTCCCCCATTTCCCTCTTTATCCCCAATTGAAATAGGACTGCTTTTCCATTCACAATACCTAGCCTCATTTTTCCATTCACAGTATCAAAGTGGTGCCGTTTCAAGCATTCACAGTAGTGCAGTAATGCTGTTTCAGGCATTCGCAATAGCATTGTACCTCTTTTCCTGTCTTTCAGGCATTCCTAATAGTGTAATAGCTCCTTTCCCCATTTACTAGCATTAACTGTTTCAAGCATTCACAATAGCGCAGTAGCTCCTTTCCCCTTTCACAGGCTGTAGCCTGTTTTTTCCATTCGTGAAGTAAAGATGACATGGCAGCCCTGCATGTCTGTCATTTAGAAAGACAAACCTATTTGCCATGGAGCAGCGCGAAGGCTGGGGTGAGAATAATCCATGAGAACTGGATAGTAGCCTCGTCTGTTCCCGGACAGCAACCAGTTAGCACACTTTGTTCGCTCACATGGCCCAGATGGCTTCCTGCGCTATAAGATTACCAGCTAAAAGGGATCACCTTGAAAGCGCTCAGCCGGCACTGAACACGCTTATCTCGAACATGGGGCGAGAATTAATGGCTAGTCCTGAATCTGCCAGGGCAGTCGCCTCAAGTTTGCATCGCATGTGTCTTTTTTCAGAGAGGGAATTTATTGCACCTGCTGGTATTGTTGCCGCCCACTCCCCACAAGCTTACTCTTCGCCGTGCAAGCAGGCTTCGTCCGACAGCTTTGCAGAGAATGCGCCCTTCTAAATCCCACGTCAAAGACGACCCAGAGGACGAAGAGCTGCGCCAGCCGAAATATGATTTTGTGCTCAAGTTAGTGCTTTATCTCTTTCTTGTGTGTGCGATGAGTATTGGGAGAATATGCAAACCTGGTGAGAGTCCTGGTGGTCTTAAACTGTGTCCCGTTCTGGTTTTAATCTAGAGCATTCGCTTAAAACCAGATGAAAACTCTTGTTGGATGTGATTAGTGCTCACTACTCCGTTCAAGATCATGTTTGGTGCCCGCATACTTGAGTCAGCTTTGTGACTCCTTGTTCTAAAGGGTTCCCTCAAACTTCGTAAAGACTGTTTCCTTCTTCATGTATCTAACCAAAGATAATGATGTAGTGTACAGATGTTGAACAGTACCATAGACTGGAGCTCCAGTTCTCCAGCGCATCATACCTGAGACATGCCTTTGAACTCCCTCTTCTCACGGAACTACAATTCCTGGGGTTCCTTGCGGAGAATCAGTTCAAACCTGTGTTCTAGAAAAAGCCCTTTCACAATCTTTCTTCTTTTATCCTTCTCTCGAAATACTTAAATAAAGAGGGGGAGAAACATTTTCTTTGATGTTTTCATTTCCTGCCAAGCAAGGCTCCCTTCGATAGGAAAGCAGCTTTAAAATACGAATGAATGAATTAACGAATAAATAAATAAATTTATTATTAATTCGTTAATCCATTCCTTCATATTTCAACTCTGCTTTTCTGCCAAAGAGGGCCTTTTTGGCAGAAAATGAAAACCTCAAAGTAAATGTTCTCTTTTTTATGTTTTCATTTCGGCAGCAAAGTCGATACTACCCCAGAAAATCACCCCACTTTTCTAAATTTAGAAATTCAAGCGCAGAAAGAGACAGAACCTGCCAGAATGCAAGAACATTGGAAAATATCTCCTAAGAGAAAAGTGTTTTTTTTTCAACACCGAGGAGAAAGCCTTGTTACGTTCTTTTTGTGCTTTGCCAGTAGAGGCACAGAATGCAATTGCAATGAGATTTGAGTGCCTGAAAGAAAAGATGAGAAATCTCCAGGCAGGAAATGGGAGATGCACAGACTCTGAAGAAGGGGCATTCTGGCTAATGGAGGGCTATTGTTCAGCCCAGCCAGACCATAGTCATAAAGGAAGGGATGGAGATGAACAGGAACCTCTTAGGCCTGGGAAGGGCGCATCATCTTGCCTCAAGGCAGTAGAGATTAACCCACTAAGTAAGATAGAACAGAGATGCCATACGAGGGAAGTAGTATGCCCACTGTAAAATTTACGGACTTAAGAGGACCTTCTGCCTGGGCAGGTATGAGATACCTGGAAGATGAGGCATTTGGCTCCCCGCAGAGACTAGCCAAACAAAAGGCAACATCCAATATCCCTTATCCAAGAAAAGACATGTGTCCAGCACTTTCAAACGTTAGTTGGTTGAGTCCCATAATGTTGCCCACTGACACATACCCTTTTCTTCTCATCCATGTGGGAACAAATGGTATTGCCAAGCGGAGCTACAAAGAAATCCCATCAGATTTTGAAGCTCTGGGAAGGAAACTCAAGCACTTTGGGGCCCAGATAGTTTTCCCATCCATCCTCCCGGTTCTTGGAAGAGGATAAGAAAGGGAAAGAAGAATACTCTGGGTGAATGACTGGCTACGAAGGTGTGTTCTACAAGTTCTTTGCCCTTAGGGACGAGATCCAATCAGCCCCTACGCACGACTCCACACTTCCAGCGACAGAGGGTTCAAAAGCACTTTATTGTTTAGTAATCAAGGTCTGGTCTCTGAAGGCGAGCAGTCAGACAACCGAAACAGGGGATTCAGCACAGCTTTTGAAGCTTGAAAGGAGCAGTGCCCAGTAGCGGCATTAACCAATCAGAACGTAACACTGGAGCATAGCTAATCTTTGCTAAACAATCCCTTTGCTCACAGTAAGTTACAGTAAGCTAACTTTTGCCTGGAGCCGAAGCTATTGTTTTCGTTAGATAAGACAGATACAAGGAGACACCCTTGGAGACGTGGCGTTTTGCTTACTACATAATGGCTGCTTCACAGTTTCCTTAAGAAAATGGAGGCACCTATGCTAACAGGTGGTGCCGACGTGAGAGATCTGGATTCTGGGACCACGGGCTACGCTACTTGGAAGATGGACTGCTGGCAAGGGATGGGTTGCACCTCCTAAGGGCTGGGAAGAATGTGTTTGGTCACAGCATGAAGAACTTGATCAGGAGGGCTTTAAACTAAATCCTAAGGGGGCAGGAGACGTAAACTTCAAGGCAACAATGGATGAAGGCTCATGCACCATAACACAGAGAACAGCTCCAACAATGTAGGAATGAAGCCAGGCTACAAAGAACATGGTCTTCGATGTCTGTATCCCAATGCCCAGAGTATGGGAAACAAGAAGAATGAACTTGAACTCTTAATACATGAAGGCAAATACAACTTGATAGGTATAATTGAATCTTGGTGGAATGACTCCCAAGACAGGAATATAGCAACTGAAGGATATAACTTGTTCAAAGAGAACAGAAGAAATAGAAAGGAAGGCGGAGTTGCATTATACATTAAAAATACTTATCCCTGCACAGAAATACCAACGGGTTTTTATTTATGATTTGGATGAGGAGATGCAGGGAATGCTTATCCAATTTGCATATGGCACAAAATTGGGGGAGGGGATAGCTAATACTCTGGAAGACAGACACAAACTTCAAAGTGATCATGATAGCCTGGAACACTGGGCTGAAAACAACACAATGGAATTTAATAGGGATAAATGCCAAGTTCTACATATATGGGGGGGGGCAACCAAATGCACAGTTACAAGATGGGGGATACTTGGCTCAGCAATACTACAAGCGAGAAGGATCTTTGAATTGTTATAGAACACAAGCTGAATATGAACCAACGGTGTGATGTGGCTGTAAAAAAAGCAAATGCTATTTTGGGCTGCATTAATAGAAGTATAGCTTCCAAATCGCGTGAGGTACTGGTTCCTGCCTATTCGGCCCTGGTTAGGCCTCATCTAGAGTGTTGCATCCAGTTCTAGGCTCCACAATTCAAGAAGGATGTAGACAAGCTGCAGCGTGTTCAGAGGAGGGCAACCAGGATGATCAGGGGTCTGGAAACAAAGCCCCATTAAGAGAGACTGAAAGAACTGGGCATGTTTAGCCTGGAGAAGAGAAGATTGAGGGGGGACATGATAGCACTCTTCAAATACTTGAAAGGTTGTCACACAGAGGAGGGCCAGGATCTCTTCTCAATCCTCCCAGAGTGCAGGACACGGAATAACGGGCTCAAGTTAAAGGAAGCCAGATTCCAGCTGGACATCAGGAAAAATGTCCTGACTGTTAGAGCAGTAGGACAATGGAACCAATGACCTAGGGAGGTCGTGGGCTCTCCCACACTAGGCATTCAAGCAGCAGCTGGACAACCGTCTGTCAGGGATGCTTTAAGGAGGATTCCTGCATTGAGCAGGGGGTTGGACTTGATGGCCTTATAGGCCCCATCCAACTCTACTATTCTATGTTTCTATGGAATCAAGGAGGAGGAAGAGCTATCTGAGGTGCAGATGACAAACCTGGGCTATATAAATTGACAACGTAAACAGCAGGATCATAATCTGAAAGACCCCCAGCCCAGAAACATCAGCAGGAGGAAATCAAAGGAGGGTTCGCTTGAGGCCAAAAAAGGATGTCTTCTGCTCTTATGTCATGGAATACAGCTGTGGGGGGGGGGGGAGAGAGGAAGGCCAGAGCTCAGGATTGTGAGTTGATGACATATTTATCTATAGACGCACTGATATCACTGCAAGAAACATGGCTCACTGCAACAGATGAGTTACTGATTCCACATTTTACAGTGTAGTTAAACCGACAAAAGAAATCACAGGGCCAGACCTGTAAGGGGTTTAGCCATCCTGGTTAAAGAAGAGCACTTGGAGCGAGTACTGACGGAGCTGAATATGGAGTTCCCAAAGGCTTTGCTTATCCTATGAGATGATGTTAATGACAGACTGGACTCATCACTACCATTAGTTGCAGAACACGGTGGTATATCGCAAGATGTCCCTGTAGAACTAAATTACTGGAAATTCAGAGTTGTGAAGATAAATTGTGCTGCTTTAAATTTATTTAGGCTAACATAGATGTTTGGATTGCATGTTGTAGGCGGCAATGGTCCCAGCACTACATATCCTTTTACTCATTTCTTGGCTTATTCCAGCACTGTTCTCGATTACATTTGTGTTTCCCAAGAAAAAGCACATCTATTCTCCAGTGTAACGGTTCCCCCCAGGGAAGACAGGGATCCCCAACTCGTAGTGGTAATGCTGGTTGCTGAATCCGACTTAAGACTTGAAACTTTTTCAGACCACTGGTTTTCCTAGAACCAGGAAATTTATCAAGAAAAGAGATGAAAATAGCAAAAAAATAAATACGATCAAACTGGAAGCATTTCAGAATTTGAATATGGCTAGATCTTTGCTCAATATCACTGTGTCTTGTGATTCTGATCCTGACTGAGTTCTACATGCGCATCAGGCCGTGTGTGATACTCTGAAACCTTTCTTAACGACTGCTATACTGTCAGTTCAAATGATACAAAGCCTATGAAGACTTTATGGTTTGATAAAGAATGCAGAACACTGAGAAGGCATTTGATAAGACACATATGACGAGCACAAGTGTCACATCGCCCTGAGGATCACTGACATCAGTTGCCCATGCGCAATCCCTAATCCGTTTGCTGAGTCTCAGATACCCTGGGTCAATGCATGCGATTTTGGATATTTTTAAAGCAAAGATGATCCCAATGCTAACATTCAGTGCAGAAACGTGGGGATATGCAAATCTCACCCAAAGTGAACAAGTTCAAAATGGCCCCAGGGGTTTCAAAACTGAAATGGGGATGAGAATGATTACAGGTCTAGAGAAACAGAGAATAAGCAATCTAGGTACTTCATGGCTGCAGAAATTCTCAAATTACTAAATTTTGGTTGCTCCTTGCAGGCTTTAAACCCATGGGGAAATGTTACTAGAAATTGCTTTAAACAATAAGTCTTGGATGTTGACACCCAGTCTGATATAGCTTTCCTTACATCCTCTAGAATAGCTAGGTGGTGGCAGGTACCAGACATCAGCATCAACGCAAAGGTACCTCTTAATCTCCATGACGGTGGAATACTGAAGGGCTTTCAATGGATTGCGCTTCGAACAAATGGACTGTATGATGAATTCCACTAGGTTTCATGGTGTATCTGTCCAAGAGAGATTGTGTGTTTGTGAGGAAGCGGCGTTGGAGGATTTGGCAGGTTATATTCTCAAATGTCAATTATACATTGACAAAAAAGCCCATTAGTTAGATTGCCCCCCCTTTTTTTTAATGAAATTTGGGGTGTAAAGAGGAAACTGGGATTTTTGCTACGAGGAACTAAGCAATATCTGGTTTGGAGGGTTGCACCTTTTGCAGTAAAGGCTGCTCAATACAGGGAGAAGTATGTAGTTTCCATTGCTATGAATTGCCTGGGAGATGCTGAATAATGAGAAATGCGTTCTGATGCGGGTTTATAGTGTCATGTATTGTATAAGTAAAGCTAGTTATTTTAGGAATACTTTTTAACCTTAACAATTTTACTGACAAATTTTAATTGGTCACTTGTGTAACCTTTGGACTAATGCAATAATAATAATAATAATAATAATAATAATAATAATAATAATAATAATAATAATAATAATATGCAAATGCCATAAAATACATATAATTAAAAGATTTAAAACTAATACATTATTATAAGCAGCACATTATTAAAAGGCATCTTAAAATTCAACTGGGTAGGCCTGCCGGAAGAGATCAGTCTTTATAGCTTTTTTAAAATCTGCAGACCGAGGGAGAAAAGTGTTTTGCAGGAGGAGCCGCCGCCGGTGGGACACGCCAGAAGAGCCGCCGGGTGGGAGGGGGGATTATTTGAATGGAAGAACACGTGAGGGGGAAGTGGCCGGAGCAGCGTCTTTGAATGGGGTAGAGATTCTTCCGCAGGCGGCGCTGCCTCGCTCACAGTACACACAGCAAAGAAAGAGGCGCTTCTTTTAGGCACGTCTTTAAAAAAGGCGCACGGAAGCCCCTTCGCAACGACGTGTAGATCTGGCCCTGGAAGACTGTTAAGTTGACGAGTCCCTCCTGGCAGGTCATTCCATAATCTGGGAGCGGCAGAGGAAAAAGTCCTCTGGGTAATAGTTGTCAGCCTTGTTTTTGTTGACTGGAGTAAATTCTTCCCAGAGGACATGAGTGTGTGGGGCAGATTGTACGGGAGAAAGAGATCCCGCAGGTCACCTGGACCCAAACCATGTAGGGCTTTGAAGGTGATAACCAACACTTTATACTTTCTACTTTGCCCGGAAAATAATTGGCAGCCGGTGCAGAGATTTTAAAACTGTTTATTCACTTTTTATAAAAATAAATAAATAGCAGTGGTGTCATTGGTGTGATTCCCCCCTGCTCTGAGTTAGGCCACAACCCAGTTGTGGGTCACAGCCGCCAAGGCAAGATGACTGGTCCACCCTGGCCCACTCCACAGCCGAGGGATCGTGGTGTGACTTTTCAACTGATCTTTGTCACCTTGGTCTCTCTCTCTCTCTCTTTTAGGGAGAGCTTCAAGAAGCTGGTGTCCCTCAGAAGGAAAAGCCTATGCTCTCGTGCTACTTGTACAGTTGGGGATGTCGCCTCTACCTCTGGGGATCCAAACAATAGAAAACGACGTTTACGGAGGTATGAAAGAAGCTTGATCTCTGCTATGCTGGCTTCTGAAGTAAACCAACGACATTTAAAGATGCAGCTCCCGCTGTAGTGGTTCAGCTTGAAGCATCTGCAAATCTCCTCTGTTGTAGCCGTGATGCTAGCAATGCTGTGCCAAGTTCCATGTTGTGTGTGTGGAGCTTGCGCTGCAGGAAGAAATACGAGAGCCACATGTGTCGTAATGGTAACGCTTACGCTGGAAAGCCGTCTGTCTCGCCTTCATGTCACTGATACCATCCTGAGGGCTGCTGCTTGGGAGCCTCCTCAAAGCGTTGCAGAGTGAGATGTGAAGGGCAAGGCCTGTTGGGTGCCTTGGAGTGTTCCAGCTCCTTAGCAGCACGTTGATCCGAGGCTGTGCTTTCGTGGGAGTCCAGTTAATATGTACATCCATATGTACACTCATTCCCTAGAACCTCCCCGAAAATTCCCCATCGTCAGTGGGCTGAATCCTCTCAGTAAATGAAAGCTGTTACCAAGCACAATTACAGGGTTTTCCATACTTAACGGGAAAACAGTCCAAAAAACAGCTGTCGTTACCTGAGTTCTGCAACCTTTCTAGACTGGATGGGGAAAGAAGATGCTGCGCTATTTGGAATGCCTGAAATAGCAGTACTGTACTTGAATTCCGCAAGCCTTCTTGTTATGGAGAGGGGCAAAGAACCCACTATCACTGAAAATCCTGCACAGGCCCTGCTCTGGCTTCTGAGATCTTGCCAGTCACAGCCCAGAGACTTCCAAGTCTACCCTTAGCCAGCTTAAGGACTAGAAACTTTTTCTTTTGAAAATGAGGTTCTCAGAATGCTGAGCGCTGTACTTCTGGAGTGTGTAGAGGTGGGGACAAATAGGGTTGGGTGTGCTCAAATTTCTCCCAACTCTCCGATACAAAATGAGGACGAGGAAATAAAAACTACCTGCCTACCTTCATGGTAGAGTCAGCACTGTCCTGTTATTTAAAATGGTCTGCGAGAAACTCTCCAATTTCCCTGGTGCTCCCAGGGAAATAGACTACTTGCTGAACCATTCTAAAAGCTTTTATTTTCATGAGTTTTGTCTTAGAAGAATGGAAATGGAACATCCCCTTGGAGGACAGACGGGCCCCCACAAAATTTCATTTTTGTATTGGAGCTGTCGTGTTTTTAGGGAATGCAGTTCACCTTAGGTCCTTCAGTTGGCCTCCCCACAGTGTGCATGTTTAAATTCAGCAGTGACTTGAGGCTTCTACACATGACCTGACCCACGGGTCTGTTGGGTTATTGCCAGAACTTTTCTCTCTCTGGAACTCTGTTTGTGCTCAGAAAACAAACACACATCACGCAGGTCTTACACAGCAGAGCTGGTTTATTTCCTTCAGGCTTCTGTGCAGTCCAATTCAGATCAGTTCAGATCAGCACACTGAGGCATACACAGAGAGCAGTGATCAGTAAGCAGTGATCAGTAAGCAGTGATCAGTAACATTTTACACAAGTGAGAAACTATATACAGATCTACACAATTCTTATCTACATTACATACAGCTGTGATGAGGCTAACTTAGAATCTTGGCAAGGTTCCCAGAACAGCCTCTATCTCAAGGTAATTGCCCACAGATAGTCTTTCTCTGTTTAACCCTGAGATAGCCATACACACACAATTTTAATGACTAAGCAAGTATTTCTTTTCATATACTTAACAGTCCTCCTCTTGCGCATGTTGTTTAAATTGTGTTACAATCTGAGGCCCAGCTTTAAAAGCATCTCTTTGTGTTTTACCATTGATACTGGTTTTGTGAATAAATCAGCCAACATCATTTCAGATGGACAATATTCAAGCTTAATCCAGCCCTTCTGAATTATATCTTTCACATGAGAATAACGAACATCCACATGTTTAGTTCTTGGTTTACACTTTTCAGATGTAGCCATACTAATACATGCCTGATTATCCTCAAATATGGTTACTGGTGTCTCCATTTCCAACCTTAGATCAGCAAATAATTGTTTATACCACTCAATCTCATTACAAGCCAGAGATAAACTGATATATTCTGCTTCTGCACTAGAGGTTGCTACACAATTTTGTTTTCTTGTATACCAATCAATCAAGGATTGATTGTAAAAGAATGCTGCTCCACTGGTAGACTTTCTATCAATTGCGTTAGCCCAGTCAGCATCTGCATAAACACAGAAATTTCCATCTTTGTGTGTAGATATTTCCAATTTGTAATTGATTGTACCTTTTAGATATCTCAATACACGTTTTACAGCTGTCCAATCAGTTACAGAAGGTTTTGTCATTTTTCTGCTTAAAAGATTTACAGCAAATGTAATATCTGGTCTACTTAGGTTTGCTAGATAAAGTAAACTTCCAATCACACTCTGATATTTCTGTATGTCTTCCATTTCAGTACTGTCTGTCTGATTTTGAAAATCAGTGACCATAGGAGTGGCAACAATTTTACAATTCTCCATGCTGTGTTCTTCCAGCAATTTTTTAATTTTGCCACTTTGTTCAATCAGAAATGACCCTGTGTTAGAATCTTTTGAAATTTGCATTCCCAAATAACTTTTCACTGAACCAAGGTCTTTTAACTCAAAATGTCTTTGCAGCTGGTTTACAAATGTGTTTTTCTGTTCTTCTTCATTAAAAACCAGTAACAAATCATCTACATAAATCAGCAAATACACTACATTTGAACCATCCTGTTTTGTGTACAAACAATGATCAGCTTTGCTTTGTTTAAAACCCATTTTGATCAATACATTGTCCAGTTTCTTATTCCAACACCTTGCTGCTTGCCTCAAACCATATATGGATTTTTTCAATTTACAAACTAACCCTGGATTTTTAACAAAACCTTTTGGTTGAGTCATGTAAATTTCCTCTGTTAAATCTCCATATAAGAAAGCTGTTTTGATGTCAAAATGAAATACATTCAATTGTTTTTCTGCTGCAATTTTTAACAAAAGTTTTACACTTGAGTATTTTGTTGTAGGTGCATAAACTTCTTCAAAATCTATTAGATATTTTTGAGCAAATCCTCTTGCTACCAATCTTGCTCTGTAACGTTCCACCTGTCCTTTCTCATTTTGTTTTACTTTGAATACCCATTTACAGGTAATGGCTTTACGACCTTCAGGTAAAGGTACTAGCTCCCACGTTTCATTTTTTTCCATTGCTCTGATTTCCTCTGACATTGCTTCATGCCAGCCCTGAGCTTCTGTAGGTTCCATTTCCTGAATTTCCTCAAATGAAGTAGGTTCATAGGCTATTAGTAAAGCTCTATGAGAAACCTGTTTGCTTTGGTATTCATCTGAATAACGAATTGGAGCTTTGCGTTCCCTTTCTGATCGTCTTGGCATAGTTACAGGCATAGTTTCCTCCTCCACAGTTTCTTCCCCCTCCCTCTCTTGCTGAGATTGTTCAGGAATTTCTTCTGTTTCTACAGCTTTCTGTTCTACAGGCAAACTTACATACTGTTTTGTTTCCTGCATTTGTTCATGAAAAACTACATCTCTGCTCACAATTACACTTTTGTGATATGGAGACCACAAACGATAGCCTTTTGTTTGTGTATCATATCCCAACAGTTTACATTCCAAACCTCTTTGAGCTAGCTTTCCTGGTCTGTTTTCTTTCTGAATATGAGCAAAACATTTACTTCCAAAAACTCTTATATGTGACACTCTAGGTTTTCTTTTGTAAAACATTTCATATGGAGTTTTTTCATGTACAGAGTGGTAAAGCCTGTTAAACAAATAATTTGAGGTGGACAAAGCTTCTGCCCAGAACAGATTAGACAATCCTGACTCTTTCAATAGAGCTCTTAACATGTTCTGCAAGGTTCTGTTTTTCCTTTCTGCAACTCCATTTTGAAATGGTGAATATGGAGCAGTAAGGTCATGTTGTATACCCTCATCACTGAGGAATTTTTTAAATTGGTTGCTGAGAAATTCACCTCCCCGGTCCGTTCTTAGATTAGCTATAGGTTCTTTAAATCTATTTTTACTCCACTTAACAAACGCTTTGAACTTTCCAAAAGTTTCACTCTTCTGTTTTAACACATACACAAATCCAAATCTACTGTAATCATCAACAATAGACAAGAAAAATCTGTTTCCTCCTTGACTTGTCTCAAAAGGACCTGCAAGATCTGCATGAATTAATTCAAAAATTCTTTTTGTTGTTCTCTCACTATGTTTTGGAATGTTTGACTTATGACACTTGGTTTCACTGCATACATTACATTCTACATAGTTAGAACATGGTTTGATTTTCACCCCTTCACACAATTCTGGAATCTTAGAAATTGTTTTATAGTTAGCATGACCAAACCTTTTATGAGTTAAATGGATGCACTCTTGGTGTGGTTTGCAATTGGCTATTGTTTTTGTTGTGACTTTGCTGGCTACAACTTCATTTTCTATACAAGTATTAATCACATACAAAGATTCTTTCGTTATTCCCTGCACACACACCTTGTTTCCCTGTTTTATAGTACAATTTTCTTCAGTAAAACAAACCTCATACCCCATTTCTGTTAACTGAAACACACTTAGAAGATTTGTTTCTAATTCTGGTACATATAAAACACTTTGTAGTTCAACTCCCAGACAATCAAAATATACATTACCCACACCACAAATCTGGATTTTTGTTCCATTTGCAAGGGTAACACACTTTTGCTTTGAAGTAAAAGTTTCCAAGAATGCTGGAATGGATTTGGCCTGGATCTCTTTCCTAAACAGGTAAAGGCCAAATGTTTTCAGGCTCTGACCCTTCTGCCTACTCCAGGCTCCGATTCTGCCTCAACTTTCTAACATCTGATTTGGTTGTTTGCTTTGTTTTCCTATTCAATGTAGTTGACAAATGCCTAATCCGTACAGCAACCCATGTGTATAAATTCATTAAAGGCTCGGGTAACCAGGAGTAGAATTACCCTTGGCTCTCTTCTCTGTAGGCTCTCTGTTGTAACTGTGTTGTTCCTTGTGTTGTTTCTGAACATTTTTGACTGGGCTTTTTGCAGGCATTGCCATGCATCCCAGAAGGCTAGCTTCTTGAGTGCCTCTTCTTGGCCATGCCACTGTAAATAGCTTGTTCCAAAATTCCCCATATCGGCCTTGCCCAACTTGGTGCCCTCCAGATGTTTTGGACCACACCCTCAGCATTCCTGACCATTGGCTATGTGGGCTACAGCTGATGGCAGCTGAAGTCCAAAACATCTGGAGGGCACCAAGTTGGGCAAGGCCTTTCTGTTTCACAGAGGTACTTAGAGGTATGAGAGCCAGTGTGGTGTAGTGGCTAAGGTGGTGGACTGGGAGTCGGGAGATCCGAGTTCTAGTCCCCACTCGGCCATGGAAACCCACTGGGTGACTTTGGGCCAGTCACAGACTCTCAGCCCAATCTACCTCACAGGGTTGTTGTTGTGAGGATAGAAATGGAGAGGAGGAGGATTATGTATGCCACCTTGGGTTCCTTGGAGGAAAAAAGGTGGGAAATAAAATAAATAAATAAATAATAATGATAATGATGATCCAGAAGCCACAGGCTATGGAAATCCATTGTCCTGGTTCAGGTGACTGCTCTTCCATGAATGGCACCACGCAAATAGTGTGTCTTCCTTTGTCAGCGTCAACTTGCACGCCATGGCCCTTGGCAAGCGCCCCAGGCAGGATGGAGAGAAGGAGGAGGAAGAGAGCCCCCTTTGCAAAGTGTTACAGCTCTGCGCCGACCGCATTGCCAACCGCCCTCCCCAGACGCAATGGAACACGAACAGCAACAACCACAACATTGTGGAAAGCACCATTATGGGGGAGCGTGATGAGACGACAGAGGACAAACATCATGGACATGCAGCAGGTGGTGTTCCTATTCCCGGTGGTCCAGCTCTTTTCTCTCGGGTCCAGCCGGGAAAAGCTAGCCATGGTGGAGAGCAGGGGAGGGCTGTTTTCCATGCATGCTGCCCTTTACACCGACAGTCCTGATTCCAGTGGCCTTTCCCTAAAGAGAGCAGCCTCATGAGGGTTCCAGTGAATTTTCCAACTCGGAGATGGTCTTTTTAAGACTCAACCAGGTTGTGTTGACTCATGAGCCAAGCTGCGCAGGTCTCGGCACATTCACAGGTCTCTTTCAAAAGGCCAAGTGGGCTCTGCAAGAGGTCACATTGGACTGGCGGCCATCACGGAACGTGCTTTAGGCCACCTGTGACTGGCATGTGCTCCGTGGCTTGTGAACCACCTGGCAATCGGGCAAACGGCCCCTCTGTCACGTTGACTCTGCAGCTACTTCAAATACTTTGGGTTGCTGACACTGTTGGTGTGCCGCTGGAGTGTGTGTGCTTCGTCTTGTGGAGCGATTCAGAGAGCTCAGTTGGAATGGCACGGGCTTGGGAAGCCTATCTGAGTGGGAGAGCCACCCACACAGATTTGCCCACCGGGCCCCACGGAAGCAGCCTGGAAGCACCTTCCAGCCCCTGCACAGCTAACGGGGAAGGGGCACAGCACTTGGGCAAGGGAAGCTGTTGCCCCCTGGGCTTACCTGCAGGACAACAGACCCCAGTTCTTCTTTCAGCAGCTTCTTGAATCATTCTGTGCAGGGGTGGATACCGCGTAGCCCTCCAGAAACTTGGGCCAACAACTCCCATCAGCCCAAGCCAGCATAGCCGATGGTGAGGGATCATGGGAGTTGTAGGCCAAAATATCTGGAGGGCCACAAGTTGGCCGCTTCTGGATTTTCCTGTGGGTTATTGGACTGACTTTTGTCCTTCATTTCCGTCCAAATGCTTCAGGAGACCCGCAAGCAGTTCTTCAGCAGCTCCACAACACCTCGATTGACTCGCCCCTTGGGGATCGTCCCCTCTTCAGAAGCCCAAAGCCTGACCCAAAGGAGCAGGAGGTAGGTGGGGATCACCCAATGAAGTGGATTGCCAAGAGATCCGGAACAGAGACGGGGAAGTGTTTCTTCACACAAGGCATAACTCACGGATGGAGTTGGGTGCCAAAGAATGGGGTGAGAAGCACAAGCCTAGATGGCTTCAACAGGAGATTAGACCCATGATAGGATGGAGGGGGTCTATCAGTGGTTCTTAATCCTGGAAGCTGAATATGGAACCTCCACATTCAGAGGCAGTATACTGCTAAATTCCAGCTGCTGGGTAGCAAGACTAGGGGGAGGGTATTGCTCTTGCCACCAGGCCCTGCTTGTAGGCATCATTGAAGCATCTGGTGTGATCACAGCGGAAGGTAGGATGCTGGGTGGGTGGACCGTTGCTCTGATCCAGCGGAGCTGCTCTTAAGCTCTTATCACAAAACACGGTAACGTAAAACAGTGCAAAATGATTGCTTGTCACAAGCAAAATATCGTTAGTGACAATATTTTAGGGCCCCACCCACACAACTGATTTAGTGCAGAGGGGCGGCACACCAGGTTTGTTTGTGACTGATGACACTGTCGCCAATCCGCAGTGACCCCGCAGTTTTGGAAAGTCCTTTTAGTGCATCTTTTTCCCCTTAAAGGCTACTACCCTGCAGTTCCACTACAGTGTGCCCCAGCCCCCGGGCATTACATCTTGGGCATGCCTATTTCTCTGACCTGGCTGGGACCTGGTCAAGGGGTGAGGCTACTCCCTTCCTTCCCCCTTTTCCTTTTCCCCCCCTGTTGCGATAAGACTGCTTTTCCATTCACAATACCTAGCCTCATTTTTCCATTCACAGTATCACAGTGGTGCCGTTTCAAGCATTCACAGTAGTGCAGTAATGCTGTTTCAGGCATTCACAATAGCATTGTACCTCTTTTCCTATATTTCAGGCATTCACAATAGTGTAATAGCTCCTTTCCCCATTTACTAGCATTTACTGTTTCAAGCATTCACAATAGCGCAGTAGCTCCTTTCCCCTTTCACAGGCTGTAGCCTGTTTTTACCATTCGTGAAGTAAAGGCGATACGGCCGCTCTGCATGTCTGTCATTTAGAAAGACAAACCTATTTGCCATGGAGCAGCGCAAAGGCTGGGAAGAGAATAATCCTTGAGAACTGGATAGTAGCCTCGTCTGTTCCCGGACAGCAACCAGTTAGCACACTTTGTTCACTCACATGGCCCAGATGGCTTCCTGCGCTATAAGAGTACCAGCTAAAAGGGATCACCTTGAAAGCGCTCAGCCGGCAACGAATACACTTATCTCGGACATGGGGCAAGCATTAATGGCTAGTCCTGAATCTGCCAGGGCAGTCGCCTCAAGTTTGCATCGCATGTGTCTTTTTTCAGAGATCGAATTCAGCCGCCGTGAAGGCATTGAGTAAGGCATTGACTATGGCTAGTAACAACAAGATGACCCTTGGTACTGCAATGAAGCTTCGTCCGAAACCTTTGCAGAGAAGGCATCCTTCTAAATCCTACGGCAAAGATGACCTACAGGATGATGTGCAAGCCCGGTCAAACCAGGATTTTGTGCCCAAGTAAGTGCTATGTCTCTATTTTTTCTGTGTGATGGGTATTGGGAGAATATGCAAACCTGGTGAGATTCATGGTGGCCTTAAACCATCTCCCGTTCTGGGTTTAATCTAGAACAGCGTGGCTCTTCTTTGATTCCGTTAGTGCTCACTACTCCATTCAAGTTCACGTTTGGTGCCCGCATACTTGAGTCAGCTCTGCGACTCCTTGTTCTAAAGGCTTCCCTCAAACTTTGTAAAGGCTGTTTCCATTTCCATGTTTCTAACTGAAGATAATAATGTTGTCTGTACTACTATGTTTAACACACTAAAATAAAACCACTTTCAGAGCAATTAGCTAAACCTATCCCCAAATTCACAGGTAAGTTCCTTTTTCAGTGTAATCTCAAACACTTTGCTTATTTCAGGTTTATGGAGATTTGCATCACCTGGTTCTCTGCCATTAATCTAACAGGAAAGGAAAGGAACCTCTCGTGCAAGCACTGAGTCATTACTGACTCTTGGAGGGACGCCCGCTTTCGCTGACGTTTTCTTGGCAGGCCTTATAGCGGGGTGGTTTGCCATTGCCTTCCCTGGCCGTTATTACCTTTCCCCCAGCTAGCTGGGTACTCATTTTACCAATCTTGGGAGGATGGAAGGCTGATTCGACCCGAGCCGGCTGCCTGAAACCAGCTTCCGCTGGGATCGAACTCAGGCCATGGGGAGAGTTTCAGCTGCAGAAACTGCTGCTTTACCACTCTGTGCCACGCGAGGCTCTATCTAACAGAAGAACCGCTATATTGAAGAGGCTTCTGGCTCAGCTGGCATCCCAGCTCACTCACCACAAGACTGCCACAACACAGTGCAGCGTGAGGATAGGGATTGGAAGCATGTTTTTCCCCCCCAGAAGCAGCTTCGATTCAAGACTCGAGGGCATTTATATGACATCTGTATCACGTGCGAGTGAGATGACCCAAAGTCATTCCCTTGCCTGAAAACCTCTGTAGGAACACTGAGTAGCTGTAAAAGAGGCAGGGGCAGAGGCTGTGCATCAAAACGTCCCCCGTCGCCCCACTACAACTTAGATTTCCTGAGGGAATGTGTTTTGATTGGGAAATTGTTTTGGAAATAGCTCCTTGTTGTTGTTGTTTTGTTTTTTCAAAAAAATCCTTTGTATGAAAGTTTTACAACTTTTGAAAGATGACCACAAAGAGGGAGAGAGAGGGAGAATATATCCGTCTATGACCAAAGGTGGAGAAAGGGGTAACATTTTCTTTTGGGGGAAAGAACATCTGTGGGTGAGGCTCAAAGGAGAGCCCAGGAACTCATCAGCCCAGCCCCAGGGCTGACTCGCCAGAAGGCCCCTGAGCAGGTCTGCAGCTCTATTAGAGGGGAAAGAAGGAAAGAAGGAAAGAACGTGGTGGTTTTGTGTTCCACAGGAGGTGGGATTTGGGGGTTTGCTTTTTTATGGTCGTTAAAACGAAATTCTAGTCACAAGAGGCCTGAAGCCAAGGATTTGGTGGTTCACTTACTCTGAATCAGCGTGCAGGATTCATCCCTTGAGACCGACCCCACACAGGCCAGGCCGCCTCCTCTTCCTGAGCGGGCGCTGCGTGAGGTGTCCGTTCGCTCTGTCCCTGACGTGCAGACACAAGTGCCCTCCTCCCCGTGCACCTCTCCTGCCCCTGGGCTGTGTGAAGTCGCCCCTCCTCTCCTTCCTGCCACCCCCTGGCCCTTTGGGTATCTGGACCTCAGCGCCCTCCCAAGAATCCTGTATCCCCAAGCACACGCCTCTTCTGTTCTTCTGAGGCCCCTGTGAGGTCATTCCGTTGGATAAAGGTTCTTCACCCAGGGACGAAGATGCTTCATTTCCCCTTTGTGCAGACTCTCTATCCCCTCAGCTATTCAGCCCCCCAAGCTCCACCAGTGCACATAACTTTGGAATCCTCAACTGCTTTCCTAGCTCCCTAGAAAGAGAATTCACCACTTCCAAAGCAAACCTTTAAAAGAAAGAAAGAAAGAAAATCAGCCCAAACCCCACAGACAGAGTTCTTTTAAATGAATAATAATAATAATAATAATAATAATAATAATGAGGTTTAACTAGAACTTAAAATCCCTCCCACTAGCCCGTAGAGATGCAAGAACCTCACTTCGGCTCCAACCTCCAAATGACAAAATTAAGTAGCCTACAAAACATGAAGTCAAGAGACGCCGCTCTTCTCTCCCTGCTAGTCTGCCCAAAGGTGGCAGAACCATGGCTTGCTAAAGGAGAACCACGTTACTAAACATACCGCAAGGGAGGATTTTTTCTACTAAATTGAAGAGCGCCACCCGCACTCGCTGCCAACGCCGACTTGCCTCGCTAGTCGCCAGGACCGCTGCCGTCTCGCCCTGTGCTGCTGCTCCTACTGCTGCCGCCACCGCTGCAGACTCATCCGTGCTGATGCGGTTGCCGCCGCCACCTTGCCCCACGTTGCTTCTGCAGCAGCTGTGGCCACCGCCACAGCTGCGGCTGCAACTCCCACTGCCACTGCCTTATCCCACAAGGCTGCTGCTACTGCTGCCATGGCCGCCCACCTGGCCGGCCGGCCAGTGAACCGGTGTTCTCTTGGCACGCGTACACGCGCCCCACCTCCTCCAAAAGTCTGGACTCAGCTAGCTCATCCCGGAAGTCTCCCAAGACTTGAGACTTCTGGGAGAGCGGCAGGGAAGATGACTGCTCCCCCCACCCGTGCCAATCGGGACAGATGAAATGGCCTCTTAAGAGGCCCTTTCAGAGGTCCCGATTGGCACAGGTGGGGTGGGGTGGGAGGGTCTTCTTGGCCTCCAGAAAGGGTGTCTAGTCAGACTCACCACTAGTATAGGTGGGAGGCAATCTGGGGGTGCACTGGAAATTGGCTAGCCCTGGCGATGGTTTATGAGTTAAGAGCAGATACTGACAAGGACAGGCTTTGCCACACCTTTATTGTCTTAGCTAACTATACAAAACAAATTGCTTGGACAATGCTGCTATTTCAATGGCTGACAAGGACTTGTTCTGAATTATTTTCATTTCTTTTCTTTCTACCTGTCTCTGTCTTTTAGGTCCCTGTGTAGGATTTGGCAAATTGCTCAGAATAGCAAGTATCAGCGATGGACGTGGCCGGCCTGGTTCTGGTAAGTTATGACCCCCCTCCTGTTTTTATTATTATTTATGAGAAGCCTTTAAAACCTTTTTGCTTTAAACTTATTTAGGCTTAAATAATTCCCTCCCTCTACTCCCGGGACATTTTTAGTATTACTCCATCTTTTAAGTTTCATCCAACACAAAGTGGCACAAGCAATATTCTCCGTCATTCCAATCCTGATCCCACAAAAAAGGACCTTTGCGTGCAGAAGGATCATTAAAAACTGTCAGGGACAAACTTGTTGCGAAAACAGGAGGCAAAGGACATAGGTTGCATGGGAGTGTGGATTCTGGCACATTCTGGCACACTTTTTAATGCCTCTGAAATTCTCCGACTGTTTTTCAGGTGTCAATGCTGTAAAGGATAGAAGCTCCCTCCATAATTTGCAGGGCTGGATTAATGTGTGTGTGTATTTGTGTGTTTAAGGGGAATAATGGTTTTTTTTTGGGGGGGGAACAAAAATTCCTAAAAAATCAAGGTATGAATGGATCTACTGCAAACTTGACATGTCTAAATCCCCACTTAAGAGCTATCACCATTATTTAATTATTATTATTTATTTACAATATTTATATATGGCTCCCCATTGAAAATTTCAGAGCCAATGAAAATAAAAACAGAATAAAACACTTAAAACAGATTTTAAAAGAAGCAAACACAGTGTGTCATGGCTGGACATTAAGGAAAGGCTTTCTGGAAGAATGATGTTTTCAGGAGGCACCAAAAGGAGTACAAAGTTGGTGCCTGCCTGACCTCCAGAGGCAGGGAATTCCACTGGAGGGGAGCCACCGCTCTGAAGGCTCTTCCCCTGGTGGACATCCCTTTATCTTTAAAGCTGAAGGGGCTGTAAGCATTTGATTAATTTCCACTGACTAGAGCGGTTTTCTGAAAACGGGCGGTTCTCCGACGGGTAATCCCATGGGGCGGAGTAAGGGGAGTCGTTCCGAAATCGGGGCAGAGAATTGCTTCAACGGAGCTCTGGCTCAAATTTCAAGGCAGAGAAGACCCAACTTGCACACCCCTATCGACATTCTCTTCTCAGACAGGATGAGGTCTCAAGCTTGGAAGTTAGGGTTAGACTAACACTGAGTGATCAGTTCAGGCCTGGTTGGTATGGAAGGCAAAGAAGAGAGATTTTCTTTGGAGTGCTTACACTTAAGCGCCATTTTGTTGACAGCCTCCATCTTTGTCTCTGACCTACTTTGAAACTCTGGCATCGATTGGTCTATATCATTCTCCAGGTTATCTTTTCCTTGGAAAATGTCATTTCTTTCCCCTCTGGAAAGCCTCTTCTTTTTGGCCATTCTTTATTTATAACAAAAAGAGTATTGGTTCTTTATCTGTGCATCCAACAGCTCTTCTTCATCTTTCTGTTTTGTAACCGTTGGATATTTATAAAGAATAACCCTGTCTTTATTACAACGTTCTACCAGTCAGTCCATTCTTTATATGGAACAAGACAGCTGGAACAAGTTGGGGCATGTTGCAAGACAGTTAGATCTGATACAGAAACTCCTAGTAAATCTTATTTCATCAGGCCTTATTTATACTCAAAACCTTCAAGCATAGAGCCCCTGATACACTGGAGCCTTGTTTGATTTGTACCCTTAGTTACCCCGTTATTCAGCATCGCAAACAAATCAAGCCCTTTTACAGTTGCCACAGTTAGGGCATGACCCAGTTGTGGGTCACAGCCGCCAAGGCAAGATGACTGGTCTACCCTGGTCCGCTCCACAGCCGTGGGATCGTGGTGTGACTTTTCAACTGATCTTTGTCACCTTGGTCTCTCTCTCTCTCTCTCTCTCTTAGGGAGACATTTAAAAAGCTGGTGTCAAAGAACTTGAACAGCAACAATCCGTGCTCTACTTCATGCTCTAATCCGTGCACAGTTGGTGACGTGGCCTCTACATCTGGGGATCCAAACAATGGAGAAACCCATTTACAGAGGTATGGAAGAAGCATGGTCTCTGCTCTGCTGGCTTCTGAAGTAAACAATCGACTTTTAAAGATGCAGCTCCAGCTGTAGTGGTTCAGCTTGAAGCATCTGCAAATCTCCTCTGTTGTAGCCGTGGTGCTAGCAATGCTGTGCCAAGTTCCATGTTGTGTGTGTGGAGCTTGCGCAGCAGGAAGAAATACGAGAGCCACGTGTGTCGTAATGGTAACGCTTCCACTGGAAAGCCGTCTGTCTTGCCTTCTGTCACTGATACCATCCTGAGGGCTGCTGCTTGGGAGCCTCCTCAAAGCGTTGCAGAGTAAGATGTGAAGGGCAAGGCCTGTTGGGTGCCTTGGAGTGTTCCAGCTCCTTAGCAGCACATTGATCCGAGGCTGTGCTTTCGTGGGAGCCCAGTGAATATGTACAACCACAAGTACACCCATTCCCTAGAATCTCCCCCCAAATTCCCCATTGTGAGTGGGCTGAATCCTCTCAGGGAATGATAGCTGTTACCAAGCATAATTACAGGGTTTTGCATAAGTCATGGGAAAACAGTCCAAAAGTCAGCAGTGGTTACTTGAATTCTGCAACCTTTCTAGAGTGCAGATGGGGAAAGAAGATACGGCGCTATTTGGAATGCCTGAAATAGCAGTACTGTACTTGAATTCCGCAAGCCTTCTCGTTACGCAGAGGGGCAAAGAATCCACTATCACTAGAAATCCTGCACAGGCCCTGCTCTGGCTTCTGAGATCTTGCTGGGCACGGCCCAGAGACTATCAAGTCTACCCTTAGCCAGCTTAAGGACTAGAAACTTTTTCTTTTGAAAGCAGAGATTCTCCGAGTGCTGAGCGCTGTGCTTCGGAAGCTTGCAGAGTTGGGGGCAGTGAGGAGGCCTTCTGTGATGAGGAGTCCCTACAGCATGACAGTGAGGAGGATGGAGAAGATGTATATCATGTGCATCCAGCAGGTGAAGTTGCGTTCCTATTGCTGGTGATCCAGCTCTTTTCTCTCGTGTCCAGACTGGAAAACCTGGCCATGGTGGAGAGCCAGGGAGGGCTGTTTTCTCTGCCTGCTGCCTGGAGAGTCCTGATTCAAGTGGCCTTTCCCTAAATAGATAAACCTCATGAGGGTTTCACTGAATTTTACAGCCTTGACCTGCTTTTCTTAATACTCAACCGGGTTGTGGCGACTCATGATCCAAACAGTGTAGATCTCAGCGCTTCGCAGGTCTTTTTCAAAAGGCCCAGAGGGCTCTGGAAAAGGGCCCCTTGGATTGACGGCCATCATGGAACGTGCTTGTCTGAATCATCCCATCCTGCTTGCCAGTAGAGTATAGTGGGGACCTGCTTTTTGCTGCATCAGGCTTTCTCGGTCTTTGTTGTTCTGGGCAGATTTCTTCTCTCGCAGATTAACGGGGAGAGGGGGAAGGAAGGGCAGAGGGAAATGCATGTAATGGGCCAATCAATCCAGCAAAGAATCCGGAAGCAGAAGGCCCAGTAGAAATCGCAGGATGAAAAGCCTCTGTGTGGAGAAGCCCTAAGGTGCCCCCACTTGCTTCATAAGCTCTTCCTCAAGCCATGTTCACGCTCTTTAGTGTGAAAATGTTGAAGTTCTCTGTGGTTGACTGTTTTGTTAATTTGCGCTATCACTGCATGTGTTTTTGAAGTTCCTGAAAAGAGTGGCCTTCAACCAGGTTTTGGGTCTTTCAGGAATCATTTTAACACGAATTGGATACTATACCATTCCATCCATGGAAGAGCTGGCCCAAATGACAAGCGACCAAGGAGAGTGCATTGTGACCAATTTCACCATTGGCCGGAAAGGTGAGGATGGACCCTGGGTCTGATCCAGCCTGGCAATTCTTACGTTCTTATGTTCTCCTGTATGCTTTAAAGTGGGCTCCTGCATTGAGTTGGGGGTTGGACTCCATGGCTTTATAGGCCCCTTCCACTCTACTATTCTATGATTCTAGTTTTGCCTAGTGGTTGCAAAAGATTTACCCCACAGCACCTTAATTTACCTTCATCTTCATTAATTTAAAATTAATGTCTAAAATTACCTAGCTGCACCAGTGCTTATTGAGGTGTAAAAGGCCCTCTGCATGTTCTCAGAAGCACTCTCCTCTTTCATCACTTTGCTTGCTCCAAGGCTGACCTCTGGCACATGCTTACACTACATTTCTAAGACACATGTAGCTGTGTGAACAGGATGATTTTGGTGTATCGTCGCAGCCATCCAGTTTGGGCTAACCCCGTGCTAATCATCGTCTTCTATCTAGGCTATGGCTCAATCTACTTCGAAGGCGAAGTCAACCTGACCAACTTGAACCTAGATGAGATTGTGGGCATCTGCAGGAAATACGTTGTCATCTACCCAGATGCCAGATTGGCTCCACCCTTCGGGCAAGGTTTAAATCGGTAATGCAGAGCTCCCGTTCGTGAAGTTTAATTGCAGGTGTATTTGCGTTCCAGGTCTCCAACCCTCTGTTTTTTTAACAGGCGAGCCGAAATTACGTTGGATGAATACTGGCCCACTGACAAAGCCTCAGGTGGCTTGATAAAGAGCCCAAGCCAGCTTGCAAAAATGAAATATGAAAATACCTTAGAGGCCGACTGTCGAAAATGTGGTGTCCAGTTCCTGGAGTACCGGCCCGAAACTGGTTCGTTGGTATTCAAGGTAAACCCCGTTGCTTGTGAATAGATCAAAGGAGCTCCCATGCTGAAGCTCTAGCATCTACTCCTTTTCCTTATGGCCTGTAAGATTTTAAAGCAGACTCCAAAAGTGCGGAGGGAGGATCGCTTCACAGGGTTTAGAAAACATGCTCGTTTTGTTGACTACAATCTTCAGAGACTGTCTGCAAGCAACTATCGTAACTTGATAGGCTGGATTTTGTCTTCTCTTAGTCATAGCCAAAAGGTCTTTTCTGATTTGCATAATTAGTCATAGCTTTTGTTTCTGTCCAGGTGCCTCACTTCTCAAAATACTGTCTTGTAGTTCTTGCACTTCTCTTGCACATTATCTTATATCAAGCCTATAATATTGGGGGTGGGGGGGTGTCGGTGTTCCTTTCCCCCTTATGGTAGAAGGTTATTTGTGGCTGGAAAAGAATGGCTTGCCTAAGGCGGCCACCAGAAGTTAATGCTGTTCAAAAACATGGGTGTTCTGTGCCTGGTTGGGCAAAGACAGCATTGGCTGGTTGCCGTTTTAGTGGATTTGGGCTGATGTCCACAGTAATTCTGGGCTTACAAGCAGTGCCCCTAGCATCGTGACACCCCACCCCCCGGCTTTGCCTCTTTGGGTGTGCTTCAGCTGTTGAGTTCTCTGCTTCCGTATCCCCACTGTGTGAAGTGCTGGCAGACTGCAGGGCCAGTTTTGAAAACCAGGTTTGCCATTGCCCTGTAGTACCCAGACGGAAGCAGGAGAATGAACAGACGCTCCTGAATGTTTGTGAAGTAAAAATGACACGGCAGCTCTGCATGTCTGTCATTTAGAAAGACAACTGTATTGGCCATAGAGCAGCGTGAAGGCTGGGAAGAGAATAATCCCTGAGAAGTTAATAGTAGCCTCATCTGTTCCCGGACAGCAACCAGTTAGCACACTTTGTTCACTCACATGGCCAAGATGGCTTCCTACACTATAAGATTACCAGCTAAAAGGAATCCCCTTGAAAGCGCTCAGCCGGCACCGAACACGCTTATCTCGGACATGGGGCAAGCATTAATGGCTAGTCCTGAATCTGCCAGGGCAGTCGCCTCAAGTTTGCATCGCATGTGTCTTTTTTCAGAGAACGAATTCAGCTGCCGTGAAGGCATTGACTACGGCCACTCCCCACAAGATGACCCTTTGCCCTGCAGTCAGACTTCATCCAAAACCTTTGCAAAGAATGCACCCTTCTAAATCCCGCGACAAAGATGGCCTACAGGAAGTTGTGCAAGCCCGGTCAAACCAGGATTTCATGCCCAAGTAAGTGCTATGTCTCTATTTTTTCTGTGTGATGGATATTGGGAGAATATGCAAACCTGGTGAGATTCATGGTGGTCTTAAACCATCTCCCGTTCTGGGTTTAATCTAGAACAGCGTGGCTCTTCTTTGATTCCGTTAGTGCTCACTACTCCATTCAAGATCACGTTTGGTGCCCGCATACTTGAGTCAGCTCTGCGACTCCTTGTTCTAAAGGCTTCCCTCAAACTTTGTGAAGGCTGTTTCCATTTTCATCTTTCTAACTGGAGATAATTATGTTGTGTGCAGATGTTGAACAGTTCCATATGGAGCTCTAGTTCTCAACCTCGTACTACCTGAGGCACGCCTTTTGACACCATCTCAAAATGTAAAACACATTGTGTGTGGTTTTTTTTTACAGTTTTTAAAATACCGTCTCTCTCTTTCACTCCTAGAAAAGATCTGATTCCTAGTTGGCTGAACTCTAGGTCCTGCAGTATTGCATTCTGCACTTCTGGCTATTACAGAAATAGGTCAGATCACCAGTCCAGTTGCTAGTCCTCACATGAGCAGACTCAGTGAAGCAATGGAACGAAGATAAGTATGGACTTGCCAAGTTCCCATTGATTCACTGTGTCGACTCCAGTTGGGAGTAACAATTGGATTTAGGTCATTATCTCCCTTTCAAAAGAGAAACCAATAACAGAATAAGGATGTTTCTCTAATGTACCAGAGTTTGCTACATCCCATACACTAATGTACCCAGGGCCAGGGCCAATCTATTTTGCGCCCTAGGCAGGCACGCCGTTCTGAAGCCGCCCCCCAACCCCAGCGTCCTGGCTTCAAAGCCAGGAGCGGGCGCTGGCATTGAAGCCAGGATGCTGGGGTTGGGGTGCAGGGTGCTGGTGCCACTTCCGGGCGTGCTGTTCTGAAGCTGCCGCCCCCCAACCCCAGTGTCCTGGATTCGAAGCCAGGATGCTGGGGTTGGGGGGCGGCCGGGGCGGGAGCTTCGGAACAGTGCGCCCGGAAGCTGCTCTAGGTGTTCTCTTGGCACGCGTACACGCGCCCCACCTCCTCCAAAAGTCTGAACTCAGATAGCACATCCTGGAAGTCTCCCAAGACTTGAGACTTCTGGGAGAGCAGCAGGGAAGATGACTGCTCCCCCCACCCGTGCCAATCGGGACATATGAAATGGCCTCTTAAGAGGCCCTTTCAGAGGTCCCGATTGGCACAGGTGGGGTGGGGTGGGAGGGTCTTCTTGGCCTCCATAAAGGGTGTCTATTCAGACTCACCACTAGTATAGGTGGGAGGCAATCTGGGGGTGCACTGGAAATTGGCTAGCCCTGGCGATGGTTTATGAGTTAAGAGCAGATACTGACAAGGACAGGCTTTGCCACACCTTTATTGGCTTAGCTAACTTGAAAAACAAACAGAACTTTTAAGGTTCACAATGGAGGATGAAGGCAACGGCTGGGGGAGGAGCCCTCCCAATCTGCTTTTAGCACAAGGGACGTATTCCTTCAGTTGTCAGGATGTCTTTAGGATGTCTTTAAGCACCACTGTTCTCTCTCCTATCAATTACAGCTGGACTAGATAGGATGGAAGTGGTGAGTCTACTGCATGGGGACATCCAGAGTATTGCATAGTGATATTGGACGCAGTGGTTTCCAATCTTAAGCCTGAGTGGTGGCACCAAACATAAAAGTTTCATTATGCGAATCATCGTATTAGGTGATTTGTGAGAGACTTTCCACCTCCCCACTAAAGGTGAAGATTCAGGAACTCCAGTAACAACTTAGTGTGGAATTCAGGGCTTCTTTAGGGCTTCTCGACATGACCATTTCTTCCCAGAACTGTTCTGCTGTTTCTGCTCCCTCTTTCAGGGAGGGGCCTCTACACTGGCTGGTTTTATCCTGGGTCTTTCCATTTCTTTTCTTTACATGGAGAGGCAGGGCCGGTGCCAGACTATTTTGCGCCCTAGGCAAGGTGAGCTACTTTCACACACACAAACACACACACACACACACACAAAATGCCAACTTTGATTTTTAAGAATATATGTTTCCTGGAGAAAATAAGAAGCACAAAACTTGAAACTGCTACATTGATTTTAAAGTGCAAGAAATACGTCATGCCAATTATAGCAAACAAATTGGAAAGGAACGTCTATGGGTCTAAAATGCATTATTTAATAGGAATATCACCTCCAAATCATCCCCCCCAACTCACACGCACACGCACACACGCACTCAGCATCACTCACTCCAAACAAACACACGTATGAACACACACATTCACTCAAAGACCCCATGCACCCCATTCACCCATACATTCTCTCTCTCTCTCTCTCTCTCTCTCTCTTCCGGGCGCGTTCTGGAAGTCTGAACGTGGAGCCACTCCACCTCCACCTCCACCTCCACCCCAGTGTCCCTGGCTTTGCTTCAGCTGGGCGGGCGCAGGGCGCCATCTCGCCCGCCCAGGCCCAACTGAATCCTCAGGCCAGGCCGGCTCACAGCCAACACGCGTGAGTGCTGCGCTGGGCCCGGCGCCCCTCTTAGCTTGGCGCTCTAGGTGGCCACCTGAGTGGCCTCTATGGTAGCACCGGCCCTGTGGAGAGGCAGCACCTCTCCTGAGCAGAAATGGTCCTGTGGAGAAGCCAGTCAAAATCAGCCTCTATCAAGTACTGTGATGGTTTCAGGTTGTATCTAGGACTCTCTCAATGGTTGCTAGGATAAAGAAACAAATGCTTGATACACCATTTTTTTAAAAATATTAAATTCAGCTGATACTCAGAACTAAATGCAGACAGATTGCATAGCTTGAACACCAGCTGCACCCCTGCACCCCCATTTCTAAAGCAAAGTGTTCTCCCGTATGTACCTACTCAGACCCTTCAGTCCTCTTCGGAGGCATTTCTAAAAATGCCCCTGACAAAGGAGGCGGGACGGGAGGCTACAAGTGAGGCAGAGGCCTTCCGATTTGGGGAATAGGTTCGCCTGGGACCTACATTGTTATCTTTTTGGCACCAGGCAAAGACATTTCTTTTCTCACAGCCATTTTAGAGTTTAGTTTTTAGATTTTATGGCTAGATTTTAGTTTTATATATTTTAAAAAGATTGATTCCTACACCCTTTGTTTTCTGCATTATATTTTATTCTGTTTGTAATCTGCCCAAAGAACATCTGTTATTGGTCAAATTAAAAATAGAATACATAGGGAGGGCGGGGGGGGGGGCGGTGGCTCTGGGGGCCCTCCACTGAGGCCCAACACTGCCACGCCCTAGTTCATTCCCCAGGCTGCATCATAGAACTGGAAGGGGCTTTCTAGGCCAGGGCGTTCGACCCACTCCTCAGCGCCAGTGCAGGAATCCCTCTTAGAGCATCGCTGCCAGATGGTGGTCAGTCTCTGGTTGACTACTCCAGTGATAGGGAGCCCATTGCCTCCCAAGACAGTTGGTTCCCTTCTCTTACTGCTCTAACCAGTAGAGAAATTTCCCTGTTATTCAGCCAGAATCCTTTTTATACTGTATTTCGTAATTGTGTTTTAACCTGTTGGGTGTTTTACTGTGGTTTTAATTTTTGTGAACCGCCCAGAGAGCTTCGGCTATTGGGCGGTATAAAAATATAATAAATAAAATAAATAATAAATAGAATCCGCACTTGGATGACAGAGAACATGTTTCGGCCTCCTTTGTGTGACAATGCTTTAGGTACTTGAAAAGTGCTATCTAACCCTCCTCCTCTTTCTCTTCTCAAGGCCAACATACCCAGTTCTTTGAATATTGCCATTCCAATTATGAGCCATCTCACTGGAGGCAGCCCTCACGGGATGACACATGCACAGGTCCCAGCACCAACTGAAGAGGTGGACTCATTCCGTGGCCCACCCCACTCCACCCCCCGAAGCAAGCAGACAGCTCAGAAACGTCTCCAAAGACTTCATTCCCAGCCCTTGGCGACTCACGACATGACTGGAACTCCACCATTGTGGGCCAATCCCTGGAAGTGCCGCTCTCCACGCTCTTGCTGGTTGTGGTGCTAGTAGTGGTAGGAGGCTTCCGGCTCCCAACAGATTCTGGCTCAAACTCAGAGGACAGGATGGGGGTGGGATCATGTGCAGAGTAAATATCACATCCGCACCAGAGGCAAGCCTGCCTTGGAGAGGCATTTTTGGCAGGTCCTAGAGTGATCTGCTGTGAAAGCCTTGCATGAAACAGCTGAACTATGCAGGGGAGGAAGATGGAGCTCAGAGGCGATGTAGCGATGCCAGGGGCAGCTGGGCTCCCACTTACGCACATTTTCTGTGGATTGGAGCTGTGCTGAGATAAGCCAACCACAGATATGCCAAAGCAGAACGAGAACAGCAACAAGAAAGGCCACACCTCTGACTTTGTTATAGCAATTTAATTTAACACGCTTGAGAGCTACAGCCGTTAAATAAAACAAAATTACATGATTTCTTTCTGTTGTATCTCCTTGGAAAAAGTGTTATTTCAATTCCCTTGTATCTGAGATGAATTGCTGGGGGAATTTCACGGTTGGCAAATAAGGGCTGAAGGGTGCGCATGTGTAAATGTTGCATGCGCGCTGGACTTCAATACTGCGCTGGCCAGAGACAACCTTAATCTGGCGTTGACATTTGGCCAATGTGTTACTTGCTCTTGGCTTAACAGTAGTTTTAACCACCATACAGTAAAAGGAATTTAAAATGATTTGGGAGAAATGTAACTTTGAGACAGAGGAGTCACGAAGCAATACGATCAGTAAAATTTAACGGAGTTCTACAACAGGATTGTAGCCTCTGTCTTTTAAGACTCCGCTGTTCCGTTCATAACCCGAATAATAAATTTAGTAATAAAGTTTAATGACACAAAAGTTAGACCTAAAAGCAGTGCAAAGTCCTAAGATCACCTTTGCACCTTTGAGACATTCCTCCACTATCAATGTAGGTCAGAAAGCAAAGAACCATTTTATTATTTCACGTGTGTTCTTGCCAATGTGGAAATCCTTCAGAAGCATGTTCACTACATCGTAGAACTGGTTGTCATAAGCTAGCTTGTAATACACATCGATATCATCACAATAGGTCAACAGCTTCTTCAGGTTTTTTAGAGCCGGTTCATTGCCTGCCCGCTGCTTGAACCTGAAAGAGATGGTCATACTGTTAACAGATGTCCTCACCCCCTCTGCTTCCATCCTACGGCCAGCCTCTCCATTAGTTCAACCTAGTGCCGGAAGAATGAGATCTACCCCCTTTCAGTACGTACTCTAAAGGACTTGAAGACATGAAGCCAGTATCCCAATGATACAGAAAACCTGATTTGGGAGAAGTCTCCCCACTGGAGAATTGGGCTTCAAATGGTTCACTTGGTTGCAGAGGACTTACTCCTGGGCCATTTCCTCAAAGGTGCTCGCCTTGAGCAGGCCACGCTGCTTGCACTCCTCCAGGTAGCTGAAGTCCTCCTTTACAATCACTTGCTGATACAGGACTTCAGCCCAGTCCGGAACGAAGTCATAGGCCTCAGCCACGACTGCCGCCTAGGGAGAGATTGGGAGTGGAGAGGGAAGAGATTCCAGTTGGAGCAGGAGCAGGAGCATGCTAGGAGCTGCACGCTGCCCCCTGCCAACAAAAGGACTCTGCCCCCTAAGGCTCTCTGTCCATCGTCCTGAGATCCTGACTGCATGTCCCATTCACAGCATGAAAAGTAGCCAGGCTCTCAGAAAGAACAAGGAAAGTGTCTGGGCCCACAACAGGACCGAGCTCCAATCAAGCTCTTGCAAGGAAAAATACTCAAGATCCAACAATAGCTGTAAGCTGTTCCCGATGGTGAAAGCTCTCCTGTCCTCTTCGTCACCGGGTAGAACCTGGGCAGGGACATGGCACATTCCAGCAGGCTCTTCTGGCTCAGGTTGATCAGCTTGGTTTTGGGGTTGGTGTTCAGGAAGTGGAGCTGCAGCGTAATGAGCTTTGTCAGCCTCTTGCAGCGCAAGGACTGACGCACACAGAAGTCCTCAAAGAGGAAGGATGAAGAGAAGGAGTCAGGTAAGCAAGGAGGAAGCAGCTGCAGTCACTGCACCTAACTGCAACAGGACAGCCTTGGTTTGGGTCCAGGCTACCCGCGGGGTCACCTTCACCTGTACAATCCACCTCGCACACTCAGGTTCTCTGGGAAGAATTTCCATCAGCGAGCCAAAATTAGGCTGACATGTATTACCCAGAGGACCTCTTCTGCTTCTCCCAGACGGTGGCATGGCCTGCCGGAGGAGATTCGTCAACTTAACAGTCTTTTAGCATTTAAGAAAGCTATAAAGACGGATCTCAGGCATATCCAGTGGAGTCTTAGGATGTTTTTAGGATGTTTTAACAGTGTATACTATGTTTTTAATCAGTATTTTATACTTACTGTTGTTCCCCACCTTGATCCAAACGGAGAGGCAGGTAAGAAATAAAATTATCATTATTCCCAACCTGTTGCGCTCCAGATCTTTGGACTAACTGTCACCAGCCCCAGCCAGCATGGGCAATGGTCAGAAATGGTCAGTGGGAGCTGTAGTCCAAACCATCTGGACAGCACCAGGTTGGGAAGGCTGCAACAGGGCAACTGGATACATACCGGACACCAGGTTTGGATTTGCATGGGCAGAGCAGACTGTGATTTGGAGCTGCAAATAGGAGGGTTTTTCCCCACCACCAAAGGTGCAGCATGCGAAGCCGAAAGTAACAACGAGGGCCTGAGCTAGTTCTCCCCTTCAGACACAATGGGAGTTCTTCTGCAAATCCTGGATGGAGGGTCACTGACCTTCACTAATGCTAATGCTTTACCGATAGGAATAGTTCTCTGGCGTAGTGGTTTACCATTGCTTGGCTCCGATGGGCCAATTCAAATGGGTGAGCCCAGGGTGGCTGTGTGCAAAAGGACTAGGCAGAGCGTAAAGCATGAGCGTATGCCCAGAGGTTCTCGCACCTCTTCGCATCCTGTGTGGGTAGAAAGGCAGCCACAAGAGTCAGTGTTTATGCTCCAGGTCTCCCCTGACTCTTGATTGTATGACCACGGTGGGCAGCGATGCCGCCTGCTCTGTGTCAGGGGACCTACTCTGTGTCAGGGGACACACGCTCCCCCACCCCCACCCACACGGCACGTCCTCCTCCTCCACCTGAGATCGAACACCTCAGACATCCCACCGTTTCCAGGTCCGGGTGGCTCCCGCCCGGGGCTCCCCGGGACGAGCGGCAATTCACCCCAAGGCTGGGATTCAATGAGCTTCAGCTGGACATTGGCTGCCGCCTCGTGGTTCTCTCCAATCTCCTGGCACATGCTGAAGCAGAGGGCGATCATGTTGTGCTTCTCGCTGTCTCCTGGGCGGCAGCGATTGATGTAGTCCAGCAGCGCTGTCTTGAGGGTCCCGCTCTGCCAAAGAGGGAGGGGCGGAGAGTGAAGGCAGCGCGTGGCTTGGGACCTGGCCAGCGCCAATCCTCAGGGCAAGTGAGCTCTGGCGCTGAGCAGAGCCCTCCAACAGCAACGCCAGGCCTCACAGTCGCTTGTGAAGGAGCGTAAAGGTGGCAAGAAAAACCTGCCCTTAAGACGTGTTTTTATCTCAATTTTAGAATTTCTGTAAACCGCCCAGAGAGCCCTGGCTATGGGAGCGGTATATAAGTGCAATAAATAAATAAATAAATAAAAAAATCCAGGGAAGTGTTGTACTAACTAGATTATACTAGCCAACAGTAAAGGGATGTTTTGTACATTAGTGCCCAGAAGGGGAGGTCTCCCCCCCACACACAAAAAGGTTTCCTTGTGATCGGATTCCATGCAGAGGAGCATAACATTGCCAATGCGCTGAGCACATGAGTCAGTTTCAGTCTCTTCGATGTCTCTATCCCAGTGATGGTGAAGGGCAATTTGGAGTATAAAATTCTACACAGCAAGGAAAGGCATGGGAACCCTGCCCCCCTTTCTTTCTAGATAGCCTCCAGACATGGTAACCCTGCCCCCTTTCTTTCTAGATAGCCTCCAGACATGGTAACCCTGCCCCCTTTCTTTCTAGATAGCCTCCAGACATGGTAACCCTGCCCCCTTTCTTTCTAGATAGCCTCCAGACATGGTAACCCTGCCCCCCTTTCTTTCTAGATAGCCTCCAGACATGGTAACCCTGCCCCCCTTTCTTTCTAGATAGCCTTCAGACATGGTAACCCTGCCCCCTTTCTTTCTAGATAGCCTCCAGACATGGTAACCCTGCCCCCTTTCTTTCTAGATGGCCTCCAGACATGGGAACCCTGCCCCCTTTCTTTCTAGATAGCCTCCAGACATGGTAACCCTGCCCCCTTTCTTTCTAGATAGCCTCCAGACATGGGAACCCTGCCCCCTTTCTTTCTAGATAGCCTCCAGACATGTTAACCCTGCCCCCTTTCTTTCTAGATAGCCTCCAGACATGGTAACCCTGCCCCCTTTCTTTCTAGATAGCCTCCAGACATGGGAACCCTGCCCCCTTTCTTTCTAGATAGCCTCCAGACATGGTAACCCTGCCCCCTTTCTTTCTAGATAGCCTCCAGACATGGTAACCCTGCCCCCTTTCTTTCTAGATAGCCTCCAGACATGGTAACCCTGCCCCCTTTCTTTCTAGATAGCCTCCAGACATGGTAACCCTGCCCCCTTTCTTTCTAGATAGCCTCCAGACATGGTAACCCTGCCCCCCTTTCTTTCTAGATAGCCTCCAGACATGGTAACCCTGCCCCCCTTTCTTTCTAGATAGCCTCCAGACATGGTAACCCTGCCCCCTTTCTTTCTAGATAGCCTCCAGACATGGGAACCCTGCACCCTTTCTTTCTAGATAGCCTCCAGACATGGGAACCCTGCCCCCTTTCTTTCTAGATAGCCTCCAGACATGGTAACCCTGCCCCCTTTCTTTCTAGATAGCCTCCAGACATGGTAACCCTGCCCCCCTTCTTTCTAGATAGCCTCCAGACATGGGAACCCTGCCCCCTTTCTTTCTAGATAGCCTCCAGACATGGGAACCCTGCCCCCCTTTCTTTCTAGATAGCCTCCAGACATGGTAACCCTGCCCCCCTTTCTTTCTTGATAGCCTCCAGACATGGGAACCCTGCCCCCCTTTCTTTCTAGAGAGCCTCCAGACATGGGAACCCTGCCCCCCTTTCTTTCTAGATAGCCTCCAGACACCAGATTTTTAAAAAAAAATATTTTATTTTATTTAAAGTGTTACAGAAAAGAAAATGAATACAAACAATCCCCTAACACTAAATATCAAACCAACAATTATATGGATATGTATAATATAACAAAAAAAAAAGGAAAAAGGAAAAAAAGGTTGATTGATATAATTACTTGGGAATCGAAGCTTAATCGAATTAGAAAAAACCCCACAGGCAACTGATAACATGTGATGGAGCATTTGTCAGTTGTTTTATTGGGTCTGGTATCTTATTGTAACTGTTTTCTAGCTCTCTTAGAGCCATTAATGATTGTGTATTATATTTTTATTTATGCTTTACTTGTGGCTTGCAATTTTTGTGAAGCACCCAGAGAACTTTGGCTATTGAGCTGTGTAGAAATGAAATAAATAAATAGGTTCTATGAGAAAGTTCATTTTTTGGTGTGTTAACTACGAGCCCCCGCTTGAAGTATCAAAACAGAGCTGTCGGTGGTGGCACAAAACTCGGGGTTTGGAGCACAAAACAGCACAAAACTTTGGCACTGGTTTGGAAAAGGTTCTAGGTTGGGGGGTTCCAAGTTAACAGAGCCGATTCAGTCGCAAGTCCATGGAAACAAATACATGGTATATATCAGGCCAATAAAAACAGAATATTGTAGTATTGAAAACCTCGCTTTACCTACAAACACCTTACTAATACCAAACGCGTTTTGACCTATGGTCTTCTTCAGTGGTAAAATGAACATTCACAATTATACAAACATATATCAACCATATAGACAACACAAGTATCACTAGGCCCTACTGCAGCGTTAAGACCTGTAAATACAAAGGCAGTATTCTATTTAAAAATATTATTTATTAAAAATTCCTACTTAAAATCCAAGTAAAAGGTATCCAAAAATAGGTTTTTCTAAAATAAATTAAATTTCAACTTCCCAATTCAAGGCTCTTGCCAATCCTTCCTGTAATACATGAAGCCTACAGAACGATACATTTTATAAAACGTATATAAACGGCTCCACCAAGGAGGATTGTTTTCCGTTTGGCACAGGACTGCAGTAGTCCCAGAAGGGAATAAATAAACAGATCTATAGATAAAACAGGTAATGTACCAATTGTAAAAAGTAAAATATGCTAAGAATGTAGATATATGAAACGACACACTCACATACAAATGTCAAATAATAGTAAAATAACTCAGGATGCTGCCCGAACAGAAACTTTCCAGCTCCTGGCACAACTTATAACTGCTTAAGGCTCCCATTAAATTCTTAAAACAATTAGAACACTCCTAATTAAGGAGCTGAATACAACTTGAAGGACATTCATCCTAGGCTAGCTGATAACACTAAAATACTTCAAAACATCAGCAGTGAAACTACAAATCAAACACATAATGGCCTAACGCACCCACACCCCCACATATATTTGCTCTTCCTAGTGCAGGACCATCCAGTTCATCTCCTCAACCAAGGCAGCTGGGGACTTAGTCTTTCGAGTGGAAGTCCAGACACCCACCTCATTGCTCCCACGGGTGGGCAAATGAGAAGGACCTCTCTTCCTGATCTTAAAATTAAGGCAGGCCCTGCCCTCAGGCATACACTCTAACAAGCCATGAGATGCAACGAAAGGGCTTAGGAGGGAGATGGAGAAAAACCTGATGGTGATGCTAGACTCTGTTGCCCAGAAGAAGAGGAATGTGGCTATTCTGGAACCAGTTCTGGGTGCAGTTCCACCATATATGGAGAAGCTTCTAACTTGGTGAGAAGAATGAAGAGTCTCTGACCCTCTGTCTTCCTTCTCGACCAGAACTCTGTTTAAATCCCCTCCAAGGAGCCCTGCACCCTGCCTAGGTTTATCCCGCTTGTTCAGGGTGTTGCTCAGGAAGTCCTACTGGCCCTTGTCTGGGCTGGAGAGAGAGCAAAGAAGAACTATATCTTTCCCACGTGCCCCAGTGAGCAGAGAAATTTGCCTTTTGAGGGCCTGTGGGCTTTGGAGAGGGGGGAAGGGGCCCCTCTTGCCCAGAATGAGAGAAACCCCTCTTGTTTTCTTGGAGCCAGATGCTGCTACACGGTAGAGGGGGGGGCACATCCATTGTCTGCTTCTTATGTGACACACTGGGGGCCTCTCGTGTGTTTCTTGGGAGGAATAGAAAGGTTTGGGGTTTTCTCAGGGCAGCAGTGATCCTATTCTGGCTTGCTTAGTTCAATGAGCCTAATCCTTTCTCATTTCGGGAAATCACTTGCAGGTTTTCAGAAGGATGCAAAGTGTACTTCTTCTATTAATGATATACTTTCTTTAGTTCTTAGCTTGTGCAACGTCTGGGATGACTCCGGGTTATTCTCCCTCTGATCTCTGAGAGACTTGCACCTCGGTGTCGTGATAGCACAGCCCTCGAGAGTTTCTCAGCACCTGGAAAACGTTCTCTTTCAATTGGGAACAGTCAAAGCAGGGGAGGATGTCACATGGTCTTCCACCATCCCAACGTTTCTGACCAAAGGATCAGTGCACGGATTCAAAATAGTTTGCAAGAGTCCTCCTTGGTTCAACTTGCTCTGCAGCTTGTTCAGTGCAATGGGTTGTTAGTCAAGTCAGTAGAATTTACATGCTTTGCACCTCTTTTCGCCATAGCAGCAGCCTCGGTTTTTGCTCCGTCAGAGGCGTGAGACTGATGTTTACCATGCAAGAAAGGTTGGGAGCATTTGGTTGGCTCCGTTTGTATTCTCGGTTCATCCCTTTGATTGCTGAAATCCTCTCTCCTCACCATAGAGGACTTTGTTGTTATTGATGGCTCAACAGCTTCAGCTATTGTGCTGTTCGGAAAAGTAGTAAATGGAAAGGACAGGGCAGGACAGGGAGAGAGACAGGAAGAGCAAGAACAAGGCTGAGGCCTCAGCTGCTGTGAATGACGCTGCTGCCTGAGATGTGGAGCGGATGAAGGAGAAGCTGCAACTTCCCTTCTGGCCCTCACATTAACCTGCGCTCTCCTTCTGCTGGCCCTTGGAAAGGGACTTGGTGGGATTCTGATCAACACTCCGCTGTCCTTTGGAAATGACACTCTTCAATTAAACAGTGTCATCAATAAAGCAACAGAAGAGACTGGGAGCGGAAAGAAAAGAAAAGAAAATGTGGTTGCTGTTTGTAGCCTAGAAGTCACAACTAAGAAGGTACAACCCCAATTAATCTATGGGGACTTGGGAATAAACTTGCAAGGACATGAGTACTGACTAGAAGTGTCGTTCATCTGTAATCGCTGGCGTTGGAAGAGACTTTACGAAATGGTGCTCTCCGGAAGGGGATATAGGACCCTGGGAATTACACCTTCTCCAGAGACTATCCCCCCCCCCCAATGGATGGGCAAATCAAAGCAAAATCACACTATTTTCTTTGCAGCAAGAAAGAATGTGGGAAAGGAGGGAATAGCTGAGCCATCTCAGTTCCTGAATTCTATCCAAAGATTGGTCTTTGCACCTTAAAGGAAACTGTAATATATGTTATGTGTTGGCACCTAGGGGCAATGTAGCAAAAGTGTTTGTCTTAGAGTAGTTGGAACTGAGCTTCCTCCAAGCCTGATTTCCTGGGCGTGGTTTCGAGATGGACTCCAAATGGCAATGTACGAAGAAGTAAGCCAGTTATTCTTTCTTTTTACCGGTGTAAGCTACCTCTATTACACTGGTGACAAGGATAAACAGGATACATCACTCCTTTGATTCTTCACACATTGTGAGGAGCAGTGTGGCTGAAGATGGCTGTTTATGGATTTATGAAGGAGTTTGATCCTGACCAGGAGGCCTGGGTACACTATGCAGAGAGACATTCCCAGTATTTCATTGCTCATGGCCTTGATGATGATAGCCAGAAGCGTGCCTTTTGACTGACTCTTTGTGGAGCAAAGACATATGGACTCAAAAGAAGTTCAGTAGCTCCTGATCAGCCCAGTGACAAATCATTTGAGGAATTGATTGGGATTGTCTCAAATCATCGCAACCCCAGGCCATCAGAGATTGTGGAGATGCAGAAATGGCAACTCAAAGGAGTAGACCTATTTTTCAGAAAGGCACAAGTCCTTCTCAAGAATAGATATGACCTTGAAAACTAAGGAATTTTTCACAAAAGTGGGCAAAATAGAAATCTTACCTAAATCTTTCTCAGATCACAATCTTATATCTATGGTCTAGAGGAGAAAAGGTAAAACATTTAGATGGAGATTAAATGAAACTTTGCTGCAAGATAAAGATATGGTGGACATCAGTAAAAGAAAATTGAAAGAGTATTTTGAAATGAATCTGAACAAAGGAACAGATCTCCAAATGGTCTGGGACGCAAGTAAGGCCTATACGAGAGGACATTTTGATCAACAAAATAGTCAACTTAAGGAAAAAAGGGAAGAGAAAAGACAAAATATTCTGAATGAGATCAAAAAAAGAGAAGAAGAATTAAGGAAAACGTCTGGAAAGACAAGTGCACTTCAACAAATTAAAATGCTTCCACAACAATTATCAATGTTAACAATATGGGATATGGGAAAAAAGTTAAGTTATATGAAACAAGGAAGTTTTGAATCAGCAAACAAGCCAGGAAAATGCCTGGCTTATAAATTGAAGAAAGAAAGAGAACAGAGAACAATATTTAAAATAAAGGAAAATGGAGCGGAATTCAGAGATGATACGGTCGGCCATACAAAGCGTCTTTCATCAATATTATTCAAATTTATATAAGAGACAGGATATATCAACAGATTTAATGGATAAATACATTGAAAAACAAAAATTACCCAAAATTTAAAAGGAAGAACTATTAATGATGAATGGTCCCATAACAACAGCTGAGATGGTGGCAGCGAAAAGAATGATTAGTTGGGGAAATCCCTAGGACCGGATGGACTGTCAGGTTGATACTACAAGATCCTTGAGGATGATCTCCTACAACCACTACAGTCTACAATGAACTCTATTTTGAATAGTGGGGAGATACCTGGTACTTGGAAGATGGCTTATAGAACACTTATACAGAAAGAAGGACAGGACTTGACCTTGACCAAGAATTATAGGCCGATATCATTACTAAATAATGATTATAAGCTATTTATGGCAATTTTGGCAGAAAGAGTTAAGGAAGTCCTACAAGAATTCATACATGAGGATCAAAGTGGCTTCTTACCTAAGAGGCAGTTGAGAGACAATGTAAGAACGGTCATAGATGCTGTGGAATATTTGGAAAAACACCCAGAGAAACAGGCTGCTTTGATTTTTCTCGATGCAGAGAAAGCGCTTCATAATCTTAATTGGCCCTTTTTATTTAGAACTCTAGAGGACCTGGATTTTGGAGTAAACTTCATAAAATGGGTGAAATCTATTGATACCTCTCAGAAAGCGCAAGGAATTATCAATGGAAATGTGACCAAATCCTGTGAAATACAAAGGGGGACGGGACAGGGTTGTCCCCTGTCCCCGTTATTGTTTATTTTGGAGTTAGAACTGCTGAACCACGATATTCAGACAAGATGAGCGAATCAGAGGAATAAAGAGAAAAAAAGAGTCATACAAGCTGAGGGCATTTGCGGATGATTTGGTTTTTACCTTGGAAGGTCCTTGAAAGGGCATTGAAATCTTGGTGAGAAAATTGAAAGCGTTTGGGGCAGTAGCAGGTTTCAAAGTTAACAAGCAAAAGGCAAAGTTGTTAACAAAGAATATGAGCTCCCAAGAACAATCAGAATTGATAGAAAAGATAGGCTTCCAAATTGAAAAGAAGGTAAAATATTTGGGAATTGTACTAACAAATATGAATCGTATGTTATTTCATCATAACTATGTTAAGGTGTGGAATGAAGTTTAAAAGATGGAAAAAGCTCCAACTGTCTTTTCTGGGGAGAATTGCAACAATTTAAATGAATTTGCCGAGAATGTTATTTTTGTTTCAAACAATACCCATTGTAACCTCGGACGTATCATTTAAGCAGTGGCAGAGATATGTATCTAAATTTATCTGGCAAGCAAAAAACCAAGAGTTAAAATTAAAATATTGCAGGATGCCAAAGAAAGCGGAGGACTAGGTTTACCAGACCTCCAGGCATATTTCTCTGCCTGCTGCTTAGTGTGGATGGAAGATTGGATGTTGTTGAAAAATAGGAGACTGTTGGAACTGGAAGGACATGAATTGAGATATGGATGGCATGGCTATTTGTGGTATGACAAAGCTAAAGTTAACATAGAATTTAATAATCATTACGTGAGACGTGCTATCCTAAGAGGATGGAATAAATATAAACCTAGGTTCGGCCAGAAAATACCACTTTGGGTATCTGCCCAGGAGGCTATTCATAGGAGGGAATGGTCATCTATGCATACATAGTTAACATACAATGATGTATTAGAAATGTTAAAAGATGAATGTAAATTCAAATCAAGGGAGGAGTTGTTGAAAGAAGGTCATATATGTCAATGGTTTTTGTATGTACAAATTATGGAAAGGTTTAAAATAGATAAAAAGAATTGTGGGTTTGAGCAATCGAAATCTGAGTTTGAAATGGCACTGTGTACAAAAGATGAGCATGTGATTTCAAAGATGTATATAATCTTTGATTAAGGTATGAAACAGAGGATGAGCAGGTAAAAGATGGTATGATAAAATGGGCTTAACATTTTGGATATAACATTTCAGTGGAACAGTGGGAGAATATGTGGGGAAAGGGTTTGAAATTTACATTACGTTCAAGAGTTAAAGAGAATCTTTATAAGAAGCTGTATTGATGGCATGCAGTACGTTACCTAAGAAGCTGGCCAAAATGTATAAGGGTAAATGTTGGAAATGTGAGGAAGAAGGAACCTTCCATCACCTTTGGTGGACCTGCAAAAAAGCTAAGGCATTCTGGATGCAAATACACCTTTTAATTCAGAAAATATTAAAGACTAATATACAAATGAAACCAGAAGCCTTTCTATTGGGGCTAACGGACAATCATCTGAAAGAGAAGGGGGGAACTTTGCTTTTGTATATGACAACGGCAGGGAGATTATTATATGCACAGAAGTGGGAAGATGAAACAACGTCAACAATGCAAGAACGCATATTGAGGATGTTCGAGTTGGCAGAAACGGCAAAACTAACAGCGATAATGAAGGATCAATCAACCGCCACATTTATATCAGAATTTATTTATTTATTTTTATACCGCCCAATAGCCGAAGCTCTCTGGGCGGTTCACAAATGGAATGGAATGGAAACCACTGATAGGATTTCTGCAAGAGACATAGAAAAACAACGTATTTGTCTGTGGATTCAATGTATGAGATTTAGTTAACTTAGAAGAAAGAAAAGAATTTGATTATTATGTTAAATGTATTGAACAAGGAGAGCATATAATTCACATTTTTGATGTGTAGAGAGCCGAAAACATACCTTAACCTTGATGTGTGTTTTCCTTTCCTTTCTCTCTCCCCCTTTTCTTCTCCCTTTTTTATAGCTTTATGTAATACTTTTAGGCTACATGTGTTTATGAAATAATAATAAAAAATGATTACAAAAAGAGAGATTGTGCAGCGATTTCAGTTTAACAGTCCCTCACGCTCCCCTGGGATGTCTGTGGCAGACTATGTGGCAGACCTGTGTCGCCTGTCAGAGCATTATGAGTTTGGAGATACCTTGAATGCCCTGTCTGTGGCATCAATGAGGACAGGATGCAGAGGCGTTTATTGGCAGAATCCAATTTAGACTTCAAGAAAGCCCTGGAGATTGTGCAAGCCGTGGAGGTGGCAACTCAGAAGGCTTTCGATTTGCAGAGGGTCTCTACAACCCCAGAGATGCTCAGATAGTCTCTGCTACTGTGCCTAAGTTGGCTGAAAAGGGCTCTCCGGGGAAGACAGAATCCACAAAGGTAGCCGAAGTCCCTGTTTTCGATGTGGAGGGAAACCTGATGGTCACCCATGCCCCCACAGGAATAGTGAGTGCTGGTTGTGCCTAAATCGAGGCCATTTCGCTAAAATGTTTCGTACAAGAAGGACACAGAAAAAGGACCAGGAAGCTCACAACAGCAAGCAGATACACCACATTACAGGTGCAGGAGAGAATGCTGAGAGCACAGATGTGGTGTACACCACGTATGACATGGCTAGAGAAAATGTTGATACACACATGTACTGGTGAATATGCCCCAGTGAGAGGCAGTATCCATGTTGAATAGATACTGTTGTTTTTATACTGCTGTTTTTATGTTTCTGATGATTTTCAAATTTTGTATCCTTTTTAAGTGTTTACTGTTTATAACTTCTGTGAACCGCCCAGACAGCTTCGGGTGTGGGGCAGTATACAAATGTAATAAATAAATCAATAAATAGAGGTGATATATGCGAATGAGACCTTACAATTGCCCTTAGTTGCAGGGAAAGGGAAAGGACCTAGTCTAATGGGCCAGGACTGGATAAGGCTGCTGAACCTTAACTGGGCAAACATGAATAATGCCAGTTATTCCGGAGAGACTGAAAGGACCACAATCCCTGCTTCAGATCATGCCACTGCTTTCGGCGTCTCTCCTGATGAAGTAACTTCAGAGCTAGAACATCCAGTGACACCCATTGGGTGAGCCGGGAGAACGGGCAGTTACCCTGCGCCATTGAAGGTGACATCCCAAGGCCAGGGAGAGGCTGAACTTGTCAATACAAAGGACCTTGTGGGTTAAGACCAATGTATCTGGAAACTAGTTCAGTATACTCAAGATATCAATTGATTTTCTGTATCTTCATTTTCGGTTTGTCTATATGCTGATAGTAGAAACTAAAGGGAGAGGAGTGTACTTTGGTTCAGTTTAATTTCTGCCTTGACAAATGTGAGGCAAAACCTCCGAATTTTAAAAGAGACACTGTCCTAGTTACAACTAGGTCTGTGCAAGCCTCGGGCCTCAGAATTTGAAATCCAAATTACGATGGTCATTTCGTAAGGGATCTGCCATTTTATGATGGAAAACCACCTTTTTAATGCACAGCTCTAGGCTGTAAAGAAGAAACAGCCTACGACTTTTGTATATCTGTACAGATATTTTGTACTCTGTACAGCACCATGTACATTGATGGTGCTATATAAATAAATAAATAAATAAATAAATAAATAAATAATAATATATCGCCCAGAGAGCTTCGGCTATGGGGCAGGATATAAATGTAATAAATGAAATAAATAAATAAAATAAATAAATAAAACTCCCAGCATGCATTGCCTGGGAGAGCTGAGCCTATCAGAGCCCAGGATCAGTGGGCACTCACGTCCTCCCTGCTGCCACTGCAACCGCCCACTCACAAGCGTGATCGCCCACTCCCTGACGTGGTCCAGAACACTCCAGTTCCTGGAGGAGTTCTCGTGTGTTCTGCAGGCGCCCCACAGCCGACTGCATCTCCCAAAAGCCGAAGCAGGCATCTGCGTGGTGCCCGTGGAACACATGAGGACCCCTCCAGGGACCAGAGTATCCTGGACCACATCAGGGAGTGGACGATCACGCTTGCGCGTGGGTGATCGCAGCGGCAGCAGGGAGGACACGAGTGCCCACTGACCCCGGGCTCTGGTAGGTTCAGCCCTCCCAGGCGATGCATGCTGTATAGGTTGTAAATGTTTTTCATTAAAAAAGGAAAAAAAAGGAAAAAGGGAATGAGAAAGAGAGAGATGAAAAAGAAGGAAAGAAAAATGAGAGAGAGAGAGAGAGAGAGAGAGAGAGAGAGAGAGAGAGAGAGAGAGAGAGAGAAAGAGAGAGAGGGGAAAAGGGAGGAAGGAAGGAAAAGGGGGCAGGAGCACTACCAGAACCAGTATCTTTCCATTCTCATCCTGCAAAAACAGAGACATTAGAGGAATGAGTCCAAGTGGTTTCTATGGGGTGTGGCAGCGGTGCCGCCGCCAGGTGAGCCCCCCTCCCCCTTACTTACCTGCGTTTGGAGCTCCAGATGGAGGTGAACCGTTTCACCTCCATCCACAGCTCCCCCTGACCCGATTCGAATCCGCCTTTGGTGAAGACAGATCGGTTCGCTATGCCCCGGATTCACGATCCGAATCGGACTGGAGCACAGCCCTAGTTCCTACTCATCTCTATGCATGACCAGGGCATGGTGCCACACCACAAAACCCCATCCCCAATGTCACATTTCCCACCAGCATTTCTGAAACATCGAAGCAAAAGAAAATTCCAAACCTTTTCCTTTCGGGCCCTTCATTTTTTGGCTTCCTAATCTGAAAGTGAGTGAGAGAGAGAGAGAGACGTTTGTAATGGCTGATGAGGGCCTCCGTGGTTTTCTGACTCTTAGGGACCCCCGTGGGAGAGGAGGCTGAGGGGCCAACAATCCCCCTTCCCAAGGGACAACACAATTTCAGCCTCCATGTGTTTTTCAGTTTTGTGGGAGAAGCTGGGTGGCTGCTGAAAAGGGCAGCAGCATTGCATCTTGTCCCTTCAAAACCCCTTGACGCACTTTGTCGCAGTGGCTCTACAGGCAGTGACCAACACAAGCTCTCGCAGAAGGACACCACACTGTGAGTTTCCCTCCCCCATCCCCTGAAATGGCAGCCAGTTCTACTGGGGTCCCAGGGTCATCCTCAGGGGCTTCCACCAACTCATGTGGTGAGTTTTTAAAGAGCCAAATAGCTCTGTGAGCAGAGAGTGCAGTGTAATGGATTGCCTTACCTCTTCCTCTGACGGCTCCAATGGAGCTGCATTCCTCTTCCTCCATGCCCGCTTTCTGCTTGGGGGGAGGTTCCCTTCGGCCTAAATAGAAGGAAAGAATGCCATCAGGCGGGTGGTCTGCATTCCCTTGGACTATCCCTACATGCTATTTCCCATCTTTGTACCTCCCTTTCTACTGTGCAGGGAAGGACCGGTCTTTCAGCAGGGCTGGTGGAATGGCCCTGCTTCCCAGTCAAAATGGAGTCAATGGGTTGACTGCAGAAACACTGTTGCCTCTCATTTCAAGATGCTGTGGATGATGGAGGAGGAAAAGGAGAGGGCGGAGAAGGTGATCTTACCTGTGAAGATGGTTGCCCTGTTGTTGTTGTAGGAGGTGTAGCAGATTCTGTTGCAGGAGGTGGAGGAGAAGGTGAAGCTGCGGATGATGTTTCTGACTCCTGTGAAAATACCAGTACATAAACTCTATTTTGGGCTATAGCGTAATTGATAACTTCCCCCTTTCACCACTCAAGCTCCCCTACGTTTACGTTCCTTTGGCTTGAGGGCTGCCCTGAGGGGCTGCCCTTGGGAAAGTCAGGGAATTCTGATTGGCCAACACATTCATCAAGCTATTTTTATGAATCTATTATTTACCCCAGGATTACCTCAGCTTCTTTCTGAACCATTTTGACCAGGGAGAGGGGAGGAAACACCCAGATATCAGGCAGTTTACGCCGGAGTACATATTCCCCTCATCCCACATTGTCAGACAGTGATCCTGGTTGCACCCCCAGAAGTAGAACATCCTATGCTACCATGCCCCATTCATGGCCTTGCTCCTTCGCTGACTCCCGCCCTCCAACATCCACCAGCCATGTTCGCTCTGGAGAAGACTTACTTCCAAAGTTAGGAGGGCTGCATTCACTGCCTGGGCCCAGGCATTCCACGGTACAGATGTTTCCTGGAACAATTCAGTGAATTATTATTATTATCGAATGGAATTTTAAGATATTTCTAAAACGTTTGCACGATGTTTTTTAGGATGTTTTTAAGAATGTAAATTATGTTTTAATGGAGTATTATGTATTTTATCGTTTATTGTTGTTCCCTGCCTCGATCAAAATGGAGGGGTGGGTAAGAAATAAATATATTATTAAATTATTATTAATATTATTATTATTATTTAACCCCCTCTCTTAAATAACCCATGTTGGGTTCTGGTGATACCCGAATCCATGCCCCAGCCGCCTGGCGAAGGCTGCATCACATGATGCTTCCCTGATGTTCAGGAGAGGGCCAACTCTGTCACCTTGCTGGGTTCGATACGTCTTATCTGTGCTGGCTGTGAGGAGCCTGAGAGAGGGGGAGAGAGGCTGCCTGGCTCCCTGCCCAGGCTAGCTGGTTGAAATCAAGCAGGGCTGGACTGGGAAAGGTGGAGAGCATGAGATGAGCAGGAGGGGCAGCCTTGGCCTCAAAAATAGCGGAGAACGTGGAGGAGCGGGCAGAGAAGGGCGGAGGAAGATTGTGAAGAGGAGCACTGAAAGAAACCCTTGGAAGGTTGCAGGATGGGAATCCAGCTTCCTAGTCCGTCTCCCCGAGGAGAGATGCCCAGCAGGCCCATTGAACATCCTGCATGCTGACAAAGCCACGCAAGTGAAATCACAAAAAGGGGGGCGGCTATAACTCCAGGGACGCTTGCAGGAGCGGGACAAAACTTCAGGCGCAGCATCCACTGGCAGGGATGCACACCGGGCGAATCGCAGCCCCAGGCAGCTGCTGCCTCCCCACCAAGATGGTGTTTGACACCTGGGGGGGTTGCACAGGGCCAACGTCGGGGGAGGGGACAGGGTCCTGGAAACAGAGATCTGCCGGCTGGAGGAGAGTGGTGGGAGCGGTTTTGGCCGCTCTTCCCAGACAACCCGGAGTGCGACCCAAGGTAGCCCACTGTGACCACCACATGACACGATAACTGATGTTGTATTATTTGGGCCAAATAAGCCATCATGGGCTAAAAAAGCTCCTGACAGATGACAAGATAACCCACGAAGGGTTAATCAATCCACTCTCTTAAATAACCCATGGTGGGTTATTGTGACGTCAGAATGCAGTCAAAGTCTAAACCATGGTTTAATTTGTTTTTAACTGTGCATATTTATTGTTTTTGTACTGTATGTTTTTATCTGTACGCTGCTCTGAGATATTAATGATATAGGGCGGGGTATAATTGTTTTAAATAAATAAATAAATAAATAAATAAATAAATAACCACAGGCAGTTAGAGGTTGATTGTTCAGTTATTATTTTGGAATGGAAACTGCCTTGGTCGCCCTGTGGGATGACCTTTGCCGGGAGAGGGACAGGGGGAGTGCGACCCTGTTGATTCTCTTGGACCTTTCAGGGGCCTTTGATACCATCGACCTTGGTATCCTTCTGGAAAGGTTGCCTGGGTTGGGAGTTGGAGGCACTGTGTTGCAGTGGCTCTGCTCCTACTTGGAGGGCCAATTCCAGAAGGTGGTGGAAGTGGCTGTTCTGAATCAGTGCCTGACAACAGTAATGGACTGGAGGAGGGCCAAGAAACTGAGACTCAATCCAGACAAGACAGAGGTACTGTTAGCCGGTGGTTCACCTGTTCGGCTAGGTGGTGTTCACTCTGTTCTGGAGGGGGTTGCACTCCCCCCTAATGGATTGGGTTCGTAGTTTGGGGGTGCTCTTGGATCCAAAACTATCACTTGAGGCACAGGTGAACTCAGTGGCAAGGAGCATCTTTTATCAGCTTAGGCTGATATACCAACTGCGTCCTCATCTTGACAGAGATAGTCTTGCTACAGTTATCCATGCTCTGATAACCTCTGATCTGTGTTATATATGGGGCTGCCTTTGAAAAGTGTCCAGAAACTTCAGCTGGTTTAAAACGGGGCAGCAGCTTTGCTAACAGGGACTGGCCAACGAGACCACATCACGCCAGTCCTTTTCCAGCTGCTAGGTCCGGGCCCGATTCAAAGTGCTGGTATTAACGTTCATAGCCCTTAACAGCTTGGGTCCAAGCTGTCTGAAGGAACGCCTCCTCCCATATGTACCTGCCACAACACTAAGATCATCCTCAGGGGTCCTTCTCCGTGAGCCCCTGCCAAAGGAAGTGAGGCAGGTGGCTACCAGGAGGAGCAGGGCCTTCTGTGCTGTGGCACCCCGGCTGAGGAAGGAGCTCCCTAAAGAGGTTCGCCTGGCACCTACACTGTACTCTTTTAGACACCAGGTGAAGACCTTTTTATTCTCTCAGCATTTTAACAGCCTATTAACTTAATTTTAACTTTGCTGTTATGAATTTATATTTTAGATCTGTATTAATTTCTGCATTGCTGCTCAGTTTTCTCTGGTTGTGTTTTTATATTTTATACTATGCTTTTATATTGTTTGTTTTATATTTTGAATGCTTTTTTTGGTTTTAATTTTTCTAAACCATCCAGAGAGCTTCAAATATTGGGCAGTATAAAATGCAATAAATAAATAAATATTTTATTATAGTTTACTCTAAATCTATTATTATGTTAAGTACTTTGATCGTTTTATTAGAAAGCAGTATAAAACTCTGCATAATGAATAAGAAATTAATATATTGTCTCCTGTCTTTAGCAAAACAGACAGAAGAGAAGAGCCACTGACCTCCCTAGTCACCTCCGTGGCCCAAGCCTCTCCTAAGGAAGCCCAGCGAGTCTGTGAAGCAAAAAAGAGAAATAATTAAATCCAAAGGGATTTCGGACATCCACCGTGAATTCACCACCCATTTTGATGTAGATCTTCAGGAAAAGTCCCTCGTGGGGGGGGGGGAGGATCTCTTGGATGCTGCTGGCGCTAGAATATGACTGGAGAGACTTGCCCGCCTCTGCCTTAGTCAGCTGCCACGCCACCACCAATCCCGCCCCTGCTCATGCCACTGCGTGAGCTTCTTAGTGACCTGGTTGCCCCCAAAGACGCTGGGCCCAGTGGGTGGAGAGGCAGTGGAGAGTCCTCTGGACTCCTGGACCCAGTCAGGCACCCGTAACAACCTACACTAGAATGTCCCCAACCATGGTCTTGCTCCTTCGCTGACTCCCTCCCTCCGCCGTCCACCAGCAATGTCAGATCTGTAGGAGACTTACGTCCAGGGCTTTCAACGCCTCTGCGACTGCCTCTTCCCAGGCACTGCTCGGTACAGATGTTTCCTGGAAAAATTCAGTCAACAGATCACTCAGTCAACAGATCAATGGGAAGGATGAGACAACAGTCAACAGCACCTCCATCTCCCCTGGGTTCAACCTCAGCTTGTTCACCCTCATCCAGCCACTTACCGTATTAATCTCAGCAATACGCCACAAAAATGAAAGAAGAGCGCAAGGCGTAACACGCTGCGAATTTCCAACAATATCCTTTCAGGGGCCCAGGGACATCTAAATCCCAGCTCACCATCTCCTCCCAATAACACCACCGGGCAGCAAAACAGACAACACAGAACGGCCACTGACCTCACTTCCCACAGCCGCGAGCAGACTTTGCCACCTCGAAACCACATGTTTCTGTGAAACAAAAAGAGCCATAAAAGGGTGTCTGAAGGGGAGGCAGAAGATCAAACTTTTATGAAATCTACGCTGAATTCACTTTGCATTCAGCTGCACATGTTGGGAAATGCCCCCGAGGAAAAGGAAGCATCTCTTGGATGCTCTTGGCACAACAGAGGCCACATTCAACGACAGAGCTCGTTGAACCATACCCTTCTGTTAAATTTAGAATTTGTAAAGCCGTAACTATATAAATGTATAAACTGGGTGCATCATGCTGTCTTCCCACTATCCCCACAGGGCAGCAAGACATGGAACAGGGAGACGCCACACTTACTTTGACTACCACAGGGGTTGGCTGGCCTTTGGCCAGGCATGCGTTCTGTGAAGCAAAAATAAACAAACACTGGCAAGGTCTGATGATAACTGTGACAAATGTGTCAGGTGGTATTTATTTATTATAGGCAAAGTTTTCTTGAAGGAGTTTAATAGAGCTTCCACAGTTTTCTTCCCTCTCCTCAGCCCATTTTACCTTTAAAATGTGTGAGTAAGTTACAACTGTGGGGTAGGGTCTGCTCATTGAGCCTAAACCTGTGAAGTAGTTTCGTCTCGCCCATGATCCCCCAGTTACATTCTCCCCTGAGTGAGGAGTTGAACTTTGGGGTCACTTAATAATAGGGGGGCCATATTTTGGAAACCAAAGAGGAGGACAAATGGCCGGCCCAAGAGGGTGTGACCACCAACATGTCCAGTCCCCAAAGGGCTTGACCACCAACTGAGTAACCAATCGAGAGCGCACAAGAAAAGCCTCATGTTGCAATGCTCTCAATCCCACAAAGAAACCTGATCACCCCCACAAAAGGCTTTGGAAGAAGAGCCCTGGAGTTCTCTCTTTCCATTCTTACTGGTCCCCAAGGAAGTTTAAACCGCAACCCATGCCGTCCTCCCATTAACAGCCTTTGGCAGCAAAACACGGAAGACGGAAGAGGCACTAACCTTGCCTGCTGCTGTGGGGAGGCGATTCTGATGGGGATTCTGTGAAGGAAAAACACACAAACCATGTCAGTGTCTGAGGGAAAGGGAGAAGAGTACCTGGCAAAGAAATCCACAATGAATTTAACCTGCATACTGCTTCAGAAAGAATGACAAAACCGCAGACATTTATTTACCGATATCCCACATTTTCTTGAAGAGGATCAATAGGGCTTCCATGGTTCTGTTCCCCGCCACAATTCATCCTTAAAAGTGTGAATATCTTACAACTGTGTGATGTAGGTCATGCTGAGAGAGCCTAACCAAGTCAGCTAGCTTAGCCTGGCCTGTGGTCGCCCAGTTCGGTTCTCCCCTGAGTGAGGAGGTTAACTTGGCCCTCCCTTGATATTCACTGATTCACCCATTCTCTCATTCCATTTCTGTACTGCCCCAATAGCCTAGGCTCTCTGGGTGGTTTACAAAGACCAAAGACCCTTAAAACACAATATTATACACAGAGTACTATAAAGAAAATCATTTACATACAAACACATCAATAGATAGCACACAAGTAGTAATAGGAGGGGTACCTCCAATCAAACAAAAAGTGACAGGTCAGTGGGGTTGTGACTGTGGGGTTGTGGAAAACTGATGACGAACAACTTAGAGCCACCTACCTCTTTTTTTGTTTAGAGCAGCCCTTCCCCAACCTGGTGCCCTCCAAAGGTGTTGGACTACGACGATCCATCATTGCAAGTCAGTATGTCCTATGGTCAGGAATGCTGGGACAGCAGGATGGGGAACGTAGGGCGGCGGCTCCAGGCAAGCCCCCCCCTACCCCACCCCACTTACCTGCTCTGTTGTCGCTGGGCCCGGGCTTGAACCGAGCGCCCTGGTGCACCCGGAAGCAAGGCCACACCTGCAGCCTTGCTTCTGGGTGGACCCAGGGGCTCTCTTCAAGCCTGGGCCAGGCGACGACGGAGCAGATAAGAACCCCCCTTCCCCACCTGGCCCCTTACCTGGACCTGCCGCCACCACTGCACAAAGTGTGGCAGCTCCAGGCAACCCCCCTCCTGCCTGGCCCCTTACCTGGAGCCGCCACTGCACGAACTGTTGGGGTGGCAGCTCCAGGCAAGCCCCCCCCCGCACCCCACCACTTTCCTTCTCCGTCAAGGCCTGGCCTGTGCTTGAATCGAGCCCCCGAGTCCACCCAGAAGCAAGGCTGCAGGTGCGGACTTGCTTCCGGGCGGACCAGGGCGCTCGATCCAAGCCCGGGCCCAGCGACGACGGAGCAGGTAAGTGGGGTGGGCTGGGGTGGGGGCTTGCCGAGAGCTAGCGCCGCAGTTCGCACAGCAGCGGCAGCGGGTCCAGGTGAGGGCCCAGGCGGGTGGGGGGTTCTTACCTGCTCCGTCCTTGCAGTCCAACACCTTTGGAGGGCACCAGGTTGGGGAAGAGCTGCTCTAAACAAAAAAAGAAGTAGGCGGCTCTAAGCTGTTCGTCATCCATTTTCCACAACGCCACAGTCACCTCTGCATATCCTAATCTCCATCCTGTCCTCATGGTTTATCTGCTTTGGCAGAATGAGAATTTCACTGGGACTTTCTGCCTCCTTATGGAGGATGTGGCGTTAAGGTTGGTGAGCCTTAACTCCCAATTTCCCCGTGTTTTGGTGCTTGATGGAAAAGTGTACGTACTTAACGTTGTTTCATAAACCGTAGGTTTTTGTTTTTTGAATTTCATGACTTTTTGTAAAGGATGACCAGAGCCCTGCCCTCTTTTAAATGTGGTCACTGTAGTATAGTTCCTGCAGCTTTAACTGTTGTGATGAAGAGGGAATTTCACCAGGTTCTACATATAAACAAATGACACCTGCTGAAATTCCCTTTTCTATGCAACTGTTAAAGATACAGGAGCGCTGTCCTCCATTCCATATGGCTAGGGTGACTATATAAAAGGAGGACAGGGCTCCTGTACCTTTAACAGTTCCATAGAAAAGGGAATTTCAGCACATGCCCTGTGTATGCATGCAGCCACTGGTGGAATTCCCTCTTCATCACAACAGTTAAAGCTGCAGGCGCTATACTAGAGTGACCAGACACAAAGGAGGACAGCGCTCCTGCAGCTTTAACTGTTGTGATGAAGAGGGAATTCCACCAGTGGCTGCAGGCATACAAACGACATGTGCTGAAATTTCCTTTTCAATACAACTATTAAAGATGCAGGAGCCCTGTCCTCCTTTCCATATGGTGACCCTAGCTGTGTTCACCATGCCTGGATCAACCCCCGCAAAGATACTTTGTAACTAAACAAAACGACAATTCTCCTGCTGCAGCTTTTGCCTGTGTTTTCTCAAAAGTGTGTGCTTTTGTGTGTGTGTGTGTGTGTGTAGTGCTTAAGGAGGCGCACACTCTGTCTCCCAAGCTGTTGAACTTTGAAACTGATGTTTTTTGTCAATGAATACTCAGTTGCTCTTTGCAGATGTTGGGGGTGGGGAAACGTAGGCCTTTCCTAAATTCTGTGTTAGGCTTTCCTCCTCATCCCTCATTTATCCTTCATCTGTTGCGCTGGGGGTAATACATGTTTGCTACCATACATTGGTGGAATTCCCTTCTCGGCGCATTTACAAACTTATCCCACAACTATGGGATGCACCTATTAAAGATACAGAAACATTAGATTATACCTGTCCACATTTGGAATTTTCAGTCGTGGGATAAGTTTGTAAATGCACTGAAAAGGGAATCTCACCTATGGACATGGGTTCAGTTAATGGGCTGGAGCTGCTCCCCTGGCTCCTCCAGGCATCGAAGGTCCCATTCCTGAGGGGGGCCGCTGAGATTCATTTTGAATATGTACCTACCGACTAGTTGTTTTTATGGCCTGTTGCATGTAAGGTAAGGGCATCTTCCTAGGTCTGGGAATTGGGACTTCCTACCTGACTTTTCCTCCCACCTCTACAGGAAAGTTCAGAGCTTTGGGAGACTTACACGCAACTGATGTTCTTGCGCCACCATGAAATCCCACAGCAGCCGCCTTGCTGGGTAGCTGGTCACACCCAGGTCCTGCAAGAGAAAGATGGACAACAGGTCAACAACTGGCGGATCCAATCCAGGATGACTGAGAACGTGTCGACGTTTTAGGGGAGATCCAGGGCGGGCAGAAGGGAGACAACACACTCAGCATCGCCTAACAGATTAGGGTAGCGCTTCAGAGATCAGGCAGATGCCTTCAGCTTTATCTGTGTAAAACACACTTCTGTGAAAGTGGAATTCCATTTTTAAAAAAGAAAAGAGCGTGGATCACGCAAGTCAGCCCACTTGTGGCATTGAGAAAAGACGGGGGGGGGGAGGCAGAGCGTGGTCTACCTGGGGGAGACTGGCCTGTTTCCAGTGGACCACAGAGGGCTTGGCAGCGCTTCTGACTCCTGTAATTCAGGCTGCACTTGCTGGGCCCAGGGTGTACGCATTTCGTTCAGTCTTTCTGCCTGTGTTTTGCATGTTGTCAGGTGTCTTTCGTTCCATCATCCACTCATTGAAAAAATCAATACTTTTTTTAAGGAAGTCCAAGAATTCCATCCCATTTACACTAATGCCCGTTAGCATAGATCTAATAAAGTGCATTAGTGATGCCTATTTGTGCAAGTGTGATTTGGTGCAAATCCCCACAAAAAGAAAAAGTGGTTTGAAAAAGGCAGTCCAGAATTATGCACACTGGAATTCTAACTTGACAAGACTTCAGTCGACCACAAAAGGGGGCCAAACCGTAATGAATTGAGGCCACCCCTGTTTGGGACATCTCCATCTGCAGGTGCCAGAATGAAAGATAAGGCAGGCCTTGCTCGATTTACTCTTTTGAATTGAAGAATCGTTCATTATGACCTAGCTACATGTGTGGAGTCTTCTTCTATTTATTCTGTAGCCCAGATTAATTTCATTAGTGGGCATCCCATAACTCCTGTCTAGTGAAACACCTCTGAAATAAAGGCGGTGGAGTCCCTAGTACAGCTGTGGGGGAAAGGAAATATCCCAACTCAATGGTGTCATCTTTAATAAGTTGACAGCCCACCTTTTAGTACATTTCTTCGTTCTCTCCTGCAGAAAACGAAGATAAGTTTGGTGATTTTATATGAGCGATGGCAAAAGAGCTGCGGCCAGGGGCATGCGATTAACTTCTGGCATGAAAGAGGTGTCATCGAAATAGGGCTCTTCCCTCCTGCCCCAGGACGTGCCCTGCCTTCCCCCCTGCAAAGCTGCCCCAATTTTGTCTTCGCTTGTGGCAGAACCCCCTAACCCATGAAATCTCCTCCAGTGCCTGTGGGAGAAGCAAAGCCCCCGATTCCCCGCTGGCCCTCTCTCTCCAGAGCCACCAGCTGACACTTCCCAAGATGGGACCCTAAATTGTTGTTAAGATGTGAGACAGAAGATGAACAAGTAAAAGACTGTATGACAAAACGGGCACAAAATATTGGGCATAATATCTTAATGGAAGAATGGGAAAATATGTGGGGAAAGGGTTTAAAATTTACACAATGTGCAAATCTTAAAGAGAATTTTTATAAGATGATGTACAGATCGTATATGTCACCTGTAAAATTAGCTAAAATGTTTAAAGGGGCTTCAAGTAAATGTTGGAAATGTAAAAAAGAAGAAGGAACCTTTTATCGTCTTTGGTGGACTTGTAAAAAAGCCAAGACCTTTTGGACTCAAATCCCTCCTTAATCCAAAAAACATTAAAGAAATGAAACCAGAAGCTTTCTTACTTGCAGTAATGGACAAACAAATAAAAGAGAAGGGGGAAATGCTTTTTCGTATAGGGTGACGGCAGCAAGATTGCTATTCGCACAGAACTGGAAAAATGAAATAACACCAAAAATGAATGCATTGATGTTGAAGATGTTGGAACTTGCAGAGATGGAAAAACTTACAGCGATGTGGGGAAAGGGAGGAAAGAAGCATAACTCTGTGAATCCAATGTAGGAGATTTTAATAAATTATAAGATCATAAGAAAAACTGAATTGGATATATAAAGGGTGATGAAGAAATTAATCAGCATTTTTGGCATGAAGAGGGCAAAAGAAAAATATACTTTAACCTCACCCTTAAGTGTTTTGAGTGTAATTGTAGTGGTTATATGTATACCCTTGTTTGTATGTACCATGTGGGATGTTTGCTTAGCTGCTGTTGGGAAAAAATAAAAAATTTAAACCACCAAGATGGAACCCTTCTTACCTTGCGCCACGTTGGGTTGATGATGCTCATCGTGAGCAGCGGTGGGTGGAAGACGGTGTGGGGAGGGGGAAGGGGGTCGGCTCTCTGGGATGGGGGGAAGGGAGGGGAGGGAAGGGAAGGCTAAACTATTAACAATTAAGTTCGCAACTAATAACCTATCCAAATATTAAACGTTAACTTTAAAATTACAAAGAAAAATGAACAATAAATGCTGATAGCACTAAAAACACTATAAACAGCCACACTCCCACACCAGTCCGCCACACTCCCACACTAATCCTCCACACTCTCTCAAGACACCAACGGTCTCTCGGGGTTGGAATCCTGCGTCACCACGGCTGCTAGAACTCCGGCATTGTGGAGAATCCGGCTCTGGACTGGATGGGATTTTGATATAGGCAGTGACCACCATGGGCAAACACAGGGGGGTGAAGGGGGCCTTCTACCCCACCCCACCCTCACCCCCCACTGACCCATGAGCCATAATCCTAGCCATGGATCCTTTGAGTTGCAATAGAAAGGAAGGTTTAAAGCACTTGTTGTGAGAGATCAATGGGTTTTCTGCCTAAATGTATTGTTTTGATTATTCCTCGTCTCTATTATACGATATATCTGACATGATTAATTGGAATGTTTGGTCTAATGGCTTAATACTGCAATTTTCATCCTTCTATAAGAATTTCAGGGAACTCTACGTTGAAGGAAATGTAACCAAAAGAATTGACCTTGGTGCGATAGATGATAGATGAATATAAGGGAGAGGGGGGAAAGTCTAAATCAATAGGTGCCCTAGAAGGAAACTAAGGGGCTGTCTAGACGTCTTCTTTGCCCCGTGGTGCCTGTGCAGTGGTGCTGCATTGATTATTCAACGCAGTCCCCAACATCACAAGCACAGCAACCCTTTGCGACAGTAATTGGTGATCATTTCTTCAGCACTGCTAAGGTGATGGTGTTAATATCTGCAGGAGTCCCTACGCAGACCTATATTTACTTGATTGGCATTCTGAACCAGCTTAAACCAATTCCGAAGGCATTGAGGCAGTGTGGTGTAGCGGCTAGAGTGTTGGGCTGGGACTCAGGAGATCTGGTTTCCCCACTCAGGCATGAAACTCACAGGCTAAGTTTGGGCCAGTCCCTGACTCTCAACCTGACCTACCTCACAGGGTTGTGGTGAGGATAAAATGGAGAGGAGGAGGAGGACTATGTGAGCTGCCTTGGGTTCTTTGCAAGAGGAAGAAAGGTGGAATAATAATAACAATAATAAAAATAATAATTTTTTTGCCCGGTTTGAATGGATTCAATCCTATGCCTTTTTTTAAGCAGTTCAAAGTCATGTTAAGACACCATCCTATCCGTTCCAGCCTCGATGGTCGGAAGCCTCTGAATGTAGAAGCTCACAAGTATCCCATGGAGAGCCAGAGACATGGCGGGAGTAATTTCCGCCTCCCTCTCCTCCCTCTCTGCCCTTTCATGAGATCGGCTTGTTTGCCCGTCTAGCTGGGACGCTTTGGAGGGGGTGGGAAGGAGGCTGGAAAAGCCTCAGGATAACCTCCATCCTGACCTCCCCAATCCCCTCCCCTCTGCCCCGCCCACTGGGGGAGTTCCTGACCTCGGAGAGGCATCAGTCATGGTTCTTTCTGTGTTGGCTGCAAGGAGGAGGGAGGGGGGGCAGAGGATTGATTCCAGATCTGAGGTCAGAGCGCTGCCTTCCATGATCCTGGAATCCTCAGTCTCCTGTGGCCCCCCAGACACTGTCTAGGGAGCATAGAATTGTTCCCTTACACTACTGCTTTGTAACCATTTAAAATGGGATTGACAACTGATGGGGCCCAGGACATGCTCCATAGACCATTTTCAAACCGCCTTCAAAGTGTCATTCCCTGCTCGGTGTAGATCTGGCCTGAGGCTGAAATGGTGATTTACAACAACCCTGCAATGCAGTCCAGGGTTCTAAAGAGTATTCAGAGTCATTAATGGCCAGCAGGCAGTACAGCTGCCACTAATAGCACAGGCGGTAGGAGCCTGCACAAGTTCAGGAGAGGCCCGAGGCCCAGTGATGGCATCCCAGAATCAGGCCTACATTCCTATGTTAGCCCTCCTCCAGTCGTACCATGATGGGCATAACTCAGGGGAATTGCACACCCACCGCCCCTCTTTTGTGGGGGTTGCAGCTGCATGCCGGTCGCAAAATGATGAGACATCTGACTTTCCCACAAGGCAAAGCCGCAGTTCTAGATGCCATCACAAACTGCCTGAATGTGACTCAACTGGTGTAGCCTGAACAATTCAGGGGATGAACCCATGTGCTTCAAATTTGGTATACCTAAATCCCTACTTAGGACCTACCATGGTGCTAATTTTTATGTTTGTTTAAGTAATTTCCTTCCCTTTTGGGAAAACTTCTCAAGCCTCTAGTCCTCAACGAGGTAAGAGAATTTTAAAAAAACCTCCTAAAAATCTGGGGATGAACCCATATGCTTCAAACATGGCATACCTACAGCCCTGCTTAGGACCTACAATGGTGCTAATTATTATGCCTGTACCTGTAATTTCATTTCTTTTTTGGTAAATTTTCAAGCTTCTAGTTCTCAATGAGGGTTGAGAATTTTAAAGAACTCCTAAAAATCAAGCAATGAACCCATCTGCTTCAAACGTAGCATACCTAAATCTCTACTTAGGACCTACCATAGTGCCAAGTTACATGTCTGTACCTTTAAAAATGGCAGTGTATTTTTTAAAAAATAATTTTAAAAACTCAAACTTTTAAAAATTCCTAAAAATCAGAGGATGAACAAATAGGCTTCAAACCTGGCATGCCTAAACCCCTACTGAAGCTCTACCATGGTGCTAATTTGTTTGTTTGTTTCTGTAATTTCATTTCTTTTTTAGGAAACTTCCTTCTCAAGCTTCTAGTCCTCAACGAGGTTTGAGAATTTTAAAGAACTCCTAAAAATCTGGGGATAAACCGATATGCTTCAAACTTGGCATACCTAAATCCCTACTAAAGACCTACAATGTTGCCAAGTTACATGTCTTTACCTCTAAAAATAACAGCGTATTTAAACATTTTTTTAAAAAAAAAACTCAATTTTTTAAAAAATCCTGAAAATCAGGGGATGACTCCATATGCTTCAAACTTGGCATGCCTAACGCCCTACATAGGACCTACCATGGTGCTAATTTTTATGTTTGTTTCAGTAATTTCCTTCCCTTTTGGGGGAAACTTCTTAAGCCTCTAGTCCTCAACGAGGTTGGAGAATTAAAAAAAACTCCTAAAAAACTGGGGATGAACCCATATGCGTCTAACCTGGCATACCTAAAGCCCTGCTAAAGATCTAGCATGTTGCCAAGTTACATGTCTTCACCTTTAAAAATGACAGAGTATTTAATTTTTTTATGAAAACCAAAACTTTCACTCAAAAAAAATTCCTAAAAATCAGAGGCTGAACCCATAGGCTTCAAACCTGGCATGCCTAAACCCCTACTGAAGCACTACCATGGTGCTAATTTTTGTGTCTGTATCTGTAATTCCATTTCTTTTTTGGGAAACTTCCTTCTCAAGCTTCTAGTCCTCAACGAGGTTTGAGATTTTTAAAAAACTCCAAAAAATCAGAGGCTGAACCCATAGGCTTCTAACCTGGCATACCTAAAGCCCTGCTAAGGGCCTACCATGGTGCAAAGCTACATGTCTTTACCTCTAAAAATAACAGCGTATTTAAACATTTTTTTTAAAAAAACTCAATTTTTTTAAAAAATCCTGAAAATCAGGGGATGACTCCATATGCTTCAAACTTGGCATGCCTAACGCCCTACATAGGACCTACCATGGTGCTAATTTTTATGTTTGTTTCAGTAATTTCCTTCCCTTTGGGGGAAACTTCTTAAGCCTCTAGTCCTCAATGAGGTTGGAGAATTTAAAAAAACTCCTAAAAAACTGGGGATGAACCCATATGCTTCTAACCTGGCATACCTAAAGCCCTGCTAAGGATCTAGCATGTTGCCAAGTTACATGTCTTCACCTTTAAAAATGACAGAGTATTTAATTTTTTTATAAAAACCAAAACTTTCACTCAAAAAAAATTCCTAAAAATCAGAGGCTGAACCCATAGGCTTCAAACCTGGCATGCCTAAACCCCTACTGAAGGTCTACCATGGTGCTAATTTTTGAGTCTGTATCTGTAATTCCATTTCTTTTTTGGGAAACTTCCTTCTCAAGCTTCTAGTCCTCAACGAGGTTTGAGATTTTTAAAAAACTCCAAAAAATCAGGGGATGAAGCCATATGCTTCTAACTTGGCATGCCTAAAGCCCTACTAAGGGCCTACCATGGTGCAAAGCTACATGTCTTTACCTTTTAAAATGACAGCATATTTTCATTTTTTTAAAAAAACCTCAAACTTTTTTAAAAACTCCCAAAAATCAGGGGATGAACCCATATGCTTCAAACTTGGCATTATGGAACATGGTTAGCAGCACTAACCATGGCTAAAAGTGTCATCTGACACATGTCTGTGGTTAACATGCTGAAATAATAGAGCCTCAAGTATAGAGTGGCCAAAATTGCCATGGCTGCTCTATACTGCGGGCAATTTCACTGCTCCAGACGGCTGCTTTGCCTAAGCGTCTGCAGAGGCCACCATTTTGCATAGTCGGCAAAGATTTTGATGCAGTTACGTCTGATTGAACAGGCGCGTGTTAAACTCACATTTACTTCCTCATTGCCCGGCACTTCTTCCCTTTGTTGTGTCATGATATCGATGTCGCTTGTTGATGATGCGTCCCGTTCGCTTGCTTTGGCCCGCTCATTCCCATGGCCGACACACTCAAAATGGCCGCTGGAGCTGTACTATAAAGAGGAGTCACCAACATGGCGGATGGCATTAGCCGGCACAGCAGACACACTCAAAATGGCCGCGAGCATGACAGGCCATGAGCCACTAGAGGAACGGAGGATTTCCCCGTGAAAACGTACATTTACGTGCTAGTCCAGGCAAAAATGGCTGGCGCTACTGCATGGGCTCCTAATGCACAGACTTCCGGGATATGGGGCGGAGCAGTTGGAGGACTCAGGTGCTCCACGCACCTAGTGTGACCGTATGGAAAGGAGGACAGGGCTCCTGTATCTTTAACAGTTGCCTAGAAAAGGGAATTTCAGCAGGTGTCATTTGTATATATGGAGAACCTGGTGAAATTCCCTCTTCATCACCACAGTTAAACATGCAGGAGCTATACTAGACTGACCAGATTTAAAAGAGGGCAGGGCTCCTGCAGCTTTAACTGTTGTGATCAAGAGGTTCTCCATATATACGAATGACACCTGCTGACATTCCCTTTTCTAGGCACCTGTTAAAGATACAGGAGCCCTGTCCTCCTTTTCATAGGGTCACCCTATCCAATGGACACTTACCCAGTACTGGAAATCCCAGTAGGGGATTATATAGAATCATAGAATAGCAGAGTTGCAAGGGGCCCACAAGGCCATCGAGTCCAACCCCCTGCTCAATGCAGGAATCCACCCTAAAGCATCCCTGGCAGGTGGTTGTCCTTTACTCAAAAGTAAATCCCATTGATTTCAACTGCTAATTTGACCTGCTACCCCTTGGTCTGTGCTTGGAGGGGAGAGAAACAGAGGGAAGGGGGCTGGAAAGATTTCCCCTCTTTCTGCGCCCTTTTCCTAAGCACAGACCAAGGGGCAGCGTGTAGCAATTGAAATCAATGGGATTTGCAGCAGCAACCCTCACCCACCTATATGCAAATTAAGTACACTGGACCTCCAGGGAAGAATGGAAGGTGAGGGGGGAGAGACTCTTTAGATCTGTGTGTGTGTTTAACTGCAAAGGAACACGTTCCTCCGTAGGTCCGGAACAGTCTCTTCATAGGCTGGTCAGTTTCAGGCGCGGATTGAGAGACTAGCTCTGGTGCCAATAAAAGTGATTAAATCTTTATAAATTCTCATCTGTGTCCAGAATGTTCGATGTTTCGGATTAATAATACTCCTTCCTCAGGAGCTGACACTGGAAACCTTATTCTTATATGTTAAATATTTTCTGGAGCCTTTTTCCTTTTTGAGCGTTCGCCTGAACTGCCTCTAATCAAAGAATTCCGGCTCGTAGCACTTTTATCTGCACCAGAGCTAGTCTCTCAATCCGCCCCTGGTCAGTTTCACCCAAAATGTCTTGTCAGTTTCAAGTGAAGTTCTTTGGCTGCTTCTGAATCAGTGTCCCTGTAGTATAGAGATAAAAGATTTCCTCACCTCTCAGTCCATAGGAGTGGATTATGCCATTGCCTGCCCTTGTTCAAAACTCTACCTAGGGAAAACAACAAGGCAATTGAAGACTAGAATAGGGGAATATCTTTATAATTTGAGACATAACAAAATTGAAGCCCCGCTAGTATAGGGTGACCATATGGAAAGGAGGACAGGGCTCCTGTATTTTTAACAGTTGCATTGAAAAGGGAATTTCAGCAGGTGTCATTTGTATATATGGGGAACCTGGTGAAATTTCTTCTTCATCACAACAGTTAAAGTTGCAGGTGCCCTGCCTGCTTTTAAATCTGGTCACTCTAGCATAGCTCCTGCACCTTTAATTGCTGTGATGAAAAGGAAATTTCACCAGGTTCTCCATATACACAAATGATACCTGCTGAAATTCCCTTTTCTATGCAACTGTTAAAGATACAGGAGCCCTGTCCTCCTTTTCATATGGTCACCCTACGCTTGTAACATTCACCAGAATCTATCCTGTTGTGGGCCATTGAAAAAACTAGAGGAAGTGAAGCCACTCTTAGCAGGAGAGAACTCTATTGGATTCTATCTCTGAAGTCCCTCACTCCAGGAGGGCTCAATGATACTTTAGAATTAATTGCACACAATTAATCACTGTTAACTTACCGTTGACCCTTTGATCACCATTCAGGGTTAAATCACACCATCACGACTCAGCTGAACACTATAAAATCAACCCGCACCTTCCCTAATGCATCAGGGCTTGTTCACACACACACACACACACATACGCACCCAAAAAATTTCGTTCTGATAGCAGGACTCACAACAAACGCTGAGGCTTTTTAATCAAGCGAATTGTGTTTGCAGTATTGCAGCTTGCCCGTCTGTTTTCTTATAACAGGTTGCTCAAAATATGTATATGTAATGGGTATTGTTAATCTTGTTGCTAGATTTTGCTGCATAACTAATTAGATTCTTTGAGTTGACTGTATGTTATGGTCTTAACAGCTATCGATGCAGTTTGAAAAAAGGACTAGAATGTATTACATGTTTGAAAAAGAGCATTTTATGACTTTTAATTTGTTGTGTATTACCTTTTAAAAAATACACTACATGTATAGTATGGAAGCGTTCTCCGTGGGGGTGGGGATCCTGCATCTCCCCACCTTTTTCTTTTCTTTTTTAACAATGGGGGGTCCAGTATTTATTGGGAGCCCCCACATGGGAAAGGAGGGCTTAATCCTCTTAGTAACTGTGATTTGCCTCTCAATTCCTCTGCCATTGGAGGTCCTGGTGCTGCATTTGAAGTCTCCTCCTCCCTACACTGGGAGTTGAGATGGTCACTTGCTACCTCGCTTTGCTCCCCCACCCCAGACACCCACCCCGTTTCCCCCCCCTTTTTAAAATTGCAAAAATTAAGACTGAAATCCTCAGCATAGAATGGTGCACCCTTGAAAGATCAGGACAGCAGCTTGTGGATACTCCTGGACCATACCTGCTCAGGTGATGGTTGGCCAGGTGTGCTTTTCCTCAGCATGGAGTACTGCACCCATAGAACGGTGCACTCAGCATAGAATGGTGCACCCTTGAAAGATCAGGACAGCAGCTTGGGGATACTCCTGGACCATACCTGCTCAGGTAATAGTTGTGGCCAGGTGTGCTTTTCCCTGGAATGGAATGGTGCACCCATCCCTGGTTCAGTTGGACCTCACCGTAATGCTTCGTGCATGGTGAACATCATGACTGGACTACTCTAACATGTCTGTAATCACTGGCGTTGTAAGAGACTTTACGAAATGGTGCTCTCCGGAAGGGGATATAGGACCCTGGGAATGGCACCTTCTCCAGAGACTATCCCCCCAATGGATGGGGAAATCAAACCAAAATCACACTGTTTTCTTTACAGCAAGGGAGGAGGTGGGAAAGGAGGGAGTAGCTGAGCCATCTCAGTTCCTGAATTCTATCTTCGATTGGTCTTTGGACCTTAAAGGAAACTGTAATATATGTTATGTGTTGGCACCTAGGGGCAACGTAGCAACCGTGTTTGTCTTAGAGTAGTTGGAACTGAGCTTGCTCCAGGCCTGATTTCCGATCTACATGCTGATAGGAGAAACTAAAGGGAGAGGAGTGTACTTTGGTTCAGTTTAATTTCTGCCTTGGCAAATGTGAGCCGGTCTTGAGGCAAAACCTCCAAATTTTAATAAGAGACATTATTGTAGTTACAACTAGGTCTGTGCAAGCCTCGGGCCTCAGAATTTGAAATCCAAATTACGATGGTCATTTCGTAAGGGATCTGTTATTTTATCACGGAACCACCATTTCAATGCATAGTCCTAGGCCTCCTTAAAGAAGAAACCGCCTACGACTTTTGTATATCGCCCAGAGAGCTTCGGCTATGGGGCAGGATAGACATGTAATAAATGTAATAAATGAAATAAATGAAATAAACAAATAAATGAAAAACTCCCAGCATACATTGCCTGGGAGAGCAGAGCCTATCAGAGCCCAGGGTCAGTGGGCACTCACGTCCTCCCTGCTGCCGCTGCAATCGCCCACTCACAAGCGTGATCGCCCACTCCCTGACGTGGTCCAGGACACTCCAGTTCCTGGAGGAGTTCTCGTGTGTTCTGCAGGCACCCCACAGCAGACTGCTTCTCCCAAAAGCCGAAGCAGGCGTCTGCGTGGTGCCCGTGGAACACATGAGGTCCCCTCCAGGAACTGGAGTATCCTGGGGCGGATCCACACGTCGTTCCGAAATCGCTTGCTTGTGTCTGGAGTGCGCCCCGAAGCTCATCGGTGCACGCAGGCGTACTTTCAAAGCGCCTTTTCCCGGCTTTTGGGCGCTGTTATTTAGTCCGTCTTAGGTCAGTTTAAGGCGTGACTTCTTCCAAGGTGTGAATCAATTAGTCGCTCTTTCCTCCCCGCCCCGCCCCGCTCCGCCCACCAGACTTACTTTGTTGCCTTTTGACTTCCTCTCCTCTTCCGATAATACTTCCTGTCCGAACAACACCATCCCTCTTTAATCTGTAATCATCAACTTTTCCGCGTGCGAGGACAGGTGAGGTCGGTTCCATTTACCTCAGTCGTTTCCGCGTTTGGCTTTCTCATTTCTATTTTTTTTTTAATTTGTTCTGATCTATGCGCATCAATGCATATTCGTTTAAAAGGCTCTTTACAGAGCGCTGGTTAGTATAGGCAAAGCCCCAAATCCGGCGCGAAAAGCAGCCTCCATTTTTCCTCTGCACCTTTCGCGCGAGGGAGGGGGCAGGTATCCATTCTCCTAAGCCTTCCCTCTTTCGCCATTCCCAGTTTTAATTTTTTTCTAGGGTTCTGAGTTATGCGCATAAGTGCATATACGTTTAATATTCTCCATACAGAGCGCAGCGGACTCTGTGTATCGTGTATAGGCGCACAGCACACGCAAGTGTGCTTTGAACTCTATGGGCAAGGGTCAATTCTGGCGCGAAAAGCAGCCATTTTTCCTATTCACCTTTCGCGCGAGGGAGGCGGAGGCGGCAGGTATCCATTACCCTCAGTCGCCATTCCCAGTTGTAATTCTTTTTTAATTTATTTATATTCCCCCTTTTCCCCCTTTACAGAGCGCCGGCTAGTATAGGCAAGCCCCAAATCTGGCGCGAGAAGCAGCCTCCATTTTTCCTCTTCGCATTTTTCCAGCGAGGGAGGGGGGAGGGTGCAGGTATACATTATCCTCAGTCGTTCACTCTTTTGGCTTTCTCATTTGTAATGTTACTAGTTTCTTTAGAAGAAAATGATGCTGTTTAAATGTCTAGATGTTGAAATGTAATTAATATTAAGTTTCTCCCCTCCACACACAAACCCACCCCGCCCCTACATAGATTATTGCAAGCTTTTGCATGCCTTTTTCGTAAAATAACAGTGTTCCTTTTCTGCTGCTGAAGTTTACATGTATCTCTTAGAACTGATATTTCAGTTCAGGAACTTTACCTACTTTTGTATAGTTCTTCATATTTCAGGTAATGGTTTTATGAGGAGAGTTATTCCAAGTGCAATACTTTTAAAAGTTGCTTTATGTTTGGTCACATACATTCTGTTAGCAATTCTGCTAAGTGATCATTGACCTAACATTAAAACCAAATCAAGGAGTTAACGAGTTTAAGCAAGAGTTATCTTTCTTAATTCATAATATTATAAATATTTTTATTCTTCATAATCCTTAGATCTGAGAATGGCAAGTGGCAGTAAGGGCCGAGGCACCTCATGGCGTCACCCAGAAATTCTCGATTTGCTTGTCGTATGGGGGGAAGAAAAACTTCAGGAGCAACTGAGGGCAACCCATCGGAACATTGATTCATTTGAAGTCATAGCACAGGAACTACAAAAGAGGGGGCACAACCAAACAGCTGTAGAGTGCAGGAGGAAAAGCAAAGCTATGAGACTTGAGTACCGCAGAGTCATCAGGCACAATGCAAAGTCAGGGAACAATGCAACCACATGTCCCTACTTCTCACAGCTACACAGCATTCTCAGGGGTGAGGCTACAATGAGACCTAAGCGTGTAGTATCAAGTAATAATAATTAGAAATTAGAAGGACCATGCCGTCATCAGGCAGCAGCAGCAGCTCATCCGGAAGTTCATCGAACATCAGTTATGGGTCCTCACAGGAAGAAGAAAATGTGCCTCTGGAAACGGTGAATACTGAAGACCTTTACAATGGTGAGTATTTTTTCCATTAATATTATATTTCTCCCTTACCTACAGGAGAAGTGTGTATTAAGTATTGCTTTTTTAAACTTCTCACAGATGAACAGGTCAGCATGGATTCGGATCCAAATATGAGCTGCACAGTGACAGATCAAGAGCAAGCGCCGATTACTGTGGAGCAAGGTTTGGATCTGTTAAAGATGGGCTGACAATGTTTTGGGGTTTGAACCTGTTTTCCCCGGGGTAGCATTGGCTACGAGTAATCATATGTTTTCCAATGCGATAATCACATTTAATAATGCTGTTACTTTTTATTCCTGTGTTTTTAAAAAGCATTCTAATGTAGAATATTAACATTGTAACTATTGATATTCCTCAATTTTATAACAAGAACCGTTGTGAACATGTCAACGATGGAAAGAGAAACTGAGTTCATCTTTTTCGACTGATATTCACAGAAACAGCCTCAGCCAGCAGCACTGCAGCTGATGCACAACAGCAAGCATCCCAGCACCCTGGAACTGGTAAATCTTCCATGAGACCATCCATCATATTTTATGTTCTAGAAATTAATATTCTCAGTCATGATAATGCCAACAACCACTACCTCTAACTTCAATTCCTTTTTTTTTCTTATCAGACACAGGGATTCCAAATACACAGGCCACTTTGTCGCCTGCCACAAGGCTTGCGATGATTAGAAATCGAAAAACCCGACGTACAGCAAATGATATTGCTGACCGGTTAATGCAGCACTCTTCGTCAGAAAGTGCTAAAACAAGAGCAATGATGCAGGAAGATTCAATTTTTTTTAATGATTTCTTACGCAAGTCCTTGGAATCAGATGAGGAATACAAACGCGACAGGAAGATCCTGATAAACTCTATTGCACATCACTCATCTATTTTGGAACGCCTGGTTGATAAAATTCCAGATGCCAACAGCATGGTGCGACACAGGAATATCCAGGCTGCAGAAATAGCAGAGATTCAAAGTGCCGCTCAGCAAGTAAATGCTGAGATTCTTGAAAATGAGGAAATTATGTCTAATAATTCCTCATCTGCTACATCTACTCCCAAAAGAGGTGTAGAAAATCCTGAGCATCCAAGACGGCTGATTAAACGTCCCTTAGTGTTTTCTCCATAACTGTCAAAGTAGTGTGGAAGTAACCTAAAACTTGTTAAATGTTAATGTATCTGGTTTATGATGTTGTTAAAGGGTTGCTGTACTTGTAATGTTTTTTTTTTTTTTTTGTATTTAGCACGTTTACCTTTAGTAGTTTAATGGTACTTTAGCAGATGCTGTAAGTCCCAGAGGGCTTATAAAACCTCCTATTGTGTTTTCACCATCACTATAATATTACTCATGTAACCACTTTTAACATGTTAAATGTTTTTGGAGTTGGTAAATGCTTCGTTTAAACTGTGGTTCTACTGTAATAGTTCTAATTTTGTTTAAAAGAAATTATGTTAGGGCTTTAAGGCGTACAAGACAAAAGTGTTAAGTGTTACTCTTTAAAACTTCGGCTTTACTGCATTGTAAGTATTATAACTACAATAAAGGAGATAAGACTTTTATGTTTTCTTTGCAACAACTTTTTTTGTAAGTGCATGGTAATATACTTTTTTATAATGTACAGTTCTTTCATTTCTTTAATACAACATAATAAAGTTATGTTTTAAAATAAAAAAATATATTTACAAAATAGTTTTTGATCACTGATCATTTTGGAGGGGATTGTGCTGGTGGACCCTCTTGGAGCACCTGGACAGTGCATTTCAGCTGCCGATTGTCCTCCTCTAATAAGGAGACTCTCCTTTGCAAGCGACGCACTATGAATAGAGTAAGTATAACCGTTAATATTCCATGCAGGAAAGAGGTTATTCACAATTCACACTTTAATTTTTTTTTAAAAAAAACATATTTATTTGTTCTTTTAAACGAACCCTCCAGCCGGAGGACAGCTTGCAGCACTGGGTCACTGCTGGATGTTGGCCCTGACTGCTCAGCTGCAGGAGGATCGAGGGTGGATGTCCCTGAAAGGGGAAGCATGTACTTTTAGTTATGAAAAAAAGGGATCATCACTCATTACCTTCATGTCTTAAATTATTCTACAGTTTCTTGGAATCAGGGATAGACCTGGGTCCTCAGCAACTGCTGGTGATGCTGCCTCAGCAACTGCTGGTGACAGTGGTGGATCTTCACCTTGCTGCTGGCTGTGAGCTGGCTGCATGTCTGAAAAGTAGACAAAGAAGTAGTACGTAAGAGTATTTAACAATTGCTAATGTTTAAGTTTGGCAATAGAAAGTCATAGCTATTTTATTCCATTAAAATATTATTTTAAATAAAGTTAAAGATAATGATATACTCTCAAATTTCCCAAAACTTAAGTACCATAAATACAGAGAGCACTACAGACTCTAAGAGTCCCTAATAAGTCTCCCTGGAAAGAACTCTCAATCCCCTCAGTCCTTCCCTTATATATCACTCCTCCCCCTCCCAAGACATTCTAACTCTGCCCACTCAGGCCAACATTCTACAAACCACAGACTTACAAACAGCAGACATACCTTTGGGAATTGACTTGTGGGGTGTAACGCCACAGTAACCTCCCTTGTGGACCGTGGGAACGCTGTGGACGTCATATATCTTGACTTCAGCAAAGCTTTTGACAAAGTACCACATGACATTCTGATTAACAAACTAGCTAAAAGTGGGCTAGATGGAACAACTATTAGGTGGATTCACAGTTGGCTACAGAATCGGACTCAAAGAGTACTTATCAATGGAACCTTCTCAAACTGGGGAGAGGCAACAAGTGGGGTACCGCAGGGCTCAGTCCTGGGCCCAGTGCTTTTCAACATTTTTATTAATGATTTGGATGAGGAGGTGCAGGGAACGCTGTTCAAATTTGCAGATGACACAAAATTGGGTGGTATAGCTAATACCCTGGAAGACAGAAACAAACTTCAAAGTGATCTTGATAGGCTGGAGTGCTGGGCTGAAAACAATAGGATGAAATTTAATAGGGATAAATGCCAAGTTCTACATTTAGGAAATAGAAACCAAAGGCACAGTTACAAGATGGGGGATACTTGGCTCAGCAATACTCCAAAGAGAAGGATCTTGGAATTGTTGTAGATTGCAAGCTGAATATGAGCCAACAGTGCGATATGGCTGCAAGAAAGGCAAATGCTATTTTGGGCTGCCAAGTCACGTGAGGTACTGGTTCCTCTCTATTCGGCCCTGGTTAGGCCTCATCTAGAGTATTGTGTCCAGTTCTGGGCTCCACAATTCAAGAAGGATGCAGACAAGCTGGAGCATGTTCAGAGGAGGGCAACCAGGATGATCAGAGGTCTGGATACAAAGCCCTATGAAGAGAAACTGAAAGAACTGGGCATGTTTAGCCTGGAGAAGAGAAGATGGAGGGGAGACATGATAGCACTCTTCAAATACTTAAAAGGTTGTCACACAGAGGAGGGCCAGGATCTCTTCTCGATCCTCCCAGAGTGCAGGACACGGAATAACGGGCTCAAGTTAAAGGAAGCCAGATTCCAGCTGGACACCAGGAAAAACTTCCTTACTGTTAGAGCAGTGCGACAATGGAATCAGTTACCTAGGGAAGTTGTGGGCTCTCCCACACTAGAGGCCTTCAAGAGGCAGCTGAACAAGCATCTGTCGGGGATGCTTTAGGGTGGATTCCTGCATTGAGCAGGGGGTTGGACTCGATGGCCTTGTAGGCCCCTTCCAACTCTGCTATTCTATGATTCTATGTTTCTATGATTCATCGCCCATGATATGGAACTCTGAGAAAAAGGCCTCTGGCCCATTCTGTTTTGCCCTCTGGGCTGCTTTGACTGACCTCTCCTTTCCTACATTTTGATCTGTGGTTGCCTCACCTCTGCTGAGCTCCAGGTGCCCGACTGCCCACCAAACCTGCAACAGGAAAGGTGCCCTCCTAACCCAGCACTTCTTAGCTAAAAACTGGAGATCCCTTTGATGCCAAGGGCTGAACATGCTCAAGGTGAAAGACCCCAAAGAGGAGGCTTGATAACCTGAGTTTGAAGGGTATAGCTCCCGTGGCTTTTAGAAATAATAATTTTAAAACCTCAATATTTAAAAAAATTCCTAAGAATCAACAGATGTACAGATCTGCTTTGAACTTGGCATGGCTAAAGCCCTACTTAAGAGCTATTGTGGTACAAAGTTTCATTTCTTTACCTTTAAAAATGATGGTGTGTTGTTGTTTTTTAAAAATTAAAGCCTCAAAATTTGAAAATTCCTAAAAATCAACAAATGAATGGATATGCTTCAAATTTGGCATGGATAAAGCTCTACCTAGGAGCTACCACTGTGCCAAGTTTCAACTCTTTATCCTTAAAAATGGCAGTGCTGTAAGCATTTTTGTTAATTCTAATTAAAGTAGAGCGACCCTTGGGGTGGGGAGGATGGGGAAAAATGGATTTTTCTTCAAATTTCATAATCCCCCTTTCCAGATTTGTTCCTAAAATCCTAACAAACCCCAACACCTGGAAGAAGTCCAGGATAATAGTAATACCAAAACCTGGGAAAGACAACGCAAAGGTGGGATCCTATCACCCAATCACATTACTCAATCAGGATCAAATTTTTTTTTTCATAACTTTTAGTTCAACGATTAAATAGGGGGTAGGTCTTCAGGTAGACCAGACTGGACTTATTCCCCAAAGACATATATCTGGACCGATACAACCGGTCTTAAATATTATCTATGATGCAAGCAGAACAGGTCACTCATTGTCACTAATTTCACTCGACATATTCAAGGCCTTTGACTGTCTTGAATGGCAATACTTGTGAAGAGTCCTAAACTATTATCAGCCAGGAACCTCATTTGTGACCGCAATTTCCAAATTATACGCTGCTAGTACTGCAACGGTGCGTACTAACAATATAGATTCTCCGCCTATCAGCTTGGCACGGGGAATGAAACAAGGCCTCTGCTCTTCACCCTCTCCCTGGAACCATTGGCTAACATTATACACCAACCCCCAGGTATTCTCGGACACAGAGGAGGGTGTGAAGAACATGTGATGAACCTGTATGCGGATGACATGATAATTCTGCTGGGGGACCCACATCAATCAGTTTCTAACCTAAAGGAAGAACTTGAAAATTTCAGACAAGTGGCAGGTTGAGAAGTTAATTATGAAAAATCTACTATCATGTCATACAACATTCACCCCAACCATCAATACCTTATTAGCCATACCATGGGAACACTAATTTGTAGAACTTCCTTTAGATAAATTAACAAATTGTTTAAAATAAATGAAATTATTAAAACTGTGATTACAGACTTGAAGAAATGGAATAAATGGAACCTTGGCAAATTGCTACAATACAAATGATTCCCCTAACCCTAACCCTAAAATTGTATTAACCAAGTTTTCTGTAACAGCTGATTAAACCCCAATTCTTAGGGAACTGTTCTATTCTCTGTTATATAAAGAAAGAAAAGAGAAAAACAACAATAACAATGCAGGAAGTGCATAGACGTCTCTCAACGAGAACGCTCAAGGAGGGGATGGCCAAGGGCCAGCCCACATCACAGGCAGGCCCAGCGTTGAATGAGGCGGCCTGGGGCACATTGCAGATCGAGCACCTGAAACCTCCTCAGCTGGCCGAAAAGACTGTTTTTGAGCATCCTGGCCACGACGTCATGTGCCGCAAAGGATCTCATAACGCCTCCAGCCAGCAGGAACTCCCCTGTGAAGTCAGCCCACTGGATGTCTGTGTATACACTGTAACGGATGTCAGGGTCCACCTGACGTCCCTGCCAGGTAGGCTCCTGGACCAAACGTCCCAAGCTCCCAGGCAACCCACCTCCCTAGCCCTGTCCACAACCGGGAAGAGCCACATGTTCCAAGAAGAAAGCACAAGCACACATTAGGGACCAAAGGAGGTTTATTAACACCACTAAGACTAACATGTAAGGCCTTGGTCGGTAAAAGCTAAGCGGAGGGGACAAGGGAAGGTTGGGAGAAGGGCGTGAGAGAGAAAGGAGTGAGAAAGGAAATTGAGGGAGAAAAGGCTAGCCATTACCCCAACAAAACCATCAGTCATTCCACCACCCAGCCGCAGCGGCAGCGGCTGACCTTGTCCACAATACCCCAACACATTAAAACCTAAGAAAAGCCTAACTAACTCCGAGCAGCCCCCTTTGACTGCCCGGACCTGATCTTCTGTTCGACACACGTGTCGTCCAGTCAGGAAGATGACGACTCCTTGACCCTGGACTTTTTATCCCTTCTTCGACCACCTGGCCCCATGACCGACGCCAACCAACCGATGCCCTTCCCGGGCTTCCGGCGACCCCTCCCAACAGGAGCGAGACCCACATCTTAGCAACATTCTTTCCCACAGCTGAAATGGGTTAACATCTAGGCAGCCCCTGAGAACTCCCAAGTGCTAGAGCGGGAGTCGGAAGCGCCAGGCCAAGACGACCTTGGCAGGCGCTCCCAGCTCTCTCCCTCCCACCCAAGCCTGGGACAGCGAAACTTGAAACACCACGAAATGCACTTTGCTCGTTCTTGGTAGACACAAAAAGCAGCATTATATCAAAGCAGACCAATTTCAGACCCATTGTCCTTCACATACGCATTATGCAAACAATGTGGGGCACGGAAGATTCGGCTGTGAATAGCATGGCAATAACCAGCCAACGGTGGTTGAACTTTGGTGTGAAGTTTTGCGGAAAGGCTCAGTGGTGGAACACATGCTTTGCATGCAGAAGACCCCACACTCGATGGGTGGCCTCTCCAGGTCGAGGGGAAAGGCTCCTGCCTGAAGCCCCAGCGAGAGGCTGCCAGTCAACGCCAACTAGACTAAGGAGCATGGACTGACTCGGTACGAAGCCGCATCCATGTTCTCAGGGTGAAACACCAGGGGTGCTGCTTCAGCGGAATCCTTGTAGCACAGAGGCCCCTTTAAAGGGAGGGTGGAATTCAGCCGCTCTTGGGCGTTCTGTGGCAGTTGGTGGTGGACTAGGGATTGTTGAGATTTGAAGAAAGAGAGAGTTGCCTTGCGCCTTTCTTCTGCCACGAGCAGCAGAGAGGTTGGGGAACTTTCCTGCGCCTGGACTAGGAGAAAGAGCAGTGGGAGGCACTGTCCAAGGCTGGGAGGGCTTCCTTCCAGGGCATTCACAGGAGCAGACAGAGGGAGCCAAGCGCCAGGATGCCGTATACTGGCAGGGAGTGGATACGTTCACATGCCCCGTATGCCATGGTAAGCAAAGCCTGGCTCTTTGTTTCTCTCGGTACCCGATCCTTCTCCCAAAAGGCAAGTAGCCGTGCTTCATGGCGGGCAAGAGTCTGAACCTGAATTCCCTGCATCCAAAGCCACTGTGACGTGTTTGTTAGCCCACTAAATTGACCAGTTGGGTGCTCCCAGGAGTCTTGCTGCTCCACCCATAGGATGACTGACTGCTGACGGGATGTCTGGCACCAGGGAAGCGGAAATCAAGCCTACGGGAGCCGAGATGACCGATAACATTTCTCCTGCAGGCACCGACACAATGGCCAAGTCTGCAGTCTGCACCAACCCCAACAAAGTGCGCCATGCAGCATGTTAAGTGATCCCGGCTGTGTTCTTCCGTAGTGCAAGAATGAGCCCAAACTGCACAGTTCCCACCCTAAGCCCTGTGGGTAGACGTCACACTGAGAGAGGCCCCCTGGCCACCGGTACTTTGGGCTCCAGGGAGAAAGTCCCTTGGTGACCTTTGCATTGGGCAAAGACTAACCCAGGAGTGTTTCTGGCTGCCTTCTCCCATTGGTGGGGTTTGTGGCTGGCAGTTGGCAGCTGTTCCTTCTCCCGGCAGGGGCCTTAATCTCCAAGAAGGTCTGTTCCTCCCTGTGACCCTAGATGGTGAAGAAGACTGTCTGTCGCAGCAGTTCTCTCCCTCAACAAGGGAAGACACCTGGCTAGGACAAGACCATCGTAACCCCCCACCATGGTCTGTCCTGTCCTGGCACTCGTGTATCCAGGAGATGCTGGGGGGTGAGTGGGAAGCACAAGACTCTTCTCTCCCCACGCCCATAGCTCAGTATTATGCCCGACACGGCCAGGGATCAGGAAGCCATCATTTGGAAAGCAGGTGGAGGGCTAACGTGCTTTATACGGGTGGCAGCAAGGCATCCGTCTCCCCAGACCTTTGTTGGCAGCTGACTGAAAATATGCACCAATGGTTGGTTGTGACGTGTGGATGTGCGCGTGCGGGTATTTAAGTGTGTGATTCTGTGGATTTTAAGGGTTTTCTTTTCAGCCCCGATTTAGGAAGAGACCTGCGGCCACCAGCGCATCCTCATCTGGCACAACTACAAGGGGACTTTCGGGTAACGATTTAGGCAAATCTTTTTTTCCTTTCTTTTCAAATTTTCAAATTTATTTTAATGTAACCAACAAATGATCAGTCCCCTAACAACTGATGCATAAACAGCTGTTATATAGAATTAATTACGTAATACAATTTTTTTTGGGGGGGGGAGAATAATACAAAGAAGGAAAGAAAAGCAAAAAAATGGAAGGGAAAAGGAATAACAAAATAAACAAATAAATGAATTAATAAGTGTGCCGTATGGTCTTCATTTGTTGTTATAATGTCCAAAAAATGAAGACCACACTAACCATTTAGTCAAATGTCAAGAAATACCTTTGTAAGCCGCCATGAGAGCCTTTTTTGGCTGAATGGCGGCATAAAAATCCTTAAATAAATAATAAATAAATAAATGCTTCCCTTTGGCTTATTTATTAGTTTAAAGATATTTAAATCTGCAGGCTGTTGTATTCAATAGGGATGGGTGACTCTGTCATGCTCAATTTCACTCTGGTTCCCATTTTTCACTCAGGTTTCCTCAATATATATATATATATATATATATATATATATATATATGCTTTTTTCTCCTAATTCCGCATTGGATTGCAATATGTTTTTGAGTCTGCATATGCACGCTTTCAATTTTTTTAAGCATTCCCCCAAATGAACACATTTTTGTGCACAATTTTGCCAATGTACACATTCCCCCACCCACATTGAATAAAGTCTTTTTTGTGCATTTTTGCAAATATGTTAATGTTTGTCTGCATTTTTGAAAGGTGTACATTTTTGTATACCATCATTTTCATTTTGGTGGCTGAGATGGCCTGGACAGAATCAGATGTTTTCTTAATGCAGGATTTTAAAGCATAGATTACTAACTGCACTATCGCATACAATCACATGAGAAGAAATAATCCCATAAGTACATATTTCAGCACGGCCCTCACCCATCCTGTGAGACTGGGCAAGCATCCACTCAGCCGGTCCATAGAGCTGCCTCTGGGAACATCTGCTATTTGGCTAGCTTTATTAGCACGGACAATAGCATCATTCATATGGGCTTCAACCCCTTGAAAAGGGCTATTTACATACACGCAGCATTCCCATGAAAGAACTGCACAGGCTCTGCCTTCCTCTTTGAGTCTGAAATCTAGGGCCATCCGATTCAGTATTCCCATTTGTCTGATCTGTTCTGCCTTGCCCAACTCTCCAACAGACTGCTTGAATTCATCTGCCATGATTTCGAACAACCGCTTGAGGTCTTATGACATCTTGTCTCAGGCAGGCTGTTCCCACCACTGGGAGAATCCCTACTGTGGAGCACCCAACCAACTTCCCTTGAGTGAGGGGATTCTTATAACCGTTCTCTAACATTGCCTTGGAATCCTCAACGGTGCATCTATTGCAATGTCTCCCATATGCCGTACCAATTGCCACGCAAGATCTTGTAAGCCTTAATACCACGTACAAAATAATGACCTTCGAGTGCAATGGCGTTTCTATCAGAGCCAAGTGTGAAGTATGCATAGTGGCCTCCAAATGGTATAACACTGCCTCTATCTTTGGCGGTGGGGGCACTTACTTTGGTACCATTTAGGTAGCATTCTACCTTTGAGGCCCAGACACATTCCCAGACAGTAGCATTAGAGAACTCTGTACACCGCGCACCCTCTGCCACATTCCTTAGATCACGTACTGTGTAGAATGTTTCAAAAGTTTGGCAAGTTTGGCCTATTTTAACCCGCAGACTTCCTTGGCTTGTTTCACTGGAATGACTTCATGCACACCCAATCTCCTGCTTTCAACTTATGGCCCCTTTTGTGCTGGTTGGGAGCAGGTAAAGCAACTTTGACCTGTGGAAAGCGTCCTTGCATAGAGTTGGTTAGCTGGACCAATGGTCTCTAATCCGCTCATCGACCCGCTGCAGTTCACTGCATGGTGGTGGTGAAGCTGGTACACGCATTGGCCTGCCCATCACAATCTCATGTGGTGACCAACCAAGGGGACCTGGAGTGACCCTCATTGCATACAAGGCTAGAGGCAACGCCTCTGGCCATTTGAGTCCCATCCCTTCACAGATTTTGGCAGTTTTGTTCTTTGGAATCCCATTATGCCTCTCCACGAGCCCTGTGGCGTGCGGGTGAGAAGGACCGCGACGGCGTAGGTCTACGCCCAAAGCCTTTTTTAGGACTGAGATCACCTTGCTGGTAAAACGAGTCCCCCAGTCACTCTGTAAAGTAGCTGGCAATCCAACTCTCAGGATGAGTTCCCAGAGCAGTTTCTTGGCATGGCATCCGCCCTCAAGGTCAGATAGGCCTCAATCCGTTTGGAGAACATGTCGATTATGACTAACTCATATTGAAATCTTTGACATTTGGCCATTTGGATGAAATCAATCTGCAATTTCACCTGCGGGACCTTGGCTGCGTTCCCCACATTATGCTTTTGACATGACATACGTTGTTTGGTTTGGTTTGTTACCATGGTTTGGTTTGTTATTGGCTTGTGGGTGGGGGGTTCACGTACGATCCCATCAGGATCCGGCTTGCAGCCCCATTTGAGCCATTCTTGTTGCTCACCAAGGCCGGCTGCACGTTGTGTTGCTGCCAAATGTCCAAGGGCACTGGGCAAAGTGTGGGTGGCATCCTGGACTATCCCTATGAAGGCTCTTGTGGCCTTTCCTGCGGCCTGATCTGCCCAGTCGTTTCCCCATTTTATTGGATCTTCTCCTGTCTGGTGTCCTGCCCGTTTAACCACTGCACCTGCAAGGGGTTTCTGCAAGGCATTCAATTGTCCCTCTACACTCTTTGCGTTCTTTATCGGTGTCCCTGTTGCTGTTGGGAACCCTCTATTTCCCCACAGAATTCTGAACTTGTGGACTGTCCCAAATGCATATCTAGCGTCTGTATGTACTGTGACCTTCCGGCCTTCATGCATCAAACAAGTTCGAGGGAGCGCAAACCATTCCGCTCCCTGAGCTGACAAACTCCCTAGCAGGGCTGCAGCTTCGAATTCCACTCCTGCGCTTCCTGCCACAGCATATCCTGCCAATGGCCATCCTTCTGCCCCCCTTTTGGCAGAGACACCCACAAAAACAACTTTGTCCCAAGTACACTACTTTCCGCTGCACCCATTGCACAGTCAATCTTACACAACAAGTCTATACCTAGTACATTGACTGGAGTGCTCCAAAATCTCATGTTCCAAAATCTCTTGCCTCCCTGGCACTTCCACTGACACGTCCTCTGACATTGGCCGGGTTTCAGACACCCACTGAATCCAATCGCGTTCACATTCTTTTGCCCTAGAGGCAAGGCGCACTTTTGTGGGTTAAGAGTGGAATCTGTAGCCCCTGTATCCACCAAAAGTTCTACTTCGCACCCAGGTACTTTCAAAGAGACTTGAGTACCCACTCCCGGGTGGGGAGTGACTTGAACACAGGCAAAATGCATAGCATCTTCCAAATCCCAATCATAGTCTGCTCCAATCCAGACCCAATTTCTATCACTTCCAGACCACAACCTTTCTCTACACATTTGTGTAAACCCATCATTTTCTGAGTCTGAGTCACTTCCCCCCTTCTTCCGCATGCCTCTGTAGCTGCGCTTTCCTATGGCACTTTCTTTTCAACGTAAGGACATTCTCTTTTCCAGTGCCCTGTCTGACCACAATGAAAACACTCTCCTGAGCCTGGGCTGAACGGCAGCACCTCAGCTCTCAGTCCTCCAACTGGGGTTCCCTGCAGCTGCCCCCCTTGCCGTCTTGACCTCTTCCTCACCTTCCTCTGCCACTAAAACCTCCCCGACCCCCTCTTCCGCTATTCCCTCCACCCCTGCCTGCCTGTGTTTTCAAGGGAGTCGCCTGCATAACCATGATGGAACCATTTAGGTCTTCTCTCTTCCTTTCCTGAGCACCCAGACATTGTTATACTGCATTCACTGGCTCCTTCACAGTCTTCTCCCCCACCCTAAAATTACATGTGTATATTTCTGCTGCACAGGTCCTGGCAGCCCCTTTACAGAGAGATCCACCATTGCTGAAGTTGCAGTCTCTTTGGCATTTGCAGTTTCCACTTAACCAAATAAATCTTTGACCAGTCTGCCTTAGCCGGAAAATCCTTGTCCAAACCTTCCATCAATTTGTCTCTTTTGTCCACCAAGTCATCATATTCAGGTGCATTCATTGGCCATTGTGAGCTTTCTTTGAGAGCCTGTACAGCTAACGTTCAGCTAACGGGGAAGGGGCCCAGCGCTTGGGCAAGGGAAGCTGTTGCCCCCTGGGCTTACCTGCAGGACAACAGACCCCAGTTCTTCTTTCAGCAGCTTCTTGAATCATTCTGTGCAGGGGTGGACACTGTGTAGACCTCCAGAAACTTGGGCCAACAACTCCCATCAGCCCAAGCCAGCATAGCCGATGGTGAGGATCATGGGAGTTGGAGGCCAAAATATCTGGAGGGCCACAAGTTGGCCGCCTCTGGATTTTCTTGTGGGATATCGGACTGACTTTTGTCCTTCATTTCCATCCAGATGCTTCAGGATACCAGCAAGTAGTTCATCAGCTGCTCCACGACTCGCCCCTTGGGGATCATCCGCTCTTCAGAAACCCATTGCCTGACCAAAAGAAGCGTGAGGTAGGTGGGGTCACCCAATGAAGTGGATTGCCAAGAGGTCTGGAACAGAGGCGGGGAAGTGTTTCTTCACACAAGGCATAACTCACGGATGGAGTTGGGTGCCAAAGAATGGGGTGAGAAGCACAAGCCTAGATGGCTTCAACAGGAGATTAGACCCATGATAGGATGGAGGGGGTCTATCAGTGGTTCTTAATCCTGGAAGCAGAATATGGAACCTCCACATTCAGAGGCAGTATACTGCTAAATTCCAGCTGCTGGGTAGCAAGACTAGGGGGAGGGTATTGCTCTTGCCACCAGGCCCTGTTTGTAGGCATCATTGAAGCATCTGGTGCGATCATAGCAGAAGGTAGGATGCTGGGTGGATGGACCTTTACTCTGATCCAGCGGAGCTGCTCTTAAGCTCTTATCACAAAACACGGTAACGTAAAACAGTGCAAAATAATTGCTTGTCACAAGCAAAATATCGTTAATGACAATATTTTAGGGCCCCACCCACACGACTAATTTAGTGCAGAGGGGCAGCACACCAGGTTTGTTTGTGACTGATGACACTGTCGCCAATCCACAGTGACCCCGCAGTTTTGGAAAGTCCTTTTAGTGCATCTTTTTCCCCTTAAAGGCTGCTACCCTGCAGTTCCACTACAGTGTGCCCCAGCCCCCGGCATTAAATCCTGGGCATGCCTATTTCTCTGACCTGGCTGTGAACTGGTCAAGCAGTGGGGCCACCCCTTCCTCCCCCATTTCCCTCTTTATCCCCAATTGAAATAGGACTGCTTTTCCATTCACAATACCTAGCCTCATTTTTCCATTCACAGTATCACAGTGGTGCCGTTTCAAGCATTCCCAGTAGTGCAGTAGTGCTGTTTCAGGCATTCACAATAGCATTGTACCTCTTTTCCTGTATTTCAGGCATTCCCAATAGTGTAATAGCTCCTTTCCCCATTTACTAGCATTTACTGTTTCAAGCATTCACAATAGCGCAGTAGCTCCTTTCCCCTTTCACAGGCTGTAGCCTGTTTTTTCCATTCGTGAAGTAAAGATGACATGGCAGCCCTGCATGTCTGTCATTTAGAAAGACAAACCTATTTGCCATGGAGCAGCGCAAAGGCTGGGGTGAGAATAATCCATGAGAACTGGATAGTAGCCTCGTCTGTTCCCGGACAGCAACCAGTTAGCACACTTTGTTCGCTCACATGGCCCAGATGGCTTCCTGCGCTATAAGATTACCAGCTAAAAGGGATCACCTTGAAAGCGCTCAGCCGGCACTGAACACGCTTATCTCGAACATGGGGCGAGAATTAATGGCTAGTCCTGAATCTGCCAGGGCAGTCGCCTCAAGTTTGCATCGCATGTGTCTTTTTTCAGAGAGGGAATTTATTGCACCTGCTGGTATTGTTGCCGCCCACTCCCCACAAGCTTACTCTTCGCCGTGCAAGCAGGCTTCGTCCGACAGCTTTGCAGAGAATGCGCCCTTCTAAATCCCACGTCAAAGACGACCCAGAGGACGAAGAGCTGCGCCAGCCGAAATATGATTTTGTGCTCAAGTTAGTGCTTTATCTCTTTCTTGTGTGTGCGATGAGTATTGGGAGAATATGCAAACCTGGTGAGAGTCCTGGTGGTCTTAAACTGTGTCCCGTTCTGGTTTTAATCTAGAGCATTCGCTTAAAACCAGATGAAAACTCTTATTGGATGTGATTAGTGCTCACTACTCCGTTCAAGATCATGTTTGGTGCCCGCATACTTGAGTCAGCTTTGTGACTCCTTGTTCTAAAGGGTTCCCTCAAACTTCGTAAAGACTGTTTCCTTCTTCATGTATCTAACCAAAGATAATGATGTAGTGTACAGATGTTGAACAGTACCATAGACTGGAGCTCCAGTTCTCCAGCGCATCATACCTGAGACATGCCTTTGAACTCCCTCTTCTCACGGAACTACAATTCCTGGGGTTCCTTGCGGAGAATCAGTTCAAACCTGTGTTCTAGAAAAAGCCCTTTCACAATCTTTCTTCTTTTATCCTTCTCTCGAAATACTTAAATAAAGAGGGGGAGAAACATTTTCTTTGATGTTTTCATTTCCTGCCAAGCAAGGCTCCCTTCGATAGGAAAGCAGCTTTAAAATACGAATGAATGAATTAACGAATAAATAAATAAATTTATTATTAATTCGTTAATCCATTCCTTCATATTTCAACTCTGCTTTTCTGCCAAAGAGGGCCTTTTTGGCAGAAAATGAAAACCTCAAAGTAAATGTTCTCTTTTTTATGTTTTCATTTCGGCAGCAAAGTCGATACTACCCCAGAAAATCACCCCACTTTTCTAAATTTAGAAATTCAAGCGCAGAAAGAGACAGAACCTGCCAGAATGCAAGAACATTGGAAAATATCTCCTAAGAGAAAAGTGTTTTTTTTTTCAACACCGAGGAGAAAGCCTTGTTACGTTCTTTTTGTGCTTTGCCAGTAGAGGCACAGAATGCAATTGCAATGAGATTTGAGTGCCTGAAAGAAAAGATGAGAAATCTCCAGGCAGGAAATGGGAGATGCACAGACTCTGAAGAAGGGGCATACTGGCTAATGGAGGGCTATTGTTCAGCCCAGCCAGACCATAGTCATAAAGGAAGGGATGGAGATGAACAGGAACCTCTTAGGCCTGGGAAGGGCGCATCATCTTGCCTCAAGGCAGTAGAGACTAACCCACTAAGTAAGATAGAACAGAGATGCCATACGAGGGAAGTAGTATGCCCACTGTAAAATTTACGGACTTAAGAAGACCTTCTGCCTGGGCAGGTATGAGATACCTGGAAGATGAGGCATTTGGCTCCCCGCAGAGACTAGCCAAACAAAAGGCAACATCCAATATCCCTTATCCAAGAAAAGACATGTGTCCAGCACTTTCAAACGTTAGTTGGTTGAGTCCCATAATGTTGCCCACTGACACATACCCTTTTCTTCTCATCCATGTGGGAACAAATGGTATTGCCAAGCGGAGCTACAAAGAAATCCCATCAGATTTTGAAGCTCTGGGAAGGAAACTCAAGCACTTTGGGGCCCAGATAGTTTTCCCATCCATCCTCCCGGTTCTTGGAAGAGGATAAGAAAGGGAAAGAAGAATACTCTGGGTGAATGACTGGCTACGAAGGTGTGTTGTACAAGTTCTTTGCCCTTAGGGACGAGATCCAATCAGCCCCTAAGCACGACTCCACACTTCCAGCGACAGAGGGTTCAAAAGCACTTTATTGATTAGTAATCAAGGTCTGGTCTCTGAAGGCGAGCAGTCAGACAACCGAAACAGGGGATTCAGCACAGCTTTTGAAGCTTGAAAGGGGCAGTGCCCAGTAGCGGCATTAACCAATCAGAACGTAACACTGGAGCACAGCTAATCTTTGCTAAACAATCCCTTTGCTCACAGTAAGTTACAGTAAGCTAACTTTTGCCTGGAGCCGAAGCTATTGTTTTCGTTAGATAAGACAGATACAAGGAGACACCCTTGGAGACGTGGCGTTTTGCTTACTACATAATGGCTGCTTCACAGTTTCCTTAAGAAAATGGAGGCACCTATGCTAACAGGTGGTGCCGACGTGAGAGATCTGTATTCTGGGACCACGGGCTACGCTACTTGGAAGATGGACTGCTGGCAAGGGATGGGTTGCACTTCCTAAGGGCTGGGAAGAATGTGTTTGGTCACAACATGAAGAACTTGATCAGGAGGGCTTTAAACTAAATCCTACTACAAGCGAGAAGGATCTTGGAATTGTTATAGAACACAAGCTGAATATGAACCAACGGTGTGATGTGGCTGTAAAAAAAGCAAATGCTATTTTGGGCTGCATTAATAGAAGTATAGCTTCCAAATCTCGTGAGGTACTGGTTCCTGCCTATTCGGCCCTGGTTAGGCCTCATCTAGAGTATTGCATCCAGTTCTGGGCTCCACAATTCAAGAAGGATGTAGACAAGCTGCAGCGTGTTCAGAGGAGGGCAACCAGGAGGATCAGGGGTCTGGAAACAAAGCCCTATGAAGAGAGACTGAAAGAACTGGGCATGTTTAGCCTGGAGAAGAGAAGATTGAGGGGGGACATGATAGCACTCTTCAAATACTTGAAAGGTTGTCACACAGAGGAGGGCCAGGATCTCTTCTCAATCCTCCCAGAGTGCAGGACACGGAATAACGGGCTCAAGTTAAAGGAAGCCAGATTCCAACTGGACATCAGGAAAAACTTCCTGACTGTTAGAGCAGTACGACAATGGAACCAATGACCTAGGGAGGTCGTGGGCTCTCCCACACTAGGCATTCAAGCAGCAGCTGGACAACCGTCTGTCAGGGATGCTTTAAGGTGGATTCCTGCATTGAGCAGGGGGTTGGACTTGATGGCCTTATAGGCCCCATCCAACTCTACTATTCTATGTTTCTATGGAATCAAGGAGGAGGAAGAGCTATCTGAGGTGCAGATGACAAACCTGGGCTATATAAATTGACAACGCAAACAGCAGGATCATAATCTGAAAGACCCCCAGCCCAGAAACATCAGCAGGAGGAAATCAAAGGAGGGTTCGCTTGAGGCCAAAAAAGGATGGCTGCAAGCGTTCCGATGTGTCTTCTGCTCTTATGTCATTTAATACAGCTGGGGGGGGGGGGGAGAGAGGAAGGCCAGAGCTCAGGATTGTGAGTTGATGACATATTTATCTATAGACGCACTGATATCACTGCAAGAAACATGGTTCACTGCAACAGATGAGTTACTGATTCCACATTTTACAGTGTAGTTAAACCGACAAAAGAAATCACAGGGCCAGACCTGTAAGGGGTTTAGCCATCCTGGTTAAAGAAGAGCACTTGGAGCGAGTACTGACGGAGCTGAATATGGAGTTCCCAAAGGCTTTGCTTATCCTATGAGATGATGTTAATGACAGACTGGACTCATCACTACCATTAGTTGCAGAACACGGTGGTATATCGCAAGATGTCCCTGTAGAACTAAATTACTGGAAATTCAGAGTTGCGAAGATAAATTGTGCTGCTTTAAATTTATTTAGGCTAACATAGATGTTTGGATTGCATGTTGTAGGCGGCAATGGTCCCAGCACTACATATCCTTTTACTTATTTCTTGGCTTATTCCAGCACTGTTCTTGATTACATTTGTGTTTCCAAAGAAAAAGCACATCTATTCTCCAGTGTAACGGTTCCCCCCAGGGAAGACAGGGATCCCCAACTCGTAGTGGTAATGCTGGTTGCTGAATCCGACTTAAGACTTGAAACTTTTTCAGACCACTGGTTTTCCTAGAACCAGGAAATTTATCAGGAAAAGAGATGAAAATAGCAAAAAAATAAATACGATCAAGCTGGAAGCATTTGAGAATTTGAATATGGCTAGATCTTTGCTCAATATCACTGTGCCTTGTGATTCTGATCCTGACTGAGTTCTACATGCGCATCAGGCCGTGTGTGATACTCTGAAACCTTTCTTAACGACTGCTATACTGTCAGTTCAAATGATACAAAGCCTATGAAGACTTTATGGTTTGATAAAGAATGCAGAACACTGAGAAGGCATTTGATAAGACACATATGACGAGCACAAGTGTCACATCGCCCTGAGGATCACTGCCATCAGTTGCCCATGCGCAATCCCTAATCCGTTTGCTGAGTCTCAGATACCCTGGGTCAATGCATGCGATTTTGGATATTTTTAAAGCAAAGGTGATCCCAATGCTAACATTCAGTGCAGAAACGTGGGGATATGCAAATCTCACCAAAAGTGAACAAGTTCAAAATGGCCACAGGGGTTTCAAAACTGAAATGGGGATTAGACTGATTACAGGTCTAGAGAAACAGAGAATAAGCAATCTAGGTACTTCATGGCTGCAGAAATTCTCAAATTACTAAATTTTGGTTGCTCCTTGCAGGCTTTAAACCCATGGGGAAATGTTACTAGAAATTGCTTTAAACAATAAGTCTTGGATGTTGACACCCAGTCTGATATAGCTTTCCGTACATCCTCTAGAATAGCTAGGTGGTGGCAGGTACCAGACATCAGCATCAACGCAAAGGTACCTCTTAATCTCCATGACGGTGGAATACTGAAGGGCTTTCAATGGATTGCGCTTCGAACAAATGGACTGTATGATGAATTCCACTAGGTTTCATGGTGTATCTGTCCAAGAGAGATTGTGTGTTTGTGAGGAAGCGGCGTTGGAGGATTTGGCAGGTTATACTCTCAAATGTCAATTATACATTGACAGGAAAGCCCATTAGTTAGATTGCCCCCCCTTTTTTAATGAAATTTGGGGTGTAAAGAGGAAACTGGGATTTTTGCTACAAGGAACTAAGCAATATCTGGTTTGGAGGGTTGCACCTTTTGCAGTAAAGGCTGCTCAATACAGGGAGAAGTATGTAGTTTCCATTGCTATGAATTGCCTGGGAGATGCTGAATAATGAGAAATGCGTTCTGATGCGGGTTTATAGTGTCATGTATTGTATAAGTAAAGCTAGTTATTTTAGGAATACTTTTTAACCTTAACAATTTTACTGACAAATTTTAATTGGTCACTAGTGTACCTTTGGACTAATGCAATAATAATAATAATAATAATAATAATAATAATAATAATAATAAGCAAATGCCATAAAATACATATAATTAAAACATTTAAAACTAATACATTATTAAAAGCAGCACATTATTAAAAGGCATCTTAAAATTCAACTGGGTAGGCCTGCCGGAAAAGATCAGTCTTTATAGCTTTTTTAAAATCTGCAGACCGAGGGAGAAAAGTGTTTTGCAGGAGGAGCCGCCGCCGGTGGGACACGCCAGAAGAGCCGCCGGGTGGGAGGGGGGATTATTCGAATGGAAGAACATGCGAGGGGGAAGCGGCCAGAGCAGCGTCTTTGAATGGGGTCGAGATTCTTCCGCAGGCGGCGCTGCCTAGCTCACAGTACACACAGGAAAGAAAGAGGCGCTTCTTTTAGGCACGTCTTTAAAAAAGGCGCACGGAAGCCCCTTCGCAACGACGTGTAGATCTGGCCCTGGAAGACTGTTAAGTTGACGAGTCTCTCCTGGCAGGTCATTCCATAATCTGGGAGCGGCAGAGGAAAAAGTCCTCTGGGTAGTAGTTGTCAGCCTTGTTTTTGTTGACTGGAGTAAATTCTTCCCAGAGGACCTGAGTGTGTGGGGCAGATTGCACGGGAGAAAGAGATCCCGCAGGTCCCCTGGACCCAAACCATGTAGGGCTTTGAAGGTGATAACCAACACTTTATACTTTCTACTTTGCCCGGAAAATAATTGGCAGCCGGTGCAGAGATTTTAAAACTGTTTATTCACTTTTTATAAAAATAAATAAATAGCAGTGGTGTCATTGGTGTCATTGGTGTGATTCCCCCCTGCTCTGAGTTAGGCCACAACCCAGTTGTGGGTCACAGCCGCCAAGGCAAGATGACTGGTCCACCCTGGTCCACTCCACAGCCGAGGGATCGTGGTGTGACTTTTCAACTGATCTTTGTCACCTTGGTCTCTCTCCCTCTCTCTTTTAGGGAGAGCTTCAAGAAGCTGGTGTCCCTCAGAAGGAAAAGCCTATGCTCTCGTGCTACTTGTACAGTTGGGGATGTCGCCTCTACCTCTGGGGATCCAAACAATAGAAAACGACGTTTACGGAGGTATGAAAGAAGCTTGATCTCTGCTATGCTGGCTTCTGAAGTAAACCAACGACATTTAAAGATGCAGCTCCCACTGTAGTGGTTCAGCTTGAAGCATCTGCAAATCTCCTCTGTTGTAGCCGTGATGCTAGCAATGCTGTGCCAAGTTCCATGTTGTGTGTGTGGAGCTTGCGCTGCAGGAAGAAATACGAGAGCCACATGTGTCGTAATGGTAACGCTTCCGCTGGAAAGCCGTCTGTCTCGCCTTCATGTCACTGATACCATCCTGAGGGCTGCTGCTTGGGAGCCTCCTCAAAGCGTTGCAGAGTGAGATGTGAAGGGCAAGGCCTGTTGGGTGCCTTGGAGTGTTCCAGCTCCTTAGCAGCACGTTGATCCGAGGCTGTGCTTTCGTGGGAGCCCAGTGAATATGTACATCCATATGTACACTCATTCCCTAGAACCTCCCCGAAAATTCCCCATCGTCAGTGGGCTGAATCCTCTCAGGGAATGAAAGCTGTTACCAAGCACAATTACAGGGTTTTCCATACTTAACGGGAAAACAGTCCAAAAAACAGCTGTCGCTACCTGAGTTCTGCAACCTTTCTAGACTGGATGGGGAAAGAAGATGCTGCGCTATTTGGAATGCCTGAAATAGCAGTACTGTACTTGAATTCCGCAAGCCTTCTTGTTATGGAGAGGGGCAAAGAACCCACTATCACTGAAAATCCTGCACAGGCCCTGCTCTGGCTTCTGAGATCTTGCCAGGCACAGCCCAGAGACTTCCAAGTCTACCCTTAGCCAGCTTAAGGACTAGAAACTTTCTTTTGAAAATGAGGTTCTCAGAATGCTGAGCGCTGTACTTCTGGAGTGTGTAGAGGTGGGGACAAATAGGGTTGGGTGTGCTCAAATTTCTCCCAACTCTCCGATACAAAATGAGGACGAGGAAGTAAAAACTACCTGCTTACCTTCATGGTAGAGTCAGCACTGTCCTGTTATTTAAAATGGTCTGCGAGAAACTCTCCAATTTCCCTGGTGCTCCCAGGGAAATAGACTACTTGCTAAACCATTCTAAAAGCTTTTATTTTCATGAGTTTTGTCTTAGAAGAATGGAAATGGAACATCCCCTTGGAGGACAGACGGGCCCCCACAAAATTTCATTTTTGTATTGGAGCTGTCGTGTTTTTCGGGAATGCAGTTCACCTTAGGTCCTTCAGTTGGCCTCCCCACAGTGTGCATGTTTAAATTCAGCAGTGACTTGAGGCTTCTACACATGACCTGACCCACGGGTCAGTGCTAAGAAGACAGCATTAGAATGCTGGAATGGATTTGGCCTGGATCTCTTTCCTAAACAGGTAAAGGCCAAATGTTTTCAGGCTCTGACCCTTCTGCCTACTCCAGGCTCCGATTCTGCCTCAACTTTCTAACATCTGATTTGGTTGTTTGCTTTGTTTTCCTATTCAATGTAGTTGACCAATGCCTAATCCGTACAGCAACCCATGTGTATAAATTCATTAAAGGCTCGGGTAAACAGTAGTAGAATTACCCTTGGCTCTCTTCTCTGTAGGCTCTCTGTTGTAGCTGTGTTGTTCCTTGTGTCGTTTCTGAACATTTTTGACTGGGCTTCTTGCAGGCATTGCCATGCATCCCGGAAGGCTGGCTTCTTGAGTGCCTCTTCTTGGCCATGCCACTGTAAATAGCTTGTTCCAAAATTCCCCATATCGGCCTTGCCCAACTTGGTGCCCTCCAGATGTTTTGGACCACACCCTCAGCATTCCTGACCATTGGCTATGTGGGCTACAGCTGATGGCAGCTGAAGTGCAAAACATCTGGAGGGCACCAAGTTGGGCAAGGCCTTTCTGTTTCACAGAGGTACTTAGAGGTATGAGAGCCAGTGTGGTGTAGTGGCTAAGGTGGTGGACTGGGAGTCGGGAGATCCGAGTTCTAGTCCCCACTCGGCCATGGAAACCCACTGGGTGACTTTGGGCCAGTCACAGACTCTCAGCCCAATCTACCTCACAGGGTTGTTGTTGTGAGGATAGAAATGGAGAGGAGGAGGATTATGTATGCCACCTTGGGTTTCTTGGAGGAAAAAAGGTGGGAAATAAAATAAATAAATAAATAAATAAAAATGATAATGATGATCCAGAAGCCACAGGCTATGGAAATCCATTGTCCTGGTTCAGGTGACTGCTCTTCCATGAATGGCACCACGCAAATAGTGTGTCTTCCTTTGTCAGCGTCAACTTGCACGCCATGGCACTTGGCAAGCGCCCCAGGCAGGATGGAGAGAAGGAGGAGGAAGAGAGCCCCCTTTGCAAAGTGTTACAGCTCTGCGCCGACCGCATTGCCAGCCGCCCTCCCCAGACGCAATGGAACACGAACAGCAACAACCACAACATTGTGGAAAGCACCATTATGGGGGAGCGTGATGAGACGACAGAGGACAAACATCATGGACATGCAGCAGGTGGTGTTCCTATTCCCGGTGGTCCAGCTCTTTTCTCTCGGGTCCAGCCGGGAAAAGCTAGCCATGGTGGAGAGCAGGGGAGGGCTGTTTTCCATGCATCCTGCCCTTTACACTGACAGTCCTGATTCCAGTGGCCTCTCCCTAAAGAGAACAGCCTCATGAGGGTTGCAGTGAATTTTCCAACTCGGAGATGGTCTTTTTAAGACTCAACCAGGTTGTATTGACTCATGAGCCAAGCTGCACAGGTCTCGGCACATTCACAGGTCTCTTTCAAAAGGCCAAGTGGGCTCTGCAAGAGGTCACATTGGACTGGCGGCCATCACGGAACGTGCTTTAGGCCACCTTTGACTGGCATGTGCTCCGTGGCTTGTGAACCACCTGGCAATCGGGCAAACGGCCCCTCTGTCATGTTGACTCTGCAGCTACTTCAAATACTTTGGGTTGCTGACACTGTTGGTGTGCCGCTGGAGTGTGTGTGCCTCGTCTTGTGGAGCGATTCAGAGAGCTCAGTTGGAATGGCACGGGCTTGGGAAGCCTATCTGAGTGGGAGAGCCACCCACACAGATTTGCCCACCGGGCCCCACGGAAGCAGCCTGGAAGCACCTTCCAGCCCCTGCACAGCTAACGGGGAAGGGGCACAGCACTTGGGCAAGGGAAGCTGTTGCCCCCTGGGCTTACCTGCAGGACAACAGACCCCAGTTCTTCTTTCAGCAGCTTCTTGAATCATTCTGTGCAGGGGTGGATACCGCGTAGCCCTCCAGAAACTTGGGCCAACAACTCCCATCAGCCCAAGCCAGCATAGCCGATGGTGAGGGATCATGGGAGTTGTAGGCCAAAATATCTGGAGGGCCACAAGTTGGCCGCCTCTGGATTTCCCTGTGGGTTATTGGACTGACTTTTGTCCTTCATTTCCGTCCAAATGCTTCAGGAGACCCGCAAGCAGTTCTTCAGCAGCTCCACAACACCTCGATTGACTCGCCCCTTGGGGATCGTCCCCTCTTCAGAAGCCCAAAGCCTGACCCAAAGGAGCAGGAGGTAGGTGGGGATCACCCAATGAAGTGGATTGCCAAGAGATCCGGAACAGAGACGGGGAAGTGTTTCTTCACACAAGGCATAACTCACGGATGGAGTTGGGTGCCAAAGAATGGGGTGAGAAGCACAAGCCTAGATGGCTTCAACAGGAGATTAGACCCATGATAGGATGGAGGGGGTCTATCAGTGGTTCTTAATCCTGGAAGCTGAATATGGAACCTCCACATTCAGAGGCAGTATACTGCTAAATACCAGCTGCTGGGTAGCAAGACTAGGGGGAGGGTATTGCTCTTGCCACCAGATCATTGAAGCATCTGGTGTGATCACAGCGGAAGGTAGGATGCTGGGTGGGTGGACCGTTGCTCTGATCCAGCGGAGCTGCTCTTACGCTCTTATCACAAAACACGGTAACGTAAAACAGTGCAAAATGATTGCTTGTCACAAGCAAAATATCGTTAGTGACAATATTTTAGGGCCCCACCCACACGACTGATTTAGTGCAGAGGGGCGGCACACCAGGTTTGTTTGTGACTGATGACACTGTTGCCAATCCGCAGTGACCCTGCAGTTTTGGAAAGTCCTTTTAGTGCGTCTTTTTCCCCTTAAAGGCTGCTACCCTGCAGTTCCACTACAGTGTGCCCCAGCCCCCGGGCATTACATCTTGGGCATGCCTATTTCTCTGACCTGGCTGGGACCTGGTCAAGGGGTGGGGCTACTCCCTTCCTTCCCCCTTTTCCTTTCCCCCCCCGTTGCGATAAGACTGCTTTTCCATTCACAATACCTAGCCTCATTTTTCCATCCACAGTATCACAGTGGTGCCGTTTCAAGCATTCACATTAGTGCAGTAGTGCTGTTTCAGGCATTCACAATAGCATTGTACCTCTTTTCCTATATTTCAGGCATTCACAATAGTGTAATAGCTCCTTTCCCCATTTACTAGCATTTACTGTTTCAAGCATTCACAATAGCGCAGTAGCTCCTTTCCCCTTTCACAGGCTGTAGCCTGTTTTTACCATTCGTGAAGTAAAGGCGATACGGCCGCTCTGCATGTCTGTCATTTAGAAAGACAAACCTATTTGCCATGGAGCAGCGCAAAGGCTGGGAAGAGAATAATCCGTGAGAACTGGATGGTAGCCTCATCTGTTCCCGGACAGCAACCAGTTAGCACACTTTGTTCACTCACATGGCCAAGATGGCTTCCTGCGCTATAAGAGTACCAGCTAAAAGGAATCCCCTTGAAAGCGCTCAGCGGGCAACGAATACACTTATCTCGGACATGGGGCAAGCATTAATGGCTAGTCCTGAATCTGCCAGGGCAGTCGCCTCAAGTTTGCATCGCATGTGTCTTTTTTCAGAGATCGAATTCAGCCACCGTGAAGGCATTGAGTAAGGCATTGACTATGGCTAGTAACAACAAGATGACCCTTGGTACTGCAATTAAGCTTCGTCCGAAACCTTTGCAGAGAAGGCATCCTTCTAAATCCTACGGCAAAGATGACCTACAGGATGATGTGCAAGCCCGGTCAAACCAGGATTTCGTGCCCACGTAAGTGCTATGTCTCTATTTTTTCTGTGTGATGGGTATTGGGAGAATATGCAAACCTGGTGAGATTCATGGTGGTCTTAAACCATCTCCCATTCTGGGTTTAATCTAGAACAGTGTGGCTCTTCTTTGATTCCGTTAGTGCTCACTACTCCATTCAAGATCACGTTTGGTGCCCGCATACTTGAGTCAGCTCTGCGACTCCTTCATGTTTCTAACTGAAGATAATAATGTTGTCTGTACTACTATGTTTAACACACTAAAATAAAACCACTTTCAGAGCAATTAGCTAAACCTATCCCCAAATTCACAGGTAAGTTCCTTTTTCAGTGTAATCTCAAACACTTTGCTTATTTCAGGTTTATGGAGATTTGCATCACCTGGTTCTCTGCCATTAATCTAACAGGAAAGGAAAGGAACCTCTCATGCAAGCACTGAGTCATTACTGACTCTTGGAGGGACGCCCGCTTTCGCTGACGTTTTCTTGGCAGGCCTTATAGCGGGGTGGTTTGCCGTTGCCTTCCCTGGCCGTTATTACCTTTCCCCCAGCTAGCTGGGTACTCATTTTACCGACCTCGGGAGGATGGAAGGCTGATTCGACCCGAGCCGGCTGCCTGAAACCAGCTTCCGCTGGGATCGAACTCAGGCCATGGGGAGAGTTTCAGCTGCAGAAACTGCTGCTTTACCACTCTGTGCCACGCGAGGCTCTATCTAACAGAAGAACCGCTATATTGAAGAGGCTTCTGGCTCAGCTGGCATCCCAGCTCACTCACCACAAGACTGCCACAACACAGTGCAGCGTGAGGATAGGGATTGGAAGCATGTTTTTCCCCCCCAGAAGCAGCTTCGATTCAAGACTCGAGGGCATTTATATGACATCTGTATCACGTGCGAGTGAGATGACCCAAAGTCATTCCCTTGCCTGAAAACCTCTGCAGGAACACTGAGTAGCTGTAAAAGAGGCAGGGGCAGAGGCTGTGCATCAAAACGTCCCCCGTCCCCCCACGACAACTTAGATTTCCTGAGGGAATGTGTTTTGATTGGGAAATTGTTTTGGAAATAGCTCCTTGTTGTTGTTGTTTTGTTGTTTCAAAAAAATCCTTTGTATGAAAGTTTTACCACTTTTGAAAGATGACCACAAAGAGGGAGAGAGAGGGAGAATATATCCGTCTATGACCAAAGGTGGAGAAAGGGGTAACATTTTCTTTTGGGGGAAAGAACATCTGTGGGTGAGGCTCAAAGGAGAGCCCAGGAACTCATCAGCCCAGCCCCAGGGCTGACTCGCCAGAAGGCCCCTGAGCAGGTCTGCAGCTCTCTTAGAGGGGAAAGAAGGAAAGAAGGAAAGAACGCGGTGGTTTTGTGTTCCACAGGAGGTGGGATTTGGGGGTTTGCTTTTTTATGGTCGTTAAAACGAAATTCTAGTCACAAGAGGCCTGAAGCCAAGGATTTGGTGGTTCACTTACTCTGAATCAGCGTGCAGGATTCATCCCTTGAGACCGACCCCACACAGGCCAGGCCGCCTCCTCTTCCTGAGCGGGCGCTGCGTGAGGTGTCCGTTCGCTCTGTCCCTGACGTGCAGACACAAGTGCCCTGCTCCCCGTGCACCTCTCCTGCCCCTGGGCTGTGTGAAGTCGCCCCTCCTCTCCTTCCTGCCACCCCCTGGCCCTTTGGGTATCTGGACCTCAGCGCCCTCCCAAGAACCCTGTATCCCCAAGCACACGCCTCTTCTGTTCTTCTGAGGCCCCTGTGAGGTCATTCCGTTGGATAAAGGTTCTTCACCCAGGGACGAAGATGCTTCATCTCCCCTTTGTGCAGACTCTCTATCCCCTCAGCTATTCAGCCCCCCAAGCTCCACCAGTGCACATAACTTTGGAATCCTCAACTGCTTTCCTAGCTCCCTAGAAAGAGAATTCACCACTTCCAAAGCAAACCTTTAAAAGAAAGAAAGAAAGAAAATCAGCCCAAACCCCACAGACAGAGTTCTTTTAAATGATAATAATAATAATAATAATAATAATAATAATAATAATAATAATAATAATAATAATGAGTTTTAACTAGAACTTAAAATCCCTCCCACTAGCCCGTAGAGATGCAAGAACCTCACTTCGGCTCCAACCTCCAAATGACAAAATTAAGTAGCCTACAAAACATGAAGTCAAGAGACGCCGCTCTTCTCTCCCTGCTAGTCTGCCCAAAGGTGGCAGAACCATGGCTTGCTAAAGGAGAACCACGTTACTAAACATACCGCAAGGGAGGATTTTTTCTACTAAATTGAAGAGCGCCACCCGCACTCGCTGCCAACGCCGACTCGCCTCGCTAGTCGCCAGGACCGCTGCCATCTCGCCCTGTGCTGCTGCTCCTACTGCTGCCGCCACCGCTGCAGACTCAGCCGTGCTGATGCGGTTGCCGCCGCCACCTTGCCCCACGTTGCTTCTGCAGCAGCTGTGGCCACCGCCACAGCTGCGGCTGCAACTCCCACTGCCACTGCCTTATCCCACAAGGCTGCTGCTACTGCTGCCATGGCCGCCCACCTGGCCGGCCGGCCAGTGAACCGGTGTTCTCTTGGCACACGTACACGCGCCCCACCTCCTCCAAAAGTCTGGACTCAGCTAGCTCATCCCGGAAGTCTCCCAAGACTTGAGACTTCTGGGAGAGCGGCAGGGAAGACGACTGCTCCCCCCACCCGTGCCAATCGGGACATATGAAATGGCCTCTTAAGAGGCCCTTTCAGAGGTCCCGATTGGCACAGGTGGGGTGGGGTGGGAGGGTCTTCTTGGCCTCCAGAAAGGGTGTCTAGTCAGACTCACCACTAGTATAGGTGGGAGGCAATCTGGGGGTGCACTGGAAATTGGCTCGCCCTGGCGATGGTTTATGAGTTAAGAGCAGATACTGACAAGGACAGGCTTTGCCACACCTTTATTGTCTTAGCTAACTATACAAAACAAATTGCTTGGACAATGCTGCTATTTCAATGGCTGACAAGGACTTGTTCTGAATTATTTTCATTTCTTTTCTTTCTACCTGTCTCTGTCTTTTAGGTCCCTGTGTAGGATTTGGCAAATTGCTCAGAATAGCAAGTATCAGCGATGGACGTGGCCGGCCTGGTTCTGGTAAGTTATGACCCCCCTCCTGTTTTTATTATTATTTATGAGAAGCCTTTAAAACCTTTTTGCTTTAAACTTATTTAGGCTTAAATAATTCCCTCCCTCTACTCCAGGGACATTTTTAGTATTACTCCATCTTTTAAGTTTCATCCAACACAAAGTGGCACAAGCAATATTCTCGGTCATTCCAATCCTGATCCCACAAAAAAGGACCTTTGCGTGCAGAAGGATCATTAAAAACTGTCAGGGACAAACTTGTTGCGAAAACAGGAGGCAAAGGACACTTAAGCGCCATTTTGTTGACAGCCTCCATCTTTGTCTCTGACCTACTTTGAAACTCTGGCATCGATTGGTCTATATCATTCTCCAGGTTATCTTTTCCTTGGAAAATGTCATTTCTTTCCCCTCTGGAAAGCCTCTTCTTTTTGGCCATTCTTTATTTACGACAAAAAGAGTATTGGTTCTTTATCTGTGCATCCAACAGCTCTTCTTCATCTTTCTGTTTTGTAACCGTTGGATATTTATAAAGAATAACCCTGTCTTTATTACAACGTTCTACCAGTCAGTCCATTCTTTATATGGAACAAGACAGCTGGAACAAGTTGGGGCATGTCGCAAGACAGTTAGATCTGATACAGAAACTCCTAGTAAATCTTATTTCATCAGGCCTTATTTATACTCAAAACCTTCAAGCATAGAGCCCCTGATACACTGGAGCCTTGTTTGATTTGTACCCTTAGTTACCCCGTTATTCAGCATCGCAAACAAATCAAGCCCTTTTACAGTTGCCACAGTTAGGGCATGACCCACTTGTGGGTCACAGCCGCCAAGGCAAGATGACTGGTCCACCCTGGTCCGCTCCACGGCCGTGGGATCGTGGTGTGACTTTTCAACTGATCTTTGTCACCTTGGTCTCTCTCTCTCTCTCTCTCTTAGGGAGACATTTAAAAAGCTGGTGTCAAAGAACTTGAACAGCAACAATCCGTGCTCTACTTCATGCTCTAATCCGTGCACAGTTGGTGACGTGGCCTCTACATCTGGGGATCCAAACAATGGAGAAACCCATTTACAGAGGTATGGAAGAAGCATGGTCTCTGCTCTGCTGGCTTCTGAAGTAAACAAACGACTTTTAAAGATGCAGCTCCAGCTGTAGTGGTTCAGTTTGAAGCATCTGCAAATCTCCTCTGTTGTAGCCGTGATGCTAGCAATGCTGTGCCAAGTTCCATGTTGTGTGTGTGGAGCTTGCGCAGCAGGAAGAAATACGAGAGCCACGTGTGTCGTAATGGTAACGCTTACGCTGGAAAGCCGTCTGTCTTGCCTTCTGTCACTGATACCATCCTGAGGGCTGCTGCTTGGGAGCCTCCTCAAAGCGTTGCAGAGTAAGATGTGAAGGGCAAGGCCTGTTGGGTGCCTTGGAGTGTTCCAGCTCCTTAGCAGCACATTGATCCGAGGCTGTGCTTTCGTGGGAGCCCAGTGAATATGTACAACCACAAGTACACCCATTCCCTAGAATCTCCCCCCAAATTCCCCATTGTGAGTGGGCTGAATCCTCTCAGGGAATGATAGCTGTTACCAAGCATAATTACAGGGTTTTGCATAAGTCATGGGAAAACAGTCCAAAAGTCAGCAGTGGTTACTTGAATTCTGCAACCTTTCTAGAGTGCAGATGGGGAAAGAAGATACGGCGCTATTTGGAATGCCTGAAATAGCAGTACTGTACTTGAATTCCGCAAGCCTTCTCGTTACGCAGAGGGGCAAAGAATCCACTATCACTAGAAATCCCTCCTCTGGCTTCTGAGATCTTGCCGGGCACGGCCCAGAGACTATCAAGTCTACCCTTAGCCAGCTTAAGGACTAGAAACTTTTTCTTTTGAAAGCAGAGATTCTCCGAGTGCTGAGCGCTGTGCTTCGGAAGCTTGTAGAGTTGGGGGCAGTGAGGAGGCCTTCTGTGATGAGGAGTCCCTACAGCATGACAGTGAAGAGGATGGAGAAGATGTATATCATGTGCATCCAGCAGGTGAAGTTGCGTTCCTATTGCTGGTGATCCAGCTCTTTTCTCTCGTGTCCAGACTGGAAAACCTGGCCATGGTGGAGAGCCGGGGAGGGCTGTTTTCTCTGCCTGCTGCCTTTTACACGGAGAGTCCTGATTCAAGTGGCCTTTCCCTAAATAGATAAACCTCATGAGGGTTTCACTGAATTTTACAGCCTTGACCTGCTTTTCTTAATACTCAACCGGGTTGTGGCGACTCATGATCCAAACAGTGTAGATGTCAGCGCTTCGCAGGTCTTTTTCAAAAGGCCCAGAGGGCTCTGGAAAAGGGCCCCTTGGATTGACGGCCATCATGGAACGTGCTTGTCTGAATCATCCCATCCTGCTTGCCAGTAGAGTATAGTGGGGACCTGCTTTTTGCTGCATCAGGCTTTCTCGGTCTTTGTTGTTCTGGGCAGATTTCTTCTCTCGCAGATTAACGGGGAGAGGGGGAAGGAAGGGCAGAGGGAAATGCATGTAATGGGCCAATCAATCCAGCAAAGAATCCGGAAGCAGAAGGCCCAGTAGAAATCGCAGGATGAAAAGCCTCTGTGTGGAGAAGCCCTAAGGTGCCCCCACTTGCTTCATAAGCTCCTCCTCAAGCCATGTTCACGCTCTTTAGTGTGAAAATGTTGAAGTTCTCTGTGGTTGACTGTTTTGTTAATTTGCGCTATCACTGAATCTCTGCATGTGTTTTTGAAGTTCCTGAAAAGAGTGGCCTTCAACCAGGTTTTGGGTCTTTCAGGAATCATTTTAACACGAATTGGATACTATACCATTCCATCCATGGAAGAGCTGGCCCAAATGACAAGCGACCAAGGAGAGTGCATTGTGACCAATTTCACCATTGGCCGGAAAGGTGAGGATGGACCCTGGGTCTGATCCAGCCTGGCAATTCTTATGTTCTTATGTTCTCGTGTATGCTTTAAAGTGGGCTCCTGCATTGAGTAGGGGGTTGGACTCCATGGCTTTATAGGACCCTTCCACTCTACTATTCTATGATTCTAGTTTTGCCTAGTGGTTGCAAAAGATTTACCCCACAGCACCTTAATTTACCTTCACCTTCATTAATTTAAAATTAATGTCTAAAATTACCTAGCTGCACCAGTGCTTATTGAGGTGTTAAAGGCCCTCTGCATGTTCTCAGAAGCACTCTCCTCTTTCATCACTTTGCTTGCTCCAAGGCTGACCTCTGGCACATGCTTACACTACATTTCTAAGACACATGTAGCTGTGTGCGCAGGATGATTTTGGTGTATCGTCGCAGCCATCCAGTTTGGGCTGACCCCGTGCTAATCATCGTCTTCTCTCTAGGCTATGGCTCAATTTACTTCGAAGGCGAAGTCAACCTGACCAACTTGAACCTAGATGAGATTGTGGGCATCTGCAGGAAATACGTTGTCATCTACCCAGATGCCAGATTGGCTCCACCCTTCGGGCAAGGTTTAAATCGGTAATGCAGAGCTCCCGTTGCCGGAAAGTTGGCTTGCGTTCTCCATGACTAAATGTGCGGCCTTCGTGAAGTTTAATTGCAGGTGTATTTGCGTTCCAGGTCTCCAACCCTCTGTTTTTTTTAACAGGCGAGCCGAAATTACATTGGATGAATATTGGCCCACTGACAAAACCTCAGGTGGCTTGATAAAGAGCCCAAACCAGCTTGCAAAAATGAAATATGAAAATACCTTAGAGGCCGACTGTCGGAAATGTGGTGTCCAGTTCCTGGAGTACCGGCCCGAAACTGGTTCGTTGGTATTCAAGGTAACCCCCGTTGCTTGTGAATAGATCAAAGGAGCTCCCATGCTGAAGCCCTAGCATCTACTCCTTTTCCTTATGGCCTATAAGATTTTAAAGCAGACTCCAAAAGTGCGGAGGGAGGATCGCTTCCACAGGCTGGTTGCCGTTTTAGTGGATTTGGGCTGATGTCCACAGTAATTCTGGGCTTACAAGCAGTGCCCCTAGCGTCGTGACACCCCACCCCCCGGCTTTGCCTCTTTGGGTGTGCTTCAGCTGGTGAGTTCTCTGCTTCCGTATCCCCACTGTGTGAAGTGCTGGCAGACTGCAGGGCCAGTTTTCAAAACCAGGTTTGCCATTGCCCTGTAGTACCCAGACGGAAGCAGGAGAATGAACAGACGCTCCTGAATGTTTGTGAAGTAAAAATGACACGGCAGCTCTGCATGTCTGTCATTTAGAAAGACAACTGTATTGGCCATAGAGCAGCGTGAAGGCTGGGAAGAGAATAATCCCTGAGAAGTTAATAGTAGCCTCATCTGTTCCCTGACAGCAACCAGTTAGCACACTTTGTTCACTCACATGGCCAAGATGGCTTCCTACACTATAAGATTACCAGCTAAAAGGAATCCCCTTGAAAGCGCTCAGCCGGCACCGAACACGCTTATCTCGGACATGGGGCAAGCATGAATGGCTAGTCCTGAATCTGTCAGGGCAGTCGCCTCAAGTTTGCATCGCATGTGTCTTTTTTCAGAGAACGAATTCAGCTGCCGTGAAGGCATTGACTACGGCCACTCCCCACAAGATGACCCTTTGCCCTGCAGTCAGACTTCGTCCAAAACCTTTGCAAAGAATGCACCCTTCTAAATCCCGCGACAAAGATGGCCTACAGGAAGTTGTGCAAGCCCGGTCAAACCAGGATTTCGTGCCCAAGTAAGTGCTATGTCTCTATTTTTTCTGTGTGATGGATATTGGGAGAATATGCAAACCTGGTGAGATTCATGGTGGTCTTAAACCATCTCCCGTTCTGGGTTTAATCTAGAACAGAGTGGCTCTTCTTTGATTCCGTTAGTGCTCACTACTCCATTCAAGATCACGTTTGGTGCCCGCATACTTGAGTCAGCTCTGCGACTCCTTGTTCTAAAGGCTTCCCTCAAACTTTGTGAAGGCTGTTTCCATTTTCATCTTTCTAACTGGAGATAATTATGTTGTGTGCAGATGTTGAACAGTTCCATATGGAGCTCTTGTTCTCAACCTCGTACTACCTGAGGCACGCCTTTTGACACCATCTCAAAATGTAAAACACATTGTGTGTGTGTGTGTTTTTTTTACAGTTTTTAAAATACCGTCTCTCTCTTTCACTCCTAGAAAAGATCTGATTCCTAGTTGGCTGAACTCTAGGTCCTGCAGTATTGCATTCTGCACTTCTGGCTATTACAGAAATAGGTCAGATCACCAGTCCAGTTGCTAGTCCTCACATGAGCAGACTCAGTGAAGCAATGGAACGAAGATAAGTATGGACTTGCCAAGTTCCCATTGATTCACTGTGTCGACTCCAGTTGGGAGTAACAATTGGATTTAGGTCATTATCTCCCTTTCCAAAGAGAAACCAATAACAGAATAAGGATGTTTCTCTAATGTACCAGAGTTTGCTACATCCCATACACTAATGTACCCAGGGCCAGGGCCAATCTATTTTGCGCCCTAGGCAGGCACGCTGTTCTGAAGCCGCCCCCCAACCCCAGCGTCCTGGATTCGAAGATGACTGCTCCCCCCACCCGTGCCAATCGGGACATATGAAATGGCCTCTTAAGAGGCCCTTTGAGAGGTCCCGATTGGCACAGGTGGGGTGGGGTGGGAGGGTCTTCTTGGCCTCCAGAAAGGGTGTCTATTCAGACTCACCACTAGTATAGGTGGGAGGCAATCTGGGGGTGCACTGGAAATTGGCTAGCCCTGGCGATGGTTTATGAGTTAAGAGCAGATACTGACAAGGACAGGCTTTGCCACACCTTTATTGTCTTAGCTAACTTGAAAAACAAACAGAACTTTTAGGGTTCACAATGGAGGATGAAGGCAACGGCTGGGGGAGGAGCCCTCCCAATCTGCTTTTAGCACAATGGACGTATTCCTTCAGTTGTCAGGATGTCTTTAGGATGTTTTTAAGCACCACTGTTCTCTCTCCTATCAATTACAGCTGGACTAGATAGGATGGAAGTGGTGAGTCTACTGCATGGGGACATCCAGAGTATTGCATAGTGATATTGGACGCAGTGGTTTCCAATCTTAAGCCTGAGTGGTGGCACCAAACATAAAAGTTTCATTATGCGAATCATCGTATTAGGTGATTTGTGAGAGACTTTCCACCTCCCCACTAAAGGTGAAGATTCAGGAACTCCAGTAACAACTTAGTGTGGAATTCAGGGCTTCTTTAGGGCTTCTCGACATGACCATTTCTTCCCAGAACTGTTCTGCTGTTTCTGCTCCCTCTTTCAGGGAGGGGCCTCTACACTGGCTGGTTTTATCCTGGGTCTTTCCATTTCTTTTCTTTACATGGAGAGGCAGGGCCGGTGCCAGACTATTTTGCGCCCTGGGCAAGGTGAGCTACTTTCACACACACACACACACAAAATGCCAACTCTGATTTTTAAGAATATATGTTTCCTGGAAAAAATAAGAAGCACAAAACTTGAAAATGCTACATTGATTTTAAAGTGCAAGAAATACGTCATGCCAATTATAGCAAACAAATTGGAAAGGAACGTCTATGGGTCTAAAATGCATTATTTAATAGGAATATCACCTCCAAATCATCCCCCCCAACTCACACGCACACGCACACACGCACTCAGCATCACTCACTCCAAACAAACACACGCATGAACACACACATTCACTCAAAGACCCCATGCACCCCATTCACCCATACATTCTCTCTCTCTCTCTCTCTCTCTCTTCCGGGCGCGTTCTGGAAGTCTGAACGTGGAGCCACTCCACCTCCACCTCCACCCCAGTGTCCCTGGCTTTGCTTCAGCTGGGCGGGCGCAGGGCGCCATCTCGCCCGCCCAGGCCCAACTGAATCCTCAGGCCAGGCCGGCTCACAGCCAACACGCGTGCATCACAGGGCTGCATCATAGAACTGGAAGGGGCTTTCTAGGCCAGGGCGTTCGACCCACTCCTCAGCGCCAGTGCAGGAATCCCTCTTAGAGCATCGCTGCCAGATGGTGGTCCAGTCTCTGGTTGACTACTCCAGTGATAGGGAGCCCATTGCCTCCCAAGACAGTTGGTTCCATTCTCTGACTGCTCTAACCAGTAGAGAAATTTCCCTGTTATTCAGCCAGAATCCGCACTTGGATGACAGAGAACATGTTTCGGCCTCCTTTGTGTGACAATGCTTTAGGTACTTGAAAAGTGCTATCTAACCCTCCTCATCTTTCTCTTCTCAAGGCCAGTTCTTTGAATATTGCCATTCCAATTATGAGCCATCTCACTGGAGGCAGCCCTCACGGGATGACACCTGCACAGGTCCCAGCACCAACTGAAGAGGTGGACTCATTCCGTGGCCCACCCCACTCCACCCCCCGAAGCAAGCAGACAGCTCAGAAACGTCTCCGAAGACTTCATTCCCAGCCCTTGGCGACTCACGACATGACTGGAACTCCACCATTGTGGGCCAATCCCTGGAAGTGCCGCTCTCCACGCTCTTGCTGGTTGTGGTGCTAGTAGTGGTAGGAGGCTTCCGGCTCCCAACAGATTCTGGCTCAAACTCAGAGGACAGGATGGGGGTGGGATCATGTGCAGAGTAAATATCACATCCGCACCAGAGGCAAGCCTGCCTTGGAGAGGCATTTTTGGCAGGTCCTAGAGTGATCTGCTGTGAAAGCCTTGCATGAAACAGCTGAACTATGCAGGGGAGGAAGATGGAGCTCAGAGGCGATGTAGCGATGCCAGGGGCAGCTGGGCTCCCACTTACGCACATTTTCTGTGGATTGTAGCTGTGCTGAGATAAGCCAACCACAGATATGCAAAAGCAGAACGAGAACAGCAACAAGAAAGGCCACACCTCTGACTTTGTTATAGCAATTTAATTTAACACGCTTGAGAGCTACAGCCGTTAAATAAAACAAAATTACATGATTTCTTTCTGTTGTATCTCCTTGGAAAAAGTGTTATTTCAATTCCCTTGTATCTGAGATGAATTGCTGGGGGAATTTCACGGTTGGCAAATAAGGGCTGAAGGGTGCGCATGTGTAAATGTTGCATGCGCACTGGACTTCAACACTGCGCTGGCCAGAGACAACCTGAATCTGGCGTTGACATTTGGCCAGTGTGTTACTTGCTCTTGGCTTAACAGTAGTTTTAACCACCATACAGTAAAAGGAATTTAAAATGATTTGGGAGAAATGTAACTTTGAGACAGAGGAGTCACGAAGCAATACGATCAGTAAAATTTAACGGAGTTCTACAACAGGATTGTAGCCTCTGTCTTTTAAGACTCCGCTGTTCCGTTCATAACCCGAATAATAAATTTAGTAATAAAGTTTAATGACACAAAAGTTAGACCTAAAAGCAGTGCAAAGTCCTAAGATCACCTTTGCACCTTTGAGACATTCCTCCACTATCAATGTAGGTCAGAAAGCAAAGAACCATTTTATTATTTCACGTGTGTTCTTGCCAATGTGGAAATCCTTCAGAAGCATGTTCACTACGTCGTAGAACTGGTTGTCATAAGCTAGCTTGTAATACACATCGATATCATCACAATAGGTCAACAGCTTCTTCAGGTTTTTTAGAGCCGGTTCATTGCCTGCCCGCTGCTTGAACCTGAAAGAGATGGTCATACTGTTAACAGATGTCCTCACCCCCTCTGCTTCCATCCTACGGCCAGCCTCTCCATTAGTTCAACCTAGTGCCGGAAGAATGAGATCTACCCCCTTTCAGTACGTACTCTGAAGGACTTGAAGACATGAAGCCAGTATCCCAATGATACAGAAAACCTGATTTGGGAGAAGTCTCCCCACTGGAGAATTGGGCTTCAAATGGTTCACTTGGTTGCAGAGGACTTACTCCTGGGCCATTTCCTCAAAGGTGCTCGCCTTGAGCAGGCCACGCTGCTTGCACTCCTCCAGGTAGCTGAAGTCCTCCTTTACAATCACTTGCTGATACAGGACTTCAGCCCAGTCCGGAACGAAGTCATAGGCCTCAGCCACGACTGCCGCCTAGCGAGAGATTGGGAGTGGAGAGGGAAGAGATTCCAGTTGGAGCAGGAGCAGGAGCATGCTAGGAGCTGCACGCTGCCCCCTGCCAACAAAAGGACTCTGCCCCCTAAGGCTCTCTGTCCGTCGTACTGAGATCCTGACTGCATGTCACATTCACAGCATGAAAAGTAGCCAGGCTCTCAGAAAGAACAAGGAAAGTGTCTGGGCCCACAACAGGACCGAGCTCCAATCAAGCTCTTGCAAGGAAAAATACTCAAGATCCAACAATAGCTGTAAGCTGTTCCCGATGGTGAAAGCTCTCCTGTCCTCTTCGTCACCGGGTAGAACCTGGGCAGGGACATGGCACATTCCAGCAGGCTCTTCTGGCTCAGGTTGATCAGCTTGGTTTTGGGGTTGGTGTTCAGGAAGTGGAGCTGCAGCGTAATGAGCTTTGTCAGCCTCTTGCAGCGCAAGGACTGACGCACACAGAAGTCCTCAAAGAGGAAGGATGAAGAGAAAGGAGTCAGGTAAGCAAGGAGGAAGCAGCTGCCGTCACTGCACCTAACTGCAACAGGACAGCCTTGGTTTGGGTCCAGGCTACCTGCGGGGTCACCTTCACCTGTACAATCCACCTCGCACACTCAGGTTCTCTGGGAAGAATTTCCATCAGCGAGCCAAAATTAGGCTGACATGTATTACCCAGAGGACCTCTTCTGCTTCTCCCAGACTGTGGCATGGCCTGCCGGAGGAGATTCGTCAACTTAACAGTCTTTTAGCATTTAAGAAAGCTATAAAGACGGATCTCAGGCATATCCAGTGGAGTCTTAGGATGTTTTTAGGATGTTTTAACAGTGTATACTATGTCTTTAATCAGTATTTTATACTTACTGTTGTTCCCCACCTTGATCCAAACGGAGAGGCAGGTAAGAGATAAAATTATCATTATTCCCAACCTGTTGCGCTCCAGATCTTTGGACTAACTGTCACCAGCCCCAGCCAGCATGGGCAATGGTCAGAAATGGTCAGTGGGAGCTGTAGTCCAAACCATCTGGACAGCACCAGGTTGGGAAGGCTGCAACAGGGCAACTGGATACATACCGGACACCAGGTTTGGATTTGCATGGGCAGAGCAGACTGTGATTTGGAGCTGCAAATAGGAGGGTTTTTCCCCACCACCAAAGGTGCAGCATGCGAAGCTGAAAGTAACAACGAGGGCCTGAGCTAGTTCTCCCCTTCAGACACAATGGGAGTTCTTCTGCAAATCCTGGATGGAGGGTCACTGACCTTCACTAATGCTAATGCTTTACCGATAGGAATAGTTCTCTGGCGTAGTGGTTTACCATTGCTTGGCTCCGATGGGCCAATTCAAATGGGTGAGCCCAGGGTGGCTGTGTGCAAAAGGACTAGGCAGAGCGTAAAGCATGAGCGTATGCCCAGAGGTTCTCGCACCTCTTCGCATCCTGTGTGGGTAGAAAGGCAGCCACAAGAGTCAGTGTTTATGCTCCAGGTCTCCCCTGACTCTTGATTGTATGATCACGGTGGGCAGCGATGCCGCCTGCTCTGTGTCAGGGGACCTACTCTGTGTCAGGGGACACACGCTCCCCCACCCCCACCCACACGGCACATCCTCCTCCTCCACCTGAGATCGAACACCTCAGACATCCCACCGTTTCCAGGTCCGGGTGGCTCCCGCCCGGGGCTCCCCGGGACAAGCGGCAATTTACCCCAAGGCTGGGATTCAATGAGCTTCAGCTGGACCTTGGCTGCCGCCTCGTGGTTCTCCCCAATCTCCCGGCACATGCTGAAGCAGAGGGCGATCATGTTGTGCTTCTCGCTGTCTCCTGGACGGCAGCGCTTGATGTAGTCCAGCAGCGCTGTCTTGAGGGTCCCGCTCTGCCAAAGAGGGAGGGGCGGAGAGTGAAGGCAGCGCGTGGCTTGGGACCTGGCCAGCGCCAATCCTCAGGGCAAGTGAGCTCTGGCGCTGAGCAGAGCCCTCCAACAGCAATGCCAGGCCTCACAGTCGCTTGTGAAGGAGCGTAAAGGTGGCAAGAAAAACCTGCCCTTAAGACGGGGGTGGGGCAACTTGTGGTCCTCCAGCAGATATCCAGGTCTCCAAGTCCTGCCGTCCCTCATCACTGGCTCTGCTGGCTAAGGCGGAGGGAGGGGAACTGTAGGCCAAATACACCTGGAGGGCCAGAGGTTGCCCACCCCTGCCTTCAAGGGTGAGGGCATGGGCAAGTGACGGAGAGTTCGGTAGCACGGGGCAACATGTCGTGGGAATGCAGGGACTGGGGCGGTTATTTTGGAAGAGGGAAACAAGCAGAACAAAGGCACTGGAGGTTCTACAATTTGGAACTCTTGGACTGGGAAGGGTGGATTCTGTTGTTTGCACCCACTGGGTCCAACTTCTTTCTCATTAGCACCTCAAAGTGGTGCTTCTCATGCAGCAAGTCAAAGATGTAGGTCATCTCGTTGTACCTGCCGATGCCAGTGAGAAGTCGAACCTTTGGGGAGAGAAAAGAGCTTGAGCTTCAGAACCCACAAAACGTCACCCCACACGTTGCCGTTGGAGCAGTGCTGTGTCATGACAGCCCCACTCTTCCACTTGGGACAGAGTCCCTGCCTGTGGAATGCCACTGACCAGCCACTTCCCCCATTTCAGTGGGGTTCCAGACACTATGGACACCTCCCAGCTGCAGGCAAGAACTCCCCAGCTGAGAGACTGAGCAACGGAAGAAACGAACGCAAGGCCAGGAGGAAGCAATGGCTGCTCTCTCACCAGACCAGTGGAGAGCCACTCGCTTCCACACACAAGGCCCGACTCCTGGCACTGCTTCTCACGAGAGACACTGCAGGACGCTTGCTGGCGTAAGTCAACGTGCAGCACAACAGAACAAGACCTGTGTCGGAGCACAGGCCACCCTGCACAGGCGCGGGCAGGCGAGCGTCTGCCTTGCCACGGCCTTCCCTGCTCAGTGAGGGAGACAGCGGAGCTCCGGGAATCAGTGGGAGCCACAACAGCCTGCCGCTCTAAACCCCCAAAGACCAGGGGGAGGAAGGGGCACCGCAGCCGCTCAACATCCTCCACGGGGTGCTTTTGGGGCTGCCGCCACCGCCGCCGTCTCTACCTCCCACAAGGCCGTATTCTTCGCTGGGTGCTAAGTGTTCGTCCGTGAGCGTTCGGGCAGCTTGGAGAACGCGAATAATCCCTTCCAGATGACACGTGAGGCTGAAGCAATTATGGGCGAGGATCAGGAGCTCTGTAGCTAAGGGAGGGAGGAATGGGGGCTCCCATCAGTAAGCATTTTGCTTAAAACAGAGTTCATGTGGCCCAAAAGCCAAAGAGCGGGATTTAAGTCCCTGCCTTGTTACTGTCTGCTGAATGGGACCCCCAGCAGCCAACCTCTCAGCTGTGGGAGACCCAGAGACCCAGTTCCCAGGCTTGAGTCATGAAGGTCAGAGATGGAGACCACCGCTTTCCCCTTCTGGGAATGTTCGCACATTCTCAAAGGGCTCAAGCGGTAAACCTGCACTGCTCCCTAGACACACGTGCAGCATGGGGAACTGCAGCAGCATGTGAACCGAGGCCTCCACGAATGCAGCTCCTGGCATCGCATTTCCCAGATGTCCACCATGCCAAGAGAGCAAAAGGACAGGACACGAGGTCGCTCCTACAGCACAGTCGTATCTATGTGTACTCGGACATGACGTCCCAGGGACTGCGACGAGATCTGTGGCCAAGTGCGCATGTTTGGGGTAGCCGTCTTAGTCACAAGACCCAAGTCCTCAGAAGCGTGACATTACTGGACGTTCAGAGATAAACACTTACTGCAGGCAAGCTCCCCGTGAGGGACAGATGAAATTTTATCCAATAGCTTCACGCCAACCAGGGTGGGGTCCTGGCACAGTTTGGCCAACTGCAGGAACGCCTCGCTCTCCTCTGCTGGATTTAAGACTTGCTTTTCCCCTGTACAGACAGCAGGCCCAGAATGACATAGCGGCCACAGCACATTCCTCCGCTGAGCACCTGGGCCACGAAGGCAGCCTCTCCTCTCGCAAGTTTCGGAGTTCTTCCCCCATAAGTTGCACGAGCTCTGCCCTTGGCCCAAGAAAGCCATTTAAATGCCACGGCCATGGCAGAAGCAGTGACTTATTATTTTAATTTTTAAAAGTATTTTCATTCTTGTTGTAAGATGCTTTGGGTCTGAGAAAGATGTCCAGTAATAAATAATTGGATGATGGTGGTGGTGATGATGATGTAAAGAGGGTGGGATGGGGTGCAGGCAGTCACAGATCCCTCCTCCTCCTCCCTCCCAATCCCCTTTCCTTTTGTGTCATGTCTTTTAGATTGTAAGCCTGTGGGCAGGGACTGTCAGGAAATACTTTTGTAAGCCGCCATGAGAGCCTTTTTTGGCTGAATGGCGGCATAAAAATGCTTAAATAAATAAATAAATAAATAAATAAACGTGAGCTGACAACGTAACGCAGCATCGAGAAAGGGCCACTACAATGTTTTGGTTGGTATCAAGAGGCACAATGTCAGCCAGACTCCCAGAGTTTGGCGATCAACTGCCTGGAACGGAGCAAACAGACCAACAGCAGTGAGAACCCTCTGCCAGAGATGCTTTAAGGTGGGCTCCTGCATTGAGCAGGGGGTTGGACTTGATGACCTTACAGGCCCCTTCCAACTCGACTATTCTATGGGCCTATGAACTGGAGCCCCCACTCGCCCATACACACCTCTTCCTTGCAAAGGCGCCAGCACTTCTCGGGTGACTTCCTCAGCCACGAGCTCCGCCACCATCTCTGGCTCAAGCCCCTGGGTGGTGAGGAAGGCCTGGGCCTTCTTGCCCCTGTCTGGCTGCTGGGAGGACAGGATCACCCGAAGCAGCTTCTCAGAATCATGGGCGGAGATCTCACCGAAGGAACAGCCCAGCTCCTGCAGAGCACCACGGAGAAGGACGGGGGGAGGCCAATCCTGAAGCACCTGCCGCCTGGGAGAACCCCCACCCCACCCTGACCCCATGCCAAACGGACAGGCAAGATGCTCGGGGAAATTCCTATGCTTTCTGGAGCGCCCGCCCCAGGCGGCTCCAAACATGTGTCCAGACATTCCTTGGACCCACACGGACTACAGCACACCTCTTGGATAACAACGTTGTCCACAGGCAACTCTGCAAGTTCTGCCACTCCCCGTGCCACGGAAAAAGCGCGTCTCTCCTGCAGCTGTTCCAGAATTCTTCTGCGCTCATTCTGGAAATTCTCAACAGTGTAACTGCTTAAAATGGCACCATCAATTAAGACAGAAGAATCCTTCAAGGCAGAGCTGAGGGCACTTAGCTTCTTCAAATCTGGCCCAATGTACAAAAGGAGCACAAAAAACAGTAACGAAAAAAGACAGGGCCGTTGCTGAAGACGTGGCGCCATCAGCCCTTCAGAGGCGAGAGCCTTGGGGAAGGAGCAAACGGGGACTCAGAGGTCAGCCGCATTGACCTGCCACCCAGGCCCCTCCTCCTCCTCCTCCTCCTCCTCCTCCTGCTCCTCCTCTGAGCGCCACCCTGGCCAGAAGCACATTGGGCAGCGAGGACAGAGACGGCCACTTCAGTGGCTGTGCCCAAGCAGTGTGGCAACGAGGGACAGGGCCTTTTCGGTGGTGGCCCCCAGACTGTGGAATGATCTCCCTGACGAGGCTCGCCTGGCACCAACGCTGCTCTCTTTCCAGCGCCAGGTTAAGACTTTCCTCTTTGCCCAGGCATATGGCGGCACATCCTAATGACCCACATGTTTAGTTTTAATCGGTTTTTAATGCTTTATGTGTGTATGTACTGTGCTTTAGAGTTTTAAATTTGGTATACTTGTTTTTACCTCAATTTTAGAATTTCTATAAACCGCCCAGAGTGCCCTGGCTATGGGAGCGGTATATAAGTGTAATAAATAAATAAATAAATAAATAAATAAAATGTACCACTGGCATCCATGCTGCTTTCCTTTCAGATGCCAGGTGTAAACCTCTTCACGTACCCAAGAGCTAACTTGCCCAAGTGTGCTCCTTTTCATGTGCCAGTTTATTTAAGCACTTCACTGTTTTAATGCATTCCTAATTTCTAAAAATTTGTAAACCATCTTGGAATCAGTCTAGAGCAAATGTTTTAAACAAATAAACCACGTCAGGCTGATCAGCAACTGGTGGCCCCAGTCCCTTCCCTTCCCCAAGTGATGAACACAGAGGACAGGGACTGCAGAGGTAGAAGGCTTGGCCTTCTGTCGAAAGGCACGGGCCTTTCAATGCACTTGCAAACTACTTACTGCTCTGCCAAATTTCTGTTGGTTTCCTATCCCATTTCTGTGCCACAGTCTATTATTATTATTATTATTATTATTATTATTATTATTATTATGTTCTATTACACTTAAAAGGAGCCCAAATTTGGCAGCTAAAGACTTCTTTAACCCTAGCTTGCCTTTAAGGGCCGCCTGAGGCCAGGCACTGAAAACGACACCCTGGCTGAAGTTAAGCTCCAGTTAAAATCCACAAATGTCAATCCAGCGACTAGGCTACGTGGGCAACACCCACCCACAGGAAACACACACACAAAATGGTCCTTGCCGTGAGGAAGAGCAATGTTGGGAGCTGCAAAAAGCTGAAGGCGTTTTCCTAACTCCTCCTGGGTCCTGCATTGCGGCAGCATCACTTCCAGGAGACATGAAGCCTGTGACTCCACCCAGGGCCTGGGGAGGATGGGAGGCGGCACATCACGTGTGGCTGGAAGCTGTGGAAAGACCACCTGGAGTAAGCGAGGCGGGCTGCAGAACACTCCTGCCCACCACCCGGACTTCAGGCCAGGGACATATTGAGGCAACTTGCGCGAACAGCCACCCTCCGCAACAGAGGTTTAGGAAATGAGGAGTTGTACACACCAGGAAAGGTGTGGTGTGTGGGTGTTAACTGTTCTTCATCTGGTGAAATTAAACTCACGATCAAAAGAACACAACTAAGGAAACAGGCTCAGTAGACTTCGGGCCTGTTCAGAGGACATGCGAAGCCATGGTTAGGCCGTCGACCCTCTTGCAGCAAGTGGTGAGTGCGTGTTTAAACCGTGGTTCCATAGCCACCATGGTTAGGAATGGTTCACACAACATGCTAAGCCATGATGTTTACCTCAAAATGCTTAACCACCGTGGTTTAGCATGCCGGCGAAACAGGGTCAATGCCTCTCCCTTTAGGAATCCCTCCGCTGGATCCCAAAGAATAGGATCGTGGCCCATGTTTTACCCCATGTAATGTATGCAGGACCTCCTCCTGGTGGATGTATCTGTCGGGAACAAAGATTGCGCCAATGCACGCCTCTTGTCCTGCCTGCCTCATTCCTCTCCCTAAGCGCAGGACAAACATGCGACTCAGCAGCAGCAGCAGCAGCTTCGCCTAACTGGTTGATTCCCCCCCCCCCCCCCATCCCAGACAGGGCTGGAATTGGAGTAACGAAAGGCCTAAGAGGCTAAGAAGAGGAACGGGCCTGTTGCAAAAAATAAAGATGATAAAATCAAACCAATTATCGAACATTAACAAATGCATCTGAATCAAACACAAAAATCTTCACCATAAATCATTTACTACACATTTCTTCAAACAAACTTCTATATATGCTTTCTTCTTTCTCCCACTTCCTCATCTTAAACCTTAATAAACCTTTTATAAATTGGACTCATAGTTTGATCACTCAAGGAATATTCTGCCATGTGCCAGATCGCTTGGTTTCTCCTACAGGCTTTCATTCATTGAAGAAGAAAGGGGAAACGGGTGAGGTTCACTCTGGGGTGTCTCTTCTCCCACTGAGAGGCAGCATAGTGTAGTGGTTACAGTGTTAGACTGGGACTAGGGAGAATCAGGTTCAAGTCCGCATTTGGCCATGAAGCTTACAGGGTGGCGCTGGGCCTGGCGCGGACTCTCAGCCTAACCTGCCTCATGGGTGGGATCGGGAGGGGCACCGACAGCGGGGTATCAATGCGACCAATCATTATTTAAAAAGCAACCATCTGTAGTTTCGAGGATCCTCTCACCACAGAAGCCAAATTGTCTTAGAGCGCTGGTAGAATTTAAGAGAGAAGCAGCATGGCACTCAGCCCATCGAACACCTGCAGCTTTCACAACAATATACAAAGCAGAGGCACCAGAATCTGCCTCAGCTGTTAAAGACTTGGGTATTTTTGAAAGCTTCATCAAGTGAATTAAGCTTCTGCTTACTTCTGAAATGCTGGCTTGGAATGCAAGGAGCCTGGCTTGGGCTTAGTGGTAGATTTTGTAGTCCATGCACAATTTGTACACCTCCAGCAGCAGCAGCAGAGGGGAATCCTTCATACAGTAAACATACATACCTTCAAGGAAGTTGCTGGTCTGGAGGTCAATTATGACAAATCTGATTTGCTCTGTGTTTAATATCCCTTTGGCTGAACAGAAAAATATTCATAACTTTATTGCTTGTTAGCCAATCAGGCCATTCGCAATATTCAACGAATTTCCAAAGTCACTTTAAGATTTGGCAGTTTAAAATACTTAGGCATTCAGATCACTAAGGAAATCAAACAACTGCGTATGCGCAATTTTGATCCTTTATGGAAGGCTCTAAGAAAAGATATGACACTGTGGAAGAAACTTAAATTATCTTGGGTAGGGAGGAATTCAGCCCTGAAAATGACTTTGTTGCCTAAACTGTCTTTTTGATTTCATACCCTGCCAGTAGAGATTCCTGGAAATGAGTTCAAACGTTGGCAACAAGCTCTATCCACAGTCAGTGGAGGGGGCAAACGCATCCGGGTCAATCAAGCGACACTATTCCGACCAACTAAACTAGGGGGGGTTGGTGTCCCAAATCTTAGGCTGTACCATGATGCTTTTCAATTGAGGCAACTACTCAAAATAATTAGAAATGAGACAGCAATCCCGTGGGTGTCAATTGAAAGCGCCCCCTGCATCCCTACGATCAGGGCGATCCCATTCCTTCCAACATTGAAAAAACATATTCAAATAATTAATAACCCATTTTTGAAAGCAAATTTAAAGGTATGGGCAAAGTGGGCAAAATGGTTTGCACCATCCCCTTCTCCCCTAACCCCGATTTTAGACCACCCCCGATTCAAAAATCAATTTAAGTACAGACAATTTGCAGGTTGGGAAGAAAAAGGTTTTTTCCATATTCGTGATCTCTTTATACAAGGAAAAATCATATCAATGCAACAATTAGAGGCAAAACTGAGCCCACTCCCTTGTCCCTGGCTCCAAAAACTACAAATAGTCTCTTTTGCAAATGCTCTATATCAATTCCATAACATTCCACGCTCGCTTACTATATTTGAGAAAGCTTGCCTGACTTATTCTAGAAAGGTTAAAGGGGGAGCTTCTGATATATATCACATGATATTGAATTGTTAATTCCCAGATAAGGGAGGGTTAAAAATGATTTGGGAACATGACCTGTGCACCAGTTTCACTGAAGGTGAATGGAAAAGCTTGTGGCAATCAGCACCCTATAAAACAATATCAGCAAAAGTTAAAGAGCTCACTCTGAAAATCACTCACAGGTGGTATATCACCCCTGTTAGACTGCACCATATTAGTGGTAATATATCCCCGCTCTGTTGGCGTGGTTGCTCCGTTCCTGGCACTTATATTCATCTTTGGTGGGAATGTCAACAGGTCAAAACTTTTTGGTCAAGGGTTTTCCAAACCATTACAAACATTATTAATGTTGAAGTAGAAACTGACCCAGCACTGGCTCTACTTTCTATTTTTAGGAATGCCAATAGAAAAATTATTCCCAAAGCCTTGGTCACCCATTTGCTGGTTGCAGCCAGGTGGGAAATTGCCCAATTCTGGAAAAGCGACAGACCTTTTGACCATCAACGCTGGTTTGATAAGATTTGGAAACTAGCTTTAAATGATAAATTGACACAACATAGCAGGTTAGCAAGAGGAGAAATAACATCAGACACATTTGTGGAAAACTGGCTGGACTTTTTCACATTTATTAATATGAATCCTGGCGAACCTAGACCCCCAATGACTCAGGAATCCTTTTGGTCAGAGGTTCTAACTTAACCTGCATCTTTTTCTGTACCAAGTGCTTATTGAAGGAATGAACACCCGTGCTTTTTTATAGTGGTGCTGTGGGAACATCTATATTGTTGTTGAGTGTTTTCTTTTATTATTTATTTATTTATTTATTACATTTCTATACCGCCCAATAGCCGGAGCTCTCTGGGCGGTTCACAAAAATTAAAAACATTCAAAGTATAAAACAACAGTATAAAACCATAATATAAAATACAATATAAAAACTCAACCAGATAAAAACAGCAGCAATGCAAAATTACAAATTTAAAACCATGTTATTTAAAATTTATAGATTGTTAAAATGTTGGGAGAATAAAAAGGTCTTCACCTGGCGTCTAAAACCATAAAATGTAGGTGCCAAGCGAACCTCCTTAGGGAGCTCATTCCACAGCCGGGGTGCCACAGCAGAGAAGGCCCTCCTCCTGGTAGCCACCTGCCTCACTTCCTTTGGCAGAGGCTCACGGAGAAGGACCCCTGAGGATGACCTTAGGGTCCGGGCAAGTACATATGGGAGGAGGCGTTCCTTCAGATAACCTGGCCCCAAGCCGTTTAGGGCTTTAAATGTTAATACCAGCACTTTGAATCGGGCCCGGACCTGGACTGGCAGCCAATGAAGCTGGAAAAGGACTGGCGTAATATGGTCTCGTCGGCCAGTCCCTGTTAGTAAGCGTGCTGCCCTGTTTTGCACCAGTTGAAGTTTCCGGACCGTTTTCAAAGGCAGCCCCACGTATAACGCATTGCAGTAATCCAAACGAGAGGTTATCAGAGCATGGATAACCGTAGCTAAGCTCTCTCTGTCCAGATAAGGGCGCAGCTATATCAGCCTAAGCTGGTAAAAGGTGCTCTTTGCCACTGAGTTCACCTGTGCCTCAAGTGACAGTTCTGGATCCAAGAGCACCCCCAAACTACGGACCCGATCCTTTAGGGGGAGTGCAACCCCGTCCAGGACAGGGCAAACATCACCTCGCTGGACAGAAGAACCACCCGCTAACAGTACCTCCGTCTTGTCTGGATTGAGTTTCAGTTTATTAGCCCTCATCCAGTCCATTACCATGCCCAGGCACTGGTTCAGAACAGCCACTGCCTCACCTGGGTTTGATGAAAAGGAAATGTAGAGCTGGGTATCATCCGCATATTGATGACACCTCAGTCCACATCTCCGGATAACCTCCCCCAGCGGCTTCATGTATATGTTAAACAGCATAGGGGATAAGATAGAGCCCTGTGGAACCCCGTGGCTTAGGTGCCACGGCACAGAGCAATAATCCCCCAGCACCACCTTCTGGAATCGGCCATCCAAGTAGGAGTGGAACCACTGCAACGCAGTACCTCCAACTCCCAGCTCAGACAACCTATGTGTGTTTATTGTATTTGTCCTTACTTGAAAATCAATAAAAATAGTATTAAAAAAAAGGGAATATAAAATCAATTCAATATTAAAATAACCATCGCTGCATCTTAAAATACTCAGCCAGCCACCATTTTCAGTTAACCAGTTATCCAGGCCCCTCCTAGATATGATAAAGCCAGTGACACATGTAGAAAAATGTTCCATGTCCTCTCTTTTCAGGGGAATATCTTGTGTTTGTAGACTCTCGGTCAGCATTTTTACAGGGGAAAAAAATAGAAAAGATTCTGCCAAAATTTATAATCCCATCGGAAAATTCTTCATTCATAACCATTGTAAAAGTTTGGATAGCCTCAGTCAAAGAACGGATTTGTAATGCGTTGATTAGTGGTGTAATTTTATTTTTCATAGGTTCTTGAATTTTAGAGGTTGCTTTCTGTGTAATCGCGAGGGTCTGAACCAATCAGATGCACCTTTGGGTATGACTCAGCCAATTAGGGCCCAGGGATGATATAACAAACACTCTGTACCCTCATTGGCCAAGTCTGCCCTAAAGGCAGTGTCTGATTGGTTCAGATCAGTGCTATTCAAAATGTCTTACAATCCTTTGAAATGTGGTACCGTGGGGCCTGCAGGTTGAGCCACATGGGACTCCCTAGGGCTGCCCAGGTGGGTGCAGAGGAGGAGAAGGAAGATGGCAGCAGCTGCGACAGCAGGCTTAGGGTCAAGGACTGGCCCCTCTGAGCCTCTGGACACTCAGCAGCAGCTGCCTGCCTAGACCAGGCCTGCTTAAGGCATATAGTAAAATGATTTAAGTTTTCTACCCAATAATAATAATGATAATTTCAGACACACACACACACACACACACACACACCCTATTTAATAAACATTAGCATAGCCGGGGGAATCTGTGCCATCTCAGGAAGCAGGGGAACTGCATTTTCCCACGCCTCTCCTTCCTCTCTCGCCCATTGGGGCTGAAAGGGCCTCTTCTTAACCTCAGGCTTTGCCCTCAAACTCCTTATTGGGGCTGTCCTCACAGGGTTTTATCTGCAGCTTGGCTAATAAATATGAACTCACTTAAATCGAAGGTTGTGTCTGCTGCCCGGAGGGCTTTGGCCACAAGTTCCAGGCCGAGCTGCACGGCTCCCAACACGTCAGTCCCGGTTCACACCTCAACTTCCTCCTTGGGACCAGATATGCCCAGGGCTGCACTGGTCTGACGGGTCATGTCATTTCAATGGGCAGAGGGCACTGAGATCAATTTGAGAGAGGAAGGAGCCGTAGTGTGTGGGTTGAGAGCGGGACTAATAAAGAGGGAGTGAGAGCAGCAAGAAGAGCAGAGGAGTGGCATTAAAGAGGGGCTGTGGCTCAGTGGTGGAGCACCTGCTTCCCGTGCAGAAGGATCCAGGTTGAATTCCTGTCATTTCCAGGAAGGGCAGGAGAAATTCATGCCTTAAACCCTGGAGAGATGCTGCCAGCCAGTGTCAACCATGCTGGGCCAGATGGTCGGATCCAGTATAAGGCAAGTTCTTATGAAAAACAGGGGGAGGCTCTGGAGACAAGATGAGGGAAGGGAAGCCTTCCGACCAGTGGCTCACCCCTATTTGCCCTCTTGTTGCTGTACCCCTCTGGTTACTTGAAGGAGAAGCACTTTTCACATGCTCTGATGGCCTATCTATCCACCCATCCCTCCCTCCCTCCCTCCCAATAGAAGGGAGAGCAGCATGCCAGGGAATCCTGGCTGTTATCTCTGATCTCAGACTGGAGATAACAGGGGGAACCCTCCAGGGGGCTCAATGGGCCAGGGGTTCTGCACTCCTGTGGCTGGAGTGACACCGTGTGTCAAATCTTTTTGAATGTGGAATGAAAAGCAGGAAATAACACTATGAAAGCGGTCCATGGAATGTGGATTTTGCCCCAACAGTTATTAGTCCACTTCAATACTCCTATAAAGCAGTAGTGTAGATCTAGGGTTTTAGAGCCATTACTTATTACTGCTTCTCAGTTACTGTTTGTTCCATTATATAAACCAACACCTGTTCATTCTTTTAAACACCAATGTTCTGGTCCAGCTGGATTAGAAGGTTGGCAACTCTGGCCTGCTTCTAAAATGCAAATGTTGAATCATGGCAATTTCAAATTTGGGGAGGCTGAAAGAGGCATCACTGTGTACTGGATTGCTACCAGTCTGTAAGCCTCCATGGCTCATATCTTTTAAAACTGTAAGCTGAAAAACTAATGTTGCTAAATATGTTTTTACGGAGGTTTCACATCAAGAAATATTTGCATATGTAAATATGTATAAATTCCAGGCAGGTGGCTACTAGGAAGAGGGCTTTCTCTGCTGTGGCCCCCCGGTTGTGGAATGAACTCCCCAGAGAGGTTCGCTTGGCACCTACATTGTTTTCCTTCCGTCGCCAACTGAAGACCTTTTTATTTTCTCAGCATTTTAACACCTAATTTAACTTAAATTTAAACTTTGCTGTTTTCATCTGATATTTTAACCTATATTAATTTTGCTGTGTATTCTGGTTGTGCTTTTTATACTGTATTTTGTATTTGTGTTTTAAATTTGTTGATTGTTTTTATGCTCTTCATGGTTTTAATTTTTGTAAACCTCCCAGAGAGCTTAGGCTTTTGGGCGGTATAAAAATGAAATAAATAAATCAATAAATCCTAAACTCCAAACAGAGAGGTGCCAAGGCTCAAGGTTATCTGAAAGTCATTATTATTTCTTCTGCAAGCCCTAATGACTCTTTCCAGACGTTTAGAGTTGCTTGATGGTTGTGGAAATGCAGAGGCTTAAAGGAATTCTTCACATGCTCCATTGCATGGGCCTGGAAGCTGAGCCACGACTCAGATGTGTTCTATCCCATCAGGAGCTTTGTGTAAAATATTTAACTTCAGGCTACCACCTCCATATTGCACAGCTGGCGGTTATGTTCACGAATGCTTTCAGAGCACCCAAGAGATATGGTCCTACAGAACATGGAGGGAATAGCTAAGTCCTACTGAAGTCAATGGAACCAACTGACAACTAAACTTGCACAGGTTTGCATGTTTATGGAGAAAGATCATACAGCTTGAGATATTCATAATTTAACCCAATGCTGAATATTTTGGTCTTATCTGGTGCTACGTTCCTGAATTATCTGGAGTTCAGCTGAAGTTACAAGTAGGGTTTAGGAAGGCTACAACTGTGAAGAGCAAGATCTCCCCAGCCCCTCTGGTTTTCTAGCCTGGATTGAGAAATTCATACATGCATCATTCTGGTTTCTTGCCACAATCTTGCCTCTACGGTTTCCTAAACCCAAACTGATGCATGCCCCACAGTCATAGATGTTGCACAACAGTGAAACTGGAGACGACTCTGGAGACTTGCCAAAGCCAAACTATTTACTCTGGAACCCTCAAAGGTGGCTTGATGACTCTAGTAAACGTCCTTGACAATGCACAGCTACGGAGAATTTAGGTATTGCTCTTTGACATCTCTCAGTTCAGAGAGGGTGCTGACCTATGTGGACAATGTCACCTAGAATATGTCCCTGAAATCTCTACAACATTCAGGGATTCTGTGACAGCCACAGAGAGGTTCTTTTGCAGATGCCAAAACAGAGAATATGCTCAGAGGGTTTCCAGGAACTGTACTGACCATTTTTTTGCTTGTGGTGAACCACATAACTGCAGCATCCTGGTGGTGAAGAACCTTCTGGCTCTGGATTGACCGAGCCTCCTTAGGTTTGCTATTGGCTCCTCCTTGGCAGGAAGGAGTATAAGAGGGCTTTGGTCTTGGTGGAGCTTTACTCGGTCTACTTGAGCTCTGATGGTCTTCGTATGTTTGGATGGGAGAGGGATGATTCCCCCCCCCCCGGTGGACCCCTTCTTTACCTAAGTTCCCCAGCAGAAAAGAATTTCTGATAGACTGCCACCAGTCAGGATGAACCTCCTGACCCACCATAGTCTGTCCAGCTGCTAGGGGAGTTTCTGAGCCCTGTTGCCAAGGGCCCCTTCCTTCAGCTCTGACCTTGGGAAAAGTAACAAGGAAGGCACTTTGGCTTTTCTTTCCCAAAGCCAAAAAACCACAGACCTTAACAAAATACCTTGTAAAATAAAATAGTAATTAAAAACCCACCCCAAAAGCGGTAGTGAAGGGCTTAGTGAGTTCCGGAGCACATCCAGGGAAGTGTTGTACTAACTAGATTATACTAGCCAACAGTAAAGGGATGTTTTGTACATTAGTGCCCAGAAGGGGAGGTCTCCCCCCCCCCCACACAAAAAGGTTTCCTTGTGATCGGATTCCATGCAGAGGAGCATAACATTGCCAATGCGCTGAGCACATGAGTCAGTTTCAGTCTCTTGGATGTCTCTATCCCAGTGATGGTGAAGGGCAATTGGGAGTGTAAAATTCTACACAGCAAGGAAAGGCATGGGAACCCTGCCCCCCTTTCCTTCTAGATAGCCTCCAGACATGGGAACCCTGCCCCCCTTTCCTTCTAGATAGCCTCCAGTCATGGTAACCCTGCCCCCTTTCTTTCTAGATAGCCTCCAGACATGGTAACCCTGCCCCCCTTTCTTTCTAGATAGCCTCCAGACATGGTAACCCTGCCCCCCTTTCCTTCTAGATAGCCTCCAGTCATGGTAACCCTGCCCCCTTTCTTTCTAGATAGCCTCCAGACATGGTAACCCTGCCCCCCTTTCTTTCTAGATAGCCTCCAGACATGGGAACCCTGCCCCCCTTTCTTTCTAGATAGCCTCCAGACATGGTAACCCTGCCCCCCTTTCCTTCTAGATAGCCTCCAGACATGGGAAACCTGCCCCCCTTTCTTTCTAGATAGCCTCCAGACATGGGAACCCTGCCCCCTTTCTTTCTAGATAGCCTCCAGACATGGGGACCCTGCCCCCCTTTCTTTCTAGATAGCCTCCAGACATGGTAACCCTGCCCCCTTTCTTTCTAGATAGCCTCCAGACACCAGATTTTTTAAAAAAATTATTTTATTTTATTTAAAGTGTTACAGAAAAGAAAATGAATACAAACAATCCCCTAACACTAAATATCAAACCAACAATTATATGGATATGTATAATATACCACACACACAAAAAAAGGAAAAAGGAAAAAAAGGTTGATTGATATAATTACTAGGGAATCGAAGTTTAATCGAATTAGAAAAAAACCCACAGGCAACTGATAACATGTGATGGAGCATTTGTCAGTTGTTTTATTGGGTCTGGCATCTTATTGTAACTGTTTTCTAGCTCTCTTAGAGCCATTAATGATTGTATAGTATACTTTTATTTATGCTTTACTTGCGGCTTGCAATTTTTGTGAACCACCCAGAGAACTTTGGCTATTGAGCTGTGTAGAAATGAAATAAATAGGTTCTATGAGAAAGTTCATTTTTTGGTGTGTTAACTACGAACCCCCGCTTGAAGTATCAAAACAGAGCTGTCGGTGGTGGCACAAAACTCGGGGTTTGGAGCACAAAACGGCACAAAACTTTGGCACTGGTTTGGAAAAGATTCTAGGTTGGGGGGTTCCAAGTTAACAGAGCCGATCCAGTCGCAAGTCCATGGAAACAAATACAAGGTATATATCGGGCCAATAAAAACACAATATTGTAGTATTTAAAACCTCGCTTTACCTACAAACACCTTACTAATACCAAACGCGTTTTGACCTATGGTCTTCTTCAGTGGTAAAATGAACATTCACAATTATACAAACATATATCAACCATACAGACAACACAAGTATCACTAGGCCCTACTGCAGCGTTAAGACCTGTAAATACAAAGGCAGTATTCTATTTAAAAATATTATTTATTAAAAATTCCTACTTAAAATCCAAGTAAAAGGTATCCAAAAATAGGTTTTTCTTAAATAAAATAAATTTCAACTTCCCAATTCAAGGCTCTTGCCAATCCTTCCTGTAATACATGAAGCCTACAGAACGATACATTTTATAAAACGTATATAAACGGCTCCACCAAGGAGGATTGTTTTCCGTTTGGCAAAGGACTGCAGTAGTCCCAGAAGGGAATAAATAAACAGTTCTATAGATAAAACAGGTAATGTACCAATTGTAAAAAGTAAAATATGCTAAGAATGTAGATATATGAAATGACACACTCACATACAAATGTCAAATAATAGTAAAATAACTCAGGATGCTGCCCGAACAGAAACTTTCCAGCTCCTGGCACAACTTATAACTGCTTAAGGCTCCCATTAAATTCTTAAAACAATTAGAACACTCCTAATTAAGGAGCTGAATACAACTTGAAGGACATTCATCCTAGGCTAGCTGATAACACTAAAATACTTCAAAACATCAACAGTGAAACTACAAATCAAGCACATAATGGCCTAACGCACCCACACACCCACATATATTTGCTCTTCCTAGTGCAGGACCATCCAGTTCATCTCCTCAACCAAGGCAGCTGGGGACTTAGTCTTTCGAGTGGAAGTCCAGACACCCACCTCATTGCTCTCACGGGTGGGCAAATGAGAAGGACCTCTCTTCCTGATCTTAAAATTAAGGCAGGCCCTGCCCTCAGGCATACACTCTAACAAGCCATGAGAAGCAACGAAAGGGCTTAGGAGGGAGATGGAGAAAAACCTGATGGTGATGCTAGACTCTGTTGCCCAGAAGAAGAGGAATGTGGCTATTCTGGAACCAGTTCTGGGTGCAGTTCCACCATATATGGAGAAGCTTCTAACTTGGTGAGAAGAATGAAGAGTCTCTGACCCTCTGTCTTCCTTCTCGACCAGAACTCTGTTTAAATCCCCTCCAAGGAGCCCTGCACCCTGCCTAGGTTTATCCCGCTTGTTCAGGGTGTTGCTCAGGAAGTCCTACTGGCCCTTGTCTGGGCTGGAGAGAGAGCAAAGAAGAACTATATCCTTCCCACGTGCCCCAGTGAGCAGAGAAATTTGCCTTTTGAGGACCTGTGGGCTTTGGAGAGGGGGGAAGGGTCCCCTCTTGCCCAGAATGAGAGAAACCCCTCTTGTTTTCTTGGAGCCAGATGCTGCTACACGGTAGGGGGGGGGCACATCCATTGTCTGCTTATTATGTGACACACTGGGGGCCTCTCGTGTGTTTCTTGGGAGGAATAGAAAGGTTTGGGGTTTTCTCAGGGCAGCAGTGATCCTATTCTGGCTTGCTTAGTTCAATGAGCCTAATCCTTTCTCATTTTGGGAAATCACTTGCAGGTTTTCAGAAGGATGCAAAGTGTACCTCTTCTATTAATGATATACTTTCTTTAGTTCTTAGCTTGTGCAACGTCTGGGATGACTCCGGGTTATTCTCCCTCTGATCTCTGAGAGACTTGCACCTCGGTGTCGTGATAGCACAGCCCTCGAGAGTTTCTCAGCACCTGGAAAACGTTCTCTTTCAATTGGGAACAGTCAAAGCAGGGGAGGATGTCACATGGTCTTCCACCATCCCAAGGTTTCTGCCCAAAGGATCAGTGCACGGATTCAAAATAGTTTGCAAGAGTCCTCCTTGGTTCAACTTGCTCTGCAGCTTGTTCAGTGCAATGGGTTGTTAGTCAAGTCAGTAGAATTTACATGCTTTGCACCTCTTTTCGCCATAGCAGCAGCCTCGGTTTTTGCTCCGTCAGAGGCGTGAGACCGATGTTTACCATGCAAGAAAGGTTGGGAGCCTTTGGTTGGCTCCGTTTGTATTCTCGGTTCATCCCTTTGATTGCTGAAATCCTCTCTCCTCACCATAGAGGACTTTGTTGTTTTCGATGGCTCAACAGCTTCAGCTATTGTGCTGTTCGGAAAAGTAGTAATGGAAAGGACAGGGCAGGACAGGGAGAGAGACAAGGAGAGCAAGAACAAGGCTGAGGCCTCAGCTGCTGTGAATGACGCTGCTGCCTGAGATGTGGAGCGGATGAAGGAGAAGCTGCAACTTCCCTTCTGGCCCTCACATTAACCTGCGCTCTCCTTCTGCTGGCCCTTGGAAAGGGACTTGGTGGGATTCTGATCAACACTCCGCTGTCCTTTGGAAATGACACTCTTCAATTAAACAGTGTCATCAATAAAGCAACAGAAGAGACTGGGAGCGGAAAGAAAAGAAAAGAAAATGTGGTTGCTGTTTGTAGCCTAGAAGTCACAACTAAGAAGGTACAACCCCAATTAATCTATGGGGACTTGGGAATAAACTTGCAAGGACATGAGTACTGACTAGAAGTGCCGTTCATCTGTAATCGCTGGCGTTGGAAGAGACTTTACGAAATGGTGCTCTCCGGAAGGGGATATAGGACCCTGGGAATTACACCTTCTCCAGAGACTATCCCCCCCCCCCAATGGATGGGCAAATCAAAGCAAAATCACACTATTTTCTTTGCAGCAAGAAAGAATGTGGGAAAGGAGGGAGTAGCTGAGCCATCTCAGTTCCTGACTTCTATCCAAAGATTGGTCTTTGCACCTTAAAGGAAACTGTAATATATGTTATGTGTTGGCACCTAGGGGCAATGTAGCAAAAGTGTTTGTCTTAGAGTAGTTGGAACTGAGCTTCCTCCAAGCCTGATTTCTTGGACGTAGTTTCGAGATGGACTCCAAATGGCAATGTACGAAGAAGTAAGCCAGTTATTCTTTCTTTTTACCGGTGTAAGCTACCTCTATTACACTGGTGACAAGGATAAACAGGATACATCACTCCTTTGATTCTTCACACATTGTGAGGAGCAGTGTGGCTGAAGATGGCTGTTTATGGATTTATGAAGGAGTTTGATCCTGACCAGGAGGCCTGGGTACACTATGCAGAGAGACATTCCCAGTATTTCATTGCTCATGGCCTTGATGATGATAGCCAGAAGCGTGCCTTTTGACTGACTCTTTGTGGAGCAAAGACATATGGACTCAAAAGAAGTTTAGTAGCTCCTGATCAGCCCAGTGACAAATCATTTGAGGAATTGATTGGGATTGTCTCAAATCATCGCAACCCCAGGCCATCAGAGATTGTGGAGATGCAGAAATGGCAACTCAAAGGAGTAGACCTATTTTTCAGAAAGGCACAAGTCCTTCTCAAGAATAGATATGACCTTGAAAACTAAGGAATTTTTCACAAAAGTGGGGAAAATAGAAATCTTACCTAAATCTTTCTCAGATCACAATCTTATATCTATGGTCTATAGGAGAAAAGGTAAAACATTTAGTTGGAGATTAAATGAAACTTTGCTGCAAGATAAAGATATGGTGGACATCAGTAAAAGAAAATTGAAAGAGTATTTTGAAATGAATCTGAACAAAGGAACAGATCTCCAAATGGTCTGGGACGCAAGTAAGGCCTTTACGAGAGGACATTTTGATCAACAAAATAGTCAACTTAAGGAAAAAAGGGAAGAGAAAAGACAAAATATTCTGAATGAGATCAAAAAAAGAGAAGAAGAATTAAGGAAAACGTCTGGAAAGACAAGTGCACTTCAACAAATTAAAATGCTTCCACAACAATTATCAATGTTAACAATATGGGATATGGGAAAAAAGTTAAGTTATATGAAACAAGGAAGTTTTGAATCAGCAAACAAGCCAGGAAAATGCCTGGCTTATAAATTGAAGAAAGAAAGAGAACAGAGAACAATATTTAAAATAAAGGAAAATGGAGCGGAATTCAGAGATGATACGGTCGGCCATACAAAGCGTCTTCCATCAATATTATTCAAATTTATCTAAGAGACAGGATATATCAACAGATTTAATGGATAAATACATTGAAAAACAAAAATTACCCAAAATTTAAAAGGAAGAACTATTAATGATGAATGGTCCCATAACAACAGCTGAGATGGTGGCAGCGAAAAGAATGATTAGTTGGGGAAATCCCTAGGACCGGATGGACTGTCAGGTTGATACTACAAGATCCTTGAGGATGATCTCCTACAACCACTACAGTCTACAATGAACTCTATTTTGAATAGTGGGGAGATACCTGGTACTTGGAAGATGGCTTGTAGAACACTTATACAGAAAGAAGGACAGGACTTGACCTTGACCAAGAATTATAGGCCGATATCATTACTAAATAATGATTATAAGCTATTTATGGCAATTTTGGCAGAAAGAGTTAAGGAAGTCCTACAAGAATTCATACATGAGGATCAAAGTGGCTTCTTACCTAAGAGGCAGTTGAGAGACAATGTAAGAACGGTCATAGATGCTGTGGAATATTTGGAAAAACACCCAGAGAAACAGGCTGCTTTGATTTTTCTCGATGCAGAGAAAGCGCTTAATAATCTTAATTGGCCCTTTTTATTTAGAACTCTAGAGGACCTGGATTTTGGAGTAAACTTCATAAAATGGGTGAAATCTATTGATACCTCTCAGAAAGCGCAAGGAATTATCAATGGAAATGTGACCAAATCCTGTGAAATACAAAGGGGGACGGGACAGGGTCGTCCCCTGTCCCCGTTATTGTTTATTTTGGAGTTAGAACTGCTGAACCACGATATTCAGACAAGATGAGCGAATCAGAGGAATAAGGAGAAAAAAAGAGTCATACAAGCTGAGGGCATTTGCGGATGATTTGGTTTTTACCTTGGAAGGTCCTTGAAAGGGCATTGAAATCTTGGTGAGAAAATTGAAAGCGTTTGGGGCAGTAGCAGGTTTCAAAGTTAACAAGCAAAAGACAAAGTTGTTAACAAAGAATATGAGCTCCCAAGAACAATCAGAATTGATAGAAAAGATAGGCTTCCAAATTGAAAAGAAGGTAAAATATTTGGGAATTGTACTAACAAATATGAATCGTATGTTATTTCATCATAACTATGTTAAGGTGTGGAATGAAGTTTAAAAGATGGAAAAAGCTCCAACTGTCTTTTCTGGGGAGAATTGCAACAATTTAAATGAATTTGCCGAGAATGTTATTTTTGTTTCAAACAATACCCATTGTAACCTCGGACGTACCATTTAAGCCGGGGCAGAGATATGTATCTAAATTTATCTGGCAAGCAAAAAACCAAGAGTTAAAATTAAAATATTGCAGGATGCCAAAGAAAGAGAAGGACTAGGTTTACCAGACCTCCAGGCATATTTCTCTGCCTGCTGCTTAGTGTGGATGGAAGATTGGATGTTGTTGAAAAATAGGAGACTGTTGGAACTGGAAGGACATGAATTGAGATATGGATGGCATGGCTATTTGTGGTATGACAAAGCTAAAGTTGACATAGAATTTAATAATCATTATGTGAGACGTGCTATCCTAAGAGGATGGAATAAATATAAACCTAGGTTCGGCCAGAAAATACCACTTTGGGTATCTGCCCAGGAGGCTATTCATAGGAGGGAATTGTCATCTATGCATACATAGTTAACATACAATGATGTATTAGAAATGTTAAAAGATGAATGTAAATTCAAATCAAGGGAGGAGTTGTTGAAAGAAGGTCATATATGTCAATGGTTTTTGTATGTACAAATTATGGAAAGGTTTAAAATAGATAAAAAGAATTGTGGGTTTGAGCAATCGAAATCTGAGTTTGAAATGGCACTGTGTACAAAAGATGAGCATGTGATTTCAAAGATGTATATAATCTTTGATTAAGGTATGAAACAGAGGATGAGCAGGTAAAAGATGGTATGATAAAATGGGCTTAACATTTTGGATATAACATTTCAGTGGAACAGTGGGAGAATATGTGCGGAAAGGGTTTGAAATTTACATTATGTTCAAGAGTTAAAGAGAATCTTTATAAGAAGATGTATTGATGGCATGCAGTACGTTACCTAAGAAGTTGGCCAAAATGTATAAGGGTAAATTTTGGAAATGTGAGGAAGAAGGAACCTTCCATCACCTTTGGTGGACCTGCAAAAAAGCTAAGGCATTCTGGATGCAAATACACCTTTGAATTCAGAAAATATTAAAGACTAATATACAAATGAAACCAGAAGCCTTTCTATTGGGGCTAATGGACAATCATCTGAAAGAGAAGGGGGGAACTTTGCTTTTGTATATGACAACGGCAGGGAGATTATTATATGCACAGAAGTGGGAAGATGAAACAACGTCAACAATGCAAGAACGCATATTGAGGATGTTCGAGTTGGCAGAAACGGCAAAACTAACAGCGATAATGAAGGATCAATCAACCGCCACATTTATATCAGAATTTATTTATTTATTTTTATACCGCCCAATAGCCGAAGCTCTCTGGGCGGTTCACAAATGGAATGGAATGGAAACCACTGATAGGATTTCTGCAAGAGACATAGAAAAACAACGTATTTGTCTGTGGATTCAATGTATGAGATTTAGTTAACTTAGAAGAAAGAAAAGAATTTGATTATTAAGTTAAATGTATTGAACAAGGAGAGCATATAATTCACATTTTTGATGTGTAGAGAGCCGAAAACATACCTTAACCTTGATGTGTGTTTTCCTTTCCTTTCTCTCTCCCCCTTTTCTTCTCCCTTTTTTATAGCTTTATGTAATACTTTTAGGCTACATGTGTTTATGAAATAATAATAAAAAATGATTACAAAAAGAGAGATTGTGCAGCGATTTCAGTTTAACAGTCCCTCACGCTCCCCTGGGATGTCTGTGGCAGACTATGTGGCAGACCTGTGTCGCCTGTCAGAGCATTATGAGTTTGGAGATACCTTGAATGCCCTGTCTGTGGCATCAATGAGGACAGGATGCAGAGGCGTTTATTGGCAGAATCCAATTTAGACTTCAAGAAAGCCCTGGAGATTGTGCAAGCCGTGGAGGTGGCAACTCAGAAGGCTTTCGATTTGCAGAGGGTCTCTACAACCCCAGAGATGCTCAGATAGTCTCTGCTACTGTGCCTAAGTTGGCTGAAAAGGGCTCTCCGGGGAAGACAGAATCCACAAAGGTAGCCGAAGTCCCTGTTTTCGATGTGGAGGGAAACCTGATGGTCACCCATGCCCCCACAGGAATAGTGAGTGCTGGTTGTGCCTAAATCGAGGCCATTTCGCTAAAATGTTTCGTACAAGAAGGACACAGAAAAAGGACCAGGAAGCTCACAACAGCAAGCAGATACACCACATTACAGGTGCAGGAGAGAATGCTGAGAGCACAGATGTGGTGTACACCACGTATGACATGGCTAGAGAAAATGTTGATACACACATGTACTGGTGAATATGCCCCAGTGAGAGGCAGTATCCATGTTGAATAGATACTGTTGTTTTTATACTGCTGTTTTTATGTTTCTGATGATTTTCAAATTTTGTATCCTTTTTAAGTGTTTACTGTTTATAACTTTTGTGAACCGCCCAGACAGCTTCGGGTGTGGGGCAGTATACAAATGTAATAAATAAATCAATAAATAGAGGTGATATATGCGAATGAGACCTTACAATTGCCCTTAGTTGCAGGGAAAGGGAAAGGACCTAGTCTAATGGGCCAGGACTGGATAAGGCTGCTGAACCTTAACTGGGCAAACATGAATAATGCCAGTTATTCCGGAGAGACTGAAAGGACCACAATCCCTGCTTCAGATCATGCCACTGCTTTCGGCGTCTCTCCTGATGAAGTAACTTCAGAGCTAGAACATCCAGTGACACCCATTGGGTGAGCCGGGAGAACGGGCAGTTACCCTGCGCCATTGAAGGTGACATCCCAAGGCCAGGGAGAGGCTGAACTTGTCAATACAAAGGACCTTGTGGGTTAAGACCAATGTATCTGGAAACTAGTTCAGTATACTCAAGATATCAATTGATTTTCTGTATCTTCATTTTCGGTTTGTCTATATGCTGATAGTAGAAACTAAAGGGAGAGGAGTGTACTTTGGTTCAGTTTAATTTCTGCCTTGACAAATGTGAGGCAAAACCTCTGAATTTTAAAAGAGACACTGTCCTAGTTACAACTAGGTCTGTGCAAGCCTCGGGCCTCAGAATTTGAAATCCAAATTACGATGGTCATTTCGTAAGGGATCTGCCATTTTATGATGGAAAACCACCTTTTTAATGCACAGCTCTGGGCTGTAAAGAAGAAACAGCCTACGACTTTTGTATATCTGTACAGATATTTTGTACTCTGTACAGCACCATGTACATTGATGGTGCTATATAAATAAATAAATAAATAAATAAATAAATAAATAAATAATAATAATAATAATATATCGCCCAGAGAGCTTCGGCTATGGGGCAGGATATAAATGTAATAAATGAAATAAATAAATAAAATAAATAAATAAAACTCCCAGCATGCATTGCCTGGGAGAGCTGAGCCTATCAGAGCCCAGGATCAGTGGGCACTCACGTCCTCCCTGCTGCCACTGCAACCGCCCACTCACAAGCGTGATCGCCCACTCCCTGACGTGGTCCAGAACACTCCAGTTCCTGGAGGAGTTCTCGTGTGTTCTGCAGGCGCCCCACAGCCGACTGCATCTCCCAAAAGCCGAAGCAGGCATCTGCGTGGTGCCCGTGGAACACATGAGGACCCCTCCAGGGACCAGAGTATCCTGGACCACATCAGGGAGTGGACGATCACGCTTGCGAGTGGGTGATCGCCGCGGCAGCAGGGAGGACACGAGTGCCCACTGACCCCGGGCTCTGGTAGGTTCAGCCCTCCCAGGCGATGCATGCTGTATAGGTTGTAAATGTTTTTCATTAAAAAAGGGGAAAAAAAGGAAAAAGGGAATGAGAAAGAGAGAGATGAAAAAGAAGGAAAGAAAAATGAGAGAGAGAGAGAGAGAGAGAGAAAGAGAGAGAGGGGAAAAGGGAGGAAGGAAGGAAAAGGGGGCAGGAGCACTACCAGAACCAGTATCTTTCCATTCTCATCCTGCAAAAACAGAGACATTAGAGGAATGAGTCCAAGTGGTTTCTATGGGGTGTGGCAGCGGTGCCGCCGCCAGGTGAGCCCCCCTCCCCCTTACTTACCTGCGTTTGGAGCTCCAGATGGAGGTGAACCGTTTCACCTCCATCCACAGCTCCCCCTGACCCGATTCGAATCCGCCTTTGGTGAAGACGGATCGGGTCGCTATGCCCTGGATTCACGATCCGAATCGGAGTGGAGCACAGCCCTAGTTCCTACTCATCTCTATGCATGACCAGGGCATGGTGCCACACCACAAAACCCCATCCCCAATGTCACATTTCCCACCAGCATTTCTGAAACATCGAAGCAAAAGAAAATTCCAAACCTTTTCCTTTCGGGCCCTTCATTTTTTGGCTTCCTAATCTGAAAGTGAGTGAGAGAGAGAGAGAGACGTTTGTAATGCTGATGAGGGCCTCCGTGGTTTTCTGACTCTTAGGGACCCCCGTGGGAGAGGAGGCTGAGGGGCCAACAATCCCCCTTCCCAAGGGACAACACAATTTCAGCCTCCATGTGTTTTTCAGTTTTGTGGGAGAAGCTGGGTGGCTGCTGAAAAGGGCAGCAGCATTGCATCTTGTCCCTTCAAAACCCCTTGACGCACTTTGTCGCAGTGGCTCTACAGGCAGTGACCAACACAAGCTCTCGCAGAAGGACACCACACTGTGAGTTTCCCTCCCCCATCCCCTGAAATGGCAGCCAGTTCTACTGGGGTCCCAGGGTCATCCTCAGGGGCTTCCACCAACTCATGTGGTGAGTTTTTAAAGAGCCAAATAGCTCTGTGAGCAGAGAGTGCAGTGTAATGGATTGCCTTACCTCTTCCTCTGACGGCTCCAATGGAGCTGCATTCCTCTTCCTCCATGCCCGCTTTCTGCTTGGGGGGAGGTTCCCTTCGGCCTAAATAGAAGGAAAGAATGCCATCAGGCGGGTGGTCTGCATTCCCTTGGACTATCCCTACATGCTATTTCCCATCTTTGTACCTCCCTTTCTACTGTGCAGGGAAGGACCGGTCTTTCAGCAGGGCTGGTGGAATGGCCCTGCTTCCCAGTCAAAATGGAGTCAATGGGTTGACTGCAGAACCACTGTTGCCTCTCATTTCAAGATGCTGTGGATGATGGAGGAGGAAAAGGAGAGGGCGGAGAAGGTGATCTTACCTGTGAAGATGGTTGCCCTGTTGTTGTTGTAGGAGGTGTAGCAGATGCTGTTGCAGGAGGCGGAGGAGAAGGTGAAGCTGCGGATGATGTTTCTGACTCCTGTGAAAATACCAGTACATAAACTCTATTTTGGGCTATAGCGTAATTGATAACTTCCCCCTTTCACCACTCAAGCTCCACTACGTTTACGTTCCTTTGGCTTGAGGGCTGCCCTGAGGGGCTGCCCTTGGGAAAGTCAGGGAATTCTGATTGGCCAACACATTCATCAAGCTATTTTTATGAATCTATTATTTACCCCAGGATTACCTCAGCTTCTTTCTGAACCATTTTGACCAGGGAGAGGGGAGGAAACACCCAGATATCAGGCAGCTTACGCCGGAGTACATATTCCCCTCATCCCACATTGTCAGACAGTGATCCTGGTTGCACCCCCAGAAGTAGAACATCCTATGCTACCATGCCCCATTCATGGCCTTGCTCCTTCGCTGACTCCCGCCCTCCACCATCCACCAGCCATGTTCGCTCTGGAGAAGACTTACTTCCAAAGTTAGGAGGGCTGCATTCACTGCCTGGGCCCAGGCATTCCACGGTACAGATGTTTCCTGGAACAATTCAGTGAATTATTATTATTATCGAATGGAATTTTAAGATATTTCTAAAACGTTTGCACGATGTTTTTTAGGATGTTTTTAAGAATGTAAATTATGTTTTAATGGAGTATTATGTATTTTATCGTTTATTGTTGTTCCCTGCCTCGATCAAAATGGAGGGGTGGGTAAGAAATAAATATATTATTAAATTATTATTAATATGATTATCATTATTATTTAACCCCCTCTCTTAAATAACCCATGTTGGGTTCTGGTGATGTCCGAATCCATGCCCCAGCCGCCTGGCGAAGGCTGCATCACATGATGCTTCCCTGATGTCCAGGAGAGGGCCAACTCTGTCACCTTGCTGGGTTCGATACGTCTTATCTGTGCTGGCTGTGAGGAGCCTGAGAGAGGGGGAGAGAGGCTGCCTGGCTCCCTGCCCAGGCTAGCTGGTTGAAATCAAGCAGGGCTGGACTGGGAAAGGTTGAGAGCATGAGATGAGCAGGAGGGGCAGCCTTGGCCTCCAAAATAGCGGAGAACGTGGAGGAGCGGGCAGAGAAGGGCGGAGGAAGATTGTGAAGAGGAGCACTGAAAGAAACCCTTGGAAGGTTGCAGGATGGGAATCCAGCTTCCTAGTCCGTCTCCCTGAGGAGAGATGCCCAGCAGGCCCATTGAACATCCTGCATGCTGACAAAGCCACGCAAGTGAAATCACAAAAAGGGGGGCGGCTATAACTCCAGGGACGCTTGCAGGAGCGGGACAAAACTTCAGGCGCAGCATCCACTGGCAGGGATGCACACCGGGCGAATCGCAGCCCCAGGCAGCTGCTGCCTCCCCACCAAGATGGTGTTTGACACCTGGGGGGTTGCACAGGGCCAACGTCGGGGGAGGGGACAGGGTCCTGGAAACAGAGATCTGCCGGCTGGAGGAGAGTGGTGGGAGCGGTTTTGGCCGCTCTTCCCAGACGACCCGGAGTGCGACCCAAGGTAGCCCACTGTGACCACCCCATGACACGATAACTGATGTTGTATTATTTGGGCCAAATAAGCCATCGTGGGCTAAAAAAGCTCCTGACAGATGACACGATAACCCACGAAGGGTTAATCAATCCACTCTCTTAAATAACCCATGGTGGGTTATTGTGACGTCAGAATGCAGTCAAAGTCTAAACCATGGTTTAATTTGTTTTTAACTGTGCATATTTATTGTTTTTATACTGTATGTTTTTATCTGTACGCTGCTCTGAGATATTAACGATATAGGGCGGGATAGAATTGTTTTAAATAAATAAATAAATAAATAAATAAATAAATAAATAAATAACCACAGGCAGTTAGAGGTTGATTGTTCAGTTATGATTTTGGAACGGAAACTGCCTTGGTCGCCCTGTGGGATGACCTTTGCCGGGAGAGGAACAGGGGGAGTGCGACCCTGTTGATTCTCTTGGACCTTTCAGGGGCCTTTGATACCATCGACCTTGGTATCCTTCTGGAAAGGTTGCCTGGGTTGGGAGTTGGAGGCACTGTGTTGCAGTGGCTCTGCTCCTACTTGGAGGGCCAATTCCAGAAGGTGGTGGAAGTGGCTGTTCTGAATCAGTGCCTGACAACAGTAATGGACTGGAGGAGGGCCAAGAAACTGAGACTCAATCCAGACAAGACAGAGGTACTGTTAGCAGGTGGTTCACCTGTTCGGCTAGGTGGTGTTCACTCTGTTCTGGAGGGGGTTGCACTCCCCCCTAATGGATTGGGTTCCTAGTTTGGGGGTGCTCTTGGATCCAAAACTATCACTTGAGGCACAGGTGAACTCAGTGGCAAGGAGCATCTTTTATCAGCTTAGGCTGATATACCAACTGCGTCCTCATCTCGACAGAGATAGCCTTGCTACAGTTATCCATGCTCTGATAACCTCTGATCTGTGTTATACATGGGGCTGCCTTGGAAAAGTGTCCAGAAACTTCAACTGGTTTAAAACAGGGCAGGAGCTTTGCTAACAGGGACTGGCCAACGAGACCACATCACGCCAGTCCTTTTCCAGCTGCTAGGTCCGGGCCCGATCCAAAGTGCTGGTATTAACGTTCATAGCCCTTAACAGCTTGGGTCCAAGCTGTCTGAAGGAACGCCTCCTCCCATATGTACCTGCCACAACACTAAGATCATCCTCAGGGGTCCTTCTCCGTGAGCCCCTGCCAAAGGAAGTGAGGCAGGTGGCTACCAGGAGGGGCAGGGCCTTCTGTGCTGTGGCACCCCGGCTGAGGAATGAGCTCCCTAAAGAGGTTCGCCTGGCACCTACACTGTACTCTTTTAGACACCAGGTGAAGACCTTTTTATTCTCTCAGCATTTTAACAGCCTATTAACTGAATTTTAACTTTGCTGTTATGAATTTATATTTTAGATCTGTATTAATTTCTGCATTGCTGCTCAGTTTTCTCTGGTTGTGTTTTTATATTTTATACTATGCTTTTATATTGTTTGTTTTATATTTTGAATGCTTTTTTTGGTTTTAATTTTTCTAAACCATCCAGAGAGCTTCAAATATTGGGCAGTATAAAATGCAATAAATAAATAAATATTTTATTATAGTTTACTCTAAATCTATTATTATGTTAAGTACTTTGATAGTTTTATTAGAAAGCAGTATAAAACTCTGCATAATGAATAAGAAATTAATATATTGTCTCCTGTCTTTAGCAAAACAGACAGAAGAGAAGAGCCACTGACCTCCCTAGTCACCTCCGTGGCCCAAGCCTCTCCTAAGGAAGCCCAGCGAGTCTGTGAAGCAAAAAAGAGAAATAATTAAATCCAAAGGGATTTCGGACATCCACCGTGAATTCACCACCCATTTTGATGTAGATCTTCAGGAAAAGTCCCTCGTGGGGGGGGGAGGATCTCTTGGATGCTGCTGGCGCTAGAATATGACTGGAGAGACTTGCCCGCCTCTGCCTTAGTCAGCTGCCACGCCACCACCAATCCCGCCCCTGCTCATGCCACTGCGTGAGCTTCTTAGTGACCTGGTTGCACCCAAAGACGCTGGGCCCAGTGGGTGGAGAGGCAGTGGAGAGTCCTCTGGACTCCTGGACCCAGTCAGGCACCCGTAACAACCTACACTAGAATGTCCCCAACCATGGTCTTGCTCCTTCGCTGACTCCCTCCCTCCGCCGTCCACCAGCAATGTCAGATCTGTAGGAGACTTACGTCCAGGGCTTTCAACGCCTCTGCGACTGCCTCTTCCCAGGCACTGCTCGGTACAGATGTTTCCTGGAAAAATTCAGTCAACAGATCACTCAGTCAACAGATCAATGGGAAGGATGAGACAACAGTCAACAGCACCTCCATCTCCCCTGGGTTCAACCTCAGCTTGTTCACCCTCATCCAGCCACTTACCGTATTAATCTCACCAATACGCCACAAAAATGAAAGAAGAGCGCAAGGCGTAACACGCTGCGAATTTCCAACAATATCCTTTCAGGGGCCCAGGGACATCTAAATCCCAGCTCACCATCTCCTCCCAATAACACCACCGGGCAGCAAAACAGACAACACAGAACGGCCACTGACCTCACTTCCCACAGCCACGAGCAGACTTTGCCACCTCGAAACCACATGTTTCTGTGAAACAAAAAGAGCCATAAAAGGGTGTCTGAAGGGGAGGCAGAAGATCAAACTTTTATGAAATCTACGCTGAATTCACTTTGCATTCAGCTGCACATGTTGGGAAATGCCCCCGAGGAAAAGGAAGCATCTCTTGGATGCTCTTGGCACAACAGAGGCCACATTCACGGCCTCGTTCCTTGTTCCTTCCCTGGCTCCTCGCTCCACCCTCCATCAGGAACATTAGACCTGAAGAAGAATTACTTCTAAGGCTTCCAGGGCTGCAGCTATTTGGTGGGACAGTTCTTTGGATGGTATCATTGGTTCCTGAGCAGGCGACAAAAAGGTTCAGTCAGTGGGAGGCTCTGCTTTGCTCGAATTTCTTCCGGTAGTGTCTTCTTCTCAACCCACCCTTTGTTTGTACGTCAAGGTTAGGGAACAACAGCCCTGAGGGCCACCAGCGCTGCCAAACCTCAGGGTGAACTTACTGAGATTGAGCGCAAGTTGCACCTACCACACATTCTTGATGTCGTTCTGCTTTTCTGGTGTATACACACACACAGACATATATATACACACACATATATAATGACATTGATGTTCTGCCTTTCCTCCCCATTACCCCCACATCAATCCTGTGAGGAAGGTTAGGCTGAGAGGTAGTGACTGACCCAGATCTTCCAAAGAGATCAGCAGTGGAACGGAGCCCCCAAATGAGAAAGAGGAAGGAGGCAACGTTTAGGGTTCCAGTGAAACCTGATATCAATGGGGAGGAGGAGACAGAGCTTATTGAACCATACCCTTCTGTTAAATTTAGAATTTGTAAAGCCGTAACTATATAAATGTATAAACTGGGTGCATCATGCTGCCTTCCCACTATCCCCACAGGGCAGCAAGACATGGAACAGGGAGACGCCACACTTACTTTGACTACCACAGGGGTTGGCTGGCCTTTGGCCAGGCATGCGTTCTGTGAAGCAAAAATAAACAAACAATGGCAAGGTCTGATGATAACTGTGACAAATGTGTCAGGTGGTATTTATTTATTATAGGCAAAGTTGTCTTGAAGGAGTTTAATAGAGCTTCCACAGTTTTCTTTCCTCTCCTCAGCCCATTTTACCTTTAAAATGTGTGAGTAAGTTACAACTGTGGGGTAGGGTCTGCTCATTGAGCCTAAACCTGTGAAGTAGTTTCGTCTCGCCCATGATCCCCCAGTTACATTCTCCCCTGAGTGAGGAGTTGAACTTTGGGGTCACTTAATAATAGGGGGGCCATATTTTGGAAACCAAAGAGGAGGACAAATGGCCGGCCCAAGAGGGTGTGACCACCAACATGTCCAGTCCCCAAAGGGCTTGACCACCAACTGAGTAACCAATCGAGAGCGCACAAGAAAAGCCTCATGTTGCAATGCTCTCAAGCCCACAAAGAAACCTGATCACCCCCACAAAAGGCTTGGGAAGAAGAGCCCTGGAGTTCTCTCTTTCCATTCTTACTGGTCCCCAAGGAAGTTTAAACCGCAACCCATGCCGTCCTCCCATTAACAGCCTTTGGCAGCAAAACACGGAAGACGGAAGAGGCACTAACCTTGCCTGCTGCTGTGGTGAGGCGATTCTGATGGGGATTCTGTGAAGGAAAAACACACAAACCATGTCAGTGTCTGAGGGAAAGGGAGAAGAGTACCTGGCAAAGAAATCCACAATGAATTTAACCTGCATACTGCTTCAGAAAGAATGACAAAACCGCAGACATTTATTTACCGATATCCCACATTTTCTTGAAGAGGATCAATAGGGCTTCCATGGTTCTGTTCCCCGCCACAATTCATCCTTAAAAGTGTGAATATCTTACAACTGTGTGATGTAGGTCATGCTGAGAGAGCCTAACCAAGTCAGCTAGCTTAGCCTGGCCTGTGGTCGCCCAGTTCGGTTCTCCCCTGAGTGAGGAGGTTAACTTGGCCCTCCCTTGATATTCATTGATTCACCCATTCTCTCATTCCATTTCTGTACTGCCCCAATAGCCTAGGCTCTCTGGGTGGTTTACAAAGACCAAAGACCCTTAAAACACAATATTATACACAGAGTAATATAAAGAAAATCATTTACATACAAACACATCAATAGATAGCACACAAGTAGTAATAGGAGGGGTACCACCAATCAAACAAAAAGTGACAGGTCAGTGGGGTTGTGACTGTGGGATTGTGGAAAACTGATGACGAACAACTTAGAGCCACCTACTTCTTTTTTTGTTTAGAGCAGCCCTTCCCCAACCTGGTGCCCTCCAAAGGTGTTGGACTACGACGATCCATCATTGCAAGTCAGTATGTCCTATGGTCAGGAATGCTGGGACAGCAGGATGGGGAACGTAGGGCGGCGGCTCCAGGCAAGCCCCCCCCTACCCCCCCCCCACTTACCTGCTCTGTTGTCGCTGGGCCCGGGCTTGAACCGAGCGCCCTGGTGCATCCAGAAGCAAGGCCACACCTGCAGCCTTGCTTCTGGGTGGACCCAGGGGCTCTCTTCAAGCCTGGGCCAGGCGACGACGGAGCAGATAAGAACCCCCCTTCCCCACCTGGCCCCTTACCTGGACCTGCCGCCACCACTGCACAAAGTGTGGCAGCTCCAGGCAACCCCCCTCCTGCCTGGCCCCTTACCTGGAGCCGCCACTGCACGAACTGTTGGGGTGGCAGCTCCAGGCAAGCCCCCCCCGCACCCCACCACTTTCCTTCTCCGTCAAGGCCTGGCCTGTGCTTGAATCGAGCCCCCGAGTCCACCCAGAAGCAAGGCTGCAGGTGCGGACTTGCTTCCGGGCGGACCAGGGCGCTCGATCCAAGCCCGGGCCCAGTGACGACGGAGCAGGTAAGTGGGGTGGGCTGGGGTGGGGGCTTGCCAAGAGCTAGCGCCGCAGTTCGCACAGCAGCGGCAGCGGGTCCAGGTGAGGGCCCAGGCGGGAGGGGGGTTCTTACCTGCTCCGTCCTTGCAGTCCAACACCTTTGGAGGGCACCGGGTTGGGGAAGAGCTGCTCTAAACAAAAAAAGAAGTAGGCGGCTCTAAGCTGTTCGTCATCCGTTTTCCACAACGCCACAGTCACCTCTGCATATCCTAATCTCCATCCTGTCCTCATGGTTTATCTGCTTTGGCAGAATGAGAATTTCACTGGGACTTTCTGCCTCCTTATGGAGGATGTGGCGTTAAGGTTGGTGAGCCTTAACTCCCAATTTCCCCGCGTTTTGGTGCTTGATGGAAAAGTGTACGTACTTAACGTTGTTTCATAAACCGTAGGTTTTTGTTTTTTGAATTTCATGACTTTTTGTAAAGGATGACCAGAGCCCTGCCCTCTTTTAAATGTGGTCACTGTAGTATAGCTCCTGCAGCTTTAACTGTTGTGATGAAGAGGGAATTTCACCAGGTTCTACATATAAACAAATGACACCTGCTGAAATTCCCTTTTCTAGGCAACTGTTAAAGATACAGGAGCGCTGTCCTCCGTTCCATATGGCTAGGGTGACTATATAAAAGGAGGACTGGGCTCCTGTACCTTTAACAGTTTCTTACGGACTTTTTTCACGCCCAAGAAGCAGAGGTGGGGGGTGGACACTTAGAAAACTGTTTCTTTATACAATTTAATAAAAAGCAACAAACCAAGGTGTCATCTTAAAGTTAACCAAATAGTACTTCTTCACCATGGCTAGGCAAAGTATACGTCCAAATGCAAAGAAAAGGAAACTGGAAACATGATTTTGGAGAACTAAGATGCTAAAACAATTAGCACTTACAATTTGCAAACACTGAAACACAAAGACAAGCAAAAAAGGGGGTGTGAGTGGACAAAACGCCGATAGACGTTGTGTGATTTGCAATCGCACAAGAAGGCAAGTCAAATTCCCACTCTGAACGCTGTGTTAGGGTGACCATATGGAAAGGAGGACAGGGCTCCTGTACCTTTAACAGTTCCATAGAAAAGGGAATTTCAGCACATGCCCTGTGTATGCATGCAGCCACTGGTGGAATTCCCTCTTCATCACAACAGTTAAAGCTGCAGGCGCTATACTAGAGTGACCAGACACAAAGGAGGACAGCGCTCCTGCAGCTGTAACTGTTGTGATGAAGAGGGAATTCCACCAGTGGCTGCATGCATACAAACGACATGTGCTGAAATTTCCTTTTCAATACAACTATTAAAGATGCAGGAGCCCTGTCCTCCTTTCCATATGGTCACCCTAGCTGTGTTCACCATGCCTGGATCAACCCCCGCAAAGATACTTTGTAACTAAACAAAACGACAATTCTCCTGCTGCAGCTTTTACCTGTGTTTTCTCAAAAGTGTGTGCTTTTGTGTGTGTGTGTGTGTAGTGCTTAAGGAGGCGCACACTCTGTCTCCCAAGCTGTTGAACTTTGAAACTGATGTTTTTTGTCAATGAATACTCAGTTGCTCTTTGCAGATGTTGGGGGTGGGGAAACGTAGGCCTTTCCTAAATTCTGTGTTAGGCTTTCCTCCTCATCCCTCATTTATCCTTCATCTGTTGCGCTGGGGGTAATACATGTTTGCTACCATACATTGGTGAAATTCCCTTCTCGGCGCATTTACAAACTTATCCCACAACTATGGGATGCACCTATTAAAGATACAGAAACATTAGATTATACCTGTCCACATTTGGAATTTTCAGTCGTGGGATAAGTTTGTAAATGCACTGAAAAGGGAATCTCACCTATGGACATGGGTTCAGTTAATGGGCTGGAGCTGCTCCCCTGGCTCCTCCAGGCATCGAAGGTCCCATTCCTGAGGGGGGCCGCTGAGATTCATTTTGAATATGTACTTACCGACTAGTTGTTTTTATGGCATGTTGCATGTAAGGTAAGGGCATCTTCCTAGGTCTGGGAATTGGGACTTCCTACCTGACTTTTCCTCCCACCTCTACAGGAAAGTTCAGAGCTTTGGGAGACTTACACGCAACTGATGTTCTTGCGCCACCATGAAATCCCACAGCAGCCGCCTTGCTGGGTAGCTGGTCACACCCAGGTCCTGCAAGAGAAAGATGGACAACAGGTCAACAACTGGCGGATCCAATCCAGGATGACTGAGAACGTGTCGACGTTTTAGGGGAGATCCAGGGCGGGCAGAAGGGAGACAACACACTCAGCATCGCCTAACAGATTAGGGTAGCGCTTCAGAGATCAGGCAGATGCCTTCAGCTTTATCTGTGTAAAACACACTTCTGTGAAAGTGGAATTCCATTTTTAAAAAAGAAAAGAGCGTGGATCACGCAAGTCAGCCCACTTGTGGCATTGAGAAAAGACAGGGGGGGAGGCAGAGCGTGGTCTACCTGGGGGAGACTGGCCTGTTTCCAGTGGACCACAGAGGGCTTGGCAGCGCTTCTGACTCCTGTAATTCAGGCTGCACTTGCTGGGCCCAGGGTGTACGCATTTCGTTCAGTCTTTCTGCCTGTGTTTTGCATGTTGTCAGGTGTCTTTCGTTCCATCATCCACTCATTGAAAAAATCAATACTTTTTTTAAGGAAGTCCAAGAATTCCATCCCATTTACACTAATGCCCGTTAGCATAGATCTAATAAAGTGCATTAGTGATGCCTATTTGTGCAAGTGTGATTTGGTGCAAATCCCCACAAAAAGAAAAAGTGGTTTGAAAAAGGCAGTCCAGAATTATGCACACTGGAATTCTAACTTGACAAGACTTCAGTCGACCACAAAAGGGGGCCAAACCGTAATGAATTGAGGCCACCCCTGTTTGGGACATCTCCATCTGCAGGTGCCAGAATGAAAGATAAGGCAGGCCTTGCTCGATTTACTCTTTTGAATTGAAGAATCGTTCATTATGACCTAGCTACATGTGTGGAGTCTTCTTCTATTTATTCTGTAGCCCAGATTAATTTCATTAGTGGGCATCCCATAACTCCTGTCTAGTGAAACACCTCTGAAATAAAGGCGGTGGAGTCCCTAGTACAGCTGTGGGGGAAAGGAAATATCCCAACTCAATGGTGTCATCTTTAATAAGTTGACAGCCCACCTTTTAGTACATTTCTTCGTTCTCTCCTGCAGAAAACGAAGATAAGTTTGGTGATTTTATATGAGCGATGGCAAAAGAGCTGCGGCCAGGGGCATGCGATTAACTTCTGGCATGAAAGAGGTGTCATCGAAATAGGGCTCTTCCCTCCTGCCCCAGGACGTGCCCTGCCTTCCCCCCTGCAAAGCTGCCCCAATTTTGTCTTCACTTGTGGCAGAACCCCCTAACCCATGAAATCTCCTCCAGTGCCTGTGGGAGAAGCAAAGCCCCCGATTCCCCGCTGGCCCTCTCTCTCCAGAGCCACCAGCTGACACTTCCCAAGATGGGACCCTAAATTGTTGTTAAGATGTGAGACAGAAGATGAACAAGTAAAAGACTGTATGACAAAACGGGCACAAAATATTGGGCATAATATCTTAATGGAAGAATGGGAAAATATGTGGGGAAAGGGTTTAAAATTTACACAATGTGCAAATCTTCAAGAGAATTTGTATAAGATGATGTACAGATCGTATATGTCACCTGTAAAATTAGCTAAAATGTTTAAAGGGGCTTCAAGTAAATGTTGGAAATGTAAAAAAGAAGAAGGAACCTTTTATCGTCTTTGGTGGACTTGTAAAAAAGCCAAGACCTTTTGGACTCAAATCCCTCCTTAATCCAAAAAACATTAAAGAAATGAAACCAGAAGCTTTCTTACTTGCAGTAATGGACAAACAAATAAAAGAGAAGGGGGAAATGCTTTTTCGTATTGGGTGACGGCAGCAAGATTGCTATTCGCACAGAACTGGAAAAATGAAATAACACCAAAAATGAATGCATTGATGTTGAAGATGTTGGAACTTGCAGAGATGGAAAAACTTACAGCGATGTGGGGAAAGGGAGGAAAGAAGCATAACTCTGTGAATCCAATGTAGGAGATTTTAATAAATTATAAGATCATAAGAAAAATTGAATTGGATATATAAAGGGTGATGAAGAAATTAATCAGCATTTTTGGCATGAAGAGGGCAAAAGAAAAATATACTTTAACCTCACCCTTAAGTGTTTTGAGTGTAATTGTAGTGGTTATATGTATACCCTTGTTTGTATGTACCATGTGGGATGTTTGCTTAGCTGCTGTTGGGAAAAAATAAAAAAATTAAACCACCAAGATGGAACCCTTCTTACCTTGCGCCACGTTGGGTTGATGATGCTCATCGTGAGCAGCGGTGGGTGGAAGACGGTGTGGGGAGGGGGAAGGGGGTCGGCTCTCTGGGATGGGGGGAAGGGAGGGGAGGGAAGGGAAGGCTAAACTATTAACAATTAAGTTCTCAACTAATAACCTATCCAAATATTAAACGTTAACTTTAAAATTACAAAGAAAAATGAACAATAAATGCTGATAGCACTAAAAACACTATAAACAGCCACACTCCCACACCAATCCGCCACACTCCCACACGAATCCTCCACACTCTCTCAAGACACCAACGGTCTCTCGGGGTTGGAATCCTGCGTCACCACGGCTGCTAGAACTCCGGCATTGTGGAGAATCCGGCTCTGGACTGGATGGGATTTTGATATAGGCAGTGACCACCATGGGCAACCACAGGGGGGTGAAGGGGGCCTTCTACCCCACCCCACCCTCACCCCCCACTGACCCATGAGCCATAATCCTAGCCATGGATCCTTTGAGTTGCAATAGAAAGGAAGGTTTAAAGCACTTGTTGTGAGAGATCAATGGGTTTTCTGCCTAAATGTATTGTTTTGATTATTCCTCGTCTCTATTATACGATATATCTGACATGATTAATTGGAATGTTTGGTCTAATGGCTTAATACTGCAATTTTCATCCTTCTGTTAGAAGCCCTGATGTTGCCAAAATAATTGGCTAATTTTTCTGTAATTCACATTCCAACACTTCTATAAGAATTTCAGGGAACTCTACGTTGAAGGAAATGTAACCAAAAGAACTGACCTTGGTGCGATAGATGATAGATGAATATAAGGGAGAGGGGGAAAAGTCTAAATCAATAGGTGCCCTAGAAGGAAACTAGGGGGCTGTCTAGACGTCTTCTTTGCCCCTTGGTGGCTGTGCAGTGGTGCTGCATTGATTATTCAACGCAGTCCCCAACATCACAAGCACAGCAACCCTTTGCGACAGCAGTAATTGGTGATCATTTCTTCAGCACTGCTAAGGTGATGGTGTTAATATCTGCAGGAGCCCCTATGCAGACCTGAATGAATGGAATTCAGCTGCCTGATGAGCGAGTCCAGGAACTGCTATCTGAGGGTGACACTTCATTCAGCGGATGAAGTGCATCTGGAAGCCCACGTTTCTTATGCTATACAACACTTGTTTCTCTTTCAGGGGGCCCAAGACTCCTTGCAACAGGAATCTGGTTGAATGTCAACCTGTATCTTCCTTTTCATACAATTCTACTACTTTTTACTTATTTACATATTTAGCATTAAACACCTGTCATTTGCATTTCATCATAAGACCTCTTATATTGTCTTAAGACAGATGGATTAGTCTTGTCAGAATCAGCTGTTTCCAACAAATCCATTGAATAGGATAAAGAATAGAATAAATCCAGGAGACGAGGTCTATAGCCAGTTGGATTTTCTCGTCTCCCCCCATTTTATCTATGGGGACCAATATTGCCCCCTCCACTCTGCTGGGACTTTTCAGGAACACTTCAGTGCAAATAAAGCGTGATGCCAGTACTGGTGCCCACCATTCAACAACGACCTTTAATTAAGGGGCGTTGGGGATACGCTGGGCTGCGTTGCTTTTCACTGGCACAATGAGTGACTTAATTCCATCCGCTATCACAGACGGCCATTGGCCAGCAATGGAAGGAGCAAGTCAGTCCATTCAAAATCCTTGGACTGTTGCTCCCCAAAGTCCTCCCACGTTGTTCGTGTAACACGGCAGTCCAGTTCTTGTGAGGAATGACCCTCCCTATCGGTCACCGCCTTCCAGAGGGTTGTGAGTTCACGAGCAATGCTCCTGCTGACTCCTTCCAGCCTTCCTTAATAAAAGCCGCCGCCTCCTCCTTTTTTATCATTTTATAAATCATTATTACTTATGTCTAAAAGAGGGCAGGGATATTTACTTGATTGGCATTCTGAACCAGCTTAAACCACTTCCGAAGGCATTGAGGCAGTGTGGTGTAGCGGCTAGAGTGTTGGGCTGGGACTCAGGAGATCTGGTTTCCCCACTCAGGCATGAAACTCACAGGCTAAGTTTGGGCCAGTCCCTGACTCTCAACCTGACCTACCTCACAGGGTTGTTGTGAGGATAAAATGGAGAGGAGGAGGAGGACTATGTGAGCTGCCTTGGGTTCTTTGCAAGAGGAAGAAAGGTGGAATAATAATAATAATAATAATAATAATAAATAATTTTTTTGCCCGGTTTGAATGGATTCAATCCTATGCCTTTTTTTAAGCAGTTCAAAGTCATGTTAAGACACCATCCTATCCGTTCCAGCCTCGATGGTCGGAAGCCTCTGAATGTGGAAGCTCACAAGTATCCCATGGAGAGCCAGAGACATGGCGGGAGTAATTTCCGCCTCCCTCTCCTCCCTCTCTGCCCTTTCATGAGATCGGCTTGTTTGCCCGTCTAGCTGGGACGCTTTGGAGGGGGTGGGAAGGAGGCTGGAAAAGCCTCAGGTAACCTCCATCCTGACCTCCCCAATCCCCTCCCCTCTGCCCCGCCCACTGGGGGAGTTCCTGACCTCGGAGAGGCATCAGTCATGGTTCTTTCTGTGTTGGCTGCAAGGAGGAGGGAGGGGGGGCAGAGGATTGATTCCAGATCTGAGGTCAGAGCGCTGCCTTCCATGATCCTGGAATCCTCAGTCTCCTGTGGCCCCCCAGACACTGTCTAGGGAGCATAGAATTGTTCCCTTACACTACTGCTTTGTAACCATTTAAAACGGTATTGACAACTGATGGGGCCCAGGACATGCTCCATATACCATTTTCAAACCGCCTTCAAAGTGTCATTCCCTGCTCGGTGTAGATCTGGCCTGAGGCTGAAATGGTGATTTACAACAACCCTGCAATGCAGTCCAGGGTTCTAAAGAGTATTCAGAGTCATTAATGGCCAGCAGGCAGTACAGCTGCCACTAATAGCACAGGCGGTAGGAGCCTGCACAAGTTCAGGAGAGGCCCGAGGCCCAGTGATGGCATCCCAGAATCAGGCCTACATTCCTATGTTAGCCCTCCTCCAGTCGTACCATGATGGGCATAACTCAGGGGAATTGCACACCCACCGCCCCTCTTTTGTGGGGGTTGCAGCTGCATGCCGGTCGCAAAATGATGAGACATCTGACTTTCCCACAAGGCAAAGCCGCAGTTCTAGATGCCATCACAAACTGCCTGAATGTGACTCAACTGGTGTAGCCTGAACAATTCAGGGGATGAACCCATGTGCTTCAAATTTGGTATACCTAAATCCCTACTTAGGACCTAGCATGGTGCTAATTTTTATGTTTGTTTAAGTAATTTCCTTCCCTTTTGGGAAAACTTCTCAAGCCTCTAGTCCTCAACGAGGTAAGAGAATTTTAAAAAAACCTCCTAAAAATCTGGGGATGAACCCATATGCTTCAAACATGGCATACCTACAGCCCTGCTTAGGACCTACAATGGTGCTAATTATTATGCCTGTACCTGTAATTTCATTTCTTTTTTGGTAAATTTTCAAGCTTCTTGTTCTCAACGAGGGTTGAGAATTTTAAAGAACTCCTAAAAATCAAGCAATGAACCCATCTGCTTCAAACGTAGCATACCTAAATCTCTACTTAGGACCTACCATAGTGCCAAGTTACATGTCTGTACCTTTAAAAATGGCAGTGTATTTTTAAAAAAATAATTTTAAAAACTCAAACTTTTAAAAATTCCTAAAAATCAGAGGATGAACAAATAGGCTTCAAACCTGGCATGCCTAAACCCCTACTGAAGCTCTACCATGGTGCTAATTTGTTTGTTTGTTTCTGTAATTTCATTTCTTTTTTAGGAAACTTCCTTCTCAAGCTTCTAGTCCTCAACGAGGTTTGAGAATTTTAAAGAACTCCTAAAAATCTGGGGATAAACCGATATGCTTCAAACTTGGCATACCTAAATCCCTACTAAAGACCTACAATGTTGCCAAGTTACATGTCTTTACCTCTAAAAATAACAGCGTATTTAAACATTTTTTTTAAAAAAACTCAATTTTTAAAAAAATCCTGAAAATCAGGGGATGACTCCATATGCTTCAAACTTGGCATGCCTAACGCCCTACATAGGACCTACCATGGTGCTAATTTTTATGTTTGTTTCAGTAATTTCCTTCCCTTTTGGGGGAAACTTCTTAAGCCTCTAGTCCTCAACGAGGTTGGAGAATTAAAAAAAACTCCTAAAAAACTGGGGATGAACCCATATGCGTCTAACCTGGCATACCTAAAGCCCTGCTAAAGATCTAGCATGTTGCCAAGTTACATGTCTTCACCTTTAAAAATGACAGAGCATTTAAATTTTTTATAAAAACCAAAACTTTCACTCAAAAAAAAAATTCCTAAAAATCAGAGGCTGAACCCATAGGCTTCAAACCTGGCATGCCTAAACCCCTACTGAAGCACTACCATGGTGCTAATTTTTGTGTCTGTATCTGTAATTCCATTTCTTTTTTGTGAAACTTCCTTCCCAAGCTTCTAGTCCTCAACAAGGTTTGAGATTTTTTAAAAACTCCCAAAAATCAGGCGATGAACCCATATGCTTCAAACTTGGCATTATGGAACATGGTTAGCAGCACTAACCATGGCTAAAAGTGTCATCTGACACATGTCTGTGGTTAACATGCTGAAATAATAGAGCCTCAAGTATAGAGTGGCCAAAATTGCCATGGCTGCTCTATACTGCGGGCAATTTCACTGCTCCAGACGGCTGCTTTGCCTAAGCGTCTGCAGAGGCCACCATTTTGCATAGTCGGCAAAGATTTTGATGCAGTTACGTCTGATTGAACAGGCGCGTGTTAAACTCACATTTACTTCCTCATTGCCCGGCACTTCTTCCCTTTGTTGTGTCATGATATCGACGTCGCTTGTTGATGATGCGTCCCGTTCGCTTGCTTTGGCCCGCTCATTCCCATGGCCGACACACTCAAAATGGCCGCTGGAGCTGTACTATAAAGAGGAGTCACCAACATGGCGGATGGCATTAGCCGGCACAGCAGACACACTCAAAATGGCCGCGAGCATGACAGGCCATGAGCCACTAGAGGAACGGAGGATTTCCCCGTGAAAACGTACATTTACGTGCTAGTCCACGCAAAAATGGCTGGCGCTACTGCATGGGCTCCTAATGCACAGACTTCCGGGATATGGGGCGGAGCAGTTGGAGGACTCAGGTGCTCCACGCACCTAGTGTGACCGTATGGAAAGGAGGACAGGGCTCCTGTATCTTTAACAGTTGCCTAGAAAAGGGAATTTCAGCAGGTGTCATTTGTATATATGGAGAACCTGGTGAAATTCCCTCTTCATCACCACAGTTAAACATGCAGGAGCTATACTAGACTGAGCAGATTTAAAAGAGGGCAGGGCTCCTGCAGCTTTAACTGTTGTGATCAAGAGGTTCTCCATATATACGAATGACACCTGCTGACATTCCCTTTTCTAGGCAACTGTTAAAGATACAGGAGCCCTGTCCTCCTTTTCATAGGGTCACCCTATCCAATGGACACTTACCCAGTACTGGAAATCCCAGTAGGGGATTATATAGAATCATAGAATAGCAGAGTTGCAAGGGGCCCACAAGGCCATCGAGTCCAACCCCCTGCTCAATGCAGGAATCCACCCTAAAGCATCCCTGGCAGGTGGTTGTCCTTTACTCAAAAGTAAATCCCATTGATTTCAACTGCTAATTTGACCTGCTGCCCCTTGGTCTGTGCTTGGAGGGGAGAGAAACAGAGGGAAGGGGGCTGGAAAGATTTCCCCTTTTTCTGCGCCCTTTTCCTAAGCATAGTTCAAGGGGCAGCGTGTAGCAATTGAAATCAATGGGATTTGCAGCAGCAACCCTCACCCACATATATACAAATTAAGTACACTGGACCTCCAGGGAAGAATGGAAGGTGAGGGGGGAGAGACTCTTTAGATCTGTGTGTGTGTTTAACTGCAAAGGAACACGTTCCTCCGTAGGTCCAGAACAGTCTCTTCAAAGGCTGGTCAGTTTCAGGCGCGGATTGAGAGACTAGCTCTGGTGCCAATAAAAGTGATTAAAATCTTTATAAATTCTCATCTGTGTCCAGAATGTTCGATGTTTCGGATTAATAATACTCCTTCCTCAGGAGCTGACACTGGAAACCTTATTCTTATATGTTAAATATTTTCTGGAGCCTTTTTCCTTTTTGAGCGTTCGCCTGAACTGCCTCTAATCAAAGAATTCCGGCTCGTAGCACTTTTATCTGCACCAGAGCTAGTCTCTCAATCCGCCCCTGGTCAGTTTCACCCAAAATGTCTTGTCAGTTTCAAGCGAAGTTCTTTGGCTGCTTCTGAATCAGTGTCCCTGTTGTATAGAGATAAAAGATTTCCTCACCTCTCAGTCCATAGGAGTGGATTATGCCATTGCCTGCCCTTGTTCAAAACTCTACCTAGGGAAAACAACAAGGCAATTGAAGACTAGTATAGGGGAATATCTTTATAATTTGAGTCATAACAAAATTGAAGCCCCGCTAGTATAGGGTGACCATATGGAAAGGAGGACAGGGCTCCTGTATTTTTAACAGTTGCATTGAAAAGGGAATTTCAGCAGGTGTCATTTGTATATATGGGGAACCTGGTGAAATTTCTTCTTCATCACAACAGTTAAAGTTGCAGGTGCCCTGCCTGCTTTTAAATCTGGTCACTCTAGCATAGCTCCTGCACCTTTAATTGCTGTGATGAAAAGGAAATTTCACCAGGTTCTCCATATACACAAATGATACCTGCTGAAATTCCCTTTTCTATGCAACTGTTAAAGATACAGGAGCCCTGTCCTCCTTTTCATATGGTCACCCTACGCTAGTAACATTCACCAGAATCTATCCTGTTGTGGGCCATTGAAAAAACTAGAGGAAGTGAAGCCACTCTTAGCAGGAGAGAACTCTATTGGATTCTATCTCTGAAGTCCCTCACTCCAGGAGGGCTCAATGATACTTTAGAATTAATTGCACACAATTAATCACTGTTAACTTACCGTTGACCCTTTGATCACCATTCAGGGTTAAATCACACCATCACGACTCAGCTGAACACTATAAAATCAACCCGCACCTTCCCTAATGCATCAGGGCTTGTTCACACACACACACACACACCCCAAAAAATTCCGTTCTGATAGCAGGACTCACAACAAATGCTGAGGCTTTTTAATCAAGCGAATTGTGTTTGCAGTATTGCAGCTTGCCCGTCTGTTTTCTTATAACAGGTCGCTCAAAATATGTATATGTAATGGGTATTGTTAATCTTGTTGCTAGATTTTGCTGTATAACTAATTAGATTCTTTGAGTTGACTGTATGTTATGGTCTTAACAGCTATCGATGCAGTTTGAAAAAAGGACTAGAATGTATTACATGTTTGAAAAAGAGCATTTTATGACTTTTAATTTGTTGTGTATTACCTTTTAAAAATACACTACATGTATAGTATGGAAGCGTTCTCCGTGGGGGTGGGGATCCTGCATCTCCCCACCTTTTTCTTTTCTTTTTTAACAATGGGGGGTCCAGTTTTTATTGGGAGCCCCCACATGGGAAAGGAGGACTTAATCCTCTCAGTAACTGTGATTTGCCTCTCAATTCCTCTGCCATTGGAGGTCCTGGTGCTGCATTTGAAGTCTCCTCCTCCCTACACTGGGAGTTGAGATGGTCACTTGCTACCTCGCTTTGCTCCCCCACCCCAGACACCCACCCCGTTTCCCCCCCCTTTTTTAAATTGCAAAAATTAAGACTGAAATCCTCAGCATAGAATGGTGCACCCTTGAAAGATCAGGACAGCAGCTTGTGGATACTCCTGGACCATACCTGCTCAGGTGATGGTTGGCCAGGTGTGCTTTTCCTCAGCATGGAGTACTGCACCCATAGAACGGTGCACTCAGCATAGAATGGTGCACCCTTGAAAGATCAGGACAGCAGCTTGGGGATACTCCTGGACCATACCTGCTCAGGTGATGGTTGGCCAGGTGTGCTTTTCCTCAGCATGGAGTACTGCACCCATAGAATGGTGCACTCAGCATAGAATGGTGCACCCTTGAAAGATCAGGACAGCAGCTTGGGGATACTCCTGGACCATACCTGCTCAGGTAATAGTTGTGGCCAGGTGTGCTTTTCCCTGGAATGGAATGGTGCACCCATCCCTGGTTCAGTTGGACCTCACCGTAATGCTTCGTGCATGGTGAACATCATGACTGGACTACTCTAACATGTCTGTAATCACTGGCGTTGTAAGAGACTTTACGAAATGGTGCTCTCCGGAAGGGGATATAGGACCCTGGGAATTGCACCTTCTCCAGAGACTATCCCCCCAATGGATGGGGAAATCAAACCAAAATCACACTGTTTTCTTTACAGCAAGGGAGGAGGTGGGAAAGGAGGGAGTAGCTGAGCCATCTCAGTTCCTGAATTCTATCTTCGATTGGTCTTTGGACCTTAAAGGAAACTGTAATATATGTTATGTGTTGGCACCTAGGGGCAACGTAGCAACAGTGTTTGTCTTAGAGTAGTTGGAACTGAGCTTGCTCCAGGCCTGATTTCCGATCTACATGCTGATAGGAGAAACTAAAGGGAGAGGAGTGTACTTTGGTTCAGTTTAATTTCTGCCTTGGCAAATGTGAGCCGGTCTTGAGGCAAAACCTCCAAATTTTAATAAGAGACATTATTGTAGTTACAACTAGGTCTGTGCAAGCCTCGGGCCTCAGAATTTGAAATCCAAATTACGATGGTCATTTCGTAAGGGATCTGTTATTTTATCACGGAACCACCATTTCAATGCATAGTCCTAGGCCTCCTTAAAGAAGAAACCGCCTACGACTTTTGTATATCGCCCAGAGAGCTTCGGCTATGGGGCAGGATAGAAATGTAATAAATGAAATAAATAAATAAATAAATAAACAAATAAATGAAAAACTCCCAGCATACATTGCCTGGGAGGGCTGAGCCTACCAGAGCCCAGGGTCAGTGGGCACTCACGTCCTCCCTGCTGCCGCTGCAATCGCCCACTCACAAGCGTGATCGCCCACTCCCTGACATGGTCCAGGACACTCCAGTTCCTGGAGGAGTTCTCGTGTGTTCTGCAGGCACCCCACAGCAGACTGCTTCTCCCAAAAGCCGAAGCAGGCGTCTGCGTGGTGCCCGTGGAACACATGAGGTCCCCTCCAGGAACTGGAGTATCCTGGGGCGGATCCACACGTCGTTCCGAAATCGCTTGCTTGCGTCTGGAGTGCGCCCCGAAGCTCATCGGTGCACACAGGCGTCCTTTCAAAGCGCCTTTTCCCGGCTTTTGGGCGCTGTTATTTAGTCCGTCTTAGGTCAGTTTAAGGCGTCCCTTCTTCCAAGGTGTGAATCAATTAGTCGCTCTTTCCTCCCTGCCCCGCCCCACCCACCAGACTTACTTTGTTGCCTTTTGACTTCCTCTCCTCTTCCGATAATATTTCTTGTCCGAACAACACCATCCATCTTTAATCTGTAATCATCAACTTTTCCGCGTGCGAGGACAGGTGAGGTCGGTTCCATTTACCTCAGTCGTTTCCGCTTTTGGCTTTCTCATTTCTATTTTTTTTTAATTTGTTCTGATCTATGCGCATCAATGCATATTCGTTTAAAAGGCTCTTTACAGAGCGCTGGTTAGTATAGGCAAAGCCCCAAATCCGGCGCGAAAAGCAGCCTCCATTTTTCCTCTGCACCTTTCGCGCGAGGGAGGGGGCAGGTATCCATTCTCCTAAGCCTTCCCTCTTTCGCCATTCCCAGTTTTAATTTTTTTCTAGGGTTCTGAGTTATGCGCATAAGTGCATATATGTTTAATATTCTCCATACAGAGCGCAGCAGACTCTGTGTATCGTGTATAGGTGCACAGCACACGCAAGTGTGCTTTGAACTCTATGGGCAAGGGTCAATTCTGGCGCGAAAAGCAGCCATTTTTCCTATTCACCTTTCGCGCGAGGGAGGGGGAGGCGGCAGGTATCCATTACCCTCAGTCGCCATTCCCAGTTGTAATTCTTTTTTAATTTATTTATATTCCCCCTTTTCCCCCTTTACAGAGCGCCGGCTAGTATAGGCAAGCCCCAAATCTGGCGCGAGAAGCAGCCTCCATTTTTCCTCTTCGCATTTTTCCAGCGAGGGAGGGGGGTGGGTGCAGGTATACATTATCCTCAGTCGTTCACTCTTTTGGCTTTCTCATTTGTAATGTTACTAGTTTCTTTAGAAGAAAATGATGCTGTTTAAATGTCTAGATCTTGAAATGTAATTAATATTAAGTTTCTCCCCTCCACACACAAACCCACCCCGCCCCTACATAGATTATTGCAAGCTTTTGCATGCCTTTTTCATAAAATAACAGTGTTCCTTTTCTGCTGCTGAAGTTTACATGTATCTCTTAGAACTGATATTTCAGTTCAGGAACTTTACCTACTTTTGTATAGTTCTTCATATTTCAGGTAATGGTTTTATGAGGAGAGTTATTCCAAGTGCAATACTTTTAAAAGTTGCTTTATGTTTGGTCACATATTAAAAACCTACATTCTGTTAGCAATTCTGCTAAGTGATCATTGACCTAACATTAAAACCAAATCAAGGAGTTAACGAGTTTAAGCAAGAGTTATCTTTCTTAATTCATAATATTATAAATATTTTTATTCTTCATAATCCTTAGATCTGAGAATGGCAAGTGGCAGTAAGGGCCGAGGCACCTCATGGCGTCACCCAGAAATTCTCGATTTGCTTGTCGTATGGGGGGAAGAAAAACTTCAGGCGCAACTGAGGGCAACCCATCGGAACATTGATTCATTTGAAGTCATAGCACAGGAACTACAAAAGAGGGGGCACAACCGAACAGCTGTAGAGTGCAGGAGGAAAAGCAAAGCTATGAGACTTGAGTACCGCAGAGTCATCATGCACAATGCAAAGTCAGGGAACAATGCAACCACATGTCCCTACTTCTCACAGCTACACAGCATTCTCAGGGGTGAGGCTACAATGAGACCTAAGCGTGTAGTATCAAGTTTAGAAATTAGAAGGACCATGCCGTCATCAGGCAGCAGCAGCAGCTCATCCGGAAGTTCATCGAACATCAGTTATGGGTCCTCACAGGAAGAAGAAAATGTGCCTCTGGAAACGGTGAATACTGAAGACCTTTACAATGGTGAGTATTTTTTCCGTTAATATTATATTTCTCCCTTACCTACAGGAGAAGTGTGTATTAAGTATTGCTTTTTTTAACTTCTCACAGATGAACAGGTCAGCATGGATTCGGATCCAAATATGAGCTGCACAGTGACAGATCAAGAGCAAGCGCCGATTACTGTGGAGCAAGGTTTGGATCTGTTAAAGATGGGCTGACAATGTTTTGGGGTTTGAACCTGTTTTCCCCGGGGTAGCATTGGCTACGAGTAATCATATGTTTTCCAATGCGATAATCACATTTAATAATGCTGTTACTTTTTATTCCTGTGTTTTTAAAAAGCATTCTAATGTAGAATATTAACATTGTAACTATTGATATTCCTCAATTTTATAACAAGAACCAGTGTGAACATGTCAACGATGGAAAGAGAAACTGAGTTCATCTTTTTCAACTGATATTCACAGAAACAGCCTCAACCAGCAGCACTGCAGCTGATGCACAACAGCAAGCATCCCAGCACCCTGGAACTGGTAAATCTTCCATGAGACCATCCATCATATTTTATGTTCTAGAAATTAATATTCTCAGTCATGATAATGCCAACAACCACTACCTCTAACTTCAATTCCTTTTTTTTCTTATCAGACACAGGGATTCCAAATACACAGGCCACTTTGTCGCCTGCCACAAGGCTTGCGATGATTAGAAATCGAAAAACCCGACGTACAGCAAATGATATTGCTGACCGGTTAATGCAGCACTCTTCGTCAGAAAGTGCTAAAACAAGAGCAATGATGCAGGAAGATTCAATTTTTTTTAATGATTTCTTACGCAAGTCCTTGGAATCAGATGAGGAATACAAACGCGACAGGAAGATCCTGATAAACTCTATTGCACATCACTCATCTATTTTGGAACGCCTGGTTGATAAAATTCCAGATGCCAACAGCATGGTGCGACACAGGAATATCCAGGCTGCAGAAATAGCAGAGATTCAAAGTGCCGCTCAGCAAGTAAATGCTGAGATTCTTGAAAATGAGGAAATTATGTCTAATAATTCCTCATCTGCTACATCTACTCCCAAAAGAGGTGTAGAAAATCCTGAGCGTCCAAGACGGCTGATTAAACGTCCCTTAGTGTTTTCTCCATAACTGTCAAAGTAGTGTGGAAGTAACCTAAAACTTGTTAAATGTTAATGTATCTGGTTTATGATGTTGTTAAAGGGTTGCTGTACTTGTAATGTTTTTTTTTTTTTTTTTGTATTTAGCACGTTTACCTTTAGTAGTTTAATGGTACTTTAGCAGATGCTGTAAGTCCCAGAGGGCTTATAAAACCTCCTATTGTGTTTTCACCATCACTATAATATTACTCATGTAACCACTTTTAACGTGTTAAATGTTTTTGGAGTTGGTAAATGCTTCGTTTAAACTGTGGTTCTACTGTAATAGTTCTAATTTTGTTTAAAAGAAATTATGTTAGGGCTTTAAGGCGTACAAGACAAAAGTGTTAAGTGTTACTCTTTAAAACTTCGGCTTTACTGCATTATAAATATTATAACTACAATAAAGGAGATAAGACTTTTATGTTTTCTTTGCAACAACTTTTTTTGTAAGTGCATGGTAATATACTTTTTTATAATGTACAGTTCTTTCATTTCTTTAATACAACATAATAAAGTTATGTTTTAAAATAAAAAAATATATTTACAAAATAGTTTTTGATCACTGATCATTTTGGAGGGGCTTGTGCTGGTGGACCCTCTTGGAGCACCTGGACGGTGCGTTTCAGCTGCTGATTGTCCTCCTCTAATAAGGAGACTCTCCTTTGCAAGCGACACACTATGAATAGAGTAAGTATAACCGTTAATATTCCATGCAAGAAAGAGGTTATTCACAATTCACACTTTAATTTTTTTAAAAAAACATATTTACTTGTTCTTTTAAATGAACCCTCCAGCCGGAGGACAGCTTGCAGCACTGGGTCACTGCTGGATGTTGGCCCTGACTGCTCAGCTGCAGGAGGATCGAGGGTGGATGTCCCTGAAAGGGGAAGCATGTACTTTTAGTTATGAAAAAAAGGGATCATCACTCATTACCTTCATGTCTTAAATTATTCTACCGTTTCTTGGAATCAGGGATAGACCTGGGTCCTCCGCAACTGCTGGTGATGCTGCCTCAGCAACTGCTGGTGACAGTGGTGGATCTTCCCCTTGCTGCTGGCTGTGAGCTGGCTGCATGTCTGAAAAGTAGACAAAGAAGTAGTACGTAAGAGTATTTAACAATTGCTAATGTTTAAGTTTGGCAATAGAAAGTCATAGCTATTTTATTCGATTAAAATATTATTTTAAATAAAGTTAAAGATAATGATATACTCTCAAATTTCCCAAAACTTAAGTACCATAAATACAGAGAGCACTACAGACTCTAAGAGTCCCTAACAAGTCTCCCTGGAAAGAACTCTCAATCCCCTCAGTCCTTCCCTTATATATCACTCCTCCCCCTCCCAAGACATTCTAACTCTGCCCACTCAGGCCAACATTCTACAAACCACAGACTTACAAACAGCAGACATACCTTTGGAAATTGACTTGTGGGGTGTAACGCCACAGTAACCTCCCTTGTGGACCGTGGGAACGCTGTGGACGTCATATATCTTGACTTCAGCAAAGCTTTTGACAAAGTACCACATGACATTCTGATTAACAAACTAGCTAAAAGTGGGCTAGATGGAACAACTATTAGGTGGATTCACAGTTGGCTACAGAATCGGACTCAAAGAGTACTTATCAATGGAACCTTCTCAAACTGGGGAGAGGCAACGAGTGGGGTACCGCAGGGCTCAGTCCTGGGCCCAGTGCTTTTCAACATTTTTATTAATAATTTGGACGAGGAGGTGCAGGGAACGCTGATCAAATTTGCAGATGACACAAAATTGGGTGGTATAGCTAATACCCTGGAAGACAGAAACAAACTTCAAAGTGATCTTGATAGGCTGGAGTGCTGGGCTGAAAACAATAGGATGAAATTTAATAGGGATAAATGCCAAGTTCTACATTTAGGAAATAGAAACCAAAGGCACAGTTACAAGATGGGGGATACTTGGCTCAGCAATACTACAAACGAGAAGGATCTTGGAATTGTTGTAGATCGCAAGCTGAATATGAGCCAACAGTGCGATATGGCTGCAAGAAAGGCCAATGCTATTTTGGGCTGCATTAATAGAAGTATAGCTTCCAAGTCACGTGAGGTACTGATTCCTCTCTATTCGGCCCTGGTTAGGCCTCATCTAGAGTATTGTGTCCAGTTCTGGGCTCCACAATTCAAGCTGGAGCATGTTCAGAGGAGGGCAACCAGGATGATCAGAGGTCTGGATACAAAGCCCTATGAAGAGAAACTGAAAGAACTGGGCATGTTTAGCCTGGAGAAGAGAAGATGGAGGGGAGACATGATAGCACTCTTCAAATACTTAAAAGGTTGTCACACAGAGGAGGGCCAGGATCTCTTCTCGATCCTTCCAGAGTGCAGGACACGGAATAACGGGCTCAAGTTAAAGGAAGCCAGATTCCAGCTGGACACCAGGAAAAACTTCCTTACTGTTAGAGCAGTGCGACAATGGAATCAGTTACCTAGGGAAGTTGTGGGCTCTCCCACACTAGAGGCCTTCAAGAGGCAGCTGAACAAGCATCTGTCGGGGATGCTTTAGGGTGGATTCCTGCATTGAGCAGGGGGTTGGACTCGATGGCCTTGTAGGCCCCTTCCAACTCTGCTATTCTATGATTCTATGATTCTATGATTCATCGCCCATGATATGGAACTCTGAGAAAAAGGCCTCTGGCCCATTCTGTTTTGCCCTCTGGGCTGCTTTGACTGACCTCTCCTTTCCTCCATTTTGATCTGTGGTTGCCTCACCTCTGCTGAGCTCCAGGTGCCCGACTGCCCACCAAACCTGCAACAGGAAAGGTGCCCTCCTAACCCAGCACTTCTTAGCTAAAAACTGGAGATCCCTTTGATGCCAAGGGCTGAACATGCTCAAGGTGAAAGACCCCAAAGAGGAGGCTTGATAACCTGAGTTTGAAGGGTATGGCTCCAGTGCTTTTGGGAAATAATAATTTTAAAACCTCAATATTAAAAAAAATCCTAAAAATCAACAGATGCTTTGAACTTGGCATGGCTAAAGCCCTACTTAAGAGCTATTGTGGTACAAAGTTAATGTCCAGCCATGACACACTGTGTTTGCTTCTTTTAAAATCTGTTTTAAGTGTTTTATTCTGTTTTTATAGTTTATAAAACTATTATAGGAATAATAGTTTAATTGAAACAGAGAGCCAGCCTGTGCCTGACTCAGGTGTAGGAGCATTCTAACTCTCGATGCCAGCCAGCCCAACAGCACTTTTACACTGTGGAATGTGGATGATTGACTTCTATTAGCCTGAGCAGAAGCGCCCTCCCTCTCCCTCACCCCATTGGTAGGATCAGCAGCCAGTTAGTGTTTCCCACTCCCCCAAACACTGCAATTGGAGGAGGAGACGGTCACAGACAGCGCTGTGGCAATTCCTAATTGGTTAGCCGTAGATGTCAATATCAAAGCTAGCCCTCACCCCACACATCACCTTCCAAATATGGAGTTATTCAATTCACACACACACACACACACACACACACACACAGAGCATTGACACCTGAAAAACAGTTGGAGAATTTCAGAGACATTAAAAAAGTGTGCCAGAATCCACACTCCCATGCAACCTATGACCTTTGCCTCCTGTTTTCGCAACAAGCTTGTCCCCGACAGGTTTTAATGATCCTTCTGCAGGCAAAGGTTCTTTTTTGTGGGTCACTGTTGGTCATGAGTGTTTTCATCTAAGGATGACCCTTCATCGCCCATGATGTGGAACTCTGAGAAAAAGGCCTCTGGCCCATTCTGTTTTGCCTGACCTCTGGGCTGCTTTGACTGACCTCTCCTTTCCTACATTTTGATCTGTGGTTGCCTCACCTCTGCTGAGCTCCAGGTGCCCGACTGCCCACCAAACCTGCAACAGGAAAGCTGCCCTCCTAACCCAGCACTTCTTAGCTAAAAACTGGAGATCCCCTTGATGCCAAGGGCTGAACATGCTCAAGGTGAAAGACCCCAAAGAGGAGGCTGGATAACCTGAGTTTGAAGGGTATGGCTCCCGTGGCTTTTAGAAATAATAATTTTAAAACCTCAATATTTAAAAAAATTCCTAAGAATCAACAGATGTACAGATCTGCTTTGAACTTGGCATGGCTAAAGCCCTACTTAAGAGCTATTGTGGTACAAAGTTTCATTTCTTTACCTTTAAAAATGATGGTGTGTTGTTGTTTTTTAAAAATTAAAGCCTCAAAATTTGAAAATTCCTAAAAATCAACAAATGAATGGATATGCTTCAAATTTGGCATGGATAAAGCTCTACCTAGGAGCTACCACTGTGCCAAGTTTCAACTCTTTATCCTTAAAAATGGCAGTGCTGTAAGCATTTCTGTTAATTCCAATTAAAGTAGAGCGACCCTTGGGGTGGGGAGGATGGGGAAAAATGGATTTTTCTTCAAATTTCATAATCCCCCTTTCCAGATTTGTTCCTAAAATCCTAACAAACCCCAACACCTGGAAGAAGTCCAGGATAATAGTAATACCAAAAACTGGGAAAGACAACGCAAAGGTGGGATCCTATCACCCAATCACATTACTCAATCAGGATCAAAAAATTTTTTCATAACTTTTAGTTCAACGATTAAAGAGGTGGTAGGTCTTCAGGTAGACCAGACTGGACTTATTCCCCAAAGACATATATCTGGACCGATACAACCGGTCTTAAATATTATCTATGATGCAAGCAGAACAGGTCACTCATTGTCACTAATTTCACTCGACATATTCAAGGCCTTTGACTGTCTTGAATGGCAATACTTGTGAAGAGTCCTAAACTATTATCAGCCAGGAACCTCATTTGTGACCGCAATTTCCAAATTATACGCTGCTAGTACTGCAATGGTGCGTACTAACAATATAGATTCTCCGCCTATCAGCTTGGCACGGGGAATGAAACAAGGCCTCTGCTCTTCACCCTAACATTATACACCAACCCCCAGGTATTCTCGGACACAGAGGAGGGTGTGAAGAACATGTGATGAACCTGTATGCGGATGACATGATAATTCTGCTGGGGGACCCACATCAATCAGTTTCTAACCTAAAGGAAGAACTTGAAAATTTCAGACAAGTGGCAGGTTGAGAAGTTAATTATGAAAAATCTACTATCATGTCATACAACATTCACCCCAACCATCAATACCTTATTAGCCATACCATGGGAACACTAATTTGTAGAACTTCCTTTAGATAAATTAACAAATTGTTTAAAATAAATGAAATTATTAAAACTGTGATTACAGACTTGAAGAAATGGAATAAATGGAACCTTGGCAAATTGCTACAATACAAATGATTCCCCTAACCCTAACCCTAAAATTGTATTAACCAAGTTTTCTGTAACAGCTGATTAAACCCCAATTCTTAGGGGACTGTTCTATTCTCTGTTATATAAAGAAAGAAAAGAGAAAAACAACAATAACAATGCAGGAAGTGCATAGACGTCTCTCAATGAGAACGCTCAAGGAGGGGATGGCCGAGGGCCAGCCCACATCACAGGCAGGCCCAGCGTTGAATGAGGCGGCCTGGGGCACATTGCAGATCGAGCACCTGAAACCTCCTCAGCTGGCCGAAAGGACTGTTTTTGAGCATCCTGGCCACGACGTCACGTGCCGCAAAGGATCTCATAACGCCTCCAGCCAGTAGGAACTCCCCTGTGAAGTCAGCCCACTGGATGTCTGTGTATACATTGTAACGGATGTCAGGGTCTACCTGACGTCCCTGCCAGGTAAGCTCCTGGACCAAACGTCCCAAGCTCCCAGGCAACCCATCTCCCTAGCCCTGTCCACAACCGGGAAGAGCCAGATGTTCCAAGAAGAAAGCACAAGCACACATTAGGGACCAAAGGAGGTTTATTAACACCACTAAGACTAACATGTAAGGCCTTGGTCGGTAAAAGCTAAGCGGAGGGGACAAGGGAAGGTTGGGGGAAGGGGGTGAGGGAGAAAGGAGTGAGAAAGGAAATTGAGGGAGAAAAGGCTAGCCATTACCCCAATAAAACCATCAGTCATTCCACCACCCAGCCGCAGCGGCAGCGGCTGACCTTGTCCACAATACCCCAACACATTAAAACCTAAGAAAAGCCTAACTAACTCCGAGCAGCCCCCTTTGACTGCCCGGACCTGATCTTCTGTTCGACACACGTGTCGTCCAGTCAGGAAGATGACGACTCCTTGACACTGGACTTTTTATCCCTTCTTCGACCACCTGGCCCCATGACCGACGCCAACCAACCGATGCCCTTCCCGGGCTTCCGGCAACCCCTCCCAACAGGAGCGAGACCCACATCTTAGCAACATTCTTTCCCACAGCTGAAATGGGTTAACATCTAGGCAGCCTCTGAGAACTCCCAGGTGCTAGAGCGAGAGTCGGAAGCGCCAGGCCAAGACGACCTTGGCAGGCGCTCCCAGCTCTCTCCCTCCCACCCGAGCCTGGGACAGCGAAACTTGAAACACCACGAAATGCACTTTGCTCGTTCTTGGTAGACACAAAAAGCAACATTAGATCAAAGCAGACCCATTTCAGACCCATTGTCCTTCACATATGCATTATGCAAACCATGTGGGGCACGGAAGATTCGGCTGTGAATAGCATGGCAATAACCAGCCAACGGTGGTTGAACTTTGGTGTGAAGTTTTGCGGAAAGGCTCAGTGGTGGAACACATGCTTTGCATGCAGAAGACCCCACACTCGATGGGTGGCCTCTCCAGGTCGAGGGGAAAGGCTCCTGCCTGAAGCCCCAGCGAGTGGCTGCCAGTCAACGCCAACTAGACTAAGGAGCATGGACTGACTCGGTACGAAGCCGCATCCATGTTCTCAGGGTGAAACACCAGGGGTGCTGCTTCAGCGGAATCCTTGTAGCACAGAGGCCCCTTTAAAGGGAGGGTGGAATTCAGCTGCTCTTGGGAGTTCTGTGGCAGTTGGTGGTGGACTAGGGATTGTTGAGATTTGAAGAAAGAGAGAGTTGCCTTGCGCCTTTCTTCTGCCACGAGCAGCAGAGAGGTTGGGGAACTTTCCTGCGCCTGGACTAGGAGAAGGAGCAGTGGGAGGCACTGTCCAAGGCTGGGAGGGCTTCCTTCCAGGGCATTCACAGGAGCAGACAGAGGGAGCCAAGCGCCAGGATGCCGTATAATGGCAGGGAGTGGATACGTTCACATGCCCCGTATGCCATGGTAAGCAAAGCCTGGCTCTTTGTTTCTCTCGGTACCCGATCCTTCTCCCCAAAGGCAAGTAGCCGTGCTTCATGGCGGGCAAGAGTCTGAACCTGAATTCCCTGCATCCAAGGCCACTGTGACGTGTTTGTTAGCCCACTAAATTGACCAGTTGGGTGCTCCCAGGAGTCTTGCTGCTCCACCCATAGGATGACTGACTGCTGACGGGATGTCTGGCACCAGGGAAGCGGAAATCAAGCCTACGGGAGCCGAGATGGCCGATAACATTTCTCCTGCAGGCACCGACACAATGGCCAAGTCTGCAGTCTGCACCAACCCCAACAAAGTGCGCCATGCAGCATGTTAAGTGATCCCGGCTGTGTTCTTCCGTAGTGCAAGAATGAGCCCAAACTGCACAGTTCCCACCCTAAGCCCTGTGGGTAGACGTCACACTGAGAGAGGCCCCCTGGCCACCGGTACTTTGGGCTCCAGGGAGAAAGTCCCTTGGTGACCTTTGCATTGGGCAAAGACTAACCCAGGAGTGTTTCTGGCTGCCTTCTCCCATTGGTGGGGTTTGTGGCTGGCAGTTGGCAGCTGTTCCTTCTCCCGGCAGGGGCCTTAATCTCCAAGAAGGTCTGTTCCTCCCTGTGACCCTAGATGGTGAAGAAGACCGTCTGCCGCAGCAGTTCTCTCCCTCAACAAGGGAAGACACCTGGCTAGGACAAGACCATCGTAACCCCCCACCATGGTCTGTCCTGTCCTGGCACTCGTGTATCCAGGAGATGCTGGGGGGTGAGTGGGAAGCACAAGACTCTTCTCTCCCCACGCCCATAGCTCAGTATTATGCCCGACACGGCCAGGGATCAGGAAGCCATCATTTGGAAAGCAGGTGGAGGGCTAACGTGCTTTATACGGGTGGCAGCAAGGCATCCGTCTCCCCAGACCTTTGTTGGCAGCTGACTGAAAATATGCACCAATGGTTGGTTGTGACGTGTGGATGTGCGCGTGCGGGTATTTAAGTGTGTGATTCTGTGGATTTTAAGGGTTTTCTTTTCAGCCCCGATTTAGGAAGAGACCTGCGGCCACCAGCGCATCCTCATCTGGCACAACTACAAGGGGACTTTCGGGTAACGATTTAGGCAAATCTTTTTTTCCTTTCTTTTCAAATTTTCAAATTTATTTTAATGTAACCAACAAATGATCAGTCCCCTAACAACTGATGCGTAAACAGCTGTTATATAGAATTAATTACGTAATACAATTTTTTTTGGGGGGGGAGAATAATACAAAGAAGGAAAGAAAAGCAAAAAAATGGAAGGGAAAAGGAATAACAAAATAAACAAATAAATGAATTAATAAGTGTGCCGTATGGTCTTCATTTGTTGTTATAAAGTCCAAAACATGAAGACCACACTAACCATTTAGTCAAATGCTTCCCTTTGGCTTATTTATTAGTTTAAAGATATTTAAATCTGTAGGCTGTTGTATTCAATAGGGATGGGTGAATCTGTCATGCTCAATTTCACTCTGGTTCCCATTTTTCACTCAGGTTTCCTCAATATATATATATATATATATATATATATATATATATATATATGCTTTTTTTCTCCTAATTCCGCATTGGATTGCAATGTTTTTGAGTCTGCATATGCACGCTTTCAATTTTTTTAAGCATTCCCCCAAATGAACACAATTTTGTGCACAATTTTGCCAATGTACACATTCCCCCACCCACATTGAATAAAGTCTTTTTTGTGCATTTTTGCAAATATGTTAATGTTTGTCTGCATTTTTGAAAGGTGTACATTTTTGTATACCGTCATTTTCATTTTGGTGGCTGAGATGGCCTGGACAGAATCAGATGTTTTCTTAATGCAGGATTTTAAAGCATAGATTACTAACTGCACTATCACATACAATCACATGAGAAGAAATAATCCCATAAGTACATATTTCAGCACGGCCCTCACCCATCCTGTGAGACTGGGCAAGCATCCACTCAGCCAGTCCATAGAGCTGCCTCTGGGAACATCTGCTATTTGGCTAGCTTTATTAGCACGGACAATAGCATCATTCATATGGGCTTCAACCCCTTGAAAAGGGCTATTTACATACACGCAGCCTTCCCATGAAAGAACTGCACAGGCTCTGCCTTCCTCTTTGAGTCTGAAATCTAGGGCCATCCGATTCGGTATTCCCATTTGTCTGATCTGTTCTGCCTTGCCCAACTCTCCAACAGACTGCTTGAATTCATCTGCCGTGATTTCGAACAACCGCTTGAGGTCTTATGACATATTGTCTCAGGCAGGCTGTTCCCACCACTGGGAGAATCCCTACTGTGGAGCACCCAACCAACTTCCCTTGAGTGAGGGGATTCTTATAACCGTTCTCTAACATTGCCTTGGAATCCTCAACGGTGCATCTATTGCAATGTCTCCCATATGCCGTACCAATTGCCACGCAAGATCTTGTAAGCCTTAATACCACGTACAAAATAATGACCTTCGAGTGCAATGGCGTTTCTATCAGAGCCAAGTGTGAAGTATGCATAGTGGCCTCCAAATGGTATAACACTGCCTCTATCTTTGGCGGTGGGGGCACTTACTTTGGTACCATTTAGGTAGCATTCTCCCTTTGAGGCCCAGACACATTCCCAGACAGTAGCATTAGAGAACTCTGTACACCGCGCACCCTCTGCCACATTCCTTAGATCACGTACTGTGTAGAATGTTTCAAAAGTTTGGCAAGTTTGGCCTATTTTAACCCGCAGACTTCCTTGGCTTGTTTCACTGGAATGACTTCATGCACACCCAATCTCCTGCTTTCAACTTATGGCCCCTTTTGTGCTGGTTGGGAGCAGGTAAAGCAACTTTGACCTGTGGAAAGCGTCCTTGCATAGAGTTGGTTAGCTGGACCAATGGTCTCTAATCCGCTCATCGACCCGCTGCAGTTCACTGCATGGTGGTGGTGAAGCTGGTACACGCATTGGCCTGCCCATCACAATCTCATGTGGTGACCGACCAAGGGGACCTGGAGTGACCCTCATTGCATACAAGGCTAGAGGCAACGCCTCTGGCCATTTGAGTCCCATCCCTTCACAGATTTTGGCAATTTTGTTCTTTGGAATCCCATTATGCCTCTCCACGAGCCCTGTGGAGTTCGGGTGATAAGGACCGCGTCGGCGTCGGTCTACGCCCAAAGCCTTTTCTAGGACTGAGATCACCTTGCTGGTAAAACGAGTCCCCCAGTCACTCTGTAGAGTAGCTGGCAATCCAACTCTCAGGATGAGTTCCCAGAGCAGTTTCTTGGCATGGCATCCGCCCTCAAGGTCAGATAGGCCTCAATCCGTTGGGAGAACATGTCGATTATGACTAACTCATATTGAAATCTTTGACATTTGGCCATTTGGATGAAATCAATCTGCAATTTCACCTGCGGGACCTTGGCTGCGTTCCCCACATTATGCTTTTGACATGACATACGTTGTTTGGTTTGGTTTGTTACCATGGTTTGGTTTGTTATTGGCTTGTGGGTGGGGGGTTCACGTACGATCCCATCAGGATCTGTCTTGCAGCCCCATTTGAGCCATTCTTGTTGTTCACCAAGGCCGGCTGCACGTTGTGTTGCTGCCAAATGTCCAAGGGCACTGGGCAAAGTGTGGGTGGCATCCTGGACTATCCCTACGAAGGCTCTTGTGGCCTTTCCTGCGGCCTGATCTGCCCAGTCGTTTCCCCATTTTATTGGATCTTCTCCTGTCTGGTGTCCTGCCCGTTTAACCACTGCACCTGCAAGGGGTTTCTGCAAGGCATTCAGTTGTCCCTCTATACTCTTTGCGTTCTTTATCGGTGTCCCTGTTGCTGTTGGGAACCCTCTATTTCCCCACAGAATTCTGAACTTGTGGACTGTCCCAAATGCATATCTAGCGTCTGTATGTACTGTGACCTTCCGGCCTTCATGCATCAAACAAGTTCGAGGGAGCGCAAACCATTCCGCTCCCTGAGCTGACAAACTCCCTGGCAGGGCTGCAGCTTCGAATTCCACTCCTGCGCTTCCTGCCACAGCATATCCTGCCAATGGCCATCCTTCTGCCCCCCTTTTGGCAGAGACACCCACAAAAACAACTTTGTCCCAAGTACACTACTTTCCGCTGCACCCACTGCACAGTCAATCTTACACAACAAGTCTATACCTAGTACATTGACTGGAGTGCTCCAAAATCTCATGTTCCAAAATCTCTTGCCTCCCTGGCACTTCCACTGACACGTCCTCTGACATTGGCCGGGTTTCAGACACCCACTGAATCCAATCGCGTTCACATTCTTTTGCCCTAGAGGCAAGGCGCACTTTTGTGGGTTAAGAGTGGAATCTGTAGCCCCTGTATCCACCAAAAGTTCTACTTCGCACCCAGGTACTTTCAAAGAGACTTGAGTATCCACTCCCGGGTGGGGAGTGACTTGAACACAGGCAAAATGCATAGCATCTTCCAAATCCCAATCATAGTCTGCTCCAATCCAGACCGAATTTCTATCACTTCCAGACCACAACCTTTCTCTACACATTTATGTAAACCCATCATTTTCTGAGTCTGAGTCACTTCCCCCCTTCTTCCGCATGCCTCTGTAGCTGCGCTTTCCTATGGCACTTTCTTTTCAACGTAAGGACATTCTCTTTTCCAGTGCCCTGTCTGACCACAATGAAAACACTCTCCTGAGCCTGGGCTGAAAGGCAGCACCTCAGCTCTCAGTCCTCCAACTGGGGTTCCCTGCAGCTGTCCCCCTTGCCGTCCTTGACCTCTTCCTCACTTTCCTCTGCCACTAAAACCTCCCCGACCCCCTCTTCCGCTATTCCCTCCACCCCTGCCTGCCTGTGTTTTCAAGGGAGTCGCCTGCATAACCATGATGGAACCATTTAGGTCTTCTCTCTTCCTTTCTTGAGCACCCAGACATTGTTATACTGCATTCACTGGCTCCTTCACAGTCTTCTCCCCCACCCTAAAATTACATGTGTATATTTCTGCTGCACAGGTCCTGGCAGCCCCTTTACAGAGAGATCCACCATTGCTGAAGTTGCAGTCTCTTTGGCATTTGCAATTTCCACTTAACCAAATAAATCTTTGACCAGTGTGCCTTAGCCGGAAAATCCTTGTCCAAACCTTCCATCAATTTGTCTCTTTTGTCCACCAAGTCATCATATTCAGGTGCATTCATTGGCCATTGTGAGCTTTCTTTGAGAGCCTGTACAGCTAACGTTCAGCTAACGGGGAAGGGGCCCAGCGCTTGGGCAAGGGAAGCTGTTGCCCCCTGGGCTTACCTGCAGGACGACAGACCCCAGTTCTTCTGTAGGGCCCCACGGAAGCAGCTGAGGTGCACCTTCCAGCCCCTGCACAGCTAACAGGGAAGGGGCCCAGCGCTTGGGCAACGGAAGCTGTTGCCCCCTGGGCTTACCTGCAGGACGACAGACCCCAGTTCTTCTGTAGGGCCCCACGGAAGCAGCTGAGGTGCACCTTCCAGCTCCTGCACAGCTAACAGGGAAGGGGCACAGCGCTTGGGCAAGGGAAGCTGTTGCCCCCTGGGCTTACCTGCAGGACAACAGACCCCAGTTCTTCTTTCAGCAGCTTCTTGAATCGTTCTGTGCAGGGGTGGACACCGTGTAGACCTCCAGAAACTTGGGCCAACAACTCCCATCAGCCCAAGCCAGCATAGCCGATGGTGAGGATCATGGGAGTTGGAGGCCAAAATATCTGGAGGGCCACAAGTTGGCCGCCTCTGGATTTTCTTGTGGGATATCGGACTGACTTTTGTCCTTCATTTCCATCCAGATGCTTCAGGATACCAGCAAACAGTTCATCAGCTGCTCCACGACTCGCCCCTTGGGGATCATCCGCTCTTCAGAAACCCATTGCCTGACCAAAAGAAGCGTGAGGTAGGTGGGGTCACCCAATGAAGTGGATTGCCAAGAGGTCTGGAACAGAGGCGGGGAAGTGTTTCTTCACACAAGGCATAACTCACGGATGGAGTTGGGTGCCAAAGAATGGGGTGAGAAGCACAAGCCTAGATGGCTTCAACAGGAGATTAGACCCATGATAGGATGGAGGGGGTCTATCAGTGGTTCTTAATCCTGGAAGCTGAATATGGAACCTCCACATTCAGAGGCAGTATACTGCTAAATTCCAGCTGCTGGGTAGCAAGACTAGGGGGAGGGTATTGCTCTTGCCACCAGGCCCTGCTTGTAGGCATCATTGAAGCATCTGGTGCGATCATAGCAGAAGGTAGGATGCTGGGTGGATGGACCTTTACTCTGATCCAGCGGAGCTGCTCTTAAGCTCTTATCACAAAACACGGTAACGTAAAACAGTGCAAAATGATTGCTTGTCACAAGCAAAATATTGTTAATGACAATATTTTAGGGCCCCACCCACACGACTGATTTAGTGCAGAGGGGCAGCACACCAGGTTTGTTTGTGACTGATGACACTGTCGCCAATCCACAGTGACCCCGCAGTTTTGGAAAGTCCTTTTAGTGCATCTTTTCCCCCTTAAAGGCTGCTACCCTGCAGTTCCACTACAGTGTGCCCCAGCCCCCGGCATTAAATCCTGGGCATGCCTATTTCTCTGACCTGGCTGTGAACTGGTCAAGCGGTGGGGCCACCCCTTCCTCCCCCATTTCCCTCTTTATCCCCAATTGAAATAGGACTGCTTTTCCATTCACAATACCTAGCCTCATTTTTCCATTCACAGTATCACAGTGGTGCCGTTTCAAGCATTCACAGTAGTGCAGTAGTGCTGTTTCAGGCATTCACAATAGCATTGTACCTCTTTTCCTGTCTTTCAGGCATTCACAATAGTGTAATAGCTCCTTTCCCCATTTACTAGCATTTACTGTTTCAAGCATTCACAATAGCGCAGTAGCTCCTTTCCCCTTTCACAGGCTGTAGCCTGTTTTTTCCATTCGTGAAGTAAAGATGACATGGCAGCCCTGCATGTCTGTCATTTAGAAAGACAAACCTATTTGCCATGGAGCAGCGCGAAGGCTGGGGTGAGAATAATCCATGAGAACTGGATAGTAGCCTCGTCTGTTCCCGGACAGCAACCAGTTAGCACACTTTGTTCGCTCACATGGCCCAGATGGCTTCCTGCGCTATAAGATTACCAGCTAAAAGGGATCACCTTGAAAGCGCTCAGCCGGCACTGAACACGCTTATCTCGAACATGGGGCGAGAATTAATGGCTAGTCCTGAATCTGCCAGGGCAGTCGCCTCAAGTTTGCATCGCATGTCTCTTTTTTCAGAGAGGGAATTTATTGCACCTGCTGGTATTGTTGCCGCCCACTCCCCACAAGCTTACTCTTCGCCGTGCAAGCAGGCTTCGTCCGACAGCTTTGCAGAGAATGCGCCCTTCTAAATCCCACGTCAAAGACGACCCAGAGGACGAAGAGCTGCGCCAGCCGAAATATGATTTTGTGCTCAAGTTAGTGCTTTATCTCTTTCTTGTGTGTGCGATGAGTATTGGGAGAATATGCAAACCTGGTGAGAGTCCTGGTGGTCTTAAACTGTGTCCCGTTCTGGTTTTAATCTAGAGCATTCGCTTAAAACCAGATGAAAACTCTTGTTGGATGTGATTAGTGCTCACTACTCCGTTCAAGATCATGTTTGGTGCCCGCATACTTGAGTCAGCTTTGTGACTCCTTGTTCTAAAGGGTTCCCTCAAACTTCGTAAAGACTGTTTCCTTCTTCATGTATCTAACCAAAGATAATGATGTAGTGTACAGATGTTGAACAGTACCATAGACTGGAGCTCCAGTTCTCCAGCGCATCATACCTGAGACATGCCTTTGAACTCCCTCTTCTCACAGAACTACAATTCCTGGGGTTCCTTGCGGAGAATCAGTTCAAACCTGTGTTCTAGAAAAAGCCCTTTCACAATCTTTCTTCTTTTATCCTTCTCTCGAAATACTTAAATAAAGAGGGGGAGAAACATTTTCTTTGATGTTTTCATTTCCTGCCAAGCAAGGCTCCCTTCGATAGGAAAGCAGCTTTAAAATACGAATGAATGAATTAACGAATAAATAAATAAATTTATTATTAATTCGTTAATTCATTCCTTCATATTTCAACTCTGCTTTTCTGCCAAAGAGGGCCTTTTTGGCAGAAAATGAAAACCTCAAAGTAAATGTTCTCTTTTTTATGTTTTCATTTCGGCAGCAAAGTCGATACTACCCCAGAAAATCACCCCACTTTTCTAAATTTAGAAATTCAAGCGCAGAAAGAGACAGAACCTGCCAGAATGCAAGAACATTGGAAAATATCTCCTAAGAGAAAAGTGTTTTCTTTTCAACACCGAGGAGAAAGCCTTGTTACGTTCTTTTTGTGCTTTGCCAGTAGAGGCACAGAATGCAATTGCAATGAGATTTGAGTGCCTGAAAGAAAAGATGAGAAATCTCCAGGCAGGAAATGGGAGATGCACAGACTCTGAAGAAGGGGCATACTGGCTAATGGAGGGCTATTGTTCAGCCCAGCCAGACCATAGTCATAAAGGAAGGGATGGAGATGAACAGGAACCTCTTAGGCCTGGGAAGGGCGCATCATCTTGCCTCAAGGCAGTAGAGACTAACCCACTAAGTAAGATAGAACAGAGATGCCATACGAGGGAAGTAGTATGCCCACTGTAAAATTTACGGACTTAAGAAGACCTTCTGCCTGGGCAGGTATGAGATACCTGGAAGATGAGGCATTTGGCTCCCCGCAGAGACTAGCCAAACAAAAGGCAACATCCAATATCCCTTATCCAAGAAAAGACATGTGTCCAGCACTTTCAAACGTTAGTTGGTTGAGTCCCATAATGTTGCCCACTGACACATACCCTTTTCTTCTCATCCATGTGGGAACAAATGGTATTGCCAAGCGGAGCTACAAAGAAATCCCATCAGATTTTGAAGCTCTGGGAAGGAAACTCAAGCACTTTGGGGCCCAGATAGTTTTCCCATCCATCCTCCCGGTTCTTGGAAGAGGATAAGAAAGGGAAAGAAGAATACTCTGGGTGAATGACTGGCTACGAAGGTGTGTTGTACAAGTTCTTTGCCCTTAGGGACGAGATCCAATCAGCCCCTACGCACGACTCCACACTTCCAGCGACAGAGGGTTCAAAAGCACTTTATTGTTTAGTAATCAAGGTCTGGTCTCTGAAGGCGAGCAGTCAGACAACCGAAACAGGGGATTCAGCACAGCTTTTGAAGCTTGAAAGGGGCAGTGCCCAGTAGCGGCATTAACCAATCAGAACGTAACACTGGAGCATAGCTAATCTTTGCTAAACAATCCCTTTGCTCACAGTAAGTTACAGTAAGCTAACTTTTGCCTGGAGCCGAGGCTACTGTTTTCATTAGATAAGACAGATACAAGGAGACACCCTTGGAGACGTGGCGTTTTGCTTACTACATAATGGCTGCTTCACAGTTTCCTTAAGAAAATGGAGGCACCTATGCTAACAGGTGGTGCCGACGTGAGAGATCTGTATTCTGGGACCACTGGCTACGCTACTTGGAAGATGGACTGCTGGCAAGGGATGGGTTGCACCTCCTAAGGGCTGGGAAGAATGTGTTTGGTCACAGCATGAAGAACTTGATCAGGAGGGCTTTAAACTAAATCCTACTACAAGCGAGAAGGATCTTGGAATTGTTATAGAACACAAGCTGAATATGAACCAATGGTGTGATGTGGCTGTAAAAAAAGCAAATGCTATTTTGGGCTGCATTAATAGAAGTATAGCTTCCAAATCGCGTGAGGTACTGGTTCCTGCCTATTCGGCCCTGGTTAGGCCTCATCTAGAGTATTGCATCCAGTTCTAGGCTCCACAATTCAAGAAGGATGTAGACAAGCTGCAGCGTGTTCAGAGGAGGGCAACCAGGATGATCAGGGGTCTGGAAACAAAGCCCTATGAAGAGAGACTGAAAGAACTGGGTATGTTTAGCCTGGAGAAGAGAAGATTGAGGGGGGACATGATAGCACTCTTCAAATACTTGAAAGGTTGTCACACAGAGGAGGGCCAGGATCTCTTCTCAATCCTCCCAGAGTGCAGGACACGGAATAACGGGCTCAAGTTAAAGGAAGCCAGATTCCAGCTGGACATCAGGAAAAATGTCCTGACTGTTAGAGCAGTAGGACAATGGAACCAATGACCTAGGGAGGTCGTGGGCTCTCCCACACTAGGCATTCAAGCAGCAGCTGGACAACCGTCTGTCAGGGATGCTTTAAGGTGGATTCCTGCATTGAGCAGGGGGTTGGACTTGATGGCCTTATAGGCCCCATCCAACTCTACTATTCTATGTTTCTATGGAATCAAGGAGGAGGAAGAGCTATCTGAGGTGCAGATGACAAACCTGGGCTATATAAATTGACAACGCAAACAGCAGGATCATAATCTGAAAGACCCCCAGCCCAGAAACATCAGCAGGAGGAAATCAAAGGAGGGTTCGCTTGAGGCCAAAAAAGGATGTCTTCTGCTCTTATGTCATGGAATACAGCTGGGGGGGGGGGGGGAGAGAGGAAGGCCAGAGCTCAGGATTGTGAGTTGATGACATATTTATCTATAGACGCACTGATATCACTGCAAGAAACATGGCTCACTGCAACAGATGAGTTACTGATTCCACATTTTACAGTGTAGTTAAACCGACAAAAGAAATCACAGGGCCAGACCTGTAAGGGGTTTAGCCATCCTGGTTAAAGAAGAGCACTTGGAGCGAGTACTGACGGAGCTGAATATGGAGTTCCCAAAGGCTTTGCTTATCCTATGAGAGGATGTTAATGACAGACTGGACTCATCACTACCATTAGTTGCAGAACACGGTGGTATATCGCAAGATGTCCCTGTAGAACTAAATTACTGGAAATTCAGAGTTGTGAAGATAAATTGTGCTGCTTTAAATTTATTTAGGCTAACATAGATGTTTGGATTGCATGTTGTAGGCGGCAATGGTCCCAGCACTACATATCCTTTTACTCATTTCTTGGCTTATTCCAGCACTGTTCTCGATTACATTTGTGTTTCCAAAGAAAAAGCACATCTATTCTCCAGTAGGGATGTGCTCCGCTCCGATTAGGAGCGTAGAAGCAGTAGCGGATTGGCCTGCTCCGCCTTACCCAGAGGCGGAGTAGGAGCGGACCGCGGACCCCCTAGAAGCAAGGCGAAGAGAAGCGGCCATTTTTCGGAGCTCCGAGTTCAGGCGGAGCGCTCCGGTCGCCATCTTGAAAACATTTCGCCATAGGATTGCATTGCGGCAAATAATCGCGCATAACTACGTTGTTTTTGAAGCTATCATTCTGAAAATTCTTGTGCACAGAGAGTCGTGGATGGCGGTCATTTTGAGACCACTCTCACCTCTCTGCATCGTACGGGTCACGGGCTATATTTTTGTGAAAATCGGGTCAACCGCGCGGCTCAAACTGCGTTTCCGGCTTTTCGCCCATAGGATTGCATTGAGGGAAAGAATCGGGGATAACTGGGGGGGTTTTAAGCTATCATTCTGAAAATTCTTGTGCACAGAGAGTCGTGGATGGGGGTCATTTTGAGACCACTCTCACCTCTCTGCATCGTACGGGTCGCGGGCTATATTTTTGTGAAAATCGGGTCAACCGCGCGGCTCAAACTGCGTTTCCGGCTTTTCGCCCATAGGATTGCATTGAGGGAAAGAATCGGGGATAACTGGGGGGGGGGGTTTAAGCTATCATTCTGAAAATTCTTGTGCACAGAGAGTCGTGGATGGGGGTCATTTTGAGACCACTCTCAACTTTCTGCATCGTACGGGTCGCGGGCTATATTTTTGTGAAAATCGGGTCAACCGCGCGGCTCAAACTGCGTTTCCGGCTTTTCGCCCATAGGATTGCATTGAGGGAAAGAATCGGGGATAACTGGGGGGGGGGTTAAGCTATCATTCTGAAAATTCTTGTGCACAGAGAGTCGTGGATGGGGGTCATTTTGAGACCACTCTCAACTTTCTGCATCGTACGGGTCGCGGGCTAGAAGTTTTTAAAAAATCGGCGGGAAAAATACCTTTTTCAAAGGGCTGAGGGGCAGAGTCAGCTCCCGGTCATGATGATCCCAAAGTTGGAGGAGGGCATAGGCAAAACAGGTAACTTGGGATTCTGGGAAACTTCTCTTTCTTCATCTGAACGGGCTTTTCCCCGTGTTTTTTAACACACCTCGCAGGGATGTTGTGTGTGGGGTGCCCGATTTTCAAAAATTCGCCAAAAATCAGGGGATGATGGGATTGCTTTGAAACTTGGCGTGCATGTGTATATCCCCATGAGGTGTCATGGTGCCAAACATGAGGTTTCTAACTTGAACAGAAAAAAAGTTGTATAATTTTTTAGCTTTCAATGCAAGCCTATGGGGGGGGGAAACGGAGCTCCGGATCCGGATCCGGAGCTCCGGGCGGAGCGGAGCGGAAGTGGGCGGAGCGGGGGCGGGGCGGAGCGGCCCGATCCGAAAAATGGCGGATCTGCAAGTGAAGCGGAGCGGGGGGTCCGTGCACACCCCTATTCTCCAGTGTAACGGTTCCCCCTAGGGAAGACAGGGATCCCCAACTCGTAGTGGTAATGCTGGTTGCTGAATCCGACTTAAGACTTGAAACTTTTTCAGACCACTGGTTTTCCTAGAACCAGGAAATTTATCAGGAAAAGAGATGAAAATAGCAAAAAAATAAATACGATCAAGCTGGAAGCATTTCAGAATTTGAATATGGCTAGATCTTTGCTCAATATCACTGTGTCTTGTGATTCTGATCCTGACTGAGTTCTACATGCGCATCAGGCCGTGTGTGATACTCTGAAACCTTTCTTAACGACTGCTATACTGTCAGTTCAAATGATACAAAGCCTATGAAGACTTTATGGTTTGATAAAAAATGCAGAACACTGAGAAGGCATTTGAGAAGACACATATGACGAGCACAAGTGTCACATCACCCTGAGGATCACTGACATCAGTTGCCCATGCGCAATCCCTAATCCGTTTGCTGAGTCTCAGATACCCTGGGTCAATGCATGCGACTTTGGATATTTTAAAAGCAAAGGTGATCCCAGTGCTAACATTCAGTGCAGAAACGTGGGGATATGCAAATCTCACCAAGAGTGAACAAGTTCAAAATGGCCCCAGGGGTTTCAAAACTGAAATGGGGATGAGACTGATTACAGGTCTAGAAAAACAGAGAATAAGCAATCTAGGTACTTCATGGCTGCAGAAATTCTCAAATTACTAAATTTTGGTTGCTCCTTACAGGCTTTAAACCCATGGGGAAATGTTACTAGAAATTGCTTTAAACAATAAGTCTTGGATGTTGACACCCAGTCTGATATCGCTTTCCGTACATCCTCTAGAATAGCTAGGTGGTGGCAGGTACCAGACATCAGCATCAACGCAAAGGTACCTCTTAATCTCCATGACGGTGGAATACTGAAGGGCTTTCAATGGATTGCGCTTCGAACAAATGGACTGTATGATGAATTCCACTAGGTTTCATGGTGTATCTGTCCAAGAGAGATTGTGTGTTTGTGAGGAAGCGGCTTTGGAGGATTTGGCAGGTTATACTCTCAAATGTCAATTATACATTGACAGGAAAGGCCATTAGTTAGATTGCCCCCCCTTTTTTTAATGAAATTTGGGGTGTAAAGAGGAAACTGGGATTTTTGCTACAAGGAACTAAGCAATATCTGGTTTGGAGGGTTGCACCTTTTGCAGTAAAGGCTGCTCAATACAGGGAGAAGTATGTAGTTTCCATTGCTATGAATTGCCTGGGAGATGCTGAATAATGAGAAATGCGTTCTGATGCGGGTTTATAGTGTCATGTATTGTATAAGTAAAGCTAGTTATTTTAGGAATACTTTTTAACCTTAACAATTTTACTGACAAATTTTAATTGGTCACTTGTGTAACCTTTGGACTAATGCAATAATAATAATAATAATAATAATAATAATAATAATAATAATAATAATAATATGCAAATGCCATAAAATACATATAATTAAAACATTTAAAACTAATACATTATTAAAAGCAGCATATTATTAAAAGGCATCTTAAAATTCAACTGGGTAGGCCTGCCGGAAGAGATCAGTCTTTATAGCTTTTTTAAAATCTGCAGACCGAGAGAGAAAAGTGTTTTGCAGGAGGAGACGCCGCCGGTGGGACACGCCAGAAGAGCCGCCGGGTGGGAGGGGGGATTATTCGAATGGAAGAACATGCGAGGGGGAAGTGGCCAGAGCAGAGCAGCGTCTTTGAATGGGGTCGAGATTCTTCCGCAGGCGGCGCTGCCTAGCTCACAGTACACACAGGAAAGAAAGAGGCGCTTCTTTTAGGCACGTCTTTAAAAAAGGCGCACGGAAGCCCCTTCGCAACGACGTGTAGATCTGGCCCTGGAAGACTGTTAAGTTGACGAGTCTCTCCTGGCAGGTCATTCCATAATGTGGGAGCGGCAGAGGAAAAAGTCCTCTGGGTAGTAGTTGTCAGCCTTGTTTTTGTTGGCTGGAGTAAATTCTTCCCAGAGGACCTGAGTGTGTGGGGCAGATTGTACGGGAGAAAGAGATCCCGCAGGTCACCTGGACCCAAACCATGTAGGGCTTTGAAGGTGATAACCAACACTTTCTACTTTGCCCGGAAACTAATTGGCAGCCGGTGCAGAGATTTTAAAACTGCTTATTCACTTTTTATAAAAATAAATAAATAGCAGTGGTGTCATTGGTGTGATTCCCCCCTGCTCTGAGTTAGGCCACAACGCAGTGGTGGGTCACAGCCGCCAAGGCAAGATGACTGGTCCACCCTGGTCCACTCCACAGCCGAGGGATCGTGGTGTGACTTTTCAACTGATCTTTGTCACCTTGGTCTCTCTCTCTCTCTCTTTTAGGGAGAGCTTCAAGAAGCTGGTGTCCCTCAGAAGGAAAAGCCTATGCTCTCGTGCTACTTGTACAGTTGGGGATGTCGCCTCTACCTCTGGGGATCCAAACAATAGAAAACGACGTTTACGGAGGTATGAAAGAAGCTTGATCTCTGCTCTGCTGGCTTCTGAAGTAAACCAACGACATTTAAAGATGCAGCTCCCGCTGTAGTGGTTCAGCTTGAAGCATCTGCAAATCTCCTCTGTTGTAGCCGTGATGCTAGCAATGCTGTGCCAAGTTCCATGTTGTGTGTGTGGAGCTTGCGCTGCAGGAAGAAATACGAGAGCCACATGTGTCGTAATGGTAACGCTTACGCTGGAAAGCCGTCTGTCTCGCCTTCATGTCACTGATACCATCCTGAGGGCTGCTGCTTGGGAGCCTCCTCAAAGCGTTGCAGAGTGAGATGTGAAGGGCAAGGCCTGTTGGGTGCCTTGGAGTGTTCCAGCTCCTTAGCAGCACGTTGATCCGAGGCTGTGCTTTAGTGGGAGCCCAGTGAATATGTACATCCATATGTACACTCATTCCCTAGAACATCCCCGAAAATTCCCCATCGTCAGTGGGCTGAATCCTCTCAGTAAATGAAAGCTGTTACCAAGCACAATTACAGGGTTTTCCATACTTAACGGGAAAACAGTCCAAAAAACAGCTGTCGTTACCTGAGTTCTGCAACCTTTCTAGACTGGATGGGGAAAGAAGATGCTGCGCTATTTGGAATGCCTGAAATAGCAGTACTGTACTTGAATTCCGCAAGCCTTCTTGTTATGGAGAGGGGCAAAGAACCCACTATCACTGAAAATCCTGCACAGGCCCTGCTCTGGCTTCTGAGATCTTGCCAGGCACAGCCCAGAGACTTCCAAGTCTACCCTTAGCCAGCTTAAGGACTAGAAACTTTCTTTTGAAAATGAGGTTCTCAGAATGCTGAGCGCTGTACTTCTGGAGTGTGTAGAGGTGGGGACAAATAGGGTTGGGTGTGCTCAAATTTCTCCCAACTCTCCGATACAAAATGAGGACGAGGAAGTAAAAACTACCTGCCTACCTTCATGGTAGAGTCAGCACTGTCCTGTTATTTAAAATAGTCTGCGAGAAACTCTCCAGTTTCCCTGGTGCTCCCAGGGAAATAGACTACTTGCTAAACCATTCTAAAAGCTTTTATTTTCATGAGTTTTGTCTTAGAAGAATGGAAATGGAACATCCCCTTGGAGGACAGACGGGCCCCCACAAAATTTCATTTTTGTATTGGAGCTGTCGTGTTTTTAGGGAATGCAGTTCACCTTAGGTCCTTCAGTTGGCCTCCCCACAGTGTGCATGTTTAAATTCAGCAGTGACTTGAGGCTTCTACACATGACCTGACCCACGGGTCAGTGCTAAGAAGACAGCATTAGAATGCTGGAATGGATTTGGCCTGGATCTCTTTCCTAAACAGGTAAAGGCCAAATGTTTTCAGGCTCTGACCCTTCTGCCTACTCCAGGCTCCGATTCTGCCTCACCTTTCTAACATCTGATTTGGTTGTTTGCTTTGTTTTCCTATTCAATGTAGTTGACCAATGCCTAATCCGTACAGCAACCCATGTGTATAAATTCATTAAAGGCTCGGGTAACCAGTAGTAGAATTACCCTTGGCTCTCTTCTCTGTAGGCTCTCTGTTGTAGCTGTGTTGTTCCTTGTGTCGTTTCTGAACATTTTTGACTGGGCTTCTTGCAGGCATTGCCATGCATCCCGGAAGGATGGCTTCTTGAGTGCCTCTTCTTGGCCATGCCACTGTAAATAGCTTGTTCCAAAATTCCCCATATCGGCCTTGCCCAACTTGGTGCCCTCCAGATGTTTTGGACCACACCCTCAGCATTCCTGACCATTGGCTATGTGGGCTACAGCTGATGGCAGCTGAAGTCCAAAACATCTGGAGGGCACCAAGTTGGGCAAGGCCTTTCTGTTTCACAGAGGTACTTAGAGGTATGAGAGCCAGTGTGGTGTAGTGGCTAAGGTGGTGGACTGGGAGTCGGGAGATCCGAGTTCTAGTCCCCACTCGGCCATGGAAACCCACTGGGTGACTTTGGGCCAGTCACAGACTCTCAGCCCAATCTACCTCACAGGGTTGTTGTTGTGAGGATAGAAATGGAGAGGAGGAGGATTATGTATGCCACCTTGGGTTCCTTGGAGGAAAAAAGGTGGGAAATAAAATAAATAAATAAATAAATAAATAAATAAATAAATAATAATGATAATGATGATCCAGAAGCCACAGGCTATGGAAATCCATTGTCCTGGTTCAGGTGACTGCTCTTCCATGAATGGCACCACGCAAATAGTGTGTCTTCCTTTGTCAGCGTCAACTTGCACGCCATGGCACTTGGCAAGCGCCCCAGGCAGGATGGAGAGAAGGAGGAGGAAGAGAGCCCCCTTTGCAAAGTGTTACAGCTCTGCGCCGACCGCATTGCCGACCGCCCTCCCCAGACGCAATGGAACACGAACAGCAACAACCACAACATTGTGGAAAGCACCATTATGGGGGAGCGTGATGAGACGACAGAGGACAAACATCATGGACATGCAGCAGGTGGTGTTCCTATTCCCGGTGGTCCAGCTCTTTTCTCTCGGGTCCAGCCGGGAAAAGCTAGCCATGGTGGAGAGCAGGGGAGGGCTGTTTTCCATGCATGCTGCCCTTTACACTGACAGTCCTGATTCCAGTGGCCTCTCCCTAAAGAGAGCAGCCTCATGAGGGTTCCAGTGAATTTTCCAACTCGGAGATGGTCTTTTTAAGACTCAACCAGGTTGTATTGACTCATGAGCCAAGCTGCGCAGGTCTCGGCACATTCACAGGTCTCTTTCAAAAGGCCAAGTGGGCTCTGCAAGAGGTCACATTGGACTGGCGGCCATCACGGAACGTGCTTTAGGCCACCTGTGACTGGCATGTGCTCCGTGGCTTGTGAACCACCTGGCAATCGGGCAAACGGCCCCTCTGTCACATTGACTCTGCAGCTACTTCAAATACTTTGGGTTGCTGACACTGTTGGTGTGCCGCTGGAGTGTGTGTGCTTCGTCTTGTGGAGCGATTCAGAGAGCTCAGTTGGAATGGCACGGGCTTGGGAAGCCTATCTGAGTGGGAGAGCCACCCACACAGATTTGCCCACCGGGCCCCACGGAAGCAGCCTGGAAGCACCTTCCAGCCCCTGCACAGCTAACGGGGAAGGGGCACAGCACTTGGGCAAGGGAAGCTGTTGCCCCCTGGGCTTACCTGCAGGACAACAGACCCCAGTTCTTCTTTCAGCAGCTTCTTGAATCATTCTGTGCAGGGCTGGATACCGCGTAGCCCTCCAGAAACTTGGGCCAACAACTCCCATCAGCCCAAGCCAGCATAGCCGATGGTGAGGGATCATGGGAGTTGTAGGCCAAAATATCTGGAGGGCCACAAGTTGGCCGCCTCTGGATTTCCCTGTGGGTTATTGGACTGACTTTTGTCCTTCATTTCCGTCCAAATGCTTCAGGAGACCCGCAAGCAGTTCTTCAGCAGCTCCACAACACCTCGATTGACTCGCCCCTTGGGGATCGTCCCCTCTTCAGAAGCCCAAAGCCTGACCCAAAGGAGCAGGAGGTAGGTGGGGATCACCCAATGAAGTGGATTGCCAAGAGATCCGGAACAGAGACGGGGAAGTGTTTCTTCACACAAGGCATAACTCACAGATGGAGTTGGGTGCCAAAGAATGGGGTGAGAAGCACAAGCCTAGATGGCTTCAACAGGAGATTAGACCCATGAATGGAGGAAGGGGTCTATCAGTGGTTCTTAATCCTGGAAGCTGAATATGGAACCTCCACATTCAGAGGCAGTATACTGCTAAATACCAGCTGCTGGGTAGCAAGACTAGGGGGAGGGTATTGCTCTTGCCACCAGGCCCTGCTTGTAGGCATCATTGAAGCATCTGGTGTGATCACAGCGGAAGGTAGGATGCTGGGTGGGTGGACCGTTGCTCTGATCCAGCGGAGCTGCTCTTAAGCTCTTATCACAAAACACGGTAACGTAAAACAGTGCAAAATGATTGCTTGTCACAAGCAAAATATCGTTAGTGACAATATTTTAGGGCCCCACCCACACAACTGATTTAGTGCAGAGGGGCGGCACACCAGGTTTGTTTGTGACTGATGACACTGTCGCCAATCCACAGTGACCGCGCAGTTTTGGAAAGTCCTTTTAGTGCATCTTTTTCCCCTTAAAGGCTACTACCCTGCAGTTCCATTACAGTGTGCCCCAGCCCCCGGGCATTACATCTTGGGCATGCCTATTTCTCTGACCTGGCTGGGACCTGGTCAAGGGGTGGGGCTACTCCCTTCCTTCCCCCTTTTCCTTTTCCCCCCCTGTTGCGATAAGACTGCTTTTCCGTTCACAATACCTAGCCTCATTTTTCCATTCACAGTATCACAGTGGTGCCGTTTCAAGCATTCACAGTAGTGCAGTAATGCTGTTTCAGGCATTCACAATAGCATTGTACCTCTTTTCCTATATTTCAGGCGTTCACAATAGTGTAATAGCTCCTTTCCCCATTTACTAGCATTTACTGTTTCAAGCATTCACAATAGCGCAGTAGCTCCTTTCCCCTTTCACAGGCTGTAGCCTGTTTTTACCATTCGTGAAGTAAAGGCGATACGGCCGCTCTGCATGTCTGTCATTTAGAAAGACAAACCTATTTGCCATGGAGCAGCGCAAAGGCTGGGAAGAGAATAATCCTTGAGAACTGGATAGTAGCCTCATCTGTTCCCGGACAGCAACCAGTTAGCACACTTTGTTCACTCACATGGCCAAGATGGCTTCCTGCGCTATAAGAGTACCAGCTAAAAGGGATCACCTTGAAAGCGCTCAGCCGGCACCGAACACGCTTATCTCGGACGTGGGGCAAGCATTAATGGCTAGTCCTGAATCTGCCAGGGCAGTCGCCTCAAGTTTGCACAGCATGTGTCTTTTTTCAGAGATCGAATTCAGCCGCCGTGAAGGCATTGAATAAGGCATTGACTATGGCTAGTAACAACAAGATGACCCTTGGTACTGCAATTAAGCTTCGTCCGAAACCTTTGCAGAGAAGGCATCCTTCTAAATCCTACGGCAAAGATGACCTACAGGATGATGTGCAAGCCCGGTCAAACCAGGATTTCGTGCCCACGTAAGTGCTATGTCTCTATTTTTTCTGTGTGATGGGTATTGGGAGAATATGCAAACCTGGTGAGATTCATGGTGGTCTTAAACCATCTCCCGTTCTGGGTTTAATCTAGAACAGCGTGGCTCTTCTTTGATTCCGTTAGTGCTCACTACTCCATTCAAGATCACGTTTGGGAGGATGGAAGGCTGATTCGACCCGAGCCGGCTGCCTGAAACCAGCTTCCGCTGGGATCGAACTCAGGCCACGGGGAGAGTTTCAGCTGCAGAAACTGCTGCTTTACCACTCTGTGCCACGCGAGGCTCTATCTAACAGAAGAACCGCTATATTGAAGAGGCTTCTGGCTCAGCTGGCATCCCAGCTCACTAACCACAAGACTGCCACAACACAGTGCAGCGTGAGGATAGGGATTGGAAGCATGTTTTTCCCCCCCAGAAGCAGCTTCGATTCAAGACTCGAGGGCATTTATATGACATCTGTATCACGTGCGAGTGAGATGACCCAAAGTCATTCCCTTGCCTGAAAACCTCTGTAGGAACACTGAGTAGCTGTAAGAGAGGCAGGGGCAGAGGCTGTGCATCAAAACGTCCCCCGTCGCCCCACGACAACTTAGATTTCCTGAGGGAATGTGTTTTGATTGGGAAATTGTTTTGGAAATAGCTCCTTGTTTTTTCAAAAAAATCCTTTGTATGAAAGTTTTACCACTTTTGAAAGATGACCACAAAGAGGGAGAGAGAGGGAGAATATATCCGTCTATGACCAAAGGTGGAGAAAGGGGTAACATTTTCTTTTGGGGGAAAGAACATCTGTGGGTGAGGCTCAAAGGAGAGCCCAGGAACTCATCAGCCCAGCCCCAGGGCTGACTCGCCACAAGGCCCCTGAGCAGGTCTGCAGCTCTATTAGAGGGGAAAGAAGGAAAGAAGGAAAGAACGCGGTGGTTTTGTGTTCCACAGGAGGTGGGATTTGGGGGTTTGCTTTTTTATGGTCGTTAAAACGAAATTCTATTTACAAGAGGCCTGAAGCCAAGGATTTGGTGGTTCACTTACTCTGAATCAGCGTGCAGGATTCATCCCTTGAGACCGACCCCACACAGGCCAGGCCGCCTCCTCTTCCTGAGCGGGCGCTGCGTGAGGTGTCCGTTCGCTCTGTCCCTGACGTGCAGACACAAGTGCCCTCCTCCCCGTGCACCTCTCCTGCCCCTGGGCTGTGTGAAGTCGCCCCTCATCTCCTTCCTGCCACCCCCTGGCCCTTTGGGTATCTGGACCTCAGCGCCCTCCCAAGAACCCTGTATCCCCAAGCACACGCCTCTTCTGTTCTTCTGAGGCCCCTGTGAGGTCATTCCGTTGGATAAAGGTTCTTCACCCAGGGACGAAGATGCTTCATTTCCCCTTTGTGCAGACTCTCTATCCCCTCAGCTATTCAGGCCCCCAAGCTCCACCAGTGCACATAACTTTGGAATCCTCAACTGCTTTCCTAGCTCCCTAGAAAGAGAATTCACCACTTCCAAAGCAAACCTTTAAAAGAAAGAAAGAAAGAAAATCAGCCCAAACCCCACAGACAGAGTTCTTTTAAATGAATAATAATAATAATAATAATAATAATAATAATAATAATAATAATAATGAGGTTTAACTAGAACTTAAAATCCCTCCCACTAGTCCGTAGAGATGCAAGAACCTCACTTCGGCTCCAACCTCCAAATGACAAAATTAAGTAGCCTACAAAACATGAAGTCAAGAGACGCCGCTCTTCTCTCCCTGCTAGTCTGCCCAAAGGTGGCAGAACCATGGCTTGCTAAAGGAGAACCACGTTACTAAACATACCGCAAGGGAGGATTTTTTCTACTAAACTGAAGAGCGCCACCCGCACTCGCTGCCAACGCCGACTTGCCTCGCTAGTCGCCAGGACCGCTGCCATCTCGCCCTGTGCTGCTGCTCCTACTGCTGCCGCCACCGCTGCAGACTCATCCGTGCTGATGCGGTTGCCGCCGCCACCTTGCCCCACGTTGCTTCTGCAGCAGCTGTGGCCACCGCCACAGCTGCGGCTGCAACTCCCACTGCCACTGCCTTATCCCACAAGGCTGCTGCTACTGCTGCCATGGCCGCCCACCTGGCCGGCCGGCCAGTGAACCGGGGTTCTCTTGGCACGCGTACACGCGCCCCACCTCCTCCAAAAGTCTGGACTCAGCTAGCTCATCCCGGAAGTCTCCCAAGACTTGAGACTTCTGGGAGAGCGGCAGGGAAGACGACTGCTCCCCCCACCCGTGCCAATCGGGACATATGAAATGGCCTCTTAAGAGGCCCTTTCAGAGGTCCCGATTGGCACAGGTGGGGTGGGGTGGGAGGGTCTTCTTGGCCTCCATAAAGGGTGTCTATTCAGACTCACCACTAGTATAGGTGGGAGGCAATCTGGGGGTGCACTGGAAATTGGCTCGCCCTGGCGATGGTTCATGAGTTAAGAGCAGATACTGACAAGGACAGGCTTTGCCACACCTTTATTGTCTTAGCTAACTATACAAAACAAATTGCTTGGACAATGCTGCTATTTCAATGGCTGACAAGGACTTGTTCTGAATTATTTTCATTTCTTTTCTTTCTACCTGTCTCTGTCTTTTAGGTCCCTGTGTAGGATTTGGCAAATTGCTCAGAATAGCAAGTATCAGCGATGGACGTGGCCGGCCTGGTTCTGGTAAGTTATGACCCCCCTCCTGTTTTTATTATTATTTATGAGAAGCCTTTAAAACCTTTTTGCTTTAAACTTATTTAGGCTTAAATAATTCCCTCCCTCTACTCCCGGGACATTTTTAGTATTACTCCATCTTTTAAGTTTCATCCAACACAAAGTGGCACAAGCAATATTCTCGGTCATTCCAATCCTGATCCCACAAAAAAGGACCTTTGCGTGCAGAAGGATCATTAAAAACTGTCAGGGACAAACTTGTTGCGAAAACAGGAGGCAAAGGACATAGGTTGCATGGGAGTGTGGATTCTGGCACATTCTGGCACACTTTTTAATGCCTCTGAAATTCTCCGACTGTTTTTCAGGTGTCAATGCTGTAAAGGATAGAAGCTCCCTCCATAATTTGCAGGGCTGGATTAATGTGTGTGTGTATTTGTGTGTTTAAGGGGAATAATGGTTTTTTTTTTGGGGGGGGAACAAAAATTCCTAAAAAATCAATGCATGAATGGATCTACTGCAAACTTGACATGTCTAAATCCCCACTTAAGAGCTATCACCATTATTTAATTATTATTATTTATTTACAATATTTATATATGGCTCCCCATTGAAAATTTCAGAGCCAATGAAAATAAAAACAGAATAAAACACTTAAAACAGATTTTAAAAGAAGCAAACACAGTGTGTCATGGCTGGACACTAAGGAAAGGCTTCCTGGAAGAATGATGTTTTCAGGAGGCACCAAAAGGAGTACAAAGTTGGTGCCTGCCTGACCTCCAGAGGCAGGGAGTTCCACTGGAGGGGAGCCACCGCTCTGAAGGCTCTTCCCCTGGTGGACATCCCTTTATCTTTAAAGCTGAAGGGGCTGTAAGCATTTGATTAATTTCCACTGACTAGAGCGGTTTTCTGAAAACGGGCGGTTCTCCGACGGGTAATCCCATGGGGCGGAGTAAGGGGAGTCGTTCCGAAATCGGGGCAGAGAATTGCTTCAACAGAGCTCTGGCTCAAATTTCAAGGCAGAGAAGACCCAACTTGCACACCCCTATCGACATTCTCTTCTCAGACAGGATGAGGTCTCAAGCTTGGAAGTTAGGGTTAGACTAACACTGAGTGATCAGTTCAGGCCTGGTTGGTATAGAAGGGAAAGAAGAGAGATTTTCTTTGGAGTGCTTACACTTAAGCGCCATTTTGTTGACAGCCTCCATCTTTGTCTCTGACCTACTTTGAAACTCTGGCATCGATTGGTCTATATCATTCTCCAGGTTATCTTTTCCTTGGAAAATGTCATTTCTTTCCCCTCTGGAAAGCCTCTTCTTTTTGACCATTCTTTATTTATGACAAAAAGAGTATTGGTTCTTTATCTGTGCATCCAACAGCTCTTCTTCATCTTTCTGTTTTGTAACCGTTGGATATTTATAAAGAATAACCCTGTCTTTATTACAACGTTCTACCAGTCAGTCCATTCTTTATATGGAACAAGAAAGCTGGAACAAGTTGGGGCATGTCGCAAGACAGTTAGATCTGATACAGAAACTCCTAGTAAATCTTATTTCATCAGGCCTTATTTATACTCAAAACCTTCAAGCATAGAGCCCCTGATACACTGGAGCCTTGTTTGATTTGTACTAGGGGTGTGCACGGACCCCCCGCTCCGCTTCACTTGCAGATCCGCCATTTTTCGGATCGGGCCGCTCCGCCCTGCCCCCGCTCCGCCCACTTCCGCTCCGCTCCGCCCGGAGCTCCGGATCCGGATCCGGAGCTCCGTTTCCCCCCCCCATAGGCTTGCATTGAAAGCTAAAAAATTATACAACTTTTTTTCTGTTCAAGTTAGAAACCTCTTGTTTGGCACCATGACACCTCATGGGGATATACAGATGCACGCCAAGTTTCAAAGCAATCCCATCATCCCCTGATTTTTGGCGAATTTTTGAAAATCGGGCACCCCACACACAACATCCCTGCGAGGTGTGTTAAAAAACACGGGGAAAAGCCCGTTCAGATGAAGAAAGAGAAGTTTCCCAGAATCCCAAGTTACCTGTTTTGCCTATGCCCTCCTCCAACTTTGGGATCATCATGACCGGGAGCTGACTCTGCCCCTCAGCCCTTTGAAAAAGGTATTTTTCCCGCCGATTTTTTAAAAACTTCTAGCCCGCGACCCGTACGATGCAGAAAGTTGAGAGTGGTCTCAAAATGACCCCCATCCACGACTCTCTGTGCACAAGAATTTTCAGAATGATAGCTTAACCCCCCCCCCAGTTATCCCCGATTCTTTCCCTCAATGCAATCCTATGGGCGAAAAGCCGGAAACGCAGTTTGAGCCGCGCGGTTGACCCGATTTTCACAAAAATATAGCCCGCGACCCGTACGATGCAGAGAGGTGAGAGTGGTCTCAAAATGACCCCCATCCACGACTCTCTGTGCACAAGAATTTTCAGAATGATAGCTTAACCCCCCCCCCCAGTTATCCCCGATTCTTTCCCTCAATGCAATCCTATGGGCGAAAAGCCGGAAACGCAGTTTGAGCCGCGCGGTTGACCCGATTTTCACAAAAATATAGCCCGCGACCCGTACGATGCAGAGAGGTGAGAGTGGTCTCAAAATGACCCCCATCCACGACTCTCTGTGCACAAGAATTTTCAGAATGATAGCTTAACCCCCCCCCCCAGTTATCCCCGATTCTTTCCCTCAATGCAATCCTATGGGCGAAAAGCCGGAAACGCAGTTTGAGCCGCGCGGTTGACCCGATTTTCACAAAAATATAGCCCGTGACCCGTACGATGCAGAGAGGTGAGAGTGGTCTCAAAATGACCCCCATCCACGACTCTCTGTGCACAAGAATTTTCAGAATGATAGCTTCAAAAACAACGTAGTTATGCGCGATTATTTGCCGCAATGCAATCCTATGGCGAAATGTTTTCAAGATGGCGACCGGAGCGCTCCGCCTGAACTCGGAGCTCCGAAAAATGGCCGCTTCTCTTCGCCTTGCTTCTAGGGGGTCCGCGGTCCGCTCCTACTCCGCCTCTGGGTAAGGCGGAGCAGGCCAATCCGCTACTGCTTCTACGCTCCTAATCGGAGCGGAGCACATCCCTAATTTGTACCCTTAGTTACCCCGTTATTCAGCATCGCAAACAAATCAAGCCCTTTTACAGTTGCCACAGTTAGGGCATGACCCAGTTGTGGGTCACAGCCGCCAAGGCAAGATGACTGGTCCACCCTGGTCCGCTCCACAGCCGTGGGATCGTGGTGTGACTTTTCAACTGATCTTTGTCACCTTGGTCTCTCTCTCTCTCTCTCTTAGGGAGACATTTAAAAAGCTGGTGTCAAAGAACTTGAACAGCAACAATCCGTGCTCTACTTCATGCCCTAATCCGTGCACAGTTGGTGACGTGGCCTCTACATCTGGGGATCCAAACAATGGAGAAACCCATTTACAGAGGTATGGAAGAAGCATGGTCTCTGCTCTGCTGGCTTCTGAAGTAAACAAACGGCATTTAAAGATGCAGCTCCAGCTGTAGTGGTTCAGCTTGAAGCATCTGCAAATCTCCTCTGTTGTAGCCGTGGTGCTAGCAATGCTGTGCCAAATTCCATGTTGTGTGTGTGGAGCTTGCGCTGCAGGAAGAAATACGAGAGCCACGTGTGTCGTAATGGTAACGCTTCCACTGGAAAGCCGTCTGTCTTGCCTTCTGTCACTGATACCATCCTGAGGGCTGCTGCTTGGGAGCCTCCTCAAAGCGTTGCAGAGTAAGATGTGAAGGGCAAGGCCTGTTGGGTGCCTTGGAGTGTTCCAGCTCCTTAGCAGCACATTGATCCGAGGCTGTGCTTTCGTGGGAGCCCAGTGAATATGTACAACCACAAGTACACCCATTCCCTAGAATCTCCCCCCAAATTCCCCATTGTGAGTGGGCTGAATCCTCTCAGGGAATGATAGCTGTTACCAAGCATAATTACAGGGTTTTGCATAAGTCATGGGAAAACAGTCCAAAAGTCAGCTGTGGTTACTTGAATTCTGCAACCTTTCTAGAGTGCAGATGGGGAAAGAAGATACTGCGCTATTTGGAATGCCTGAAATAGCAGTACTGTACTTGAATTCCGCAAGCCTTCTTGTTACGCAGAGGGGCAAAGAATCCACTATCACTAGAAATCCTACACAGGCCCTGCTCTGGCTTCTGAGATCTTGCCGGGCACGGCCCAGAGACTATCAAGTCTACCCTTAGCCAGCTTAAGGACTAGAAACTTTTTCTTTTGAAAGCAGAGATTCTCCGAGTGCTGAGCGCTGTGCTTCGGAAGCTTGTAGAGTTGGGGGCAGTGAGGAGGCCTTCTGTGATGAGGAGTCCCTACAGCATGACAGTGAGGAGGATGGAGAAGATGTATATCATGTGCATCCAGCAGGTGAAGTTGCGTTCCTATTGCTGGTGATCCAGCTCTTTTCTCTCGTGTCCAGACTGGAAAACCTGGCCATGGTGGAGAGCCGGGGAGGGCTGTTTTCTCTGCATGCTGCCTTTTACACGGAGAGTCCTGATTCAAGTGGCCTTTCCCTAAATAGATAAACCTCATGAGGGTTTCACTGAATTTTACAGCCTTGACCTGCTTTTCTTAATACTCAACCGGGTTGTGGCGACTCATGATCCAAACAGTGTAGATCTCAGCGCTTTGCAGGTCTTTTTCAAAAGGCCCAGAGGGCTCTGGAAAAGGGCCCCTTGGATTGACGGCCATCATGGAACGTGCTTGTCTGAATCATCCCATCCTGCTTGCCAGTAGAGTATAGTGGGGACCTGCTTTTTGCTGCATCAGGCTTTCTCGGTCTTTGTTGTTCTGGGCAGATTTCTTCTCTCGCAGATTAACGGGGAGAGGGGGAAGGAAGGGCAGAGGGAAATGCATGTAATGGGCCAATCAATCCAGCAAAGAATCCGCAAGCAGAAGGCCCAGTAGAAATCGCAGGATGAAAAGCCTCTGTGTGGAGAAGCCCTAAGGTGCCCCCACTTGCTTCATAAGCTCTTCCTCAAGCCATGTTCACGCTCTTTAGTGTGAAAATGTTGAAGTTCTCTGTGGTTGACTGTTTTGTTAATTTGCGCTATCACTGAATCACTGCATGTGTTTTTGAAGTTCCTGAAAAGAGTGGCCTTCAACCAGGTTTTGGGTCTTTCAGGAATCATTTTAACACGAATTGGATACTATACCATTCCATCCATGGAAGAGCTGGCCCAAATGACAAGCGACCAAGGAGAGTGCATTGTGACCAATTTCACCATTGGCCGGAAAGGTGAGGATGGACCCTGGGTCTGATCCAGCCTGGCAATTCTTACGTTCTTATGTTCTCCTGTATGCTTTAAAGTGGGCTCCTGCATTGAGTAGGGGGTTGCACTCCATGGCTTTATAGGACCCTTCCACTCTACTATTCTATGATTCTAGTTTTGCCTAGTGGTTGCAAAAGATTTACCCCACAGCACCTTAATTTACCTTCACCTTCATTAATTTAAAATTAATGTCTAAAATTACCTAGCTGCACCAGTGCTTATTGAGGTGTAAAAGGCCCTCTGCATGTTCTCAGAAGCACTCTCCTCTTTCATCACTTTGCTTGCTCCAAGGCTGACCTCTGGCACATGCTTACACTACATTTCTAAGACACATGTAGCTGTGTGCGCAGGATGATTTTGGTGTATCGTCGCAGCCATCCAGTTTGGGCTGACCCCGTGCTAATCATCGTCTTCTATCTAGGCTATGGCTCAATCTACTTCGAAGGCGAAGTCAACCTGACCAACTTGAACCTAGATGAGATTGTGGGCATCTGCAGGAAATACGTTGTCATCTACCCAGATGCCAGATTGGCTCCACCCTTCGGGCAAGGTTTAAATCGGTAATGCAGAGCTCCCGTTCGTGAAGTTTAATTGCAGGTGTATTTGCGTTCCAGGTCTCCAACCCTCTGTTTTTTTAACAGGCGAGCCGAAATTACGTTGGATGAATACTGGCCCACTGACAAAGCCTCAGGTGGCTTGATAAAGAGCCCAAGCCAGCTTGCAAAATTGAAATATGAAAATACCTTAGAGGCCGACTGTCGGAAATGTGGTGTCCAGTTCCTGGAGTACCGGCCCGAAACTGGTTCGTTGGTATTCAAGGTAACCCCCGTTGCTTGTGAATAGATCAAAGGAGCTCCCATGCTGAAGCCCTAGCATCTACTCCTTTTCCTTATGGCCTATAAGATTTTAAAGCAGACTCCAAAAGTGTGGAGGGAGGATCGCTTCCACAGGCTGGTTGCCATTTTAGTGGATTTGGGCTGATGTCCACAGTAATTCTGGGCTTACAAGCAGTGCCCCTAGCGTCGTGACACCCCACCCCCCGGCTTTGCCTCTTTGGGTGTGCTTCAGCTGGTGAGTTCTCTGCTTCCGTATCCCCACTGTGTGAAGTGCTGGCAGACTGCAGGGCCAGTTTTGAAAACCAGGTTTGCCATTGCCCTGTAGTACCCAGACGGAAGCAGGAGAATGAACAGACGCTCCTGAATGTTTGTGAAGTAAAAATGACACGGCAGCTCTGCATGTCTGTCATTTAGAAAGACAACTGTATTGGCCATAGAGCAGCGTGAAGGCTGGGAAGAGAATAATCCCTGAGAAGTTAATAGTAGCCTCATCTGTTCCCGGACAGCAACCAGTTAGCACACTTTGTTCACTCACATGGCCAAGATGGCTTCCTACACTATAAGATTACCAGCTAAAAGGAATCCCCTTGAAAGCGCTCAGCCGGCACCGAACACGCTTATCTCGGACATGGGGCAAGCATGAATGGCTAGTCCTGAATCTGCCAGGGCAGTCGCCTCAAGTTTGCATCGCATGTGTCTTTTTTCAGAGAACGAATTCAGCTGCCGTGAAGGCATTGACTATGGCCACTCACCACAAGATGACCCTTTGCCCTGCAGTCAGACTTCATCCAAAACCTTTGCAAAGAATGCACCCTTCTAAATCCCGCGACAAAGATGGCCTACAGGAAGTTGTGCAAGCCCGGTCAAACCAGGATTTCATGCCCAAGTAAGTGCTATGTCTCTATTTTTTCTGTGTGATGGATATTGGGAGAATATGCAAACCTGGTGAGATTCATGGTGGTCTTAAACCATCTCCCGTTCTGGGTTTAATCTAGAACAGCGTGGCTCTTCTTTGATTCCGTTAGTGAAGGCTGTTTCCATTTTCATCTTTCTAACTGGAGATAATTATGTTGTGTGCAGATGTTGAACAGTTCCATATGGAGCTCTAGTTCTCAACCTCGTACTACCTGAGGCACGCCTTTTGACACCATCTCAAAATGTAAAACACATTGTGTATGGTTTTTTTTTTACAATTTTTAAAATACCGTCTCTGTCTTTCACTCCTAGAAAAGATCTGATTCCTAGTTGGCTGAACTCTAGGTCCTGCAGTATTGCATTCTGCACTTCTGGCTATTACAGAAATAGGTCAGATCACCAGTCCAGTTGCTAGTCCTCACATGAGCAGACTCAGTGAAGCAATGGAACGAAGATAAGTATGGACTTGCCAAGTTCCCATTGATTCACTGTGTCAACTCCAGTTGGGAGTAGCAATTGGATTTAGGTCATTATCTCCCTTTCCAAAGAGAAACCAATAACAGAATAAGGATGTTTCTCTAATGTACCAGAGTTTGCTACATCCCATACACTAATGTACCCAGGGCCAGGGCCAATCTATTTTGCGCCCTAGGCAGGCACGCTGTTCTGAAGCCGCCCCCCAACCCCAGCGTCCTGGATTCGAAGATGACTGCTCCCCCCACCCGTGCCAATCGGGACATATGAAATGGCCTCTTAAGAGGCCCTTTCAGAGGTCCCGATTGGCACAGGTGGGGTGGGGTGGGAGGGTCTTCTTGGCCTCCAGAAAGGGTGTCTATTCAGACTCACCACTAGTATAGGTGGGAGGCAATCTGGGGGTGCACTGGAAATTGGCTAGCCCTGGCGATGGTTTATGAGTTAAGAGCAGATACTGACAAGGACAGGCTTTGCCACACCTTTATTGTCTTAGCTAACTTGAAAAACAAACAGAACTTTTAGGGTTCACAATGGAGGATGAAGGCAACGGCTGGGGGAAGAGCCCTCCCAGTCTGCTTTTAGCACAATGGACGTATTCCTTCAGTTGTCAGGATGTCTTTAGGATGTCTTTAAGCACCACTGTTCTCTCTCCTGTCAATTACAGCTGGACTAGATAGGATGGAAGTGGTGAGTCTACTGCATGGGGACATCCAGAGTATTGCATAGTGAAATTGGACGCAGTGGTTTTCAATCTTAAGCCTGAGTGGTGGCACCAAACATAAAAGTTTCATTATGCGAATCATCGTATTAGGTGATTTGTGAGAGAATTCCCACCTCCCCACTAAAGGTGAAGATTCAGGAACTCCAGTAACAACTTAGTGTGGAATTCAGGGCTTCTTTAGGGCTTCTCGACATGACCATTTCTTCCCAGAACTGTTCTGCTGTTTCTGCTCCCTCTTTCAGGGAGGGGCCTCTACACTGGCTGGTTTTATCCTGGGTCTTTCCATTTCTTTTCTTTACATGGAGAGGCAGGGCCGATGCCAGACTATTTTGCGCCCTAGGCAAGGTGAGCTACTTTCACACACACACACACACACACACACACACACACAAAATGCCAACTTTGATTTTTAAGAATATATGTTTCCTGGAAAAAATAAGAAGCACAAAACTTGAAACTGCTACATTGATTTTAAAGTGCAAGAAATACGTCATGCCAATTATAGCAAACAAATTGGAAAGGAACGTCTATGGGTCTAAAATGCATTATTTAATAGGAATATCACCTCCAAATCATCCCCCCCAACTCACACGCACACGCACACACGCACTCAGCATCACTCACTCCAAACAAACACACGCATGAACACACACATTCACTCAAAGACCCCATGCACCCCATTCACCCATACATTCTCTCTCTCTCTCTCTCTCTTCCGGGCGCGTTCTGGAAGTCTGAACGTGGAGCCACTCCACCTCCACCTCCACCCCAGTGTCCCTGGCTTTGCTTCAGCTGGGCGGGCGCAGGGCGCCATCTCGCCCGCCCAGGCCCAACTGAATCCTCAGGCCAGGCCGGCTCACAGCCAACACGCGTGAGTGCTGCGCTGGGCCCGGCGCCCCTCTTAGCTTGGCGCTCTAGGTGGCCACCTGAGTGGCCTCTATGGTAGCACCGGCCCTGTGGAGAGGCAGCACCTCTCCTGAGCAGAAATGGTCCTGTGGAGGAGCCAGTCAAAATCAGCCTCTATCAAGTACTGTGATGGTTTCAGGTTGTATCTAGGACTCTCTCGATGGTTGCTAGGATAAAGAAACAAATGCTTGATACACCATTTTTTAAAAAATATTAAATTCAGCTGATACTCAGAACTAAATGCAGACAGATTGCATAGCTTGAACACCAGCTGCACCCCTGCACCCCCATTTCTAAAGCAAAGTGTTCTCCCGTATGTACCTACTCAGACCCTTCAGTCCTCTTCGGAGGCATTTCTAAAAATGCCCCTGACAAAGGAGGCGGGACGGGAGGCTACAAGTGAGGCAGAGGCCTTCCGATTTGGGGAATGGGTTCGCCTGGGACCTACATTGTTATCTTTTTGGCACCAGGCAAAGACATTTCTTTTCTCACAGCCATTTTAGAGTTTAGTTTTTAGATTTTATGGCTAGATTTTAGTTTTATATATTTTAAAAAGATTGATTCCTACACCCTTTGTTTTCTGCATTATATTTTATTCTGTTTGTAATCTGCCCAAAGAACATCTGTTATTGGTCAAATTAAAAATAGAATACATAGGGAGGGCGGGGGGGGGGGGCGGTGGCTCTGGGGGCCCTCCACTGAGGCCCAACACTGCCACGCCCTAGTTCATTCCCCAGGCTGCATCATAGAACTGGAAGGGGCTTTCTAGGCCCGGGCGTTCGACCCACTCCTCAGCGCCAGTGCAGGAATCCCTCTTAGAGCATCGCTGCCAGATGGTGGTCAGTCTCTGGTTGACTACTCCAGTGATAGGGAGCCCACTGCCTCCCAAGACAGTTGGTTCCCTTCTCTGACTGCTCTAACCAGTAGAGAAATTTCCCTGTTATTCAGCCAGAATCCTTTTTATACTGTATTTCGTAATTGTGTTTTAACCTGTTGGGTGTTTTACTGTGGTTTTAATTTTTGTGAACCGCCCAGAGAGCTTCGGCTATTGGGCGGTATAAAAATGTAATAAATAAAATAAATAATAAATAGAATCCGCACTTGGATGACAGAGAACATGTTTCGGCCTCCTTTGTGTGACAATGCTTTAGGTACTTGAAAAGTGCTATCTAACCCTCCTCATCTTTCTCTTCTCAAGGCCAACATACCCAGTTCTTTGAATATTGCCATTCCAATTATGAGCCATCTCACTGGAGGCAGCCCTCACGGGATGACACCTGCACAGGTCCCAGCACCAACTGAAGAGGTGGACTCATTCCGTGGCCCACCCCACTCCACCCCCCGAAGCAAGCAGACAGCTCAGAAACGTCTCCAAAGACTTCATTCCCAGCCCTTGGCGACTCACGACATGACTGGAACTCCACCATTGTGGGCCAATCCCTGGAAGTGCCGCTCTCCACGCTCTTGCTGGTTGTGGTGCTAGTAGTGGTAGGAGGCTTCCGGCTCCCAACAGATTCTGGCTCAAACTCAGAGGACAGGATGGGGGTGGGATCATGTGCAGAGTAAATATCACATCCGCACCAGAGGCAAGCCTGCCTTGGAGAGGCATTTTTGGCAGGTCCTAGAGTGATCTGCTGTGAAAGCCTTGCATGAAACAGCTGAACTATGCAGGGGAGGAAGATGGAGCTCAGAGGCGATGTAGCGATGCCAGGGGCAGCTGGGCTCCCACTTACACACATTTTCTGTGGATTGTAGCTGTGCTGAGATAAGCCAACCACAGATATGTAAAAGCAGAACGAGAACAGCAACAAGAAAGGCCACACCTCTGACTTTGTTATAGCAATTTAATTTAACACGCTTGAGAGCTACAGCCGTTAAATAAAACAAAATTACATGATATCTTTCTGTTGTATCTCCTTGGAAAAAGTGTTATTTCAATTCCCTTGTATCTGAGATGAATTGCTGGGGGAATTTCACGGTTGGCAAATAAGGGCTGAAGTGTGCGCATGTGTAAATGTTGCATGCGCGCTGGACTTCAACATTGCGCTGGCCAGAGACAACCTTAATCTGGCGTTGACATTTGGCCAATGTGTTACTTGCTCTTGAACCTGAAAGAGATGGTCATACTGTTAACAGATGTCCTCACCCCCTCTGCTTCCATCCTACGGCCAGCCTCTCCATTAGTTCAACCTAGTGCCGAAAGAATGAGATCTACCCCCTTTCAGTACGTACTCTGAAGGACTTGAAGACATGAAGCCAGTATCCCAATGATACAGAAAACCTGATTTGGGAGAAGTCTCCCCACTGGAGAATTGGGCTTCAAATGGTTCACTTGGTTGCAGAGGACTTACTCCTGGGCCATTTCCTCAAAGGTGCTCGCCTTGAGCAGGCCACGCTGCTTGCACTCCTCCAGGTAGCTGAAGTCCTCCTTTACAATCACTTGCTGATACAGGACTTCAGCCCAGTCCGGAACGAAGTCATAGGCCTCAGCCACGACTGCCGCCTAGCGAGAGATTGGGAGTGGAGAGGGAAGAGATCCCAGTTGGAGCAGGAGCAGGAGCATGCTAGGAGCTGCACGCTGCCCCCTCCCAACAAAAGGACTCTGCCCCCTAAGGCTCTCTGTCCATCGTACTGAGATCCTGACTGCATGTCACATTCACAGCATGAAAAGTAGCCAGGCTCTCAGAAAGAACAAGGGAAGTGTCTGGGCCCACAACAGGACCGAGCTCCAATCAAGCTCTTGCAAGGAAAAATACTCAAGATCCAACAATAGCTGTAAGCTGTTCCCGATGGTGAAAGCTCTCCTGTCCTCTTCGTCACCGGGTAGAACCTGGGCAGGGACATGGCACATTCCAGCAGGCTCTTCTGGCTCAGGTTGATCAGCTTGGTTTTGGGGTTGGTGTTCAGGAAGTGGAGCTGCAGCGTAATGAGCTTTGTCAGCCTCTTGCAGCGCAAGGACTGACGCACACAGAAGTCCTCAAAGAGGAAGGATGAAGAGAAAGGAGTCAGGTAAGCAAGGAGGAAGCAGCTGCAGTCACTGCACCTAGCTGCAACAGGACAGCCTTGGTTTGGGTCCAGGCTACCGGCGGGGTCACCTTCACCTGTACAATCCACCTCGCACACTCAGGTTCTCTGGGAAGAATTTCCATCAGCGAGCCAAAATTAGGCTGACATGTATTACCCAGAGGACCTCTTCTGCTTCTCCCAGACTGTGGCATGGCCTGCCGGAGGAGATTCGTCAACTTAACAGTCTTTTAGCATTTAAGAAAGCTATAAAGACGGATCTCAGGCATATCCAGTGGAGTCTTAGGATGTTTTTAGGATGTTTTAACAGTGTATACTATGTTTTTAATCAGTATTTTATACTTACTGTTGTTCCCCACCTTGATCCAAACGGAGAGGCAGGTAAGAAATAAAATTATCATTATTCCCAACCTGTTGCGCTCCAGATCTTTGGACTAACTGTCACCAGCCCCAGCCAGCATGGGCAATGGTCAGAAATGGTCAGTGGGAGCTGTAGTCCAAACCATCTGGACAGCACCAGGTTGGGAAGGCTGCAACAGGGCAACTGGATACATACCGGACACCAGGTTTGGATTTGCATGGGCAGAGCAGACTGTGATTTGGAGCTGCAAATAGGAGGGTTTTTCCCCACCACCAAAGGTGCAGCATGCGAAGCCGAAAGTAACAACGAGGGCCTGAGCTAGTTCTCCCCTTCAGACACAATGGCAGTTCTTCTGCAAATCCTGGATGGAGGGTCACTGACCTTCACTAATGCTAATGCTTTACCGATAGGAATAGTTCTCTGGCGTAGTGGTCTACCATTGCTTGGCTCCGACGGGCCAATTCAAATGGGTGAGCCCAGGGTGGCTGTGTGCAAAAGGACTAGGCAGAGCGTAAAGCATGAGCGTATGCCCAGAGGTTCTCGCACCTCTTCGCATCCTGTGTGGGTAGAAAGGCAGCCACAAGAGTCAGTGTTTATGCTCCAGGTCTCCACGCCTTTGCTTGATGCACCTACTCAGGCACACTGGATTTTCTAGAGTCTAAGTGCTAAGCATATACTTAAAGTGGCAGCAAGGCGGAGCTCCTTCGTAACAGAACGTGCCACACCTGAAGAAGCTCTTGATGAAAGCCCTAACCCTCTTTATCGACGCTGCTGAGAGCTATTCCAAGGTAAAATGGAACACTGAATGGGGCTGGATGAAGGTTTAAAATAGTGATGGGAGCCTGTAGCCCTCAGCTCCCATCAGCCCCAGCCAGCATGGTAATAGATGCTGGGAGTGGTAGTCCAACAGGTTTCAATTTAAAGGGGAGCTGTGAAGTGTTTGCTCCATGTGTTCTGTGGTGTGATAGTTCTTGCATCAGGTACGTGAAAAGGGCTGTGTTCTGAAGGCACTCCTCTGGAAAGGAGAGAGCAGGGTGATTGTATGACCACGGTGGGCAGCGATGCCGCCTGCTCTGTGTCAGGGGACCTACTCTGTGTCAGGGGACACACGCTCCCCCACCCCCACCCCCACGGCACGTCCTCCTCCTCCACCTGAGATCGAACACCTCAGACATCCCACCGTTTCCAGGTCCGGGTGGCTCCCGCCCGGGGCTCCCCGGGACGAGCGGCAATTTACCCCAAGGCTGGGATTCAATGAGCTTCAGCTGGACATTGGCTGCCGCCTCGTGGTTCTCCCCAATCTCCCGGCACATGCTGAAGCAGAGGGCGATCATGTTGTGCTTCTCGCTGTCTCCTGGGCGGCAGTGCTTGATGTAGTCCAGCAGCGCTGTCTTGAGGGTCCCGCTCTGCCAAAGAGGGAGGGGCGGAGAGTGAAGGCAGCGCGTGGCTTGGGACCTGGCCAGCGCCAATCCTCAGGGCAAGTGAGCTCTGGCGCTGAGCAGAGCCCTCCAACAGCAACGCCAGGCCTCACAGTCGCTTGTGAAGGAGCGTAAAGGTGGCAAGAAAAACCTGCCCTTAAGACGGGGGTGGGGCAACTTGTGGTCCTCCAGCAGATATCCAGGTCTCCAAGTCCTGCCGTCCCTCATCACTGGCTCTGCTGGCTAAGGCGGAGGGAGGGGAACTGTAGGCCAAATACACCTGGAGGGCCAGAGGTTGCCCACCCCTGCCTTCAAGGGTGAGGGCATGGGCAAGTGACGGAGAGTTCGGTAGCACAGGGCAACATGTCGTGGGAATGCAGGGACTGGGGCGGTTATTTTGGAAGAGGGAAACAAGCAGAACAAAGGCACTGGAGGGTTCTACAATTTGGAACTCTTGGACTGGGAAGGGTGGATTCTGTTGTTTGTACCCACCGGGTGCAACTTCTTTCTCATTAGCACCTCAAAGTGGTGCTTCTCATGCAGCAAGTCAAAGATGTAGGTCATCTCGTTGTACCTGCCGATGCCAGTGAGAAGTCGAACCTTTGGGGAGAGAAAAGAGCTTGAGCTTCAGAACCCACAAAACGTCACCCCACACGTTGCCGTTGGAGCAGTGCTGTGTCATGACAGCCCCACTCTTCCACTTGGGACAGAGTCCCTGCCTGTGGAATGCCACTGACCAGCCACTTCCCCCATTTCAGTGGGGTTCCAGACACTATGGACACCTCCCAGCTGCAGGCAAGAACTCCCCAGCTGAGAGACTGAGCAACGGAAGAAACGAACGCAAGGCCAGGAGGAAGCAATGGCTGCTCTCTCACCAGACCAGTGGAGAGCCACTCGCTTCCACACACAAGGCCCGACTCCTGGCACTGCTTCTCCCGAGAGACACTGCAGGACGCTTGCTGGCGTAAGTCAACGTGCAGCACAACAGAACAAGACCTGTGTCGGAGCACAGGCCACCCTGCACAGGCGCGGGCAGGCGAGCGTCTGCCTTGCCACGGCCTTCCCTGCTCAGTGAGGGAGACAGCGGAGCTCCGGGAATCAGTGGGAGCCACAACAGCCTGCCGCTCTAAAACCCCAAAGACCAGGGGGAGGAAGGGGCACCGCAGCCACTCAACATCCTCCACGGGGTGCTTTTGGGGCTGCCGCCACCGCCGCCGTCTCTACCTCCCACAAGGCCGTATTCTTCGCTGGGTGCTAAGTGTTCGTCCGTGAGCGTTCGGGCAGCTTGGAGAACGCGAATAATCCCTTCCAGATGACACGTGAGGCTGAAGCAATTATGGGCGAGGATCAGGAGCTCTGTAGCTAAGGGAGGGAGGAATGGGGGCTCCCATCAGTGAGCATTTTGCTTAAAACAGAGTTCATGTGGCCCAAAAGCCAAAGAGCGGGATTTAAGTCCCTGCCTTGTTACTGTCTGCTGAATGGGACCCCCAGCAGCCAACCTCTCAGCTGTGGGAGACCCAGAGACCCAGTTCCCAGGCTTGAGTCATGAAGGTCAGAGATGGAGACCACCGCTTTCCCCTTCTGGGAATGTTCGCACATTCTCAAAGGGCTCAAGCGGTAAACCTGCACTGCTCCCTAGACACACGTGCAGCATGGGGAACTGCAGCAGCATGTGAACCGAGGCCTCCACGAATGCAGCTCCTGGCATCGCATTTCCCAGATGTCCACCATGCCAAGAGAGCAAAAGGACAGGACACGAGGTCGCTCCTACAGCACAGTCGTATCTATGTGTACTCGGACATGACGTCCCAGGGACTGCGACGAGATCTGTGGCCAAGTGCGCATGTTTGGGGTAGCCGTCTTAGTCACAAGACCCAAGTCCTCGTAAGCGTGACATTACTGGACGTCCAGAGATAAACACTTACTGCAGGCAAGCTCCCCGTGAGGGACAGATGGAATTTTATCCAATAGCTTCACGCCAACCAGGGTGGGGTCCTGGCACAGTTTGGCCAACTGCAGGAACGCCTCGCTCTCCTCTGCTGGATTTAAGACTTGCTTTTCCCCTGTACAGACAGCAGGCCCAGAATGACATTGTGATATGTGGATGTATATACCTTTAAGAGGCCTGTAGCTGCTAGTCTCCAGGTCCTCATCGAAGGCCTGAGCGGAGCCTCTGTTTTCTGTCAGTTGGTGTTGTGGGCCTTGCTGAGGGAGTTTGGTGTCACTGTTCTAAGAAGTTTTAGTAATAAAAGAATCCAGCAATGAAAAGACTCTGATGTTATTGCCTGGTAGTCTAAAGGCAAGTGGCAGGCTGAGCAGGCAAGCTCACCCGTATGGTCCCTATGCCTGAGGGATGCTACATGGTGTCAGAAGTGGGATCCACATGAATATGATGCACACCTGGGAAACGACCCAGGCCTTCAAAAACATCAGAATAGTGTTTGAGGAGACCCTCCATCTTGGTTGGAGAATGTACTGCTAATACGTGCACACGTCTGATCAAGTCAAGGGCTACACAGGCTGACCGACCCAGAAGTGGTGGATCTCCAGTTTCTGTGACATAGAAGGTTAGATTTCGATTCTTCAGACCATTTTTGCAAGGAGCTATAATGGTACCTCTTGGTTTGACCTTTGCTCCACCAAAGGCAATTAGTGTCACATTTGTCATTGCTGTATGCACTTTATCCTGCAAGCACTCTGCGATATCTTTTGGAATTGTGTTAGCATCAGATCCAGAATCTAACTTGAAAACAACTGGAAGTCCTGCCACAACTACTGTGCTATACCAGGCTTCTGGGCTTCCCATGAGCCTAGCTTGATGGCATGTAGTTATTACTCCCATGAATAAGGCATTTACATCTTTGGTGAGACTGGAAGGCTCAGATTGTGTCCTACACATTTTAGCAAAGTGATTCCTTCCTGCACACCTATTGCAGGTCTCTCCAAAAGCTGGACACTGCCTGGGCCTGTGAACATAACCGCATCTACTGCAGGAATTGCCCCTTGCCGCTGTAGGTTTAACTGTTGCAAAGGTCTGCTTTGGGGCCCTTTTACTTTCTTGGTAGCTTATGGTCCTTCCGCTTTTATGTTGGATGGCTAAGATGTTTGTTTCTGAGGTCATTGCTGTTGCCTGAGCCCTGATAAGAGCCTTTGCTCTACAGATGGTAATAGCTTGCTCTAGAGTCAACTTAGGGTCTTCTAGAAGCTTTTCTTTAAGCTTGCTGTCTGAGATGCTGAAAACAATTTTGTCTCTAAGCATCAGGTCTGTGGAGGCCCCAAATTCACAGTGCTGAGATTTTTCTCTAAGGGCTGTAACAAAACAGTCTATGCCTGCGTCCTCATTATAAGGAAGCTGCCAGAACTGGTACCGTTCAAAAACAGGGTTTCTCCTGGGCTCACAATAAGTTTTGAATGCAGCAAGGGCTTCTTCTAGTGTCTGACTTTCAGGATCTGCATAGATATTAGGAATGGTGTTGTAAATTTCTAAAGCCTTTTCTCCTATGCAGTGCAGCATTACAGCAATTTTGTAGTCTTCTGACTCTTTCTCCGCTTTTGTAACTGTAAGGTATAGTTGTAGTCTCTGTTCCCATTTCCTCCAATTTTCTCCTAAGTTCCCAATAAAGCTTAGCTCAGAAGGAGGTTTAAAATGCTCCATGTTTTATTCCAATATGGCGGCGGGCACTAAAACCCCTCTTCAAGTGGATTTCTGAAGGGGAGATCCCACTTCTGACACCATGTAGTATCCCTCAGGCATAGGGACCCTACGGGTGAGCTTGCCTGCTCAGCCTGCCACTTGCCTTTAGACTACCAGGCAATAACATCAGAGTCTTTTCATTGCTGGATTCTTTTATTACTAAAACTTCTTAGAACAGTGACACCAAACTCCCTCAGCAAGGCCCACAACACCAACTGACAGAAACAGGGGCTCTGCCCAGGCCTTCGATGAGGACCTGGAGACTAGCAGCTACAGGCCTCTTAAAGGTATATACATCCACATATCACACTTCCCACCCCCTCCAAAGCGTCCCAGCTAGACGGGCAAACAAGCCGATCTCATGAAAGGGCAGAGCGGGAGGAGAGGGAGGCGGAGATTGCTCCCGCCATGCCTCTGGCTCTCCAGGGGATACTTGTGAGCTTCCACATATATAGTGCTTACATAGCGCTGGATCTCCCAACTCCCAGTCCAACACTTTAGCCACTACACCACACTGGCTCTCACTGAGTTAAAAGCTGGGGTGAGACATCCTCCAACCAAAATAGGAATAAACCAAACAATTATTTAAAAATCTGTTTAAATAGATGTATATATTATTGTTCTTATTCTTATTGGCAAGTTACGTTACCCTGCCTCAAACTATGTAAATATATTGTTTTTAAATCCTAACCAATCACATCAGTATACAAATGCATGTCATATCACAAATTTAAACAAAATACTTATAGCCACTTACTATATTTCAAAAGTATATCTATGTATTGGTGGCATGTACCATATACATTAGTAATAATCAAAATAAAGTACATTGATATAATGAAAACAATTATACAGCATTTGTAATGGTTATTCTATGTGTTTATGTTCTATATAGTGTGTCCTAAGGAAGCATTCCTGGCAAAACAGGTTATGTGTACTGGACTCCTGTTTATTGAATTACCACATGCTGTATAATTGCTTTCATCATATGAATGTCATGCCGTATAATTTGGTAATTAAATTACCAACACATCTCAAGATGCTAGAAAATTGCTTTTATTTTTTAAGAATGTTCAACACATTTTGGCCCAGATTTTTTTGATTTTTTTTTTTGGGGGTGGGGTGGGGTGGGGTGGGGTGGGGTGTCTTCTCTCAGAGAATTCTTTAAAATTGTCTTCAGAGAACTCTGGAAAAATCTGAAAGATATGTCTTGTACATTCAGCAAATAAAGTATGAGACCTATCTTCTAGAATCCCCCAAAGAAAGCCCCAAAGAAAATCTGGGCTGAAATGCATTGAATAGTCTCCAGAATGAAAGCAATTTTTCTAGCATCCTGAGATGTGTCCTCTTCTTGTGCATCGCTAAGCAAAGACATTTTTGTTTCCCCGGCTTGATAATGTATTACTGGTTGTTTTTAATAAATTGTTTGTTTTACTTGTATTTTACCTTGTTTTTGTGAAGCATCCTGGAAGCTCTGCTATAGAAAGAATCTATCTTCTTCAGCTGCCAAAACAGGGCCTCTTTAGCTAAATGCCTTTTAAAACAGTTTGTGGTTTTGCACCTTTTCAGAAAGCAGTGGTAGAAAAACAACACCGGATTTCCGTGGGGAGGCTGTTCTGCAGTCTGGGGGCCAAGATGCAAAAGGCGCTGCTCCTCCGTGCTTTGGAGCTCCTATCAGGGGCAGAGTTCCAGACCGGAACACGCTCTCCCAGGGGTGGGGTGGCCGCCGCTGTGCCAGGACTCTGTCTCTTTATCCCCGGCTGGCTCAGCTGATCGCTCACCTCTTCCCTTTTCAAAATACAGGCAAGTGAAATGCTCGCCCTCTCATTCACGCAGATGCTCCCTGGCCAGCCATTTCCCGCCGTCGCCGGCCTTAAGAGACTAGAGAGGGCGGGGCCGGCCCTGTGATGACTGAGCGGATGTTGGCAGCCGTTGGGCCTCTTCTTCTCTGCACCTAGTTAGCCAGGCAGGTGGGTTGGGCTACCCCACTGCTCTCTCATGGTGGCAGGAACCTGGGTTGCCCTGCCCCTGTTCACCTCCCGCCAGCTCCTTCCTTCCCTGCAGCCAGGAGTGCTCCTCGCCTCCGACCCGGCCTGGCCCCACTGGGACGTTGAAGCCTCCTGGGTGACGACTGCTGTGGGGTGTGGGTGTGGGTCTCTGCAGCCCTCTGCTCAGCCCTGACTCGCGTCTCTTGCACGCTGGCGCAGTGCAGCCTCGGGTCCAAAGGGTCAAGGTGGAGGGAGGCCACTGTATGGGCCATGACACCCCTTCCCTCCCCGACTTCCAAGGGCACAGAGGGAGGGAGGGAGGGAGGGAGCTTCGTGGCTGATGGCACCGGGGTGGGGGAGGCAAGCAAGCCGGATCGCTCCCTGGCAAGCCACCTGTCAGGCCTGCGGCTTTCCTCTGCAAATCTGACCAGGCCCCATGCTGGGCAAAATCCCTTTTTATTATTATTTATTTATTTATTTATTTATTTATATAGCACCATCAATGTACATGGTGCTGTACATGTACCCATGTGCATTCCCATGGAGAAATCCCTGCTGTGCCTCACAGGGCGGCCTTGCTGATGGCCAGCAGTCGGAAAGGGAGCCACGGCCAGGCCAGGCCGGGGGTTGTGCCCTTTCCTGGGCTTTCTCGTTCCTTGCCCCCTGCCCTGTCCCAGCCCAGTGTGTCTGCTGTCACAATCTTGGCCTCCTCTCTCTGTTTTCTTAGGCTTGCATCCTGGTGGCTGACTTTCCTTTTGTGTAGCAGGTAAGGCTGGATTGGGGGCTCTGTCGTTTATATACACAGGAAAGCAGGTTGGAGGGAAAGTTGCCCCTGGCCGGGCCAGTGTGGGAGATAAACCAGGAGTTGCTGGCATCATCTGAGACTAACTGCAGGGGTGCCCACCTTTCCCCTGAACAGTGTCCCTCGACGACGACTCCTTCAGTTCCCCCTGCAGCCGTGGCATGTTACGCACCCAAGCTATGAGAAGAGGCACTCCACCCATGCCTAGAGGTATGCTTCTCTTTACACTTGCGCCTCGTGTTCCAAGTTAAACTGGACTTCAAAACAAGTACTACTGGCTCTGGCACGGCTTGTCCCCACGGAGCGCTCCTTGATGGCTCTGCAGCCTCCTGGAGGGAGGCCTCGGGTGGGACGCTGCAGAGCACGGCGGCTCCAGGCCCCGTGTTGTTCCAGGCGTCCATGTAGGGCCGGGGCGAGGCTGCAGGTGGGCTGCGGATGACCCCAGGCCAACCCCAGAGAAGGCAGGGCAACAATTCCAAAGGATCCAGACAGAAGCCCAGCGCTGCCGAGAGCAGAGGCAGCTGAGAGCAGTGTTGTCGCCTCCTCCTCCGTGACCCCTTCCCCCCAAGCTCAGCCCCACAGGAGGTCTCTGCAGAGTGGCTGACAGACAGAACACAGCTTCCCCTTGGGACGTCCAGCCGGGGCCAGGAAGGGGGACGTGTGTGGCAGAAGTAGCCACCCTGGCAGTGATCCTGCCGCCCGCTGCCTTGCCTTTAGCCTGCCAGGATCAGCGGTTTCTCATCCTCAAGTTACAGGCTGCCATGTGTGGGGGCAGGGCGTAGATTTGATTCACCCCCCCCCCAAATCTTCCTGCTCCCCCCTCTAATTTCTCCCGGTTTGGGTATGAAAGCGTTCACTCCAAGGCCCCTCCTTACAGCCCCATGAATACTATAGTCATCCTGGGGGCAGCAGGGGCAGCCGCCCTCCTATTTTAGCAGCAGCAGCAGCAGCAGCCTGTCCCCCCTCTGCCCCATGCAAACCAGAGTTGCAGCCCCCTCGGTACACTGGGGGTGGGATGGCACGGAGCCGTCCCCCCACCCTAGCTGACAGGAGTTGCTGTTGCAGGGCTCTGAAGGCAGGCGGGCTGTGCGAGTCGGTGCTTTTCGGGCTCCCGCTGGTCGTCAGGCCCACAAGCTGCTGGCAGCTGAACTGGGATGAACTGGAGGCCAACCAGCAGTGTTTCCAAGCCCTCTGCCACTGCCTGGTGGTGAGTCGGGGGGGCAGGAGAGCCTGCAGCAGGCCACCGGAGCAGAGCGGCTTTAGGGCACCTGGCGCTGCAAGGGGGCAGCCCCACAGCAATCGCACTGGGGCCCTGCAGCACAGAGCGAGCCATCCGCAAGACCGGGCTGCTCCCTCGGGGCTGGGGGGTGGGGTGGCCCTTGCCGCGGATGCCCGTCCTCATGGGCTGAGCCGCCCTGGCCCCAGCTCTGTGAGGAAGGCTGGTGCTGAGCCGCCCTGGCCCTGCCTTCCCAAAGCACTCTGCCCGCTCCAGGCAGGACAATCCCACCCTCAGCCTGGTTGGGGGAACCAGGCAGGGCCTCAGCACACCAGGACGGCTCCGGCAGGGGGCACCACAGGCCCAAGTCACCCAGCGCGGTCTCCCTCTTTCAGAAACGGGAGTTGCTGCTTCTCACCCAGTATGAGCCCCACGGAGGGGGGGGGGGGCAGGTGGCCCCAGCTGGGGCTCCTGGGCCACCACCTACCAGGTCCTCCTGCCCTCGGGCTCCGGCTCGCTGCTGCTCCGCTCCGTGGCAGCCCGAGAGCTCCTCCTGCCGTGCAGCGTCCCTCTGCCTCCTGCTGACCCTGCAGCCGCCACTCTCAGCGAAATGGAGGCAAGTGGAAGACAGCCAAAGGCCAGCTGCACGCCCTGGCCCAGGCCAGGCCAGGCCATTGGGCCCCGGTGGCTTAAAGGCCAGCCTGCTCTCTCCAACAAGGAGACGCCTCAAGAGAACAGGGCCAGGCCTGCAGGGCTCCTCTCCAGTCCCCTGCTGGAGCCTCCCTCTCCCAGGACACCTTGGCCTGGAATGGATGGGCAACTCCAGGCCCCCAGACGTCTCGGCTTGCAACCCCCAGCAGCCTCGGTGAGGAATGATGGGAGTGGTTGGCTGAGACGCCTGGAAGGCTGCACGTGCCCATCACAAGGGGCAGCAGTGTAACGTGAGGGCGGGTTTAAACCTCGAGTCACGTGAGGCCGCGTTGAAGGCCATAAATGCCCTGGAGCTGGATTGGGGCTCCAAGACCCGCTTAGTCCAATGGTGTGTCCCCAGCATGTCCAGCCGGGTGCCCCTGCCGGAAGCCCTTCTCCATGCAGGACGTGAGCACAGGGCTCCTGCGTGTCCCCCCCCGTCCTCCATGCACTTGGCTTCCCCCCACCCCCACGCCTTGGTGGACGATGTGCTGTGCGTTGCCGGACTCCCCTCTGTCTCCTGCAATCAGCCCAGGTTGCAGGATGAGGCTCGCTCGCTCGCCCTCCCCTGCACGGCAAGCAGCGCTCCTCTGAAGCCCAGGGTGGGGGTGGGGGTGCAGTTTGTGCTTACAGAGAGGAGACGGAGAGCTCTCAGGGTGGGACAAAAATCACCCCCCCTTGCTTGCTCTCTAGGGCATCCTTGACAGTTTGGATGTGGAACTGGCCTACAACCCCCTGAGTGCCACAACTCACCTCTACCGAGCCCTGAGGAGCAGCCTGATCCGACCAGTTGCCTCCCGGCCTCAGCGGCCGGCAGAACGGCCCTCGCCTCGCCAGGTACGGGAGCCTCGAAGCAGCCCAGCAGCAGCCACGGGACAGAGGCCGCTTTGGGGAGGGAAGAGCGGGGGGGGGGGAAGCAGCTCTGTGGGACCGGCTGCCAGTGCGAATGGCGACCTCCGGGCTGGGGCAGGGTGAATGGCCCCTGCAACGCTTCCCCCAGGGTAACGGCATCTTTTTCTGCCCACAGCAAGGCAGCCGTTCGCACCCAAGCAAGGCCCGGGCCACCGTGGCCCCCCTCCGCATGGCTCTCCCCACGGCTAGGCTCGGGGCCCCTCTTTTCTCCAGCGAGGAGGATGAGTTCCTGGAATCCACGTAGTAGCCCCCTGGGTCCGTATGAGTCATTGAACCCACCCCCCCCAAGGGCACCGAGTGCTGGGCCCAAAGCCAAAGCCCCCCACCTACTTGGAGGCAAGAGGAGCTCGAGGTACAGGAAGGCCCTCCTCACTACTCCCCAGCCTCAGAGGGGCTCAGCCCTGTTCAAAGGCGCAACCCCCCCAATTCCTTGGACAGAGCTCCTCCTCTCCCTCTCCCCCACCCAAAAGCTCCCCAGCAGTGGAGGACTGCCTCTCCCAGGAGGTCCCTTCATGCCAGCCAGCACCCCCCACCCGTTCCCAGCCCCTTTCCTCCCCTGCCCCACAGCTGCATTCCAAGAGAAACATGCCTCTGTCCTTCTGCAGGGAGCCCCAACACTCGCGGGGGCAAGGACCAGGCTGGCATCGGGCTCCAAGAGGAAGAAGGAGCCGTGGCCGAAAGCTTTTCCCTCTGATCGAACCAGCCGTCTTCCACCTTTCGGCAACTCAGAGCAATGCCCCCCCCACCTGGTGTGGCAATTCCACTACACTTTGGGCTTCCTCCTGTCAGCCGTTGGCCTCTTCCGGCCTCTGTTCAGCCCCGCCCCACCTCCTGCGTCAATAAACCTCTTTTGGCAGCTCTGAGCCCGACTGAGACCCGGCCTCCTTCTGCTCTTCCCCATTCCAGGCCCTTCTGCACCCTCCACCCCCCCACTGTTGCATCTCTCAAGCCCCCCTCCCCCATGCTGTAGAAGGGGGAAGCAGTTCTGGACCAGCCCCCACGTCCTCTTGCAGCAGCCCACAGAGGAGGAAGTAGCACATCAATGGGGGGGGGGGGGCACGGCTGTAGTTCTGCACGCCCTCGCCTGCACCTCCAGCTCAAGCTCAATTTCATCTGCATGCTGCCCTGAGATCCCAATAGCGTAATAGATAACACAACTTAGTCTGGGGGGAGCGGGGGCTGGGCCTCATCATGCTCGGGACCAGCAGAAGGAAACCCTGTGGGCAGGAGCCCCTCGCTCGCTCCCCCTGAGGCCAGGCAGAGCCCTGGCTGCCAGCACTGGTGGTGGGGCCTCCCCTGGCTAGACCGGCCCTGTCCGCCGCGGAGCTTGGCTTTTAAGGAGTGCTTTGAAGTACAGGCTGGCTAGAAGACCCTCCTCCTCCTCTTCTCTCTCCGCCACCACCTTCCTGGCCAGGCCCTGCTCGGCCCAGCTGCCTCTCCCTCGGGCCACTTCCATGCCCAGGGGAGAGGGTGGCCAGCCAGACACTCAAGAGAAGCTGCCCTCTGCTTGGAAGGGGAAATGGCTCAGACCCAGGCTGAGGAGGCTCAGGGCTGAGCACAGGTAAGAGCTGTGGCAGCCCCACTTCAGCTGCCGCCCCTGTCACAGACGACAGGAGCTTTGCTCCACAAGCCTGTTGCTTTCCCACACTCGGGACCCCAAAGAAACAGGTGGGGCGCAACCAGGGACCGTTTACTCAGCTGGCAGGAAGGGGGGTGTTTTACGAGACTTCAAAAAGCACGGAAGGAAGGAAGGAAGGAAGGAAGGAAGGAAGGAAGGAAGGAAGGAGATCTTGCATCAGGATTCTCCAGGGACAACAGCCCGGGGGGTTGGGGGGGAGGCGCAGCAGGGCTGGAGAAAGGCCGGCCTGGAGCACAGGCCATTGCTGCCAGTCAGTGTGGGGAATACTGGGCTCAATGTACCCAGGGCCGGGTGCAGCCTTAGGCAGCGGACCTTGGTCCCTGTGCTTTGAAAACGCCATGGAAGCAGGGCAGTCCTACTCTTGAATCACGCCCTCCCAGCGCAGACTCTAAAGGCCAGCAGAGTGCTGTACAAGGCGGTGGCGCCAGCCCTCCCTGCGTGCCCCAGGCGGCACAGCCCTGAGCAAACAGGAGCCAGGAGGACTCCCCCCCCCCCGCCCACCGCATCACATGCAGCTCCACTAGAAAGCAAGGCTTTAATATCAAAATAAACTTCTGTAGAGAAATACCTTCCAAAGGCCATCCTGCCATCTGCAGGGGGCCGATGTGTGTGTGTCATGAAGCCCGGTTGCGCTCGAGCGGCAGTGCAAGCCTGAGCACCGTGCGCTGGCCCAAAGCCGCCCCCCTCCAGTTCCTCAGGACCCCAGAGACCACGAGATCCCCCCCTCGCCTGGGGGGGGGGGGCGGCACGCTCTGGCTCCAGGCTGCCCTCATATTTCGCCCAGGTCTTCATACACAGAGACCGTCCGGCTCTCATCCACAGACTGCTCGTGGCCCGAACGGCTGGCTGGGACCGGGGGCAGCTTCAAGACGCGGCTGTAGATGGGCTCCCGGGGACCCACCGCCTCGCGGCTCTTGTCGTTGTTGTTGTTGCTGCTGCTCTTTCGGGAGCCGTCCTTCGGCCCGTCCCCGTCAGGCGCTGAAGGAGTCCGGGGCACGCTGGTGCCGCCCAGCTGAGGGGACCGCTTGTGGGCCCGGGGGACTTCGGGGCCAGGCAGGGCTTGGGAGCCTTGAGCCCTACCTTCTGGTGGAAGGCCGGCACGGCGTAATCTCCGGCACCAGGCAGGTACGGCACCTCGTAGCCCGCTTGGCTCTCCCGGCCCTGCGTCCGCCAGGCCTCGCAAGGGAGGCGCGCCTCGTCGTAGATGGCGGAGGGAGGCGGGGCCGGCCATGGGGCCCGGCCTTCCGGCTCGTCGTAGATATGGGCTGTGCCGCGTGGTGGCCCCTGGCAGCCGCCGGGCCCCACTTGCTCGTAGAGCAGCCGGGCGCTCTGGGGCCAAGCGTTTGCCTTGCCTGCCCCACCGTCATGCCTGCTGTCCACGGGGTCGGCGTAGAGGGTGTCTGGCTGGGGGCGGGAGCCCTTGACTGCGTCCAGGGGCTCCGAGTAGACGTTGGCCGTGTCCTCGGAGGGCTGCGGGTGGCCAGGCAATCCGGGGAGCGGAGACCGCGGTGGGGTGCTGGGCCACGGTGCCAGAGGCTCATGCAGGCTCTGCCCCTTCGATGGAGGGCTGCCGGCCACCTCCTTCTCCTCCGCAGCGAAGCTGAGCTTGGCAGCGAGCATGGCTCTGGGTGCCCGCCTCTCGGGAGCAGGCCCCTCGCCCTCCAGGCTGAGCAAGTTCGCGATGGTGCTCTGGATCTGGGCCACGCCGGAGGCCTCGGAGTCCAAGGAGCAGCTGCTCTGCCGGTTCTCTTCCACCTGGGCCTTCTGAGCCTGGATTGCAGCCTCCACGATGTGGAAAATCTCATTCCCCTGCTTGGTCTCAAAGGTGAAGTTCCCAGGGCCCGATTCACAGCGCCGGCCGGCTTCAAAGGAGAACATCACCTGCAGGGCAGAAGTCGCACTGAGCTCCCGCCCAGATGGCAGGCAAGAGCTGCTCCCCACCCACCCACCCACCCCTAACAGCGGGGGCGGAACAGACCCACCCCCAGCTTGGGTCTGCCTGGACCTTCCCTGGGTTTGAGGGAAAGCAGGGCTCTTGCTGCTCCTTGCACCAGAAGGGGAACTGCTCCGCTTGCTATTTAGTCCTTCTGCCCGATGTGCTCGAAGGCAGCTGCGCCCTACATGCCCCACCGCTCGCAGGCTGTGAGCCTCCCCTGTGTCCCATGAACCATGGGGCTGGGGCCCTTTCCTCCCCGAGCAGGCCCTGCCCCATCTTTGTAGCTCCCAGGATGGGGGTCTTGGCAGGCAGGCAGAGAGGCTCTCCCCACCCACGTCCTTCTCACGCCATCCTACCACCCCACCACTTCTCTCTCTCTCTCTCTCTCTCTCTCACACACACACACACACACACCCTTCTTGCCCCACTGCACCAACCTTGTTCCGGCCGTATCTGCAGACGAGGCGATAGGGCCACGTGAAGAGGGGCAGGTTGGAGTGGGGATCTCCAAGGATGAGGCTGTCCCGAGAGGCCTTCAGCACGTACACCCCTTGCAGCTTGCAACGCTTGGCTGCCTCTGTCTTCTGCACCGTCACCCAGAACTTGCTCACTGTGGCCAAGGGGGAGAGTCAGCGCAGGGGCCTCCCAGAGCCTGCTGTCCCGCCTCCCCGCCATTGCACGCACGTACACCTCTCGCCTCTGGCAGAGCAGGAGGGGACCCGGGGCCCAGCCCAGTGTCCCGCCCCAAGCGCTCCCCCCGCTGCCCGTCCACTCCCAGATCTCCCTGGATCAGGAGCTCCCTCCGCTGCCTGTCCCGAAGTGTGCTTGGGGAGCTTTGGGGCCAGGCTCGGCCAGGCTCAGGCCTCCTGGGTCATCATCGCACGTACACCCCTGCGGGTTCATGAGGGTACCCCGCATTTCCTCGCCAGCTTTTCTGGCCTCGACTAAGGCACTGCCTGGGCCCTCAGGCCCCGCAATGTGCGGCTTCGGTGCTCACCTCCGTTCCACGGACAGCTTCTGCAAAGCCACGCAGTAGGTTTTGGCAAAGTGGACCATGCTGGGATCTGGGCCTGATTCCGTCTTCTGGAAAACTAGGGGAAAGCCGTGGGTCAGGTCACACCGGAGGATTCTCTTGGAGCCTGGAAGCCCTGATCAGCCCAATCCCACGGCTGTTTCCCTTTCCCAGGACAGCTACACCAGTCCATCGGGCTTGCGTGAAGCGGCTGTGGGGCTTGTGAGCCGGCCCCCCCACCCCCTGCAGTTGCCTGAGTCCACCTCTGTCCCAGGGGCCTTCGTGCAGAGCCCCCTGGATCTAGGCCAATGGTGTGTCTGCCCATCCTGGCTGCTCGTGAGGCCAGATGGTCTTGTGGCTCTCCTGTGCCCCCCCCCCAACCCACCATTTGCAGGCAGGCTTGGAAATGATCCTGGCTTTGGGGGACAGGGGCCACATCTTGGCCTTCTTGGCCTAACTCCAGTGCTCAGCTTCCTTCCCTCAGAGGAGACCCACCTGATTAAGGAGGGCCCTCGATCCAAGGGGGCCATGAGAGGCTGCAGCAGCTTGAAATACTCTGCGACCTTTGGTGCCTCGTTTAGACATTTTCCTTCCAGCAGCAAAACGTCTACGTCCACCTCTCCCGAACAACTCTCTCAGGTTCACACATGGCAGAGCCAGCGCCCTACTGGGGTGCCGTTGTGAGAGCTTCTCCTTTCTCACCCCACAGCCCTCAATGGGCAAAAGTGGCGGGCCCCCTCAGGCAGGCAGGCAGGCAGGCAGGCAGGCAACGTGGCATCCCTGCTGGCCACGCCGTTCAAAGGAAGGTGGTTGACCCCTTACCTTTCTTCAGGTACAAAATGTCCTCCTGTTCAAGGTGTTCTGATAGCTCAGAGCTGTAATGGTTGAGCGTCTCACCTATACAGGGATGAACCGCTTGAGTAGCATTACAGACTCAAATAATCTGGCAAACAGACAGATTCCCCACCCACCCCCCATCCCACAACACACACACACACACAACTTAAGGCAGTGTTTCAAGGGCACAGGTGCCTTTTATGCATTTACCAAATAAACACTGCAACGATGCACATGTGAATGATGCACTTTACAAGGCACTGGTGGGGTGGGGGAGGGAGGCAAGTGGGGAGCAAGTCGGGGCCGGGGCCAGAACACCTGTGTCTCACACAGCATGAATGCAACGCGCCCTTGTATTTCGTAGGAGTGGTGCTCCTCATGATCTGCACAGGCTGACTACGTGATCAGTGACAGCCGTGACTAGTTGCGTGTACATGTTATGAGGGCACTGTGAGCAACAGGATGCAGGCTTGGCATTGTAAGGAGGTTGCCACCAGTGGGTAGGTTGGGTGGTGGGAGCAGAGATCCCTTGGGCAGGGAGCCTTTCGTCCACGTCTTACTGTTGTCAATACTAGACCACACTGAGAATAGTAGGACCAAGCTTGAAAGTAAGGGTGAGGTCCTTGACCCTGTGCAAGTTATAAAGGTCAAAGGCCCCCCAGAGAGACCCAGGGAGAACGAGACGCCCACCAGACACCATGACCCACGCTCTGTGCCCCACGCTTGCCAGGAGGGCAACTGTAAGAGCTCAAGGAGGACCGCTTTGTTGGCTGAGAGGAACAGAACTTTCATATTACTAAAGAATGTGCCAGCCACGATTTCGATTAGGTTTCTAATTGTCCACATTGCATTGTACGCAATAATGTCGTTTGCTTGTTTCATCATCGCAAAGATCCTTGATACCATTTGAGCGGTAAATGCATATTTTGTGGCACCACTTTGTGTTACTTGGCTTGAGAGACATTTCAGGGACCACAACGCCCATATAAATTAATTCCGGAAGCCCAAAACACTCAGCTGGATTCACACATCTATCACTGAGCAGGGTCTTGTCCTTTAAGGCCATTGTGTTCTCTCTCTTGATGTGGGGGTGGGGTGGGGGGTCTTCACAGTGCTGCTTTGGCCCTGCTCTGCCACTCAACCCTGTGGTTTCGCTGCTGCAGGGTGGTGGTATGTAACGAGCAATCCAGCGAGCAATCAGCTGTCACCCCAGACGGCTCCTGGGTCCCTGCCGGAGCGAGGTCACACAGTGGAAGGGCCGTGGTGACCTCGCTCTGAAGAAAAAAGCCGGGGTGAGTCCCTAACTTTGCTACTGAGCATTTGCGTCTATTTGCCCCGCAGTGGCTGAGAACTGGCGGCTGCGTCATATGACTGACGCAGCACCAATTCACCAACTCTGCTTCTTCATGGCTGCCCACGTGATCCTGCTTTCCAGCTGAACAGAAGCGGGGTGGGTGGGGGGTGGGATAGCACCAGGGGGAAATGGGCAAGCTCCACAATTCAGATTCGGACATTGACATTTCACTCCAACCTGAAACATCTCCACTTTGAAATTTGACATCAAAATAGAAATATTTTCGATTTCCAGCACTTATTCGAGGGGCTGTTTCCAGATTAATCAAATTAATCATTGAGTGTGATACAAAACTTAATAAATCATACTGGGGGAAAACCTGCCAACAGCTGCTTCAAAGTCCTGTCGAATAGCAAAGGTTTGCTGCCTATTCATGCATCCCAAAAATATGTAGCGAATATTCAGTATTTGAATGGAGGCTGTAGGGTGGGGTGGGGCTTTCCTAGTGTCCCCTCTGTGGCCCGAGGAGGCCCCCCTCCCACACACAAGCGACATCCCAGAGGCCGTTCTGCAGAAGGGGCAGAGGGCATTTCCCTTGGCTTACCTGTGAACTGTGCAGCCGCGTGCCTTATCTCTCCCTGGGGGTGATGGAGGTATCCCAAGGCCTGGGATAGGAAGAGGTGGATGTTGCCATGGCTGTTCCTCATCTGCAGAGAAAGAAAAGGCAGGCGTATGTTTCCAATGGACGTTTGATGCCTTGGCCATTTGGGAACAGTTCCTTCTTACAGATGGGGAGATAACTTCTTCTGCATGGCTGGACTGACCTGAGCATCAAGCCAGTCACCCCAATGGAAGCCGAAAGGGGGTTGCGGACACAAGACCGGTGTGCAACTGCCCTGGCGGCGCCCAGCAACGAGGAACTCCACCGGGAGTTACGGGGGCTCAGGAACGTGGACGTCTCAATTTCTCAAGGGGGGGGCGCATGGGGCTAGACTTGTAAAGGGGGGGGCTACGCCTATTTGTTTACATTTATTTACATATTTCTATTTCTGGAAACCATCCTTCAATCAACAATGGATCCCAGAGTGTTTAAAGCCACATATTGAAATAACAAATACTCAACAAAATACTACATTTTAATTACATTATGGTAGTTTACACACTACCCCACCATCCATTGTCCTAAACCATATACCAGTGTTCTTCAAACGTTTTTCCCCATGACACAATGCAAGAATATCAGATGCCATCAAGCCATCATTGGATATTAACCAATAAAACAACTTTTATATGATTCCTGAAGCACCAGAGCTTGCCTCTTTTCAGTGCTTTTGTTACATGGTGCTATTTCCCCCTGCATAGTCACACTTGAATTCCCAATGCCAGCAGATCGACAGCGCTTCAATGGGCCCATGACGGACTCACAGCCAGGGTCTGTTCATCCATCCATCCGGAGGCCTGTGAGTGATGGGGACGCCTGCATTGGTTGAACCTGCTTTGGTTCTGGTGTGCTGCTGCTGCTGCTGCTTCCATTGAAGGGCAGGGGTGGGGCAGGCAGCCCTTTTGAGGTTGAGGGCCATGTTCCCTGGCAGACATGTTGCTGCTGCTGCTGCTCAGGGCCAGAGCTGAAAGGGAGGGGATCAACCCATCCCCTCTCTGACCTTCCCTCTCCCCCTCCCTTCTGTGGACTGCCAGGGAAGGGTCAGGCTGCTGCTGCCAGAGGCCTGATTGCAGGCTGAGGTCCAGCGGTTGCCCTCCCCTGTGGCAGGGGATTTAAAAGAGGGGATGGACAGAGGCCGCCCCTTCTAACAAGCATCTCTTAGTCTGAGTCACGATCCAGTGGAGCGCAAGGCACGCCTGTGTCCTTGTTCACGAGCTGGGGCTGCGTGGGGGCACTGCATCCTTTCATGCCAGCCTCATGGGCAAGGGAAAAGAAGGGGGGCCCATGGGACTGGATTCCCTCCTCTCACACCCCAAACTGAGGGTTGGTGGCACTACTGGCCATAGCTGTCAACCTGGTCCATTGAGCCAACAGAAACCCCCAGGCAGCCCCCTTTGGGCCACGGACTTCCTTCAGGACACTCATTGTGGGCTACTCGTGGTTTGCCCATCATTGGCGTGAGTGCCATTAATTTATGGAACCCACTGTCAAATGAGGCATTGGTGGCTCTTAGGTTGGATGACTTTAAAGTATGTGTGTGTGGGGAGGTTCTAGAAATTGGAGGAGGGCCAGGCCCATTGGCAGCTATTAGTCACGATGGCTCATTGGGGCCTGCAGGTCCAGAGGGAGTCGGCTACCGGATGCAAAGGGTACGGGCGGGACCAGAGCAGGGAAGATGGGCCCTTTCCCCTTCCCATTGGGCCACCCCAGTGGACTAGACAGACCCCTTCCTTTGGTCTGATCCCCCTCCAGTGGGTTCATGAAAAACACTGTGACAGTGCTGAGCCAAGTGAGCAGTGCTCTATAATCCGATTCACATTTTTGATATTCATAAATGTGCCGTTTGCTGGCTATTAATAAGTGGCCACGTGACCTTATCTATATGGATAATTTGGTATCTTTAAAAACCCTGCCTGCCGGCCCACGCAATCACTGACCAGGTATTTCCAGACTTTCACCAAGCAGCTCCGGAGGTCGTCCCAGGCCAGGCTGCGAAACATCAGCTTCAGGTGACCCCATCCAAGGAAGACGCCACAATGCAAAAGGGCCAGTTTGCATCTCTGCAAGCAAAGGGGAAGCTGGGTCACCACGTGAGATACACAAGGACGGCAGCTGTGTCAAGGGGGCAACCCCCAGCCCCGTCTCGGCGACCCTTTGGACCTCACCACCTTCCCGAGTTTGTGTATTAAAAAGGGTTGTCGGAGCCTTGCTGGACTGTCCCTCTCCGGCAGTGGGGCTGGGCCATCCTGTGGGGCAGTGTGTGTCTTCCCAGCCTTTCCTTCGCTCCCCTTAAATACCAGGGCGCTCTTCATCATCTGTCAAGTATGCTGTAGGGTGGATCCCTGCATTGAGCAGGCGGTTGGACTCGATGGCCTTATAGGCCTCTTCTAACTCTACTATAGTATGATATGATTCTATGATACCACTGTGTTAGGGCCTAGTAGCCTGACTCAGTCCTGAGGTGCTCCACAAGAGCCCTGTATTGACTCTTCCTCTGGTCCTCCTCCAGGTGCCTACTCTGAGGGAAGCTTGGAGGCTGGCAACAAGGGAGAGGGCCTTTTCAGTGGTGGCCCCCCCAATTATGGAACATTCTCCCTGATGAGGCTCTCCTGGCATCAACATTGTTAGCTTTTTGGCAAGACTTTTCTCTTCTCCCAGACATATGTTGAGTTTTTTTAGCTGACCCCAGAATAGTTGTTCTAAATAGATACTGTCTGTCCTGGTATGTCATCTGTTTTTATGGTTCTAAAATTTGTGTATCGGTTTTAACGTTCAGTGTTTTAATCTTTGTAAACCACCCAGAGAGCTTCGGCTATGGGGCGGTATATAATAATAATAATAATAATAATAATAATAATAATAATAATAATAATAATTTTTAAAAAATTCCAGGGTTGCTATCTGTGCTTGTTTCGTGCAGGATTCAAGCAAGGGTGGGGTGGGGGGATCCCACTCCTTGCTCAACCCAGGTGTTTGTTCGGGACAAGAACAGGCTGAAGACTCCAACTGAGCGACATGCATGGAGACAGCTGCTGTGAAAGAACGGGGTGGGGGTGGGGTCCTCTTCCGCTGGAGCAATGCAGCTGCTTGGGGCAGCAGAAGAGCTGCAGCTGGCCTAGGCAGGGAGAGGCCTTCCCCGGCAGGGCTCCCTCTGAGGGCTTAGGGCCAGGGCAACTGTGGCGCCTCTTCCTCCTCCTCTCCCATACCCCTGCCGGGACTCCAAGGTCCTCCTCAGAAGCCTCCACCAGATGGCGGGAGATGGGGAGCTACTAAGGCTAGTGGCCTTTTCAGTGGTGGCTCCCCAGTCCGGGAACGTCCTCAGTTTGGGAGGTGGGAGGCAGAAGCCACCCGAGGTTCGAGCCACGGGGAGCAGTGGCCTGGATCACCACCATGCTGGGAGGCTCGGAAGCCGCCTTTTGCCAAGAGGCAGCCATGGGCCATCCGACTCAGCACCACTGTGGCACGTTGTGGAAACCTCCGTGGTGACTCGGGGCTTTCCTGCTTTGCTTGATTGTTTCTTTATTGTGGTGTTTTGAACCATTTATTATGTTTATATTGCTTTTCTATTGTATTGTGTATGTCTTTTGGTGTAAATCCCTTAGGCAACGGCAAACCACCCCACTATAAGGCCTGCCAAGAAAACGTCAGCGAAAGCTGGCGTCCCTCCAAGAGTCAGCAATGACTCAGTGCTTGCACGAGAGGTTCCTTTCCTTTTCCTTTATCAGAACTAGAAATAAATGTCGACTGCACTAAAAATGTAAAAATAAAATGTTAAAGTGTGAGCTGGCTTGGATTCCTTGGGAGAGGGAAAAGGCAAGCTATAAATGCCATCAAATCAGTCAGTGCCCTCACCGGCCGCTCTCTGGGGATTGTGTGTGTGTGTGTGTGTGTGTGTGAGTCGGTCTTCCTTCCCCAGCTGTCACCGGAGAGGCCTCCAGCAGTTGAACCCGGGCCTTTCCTTGTGCAAAGCAGGGCAGCGCAAGCGGTCCCACCGCCATGCGGAGGGGGGGAGGACATGCGCCACAGCCCCTGAGGAACAGATCAGGCAGACGGCCTCTCCAGAGCACTCACTTCGGGGGAGGGCTCAGAGCGAGAGAGTTGTGAGGGGGGGCTCACCCTCCAAGAAGCGTGGCTCGCTGGCCGCACTCCCTCAGGGGCCTTTGCCAGAATGTGTGTGTGGGGGGGAGGCAGGTGTAGCAGCAGTGCCCGCAGGGGGCCCAGTGATGTCGGGGTGGGTGGGCGTGATCCACCAATCCCCCCCTCCACCGCCTGAGTAGGGGATTCAGCCTGTGCCGTGGAAGTGCTGGCCCTAAAGTAGGTGCTCTAAAAGGGGGCTACGGAACACCCCCGCCATGGGCTGGGGAAATGCGCCTGAGGAGGGGCTTGGCTCTGTCCCGCGTGGGCCTCTAGACTTGCCATGGCAACTGTGCCGTCCCGGTCTTTCAGGTGGAGCAGCAAAGGGAGCAGGCTGTGCACAACTTCCTTCTCCAGGAGGGTCTTGTCAGCTTCTTTCGCTCTCATCACCAGCTGCCCGAACAACGAGATGGCCATTGCACGCACGCCGGCGCTTTCCTGGGGACGACACCCCCCCCCCACAAGCACCTCTGAAATCCACGTGAGGTAAAGCGCACAGGAGCACCGCTGCGGGATGGCCTGGCGCAGGCCCTCCCACGAGCCCTTCGCTGGGACAGGTTCACGCTTGCTGGCCGGGAAGGCTGCTTCCAGGCCTTGGCCCAAACGTACCCTCTGCCTGCCGACCTCACCATTTCCGGTCAGGGAAACCCTGCCTGCCCTACAAGACGGTGCTAGGCAGGAGTTCCACACCACTTGCATGGAGCGAGGTGTGCCTGGGCCACGGACCCAGTGCCGGATCGGCCCTTCCCTCCGGAAGCCAGGGCAAGAGCTGTCTTCAGCCGTTCTTGCTGCAGAACAATATTCTTCCGGTGGCCTTGCTGGACCCCTCTGTGTTTCCTAATAGCCCGGAGTTTTGACTGAATTTAGCAGGGGCTTCTGGGTGTAGGAGGGGAAGCAACCCCTCCTCACCTCTGCATGTGACATTTGGCTAATATAGGTCACAGTGCATGGAATTCAGCTTGGTTACTTTGGTGATAGCACACGGCCAGAGAATGAGGGGAAGGCTCTTCTGTGCTTTGGAAGGAACACGGACGAAAGTGTGTGCGTGGGGTGGGGGGCAGGGGGCTCTCTGCTCTCATCCATGATATTGAAAGTCTAGGTGAAGCCCCTGGCAGGCTTGGAGTAAGGGGGAGCCGAGCACACTCTGTTTTTTCATTCTCTGCCAATCCAGGAGCCTCTGCCTAAAACCTAAAGGCATGAACTGCAGCTCCCCACCACCACTTCCCCCACCAACAGCGTTTGAAATGGCGCATGTCAGAGAATCCCACGGACCGTCTAGTCCAGCTCCTGCCGTTGATGCTGAATACCAGTAGCTGCAGCATGCCGCTTGTTCAGGTTCAGAGGAGGGCAACAAAGGTGATGCAGGGACTTCAGGACAGGCTGAAAGAACTGGGGACGTTCAGTCTGGACAAAAGGAGACTGAGGGGAGACGTGTGAGCAGTGTTCAGGCGCATCAAAGCGCGCCACAGGGAAGATGGTCAAGAACTACCTTCCACGGCCACAGAAATTAGGACCCAAAATAACGGGTATAAGATACAGCCGCCTAGATTTTGATTCAATATAAGGGGAAACTTCCTGACAGCAAGATCTGTACAACAGTGGAATAGTCTAACTACGGAGGTGGGGGCTTCTCCATCTCTGCAGGTTTCTAAGAAGAGGCTGGACAGCCGCCTCTCTGGGATGGTTTAAACGGTTTTCCTGCACATTGAAGAGGGTTGGGCTAGATGATCCCTGTGGTGACCTTCCAACCCCACAATTCTGATTCCTCAGCAGGTGGCCATTTCTAACCCCCGGTCTAAAGGCCCTCTCTTGTAATTCAGATCCTGCCTTGGGGAGCAACAGAAAACAAATTTGCTCCATCATCATCTACATGACAGCCTTTCAAACATTTGCAGGCGGCAAACCCTGGAGCCTCTTCTCCTGGCTAAACATACCAAGCGCCTGCAAGCTTTCCTCCCGGGACGCGGCCTTCAGTCTGATGCTAGGGCCCCAATCCATCTCAGAGCTGGGGGTGCGCTGTGGAGTCAATGCCCTGCTAGCATCCCATGTGACTTAGTGCATTGCATTGTACATGGGGCTGCCTTGGGAAGCTGTTTGCCAGGAAGCTGTCTTTGGGGCCAAACGCAGTGGGGGTCTGTTACTGACGGGGACCAGGCAAGGGGACAGGTCTTGCCCAATACGTAGACCACTGCCCTGGCCACTGGTCCGTGTCTGAGCACTGTGCTCACTGTGAGTAGAGAAAGGGGCTTTTCATTGGTGGCACCCTGACTTTGGTGTGCTTTTGATGTCAGATGGAGATTAAGAAGGGAAGAGCTCTCTCTCCACAGCGTGGCTTGGTGCTGGGGACGCTATGCTGCCTCCAGTATCAGAGGCAGTAAGGGGGCTGGTGTGAGAAGTGGCCCGCGGCCCTGGATGACCCAGCGGGGGCTTCTGATGCCCTCGTGAGAGCCCTTATTCCGAAGAACCGGAACTCACATCCTCAAAGAATGAGCGAACATTCAGAGCCAGGTCCACGCAGAGAGGCCCAATCCCCTGGCCATCCATCTCATAGACTGTGGTCATGATAGCTCCCAGTCCCTCGAGGATGTGCTCTTTAGGCCCGCTGAACATGGAGGCGATCAGGGTTGGGAGCTCTTCTCGGAGAAGCTTGACCTGAGCAAGCATGAGGGAAAGGCAAACTCCATGTTAGGCATGATAAGGAAAGGAATGGAGAAGACAATGGCCAGTATCAGAACTGCCCTTATTCAAATCTATGGTGTGACCACACTTAGAACACCGTGTGCAGCTCTGGTCACCACCCCTAAAAATGGGTATTATAGAGCTGGAAAAAGGGCAGAAAAGGGCAACTGAAATGATGAAGGGACTGGAGCATCTTCCCTATGAGGGAAGTTGCATCAGCTGGGATTGTTTAGCTTGGGAAAAAGGAGGCTGAGGTGTACAAAATAGAGGTGTACACCTGATAGAGGTGTACAAAATTATGCATGGTGTGGAGAATGTGGACAGGGAGACCTTTTTCTCCCTCTCTCAAAATACTTGAACCCAAAGGGGTCATCCCATGAAACCGATTGGTGGGAGATCCAGGACCAGTAAAAGGAAGGACTTCTTCACACAGCGCATCGTCAAATTGTGGAACTCACTACCACAAGATGTAGTGATGGCCACCAATTTGGATGGCTTGAAAAGGGGGTTGGATAAATTCCAGGAGACAAAGGCTATCCATTGCTACTAGCCCTGATGGTTGTGTGCTACCTCCAGTATTCGAGGCGAACAGAGTGCTGGACTAGATGGACCCTTGGTCTGATCCAGCATCAGGGCTCTTCTTACGTTCTTATGAAAGGGGAGTGGAGGACAGAGGCGTCTTCCAAAAGGCCTCATCATCTGCTGGTCATTGGAGAAGGAGGTACAATGCCCCCCATCCCACCCCACCCCTGTGAAGAACAGCTAGAAGCCGCCCGCTGCTCCTTCCTGCCCCACAGCAGGTGTCACGTTTCCTTCATAAAATCAGCATTTATGTGGCTTTTCAAACCACGCATCATGAACGCTCAAGCCCACCCCACTCCACCACAAAAGCATTGTTTTACAGTTCCATCCTACACATGTCTACTCAGAAGTAAGTCAAAAGGAGTCCAATAGGTTTACGTGTACACAGGATTGCAGCCTTATTCTTGAAAAGAAGCATTTATACGTTGCCACTGCACACAAAGCGCTCTTTACACTATAAGCACAAAACGAAAGGAAATGGAATCGCCCTGAGGAGGGTGCCCAGTGCCTGGCAGTAAGGAAGAGGCAGCGGGAGGGAGGGAGGGGAAGGGTGGTCCAGTTGACACTGGGTGAGGGAGGGTGACCCCTTCCCTGTTGCTGTTGGACAGGGTGGCCCATGTACCCTACTTGGTCCTAAAGCTTTTAAAACTTGATGTTGTGCAGACTTTATACTGTTAGTTTTACCCTACCCTGTGCCTGCTTACCCTACCCTGTGCCTGTTTGCATTCTCTTCCCCTCCTTATTGTTTTACTATGATTTTATTAGATTGTAAGCCTATGCGGCAGAGTCTTGCTATTTACTGTTTTACTCTGTACAGCACCATGTACATTGATGGTGCTATATAAATAAATAAATAATAATAATAATAAGGGGCTGTCCAGCCCAGATCCTCTTTAAATATGTAGTTTTAAAGGTTTTAATGTATTTACTGTCCTTGTTTTTATTGCTTTAAGGTTGAATTCTTAAAAATTGTATACCACCTCGACGGCTGTTCAGCAGGTAAGGGGGCCTGAAAACATTGATGGGGAAAATAAGAAGAAGGGGGAGTGCGGGGGAGGGGGGAGCCTGGACGGTGGCCAGTAAACGGAAGCAGAATCCCAATAGGACAGTTCCCAGGTCCAGGAATTGGGCTGTCCGCCTGTTTGGGACAGGGTTGCACTCCCTCTGAAGGAGCAGGAACATCGTTCGGGGGTGCTCCTGGATCCATCTTTGTCACTGGAGGCCTCGGTGGCCCGGAGCATCCATGGCCAACTATGGTTGGTACACTGGCTGCCTGTTAGCTACCGAGCCACATACAAGGGACCAGCATACCTAGCAGACGGCCTTCCCTTGTATGCACCTGGATGACAACTACGGTCCTCAGAGGAGGCCCTGCCAGCCATTCCGAAACAAACAAGAGGCCGCCATGAAGCCTTCTCAGTGGCGGCCCCCACCCACCCTCCGGAAAACCCTCCCTCATGCGGTTTGGGTGGCGGAAAACGTAACGTCTTTTAAACGCCTCCTGAAAACTTAGCTGGTTTTATATTGCCTTTTTAACTTTTAACATTTTAAATTTATTTGTGCACTGCCCAGAGAGCTTCAGCTGATGGGCAGTATAAACATGTAATAAATATATAAAATAAATAAATAAATAAATAAATAAATAAACTACACGCATTCCTGTATAGGGCTAGCCTAGCCACGGTCATCCATCCACTGGTCACCTCACAATTAGACTACTGCAATGTGCTCTCTGCGGGGCTACCCTGGTCTGCGGTCCAGCAGCTGCAGCTAGTGCAGAAGGCCTCAGCTAGGGTGCTCACTGGGACACCCAGCTATGCTCACATGACGCCTGCTTTAAAAGAACCGCACTGGATGCCAGTTAGCTACCGAGCGACGTACAAGGTTATGTTATTGTCCTGCAAAGCCCCAAAACATCTTGGGGCCAGAATACCTAGCAGGCCGCCTTCCCTCATCATACATGCCCAGGTGACGTTTAAGATCAGCAGAGGAGGCCTGGGTGGTCATTCCGGAACTAATGGAAGTTCACCCTGCCACACCCCAACGTCTGGCCTTCTCAGTAGCAGCACCCACCTTCTGCAAAGCCCTAACCCTCGCGCAGTTCAGGAGGCAGTAAATGCGCCATTTTTATGTATTTTATATTTACTGTTGTTTTCAGCCTCGATCAGAATGGAGAGGCGGGTAAGAAATAAATTATTATTATTATTATTATTATTATTATTATTATTATTATTATTATTATTATTATTGAGCAGTGGGTTGGACTCGATGGCCTTGTAGGCCCCTTCCAACTCTGCTATTCTATGATTTTATGATTCTTACCTTTCAATATCACCTCCTGGAAACACACCTGTGCTCATGGGGTTTCCTTGGGCTGTAACTGCTGTTGGGTTTTACTTGGGTTTTACGTGGTACTTTCAAACTTTTTATGTGTCTTTTCATGTTGCATTTTATGGTTTGGATTGTGAACTGCCCAGAGAAGTTCAGCTATTGGGAAGTATAAAAAAATGTAGAAAATAATAAAATGTGGCCTAGTTAGAGCATTTTCCACAGTGTATTGTTTTTCTATTTACTGATTTTATACTGTATGCTTTTATCTGTATGCCGCCCTGAGATCTTATTGATATAGGGCGGGATATAAATATTTTAAATAAAATAAATAAATAAATAAATAAATAAATAATATTTAAATTATGGGAAGTATTTCTAAATTTGCACCTATACACTTAAATGGACCTAGGCCAATCCATGCCCTCTGAGCAAAGGCTTCATGGAAGAGGAGACGGCCAAAGATGGATGGGACAGATGAGAGGCCCCCCCGCCCCATCCCTGAGAGGTTCCCGCTGGAGCCGTTGAAAGGCAGCCGGGGGCTCCCGCCGACTGAGGGTGATGCACCAAAGACCCCTTCGGCTGCCTTTCTCTGCCACCCCCCACCCCGCCCTGCCTTTCGCATCTTTAGGAACTCACCTGTCCTTCATGGGCTCCTCATCTCAAAAAGCGGCGCCCCCTTCTCCACTCCCCTATCCCAGCTGCCAGGAAGCTGCGGGGGGCACCAGAGGGCAACACACGCCCCCTGAGGCGGCATTGCCTCTGGTGGGCAAGAGAGGCCAGGCTGCCCCCCCCCCCCCGCCTCATTAGAGAGGCACTTTTCCATGGCTGGCCTCTCTGGTGGCCACAGCCCTGAGCCCCAGTGCTGCTGCCGTCTCCTGCTCCTCCGCCTCCCGGAGGCTCTTCTTCAACCCCGCCCTCGGCACGCAGAGCTGCTCAGGACCCCTCCGGCACTCACCTTCCCTGGCTGGAACACAAAGCTGCTCAGCCCTTTCACACAAAGGTCTCGGATGACCGGATTGGAGGATGCCGCGCCGTCCTCGAGGTGGTCCTTGAGGTTGAACCTGTTCATCAGCTTGGCGGCAGAGGGGCTCTTGAGGAACTGGAGAGGGTGACGGGCAACAGGTCCCCGCCAGGTGAAGCGCTCGTGCGGTCCCCCGAGCGGTCCTCTCTTGGGGGCAAGGTCCGCCCGCCAGCCCCGACGGACAGGGCCCCCCGCCCCGCAGCAGGAGAGACACAGCCGGTGGGTCGCCCAAGGCAGCCTCCGGACCTCTGGCTCACCTCAATGACCAGCGCCAAAGCCGTCATCTTGCTCAGCTCGTCCTCCTCGCTGCTGAGGATGAGGGCGGCCTCCCCAAAGATGCCGGGGATGTGTGGACTGTCACACTCTGTCATGGCCCTGTGGGGTGGAGGAACAGAGCCCTGTGGGGCTTACGATGGGGCTGGGGTGATGGAGGGCGCCACCCACTCTTCTGGCCAAGAAGCTCCCTGGCAGTCCTGAAAGGGAGGCCCAGAGCAGCCCATGGGGTGGGCAGCCTTTCCCAGCCAAGCTGTCCCTCTCAGCATCCAGCCACCCTGGGTGACGCTGGGACTGGGTCGCCCACCGGGTGCTTCGTCTGCCCAGCAGCTGTGCTGGGGGGAGGGGAGAGGAAGGCCCCATGCTGACCAGAGCCAGCAGCACATGGGGAGGGAGGAGGGATGATGCGCCCCTCCCGCACCATTTTTACTAAGGAATTTGCCTCTCCTCCATAGCAGATCCTATCCTTACCACAGAGGGTAGGGGGAACAGCCATGGAGGAGGTCCTGCCACAGGGCCTTTTGTCCCCCAGGGGCACTCAGAGCTACAACAGATGTAGATGGAGGAAATGGAGCGGGATGGTTGTGGGGTGGGGGAGGGGTCCAGTCAAGCCCCTCTCAATATGGACGGCGGGGAGAAGGGAGGGTGGCTGCGGTGCGGTGCGGATCGCCTGAGGAGGGGCAGCCGCAGGGCCCGGGTCGGGGAGCTTTCCGTTGGGGGCTCCCTTACCTGGCCAGCAGACGCGTGCCTTCTAAGAACTGCTGCGGGGTGCTCAGCGCCAGCCATCCTTGCTGGAACTCGATGCAGGCGTAGACCGGCCAGTCCCAAGCGACAGAGAACAGGTTTTTCATGATCTTGACTGCCATGCTAGGAAGTGACACCGGCCGTCAGGCCCGGCGCTCTCCCCGCGCTGCCCCAGCCCCTGGCTCCGGGCCCCCTCCGAGGGGAGGTGCGGGCCCACACGAGGGCGGAGGTGGCGCGTGGCCACAGGAGCAACCGTGCGGCTGGCTGCGGGCGGGGGTGAAGCCTCGGCCGCCCTTCCGCCCAGGGAAGGCGCAGGCTGGTGACCCATCCTGAGCACGAGCCCTTCCCCGCCTCCTGGACAGGGCTGCTGCTGATGGCAAACAAGCGACTGCAGGAGACCACGTGGGGAGGGGGCGAGGTGGGAGAGATGAAGCCGGAAGTGGGGGCCCAAAAGGCGCAGGAAGACTTGGCCCCAGCCACGGTGGGTGCTGGGGTTTTTTTTTTGCTTTTCAGGCAGCAAAGTACCTTGGGCTGTCATGCTGCCTTCAGTGTGCAGTCACCCTACCCCACACACTTCTGGTCAGGATGGGGCAGTGGGGTGCGCGTGTGCGCGGAAGTCGCCGTCTTCCACGTGCCGTCTTCCCATCCCCCCCGACCGCTGCTGAACCCTGGCACAAGGCTCAGAGCCCCCCGACTGGCAGCCCCCTGGACTGACTCCTCCCCCTTCATGAGGTTGGCCTGCACTCACTTCTGCCCCCTGCTGATTTTTAAGCGAGCACATCTGGCTTAATTGCACAGCGCGCCGGCGCGCCTTTGCAGCCCAGCCCCGCTCGGCAGTGATGGCCCTCTAGGCAGGTGGCGCTGGGGGCCTGGAAGCGCCAGGAGCATGTGGCTGATGCGCAGGGGAAGGAAGGTGGCGTGGGCACAGCTGGACCAGGAGCACAGGGGTTAGCGGCGGCGAGGCTGCTGCTCCTTTAGCTCTGCCTTCATTTAATTCCTAGGCCACCCTCTCTGCAGTTGGAGATGCGATTTCAATGAGGCAGGCACGTTCTGAAGCCTCCGCCCCGCCCCCCCGTGTGCGTGCCCGCTCCCCGCTTTGAAGCCAGGACGCTGGGGTTGGGGGGCGGAGCGGAGGCTTCGAAGCGGCGCACCTGGAAGTGGCTTCCTGGCGCGCCATTCTGAAGCCTCCGTCCAGCGCCCGCTCCCAGCTTTGAAGCCAGGATGCTGGGGTTGGGGGGTGGGGCGGAGGCTTCGAAGCGGCGCACCTGGAAGTGGCTTCCTGGTGCGCCGTTCTGAAGCCTCCACCCCCAACCCCAGCATCCTGGCTTCGAAGCCAGGAGCGGCTTCCGGCCGGGCGCTGGCTTTGAAGCCAGGACGCTGGGGTTGGCGGGCGGCCGGGGCGGCGGCTTTGGAACAACGCGCCCGGAAGCTGCTCTAGGAGAGCAGCTCCCGTTCGGCACCCTCATTTGCTTGGTGCTCTAGGCCGCCGCCTGAGTTGCCTCTATGGCAGCGCCGGTCCTGCATATGACCAAACAGACACCTCTGTGCATTCATGCTGTTGCGGGCTGGGACTGGTGCCGACGTTGGGTCCTCTTATGATGCCTGGAAAGTAATCCGGTTCTAGGATTTGCTCTGCAAGTCTCCATAGAATCGATACAAAATAGTCTGTCCTCCTCTCTCATCAAGAGTATTTTCCGGGGGGTGGGGCTGGCAGGGGGGCACTTAAGCAAGTGACAGAGAAGACAAGCCAGGGCCTCTGCTGTCATAGAGCTCGCTGTCCCCGCTCTCCACCCCCACCCCCACCCCCACCCCCACCCCACGCACTGCTGTGGTTGACTTGAAATGAAGCAACTTTTCACATAGGATTGTAATTGAATCATGGATTAAAACAAGGCTGCAGCCCTAAGCATGCATCCTTGATGGTTAACACAATTACAATCAGTGGGACTTACAAAGGATAAAACATGTTTAGGGTGGGAGCGTCAAAAGGGACAGCAGAACAACGGCAGAGAGGGAGGGGGGCTTGTAGCCCCGTCCCACCACTGGCCCTCCAGGGAGCAGACCCCAGTGCTGAAGGGCACTTCCTGCCAAGGCGTTTTCTCCTGCTGTTCATCCCAACTCAACCTGCCTGGAATTTGCCCCCAGGGGACCTAGTCATGGCTCTCCTGGGCAGCAGAGGTCAAGTCCTGATCCTCTTCTGTGTGAAGAGTGCTACCTTCAATGCAGGAGGTAATCTTTAGCCATCAGGACTACTAGCCACAGACAGCCTCATTGTCCTTGTTGGTCTGTTCCCCTATTAAAGCCACCCCCGTTGGTGGCCATCACTGCATATTGGGGCAACAAATACCACACTGGAACTCTGCACTCTGTGAAGAAGCCCTTCCTTTGATCCGAATTTCCTACCAGTCCTCTTCATGGGACTCTGCTGGGTTCTAGTGTCAGGAGAAAGGGAGAAAAACATGTCCTCCTTGCCAGGAATAGCTTTGTGTAGCTCGACCATGTCTCCCTGTTCCTCGCCGTTTTTTCTAAGCTAAAGAACCCAAACCTTGTGCTACATCTTAAGGCCCTCAGCAAAAATGCACATTCCTAGGAGGGCAATCAGGATGGGTGCTGGTGGTGCTCTGGAACCCAGATCCTGTGAGGAGTATTTGGAAGAGCTGGGTATGTTTAGCCCAGAGAAGAGAAGAGAAAGGGGAGAGAAAGAGAACGTCACGCGGAGCAGAGAGCACAATTGCTCTCTGGGCAGGACTCAAGCTGATGGGTGGAAACTGCAGGGAGGCAGATTTGGGCAAACCCTTCCGAGAAGCGTCCTGACCACAAGAGGTGCCGGACAGGGCACAGGCTGCCTTGGCAGGTGGGGGTTTGGCGGGAGGGGTTCCGCCAGAGGCCTGTCAGGGAGGCTGTGCCTGCGGATCCCTGTGTCGAGACAGCCAGCCTGCTCACATACATCCTGCCAGGTACCTCTTGAAGCTGAGTGCCTCAGGGTTTTCTCTCAGGATGACTTCCTGCCTGGCTTTTAAGGCCTCTGGCAAGTTGAGCTGCATCACGTAAAGGACCTGCTTGAGCAAAGGGATGAATAGCTGAAGGTGCATCTCTGCCAGGGCTGCGCAGTACCCGGGAATGCAGAAGGTCTCGTAGATGACGTTCATTGCCTGGCAAGAAAGAGGAGGGGACACGCGAGAGGCCAGTCTCAGTGGGAAGCTCCTCACTCGGCCACCGCCTCCCGCCCACACAGGTGCACTCCCCCTCACCCACCCACCCACTTCCACTCTCCCAGCCTGCCCGTCACCCACACTTAAAGTCAGTATTCGAAAGAGGTCCCAGCACACAGCTGCTCTTTCGGCCTTCCTTAGGAGTGGGGGGGGGACGCCATTGGGCCGAAGGAGGCCTGGGCGTGAGTGGCTGGGGCCCACGGACACCCTCTTTCTGAGGACGCTTTCTTGAGAATCACTCCTGAATGCCCTGGAGGGGTGTTCCTCCACTTGGCATTGTGCCTCCCCTGGAGCAAGCATGTATGTAACGTATGGCTATTTCTTTACTGAATTTCTTAAATGCCTCTTAAAACAATTTAAAACAAGGTAAATAGAATAAAGATGATAAAAAAATAGCAGAGCACACGTAAAAGTCCAGCAAACCTAAAGTAATGACAAGGATTCCAAAGCTAAACACAGCCGTCGGAGGCAGGAGTTTAAAAAACCAAACCACAAGAAACTAAAAAGCCCATCTTTCGAAGCCCAAAGAGGCTAATCTAGCATGTAATGTAGCAGAGCCTCACCTTGGGCTGCTGGTTGGGGGCGCGGGGTGCTGTGAGAATGGAGGTTTGCGTGTTTACAATTGCCGTAATCTCTGTTTGTTTTTTGAAACCCCTTGTCTCTCCCCCCCCACCACCACCACCTCTCCATCTTCAGCATTATCCTTCATCCCGTGATCACTTGTTCTCCTTGTCCTTCATTTTGGGCTGCCAGTTTTATTAGTCATGGCTGCTTTTGTACTATTTTTGAAAACCCTCTTTAGGAGGGCTCCACACCTAAAGGCAGCCTGAAACTAATTTTAAATTAAACCGTTAGACGCACATCCAATGTGGCTCGGCCAACTCTCTGAAGCCCCATCCTCTGTGCGGAGGGGATTTTCCTGGTCCCCAGGTGTGCTGGGATGAGGTGGGACGGTTGCATGGCTGGCCTTGAGGGGGTGGGGCAGGGGAAGGGGCGGCAGAGGGGACCGGCACGGTGGGCCCAGTGCAGCCCAGGCAGGGGAGCCATGAAATCCCCACCCAAGCTTATCTCAGAGCACCACAGTGTCCTGCCAGCCGCAAAAAGTGCAGCTGGAAAGGCAGGCAGGCCTCCATGAGCGGTGCCCAGTGACTTACAGCCAGAGACATGGTGGCGCTGGCTTCATCCCCCTCCGAAGGATCCTTGACCTGGAGGTTCTTCAGCAACAGCTGCAGGATTTGCCCGGCCACAGGGGGCGTTGAGGCTATTGCTGCCCAGAGCTCACTAGCGTGCCTGTGAAACCAGCAAGGGCGGTGGGTGGGGTGGGGGGAGAGAAATCCGTCAGTGGCCTTCCCTCGGCCTTCAGTCCGGCAGGATGCGGCCCCTCCAAGGAGAGGCTGAGCGTGGCTCCGCAGGGCAGCCCACCAGGCCCCTACCTGTTCACGGGTATTGAAAAAGAGAGGCAGCTTCGCAGGACTTCCTCCATGTGATACGGGATCAGGAAGGCTAATGTCCTCAGCACCACTTTCCGAGTCCAATACGAGGCCTGGCGCAGCTGCAGGCACATGTAGATGGCTCCCACGATGTCTTGCACCTGAACAAAAGAAAAGAGCCGAAGGCTGCCTTGACGCTGGGTCGCTGAGCCTGAGCTCTGCCGGGGCTACCGGGGCTGCCCCACCGGCCCCTCCCCACACAGTCTGGTGGGGACTGCTGAGCGCAGCCTGCTCTCCCAGGGCGGTGAGGGGAGCAGGAGGTGGTGGCTGCGAAATGCCGGTCTGTTCCTGCTGGGCCACCCGCCTGGTGCGGAACTGGTCAGGCTTCCAGGCCCGGAAGCACCTCCACCTCCAGGCCGTGAGGCGCTTCTGCCCTGGGACTGCTGTGCCTCTGGGGAAAGGGGGGAGTTGGCACATCTGGCCTGTAGTTCGTTTCTACTGTTTCGTTGTCTCTTTCGTTTTGGCTTTGAATGCTCTTTCTCCTGATCTCGATATGTTATTGTTGTAAGCTGCCTCTGGGTGGGTGGGCTTTTAGAGCAAAAAAGGGGGCACGGATCTCTTCTGTCGATTAAGTAGAATCAAGCAACTACGATGAGTAACAGACCGTAGGCTGGCGAACGGCACACCCCAAAGGGCCCCTGTGCCGGAGCTCCAGAGGCTGATGTGGCTCCACCTGCCGGCCAGCCTGGCCCAAAAGGGGCCTCTTCACCCATAACAAAGAGCGATCGAGCCCCCTGTGCGGTGCTGCCTCAGCCTCCAACAGGGCACTGGGAAATCAGCCCCATGGGCCACGGGGGGGGGGGGCAGGCACGGGGGAGGCCCGGAGCCACGGCCACGCCGGGCCTTCACCCAGCACATCCCTTGCAGCTGGAACTGCCAGGCCGGCAGCGGATCCTTTAGAAGGCACAGGTGAACTCAGTGGCAAAGAGCACCTTTTATCAGCTCAGGCTGATGTACCTACTACACCCTTATCTGGACAGAGATAGCCTAGCTACAGTGATCCAGGCGCTGATAACCTCTAGCTTGGATTACTGCAATGTGTTATACCTGGGGCTGCCTTTGAAAATGGTCCGGAAGCTTCAGCTGGTACAAAACAGGGCAGCCCGTTTACTAACAGGGACTGGCCGGTGAGATCACATTACGCCAGTCCTTTTCCAGCTTCATTGGCTGCCAGTCCCGATTTAAAGTGCTGGTATTGACATTCAAAGCCCTAAACGGTTTGGGGCCTGGTTATTTGAAGGAACGCCTCCTCCCATATGTACCTGCCCGGACCTTAAGATCATCTACAGGGGCCCTTCTCCGTGAGCCCCTGCCAAAGGAAGTGAGGCAGGTGGCTACTAGAAAGAGGGCTTTCTCCGCTGTGGCACCCCGGTTGTGGAATGAGCTCCCCAGAGAGGTCCGCCTGGCGCCTACACTGTACTGCTTTCGTCGCCAGCTGAAGACCTTTTTATTCTCTCAATATTTTAATACTTAATTTTAACCTAAATTTAAATCTTACTGTTTTAACTCTGTATTTTAATCTTATATCAATTTTGCTGTGTGGTTTTATCCTGGTTGTGCTTTTTATACTGTATTTTGTAATTGTGCTTTTAACCTGTTGGTTGTTTTGTTGTGGTTTTAATTCTTGTGAACCGCCCAGAGAGCTTTGGCTATTGGGCGGTATAAAAATGTAATGAATAAAATAAATAAACGGCTGCAGAGGCCGGAGGAAGCAACCGCCTGCCCCGATCTGTGTGGGCCCAGGCTTTCGTCGGCAGTGGGTGGGTGCGCGTCCTACTCTTGAGCAGCCAGGGCATGGGCAGAGGTCGCCTTCCCCTTGCTCTGCTCCCTGATCAGGCCGCTGGCTCAGGCCGCGGCTTGGCTGCCCCTGCTGCATTGGGATGGCGTGCTGTGTCCCAAACATCCGCCCTCTCTCGACTGATCCATTTTCTACTCCCGACACCTCCTTGGCCATCCAGTTGATGGGGAACAAGAGAAGAATCTGCGATGCAGCTCCTTGAGCAGGAGTCACAGGAGGCCACAACGAGGTCAGCCGTGAGCCTGCCTGGAAGGAGACCAGCGGCACCACAAACCTAGCGGTGGCGGCGGCGGCAGCGCCTGCTTCCCAGCCTCCTTCCTTGCGTCATTCTGGAGTTTGCTCCCATGGAAGACCTTTCACGACAAGACCGGCCCATCGTGAAGCTGCGAGAAAACTTGTGGCCCGGGAGACGACACCTTTGCCAAACCGTGGAGGTCTCTCGTATATAAACCCGGCATTTGTCTCTCTGTGTCTATGCATGTGCATAGCCCACGATACTCATTCCGAGATTACCCTGGCCAAGCCTCATCGTTTGCCCCCTGCTCAGGGGTGCGGAGGCCATTGTCCTCCCTGTGAATCTTTCCAGCAAGTGATCACTGACCAGGACATTCGGAGCCTGGTGTCTGAAGCATTTGTACCTGGCATTTGCAAAGGAAGCTACATCCGGAGTGGGGGTCTTTTAACACGCAGGAAAAAAGCGGCTGAAGGGGCCTCTCACCCTTTCTACCTTCATGGCATGGTTCTGCAGGATCGCGTTGAGCACCTCTTCGGCGGCCTTCAGCTGCTCTGCGTCGGAGTCCCTCAGGCTATCCAGAACAGAGAGCAGCAGGTTGGTCAGCTGGGCGGAGAAGGCCTGGTCGCCACAATGCTGCAAAGAGAGAGGCGGTTTGGCCAAGCCAGGCCCCGCTGGCCTGTAGCTCAGTGGCCGACGGCCAGTCCCCAGCAGCATCTCCAGGGAAGAGGATCTGGGGGGTGGCTGAGGAGGAGGCCCCTTCTCTGCCCTAGAGCCCAGGGAGACCCTGCTGCCCCGCAGAGCAGGCCAGACCCGGCAAGGTGGGCACGCTGTCTGCCCGAGTACAGAGGCTGCTCCTCAGCTGCCCTGTGGAGGAGCTGTGGCGTTCCAGGAACGCGGCCATCACGCGACGGCCGAGGCAGGCATCCCAGGGATCCCCTCGCCAGGCTCTGCCGCTGCCATTCCAAACTTCCCCCAGTGCTAGGAGAGGGGCCGTTCTACAGAGATACGCCTGCAACGCATGGGGCAGAGGCCCGCAGCTGCAGGGCTCCTCCGCCCTGAGGCCACCTGGGCGGAACTGGCCGCTCCAGGCTGGGAAATTCCCTGGGGAATGAATTCTGCTTGCTCATCTGCCTCTCTCCCAGCACTGCTGGGCCACATGCTCCTGTGTTGCTCTGGGTGCAAGCCCCCCGACGTGTTGCCCACGTGGCTTTGACGCCACTGCTGCAGCTTCCGCTCCACCATGGCAGCCTGTGGGCCGGTTTGCAGGGGCTGGCTGGCGTGGCAGGCAGGCAGGGCACGCAGCCCTCTCCACTACCTTCAGGAAGCAGCTCTGGAGTCCTGCCCAACATCTTCCCTGTCGGTTGGTTGATGGTAGGGCTGCCTCTCTGCTGCCACCATGGTGCCCTCCTGATGTCACAGATGAAGGGAAGTGTGTGTGCGTGCGTGCGAGTCCAATCCCCCCTGTGTCGTGCAGGTCCCCCCTCCCCTGCAGAGACCCATAGGTCCTTGCCCCACGCTACCACTCACAGCTGGGGGACTTGCTGAGGGAGGGGACCCCTGGAACGGGATGCTGAAGGCACTTGTTCCCTGATTTATTTGCTGTTTTATTTGTATATTTTGTACAGCACCAAGTACGTTGTTGGTGCTATATAAATAAATAAATAAATAAATAAATAAATAAATAAATAATAATGATGATGTCAGAACTGTCCCACCCCAGCCCAAACACGCAAGTGTGCTCCCCATCCTGCCAGGGGTGGAATGAGGCCGTGAGGCCAGAGCTGAGCCCACTGAGGTTCAGCATTTTGCAACTCTGCCTATCTGCAAGGCAGCCACAGTACCATTGCCATCTGCCAGCTGCTGTCCAGCACCAAGAGGGAGCACCACTCCTCTTCCTGGGCCTTGAAGCTCCTCTGCATCGGCCACTTCCTCCTCTTCTGCTTGCTCTTCTTCAGCCCTGAGGCAAAAACAGAGCAGCTGCTAGACCCCAGTGGGCAATAACGGGGGTGGGGGAGGAAGGGGGCCTTGTTCCACCACCGTAACAGCAGCAGCAGCAGCAGAGAGCTGTGCACAGCACCAGGACCTCTGTAGGACCGTGACGAGGCGGCCGGGCCTGAAGCGGGGTGGTGAGGGATCTGTGGGCCGTCAGGGGAAGCCTATGGACACCAGTCGCTGGGGGACATGGTTGGGAGGGTCTGTTGCGCCGTGTGCTGCTTGCGGATTCCTGGTCGCCAGCTGGTCAGCTGCTGTGTGCCCAGAGCGCTGGACGAGATGGACCCTTGGTCTGATCCAGCCTCAGGGCTCTTCTGATGTTCTTAGGGGACGCTGATGGCTGGCCGGCGAGGGGCCAGGAGCAGAAGGACCGGAGGAGGAGGCAAGAGACGGGAAGGGCGGAGCAGGAGGAGGCAAAGGAGAGGGAGGGCTTGTAAAGGAGGCAGCAGGGAGGGGGGCGTGGGAAGCGGCAGAGGGGAGAGCGGAGGCCTCATCCCAGCAAGAGCAGGGCAGGACGGGGGCCTCTGGAGAGGCAGGAGGAGAGGACCAGATTCAGCGAGACGCCACGGCTGGAGCGGAGTAGGGTGGAGGGCTCGAGGAAGGCCCGCAAGGAGGATTTTGCAGAAATACACAAGTGGGTTGGGTGGGCGGGAGGCAACCCGGGCAGGGCAGGGCCAGGATCCTCAGCAGCGGAGAGCTGAGTTGGTTTCAAGGACACCTATTTCTAATAGGCATTCAAATAAAATTTACAGGTGAAGCAGATTAGGCAGACCTTTCAAATTTGCACCATCTTACCCCTGCTTCTCAATTAGGAAATTCTATAATCAAATGCTTCCAAGAGTATTCCGGAAATAAAAATGAGATCCCAATGCCTCATGCAACACAGCTTGGCCTTCTGACCCCTAAGCAGAGTTTGATCATGAGCACCCTTTACTGATAAGAAAGGAATCCAGATCAAGAGGTGCAGATGTTCCATTTATAGTTACGACTTTCACTTAGCAGTGTTAAAGAGGGCCCCATAATACAAGTAGCTACATAATGAGGCCAGGTGGGTCATCAGACAAGTAGCCGAAAACCTTATCCCAGAGCATATCTATCTATCTATCTATCTATCTATCTATCTATCTATCTATCTATCTATCTATCCAGTAGTGTAAGGCTTCTTACTTGAGCTCTACCACACAAAACTTGCTCATTTTTGTTTTAAACTGAAGCTTGAGCAGTGTAGACATGCAGAAAATTTTGATACTTTGAAAAAGTTCAAAGCTTGAGCTTTAATAGTAGTTAACTTTCTCCACACCAAACAGGCAGGGTAGCCACTCTGCCAGTGGGATGATGGACAGCCCTGCTCAGTCAATGAGTGTGGCATTAAGGCGGGCCCTGGGTCCAGCCAAGCAGTTAGGAGATTACGGTCATACTGCCTGGTCTGCAGTTCCCAGGTTCCTCGTTTTTGCCCTTTTTGAAGATAGGGACAATGTTATCCCTCCTCCAGTCATCCGGCACTTTTTATTTATTTATTTATTTATTTATTTATTTATTACATTTTTATACCGCCCAATAGCCGAAGCTCTCTGGGCGGTTCACAAAAATCAGCCATCTTCCATGACTTCGTAAAGATCATAGGCAGTGGTTCTGAGAGTTCTTTCACTAGCTCCTTCATTACTCTAGGATGTAGTTCATTGGGCCCTGATTAGGTGTTCCTTGACCATTTGTTTATCAATCTCAAACTGCAATCCTGCCCCTTCAGCTTGTACTTCACTTTTTCCAGGCCAGGGTCATAGACCTCCTTTTGGGAAAAGACTGAGCCAAAGTAGGAATTGAGCACTCAATTTGCCATCCTCACTGAGTAGCTGAACCAACATTTCTTTCCTGTCTTTTACTATGCATGTATCTGAAGAAAGCTTTTTTGTTGATTTTAGCATCCCTCGCTAATCTCAGCTCATTCTCAGCTTTAGCCTTCCTGATGCCAATCCAACACTTCTGTGCTACCTGTCTGTACTCTTCTTTTGTAGCCTGGCCTTCCTTCCACTTCCTATATGTGTCCTTTTTTGTTTTCATGTCATCTCTAAGCTTTTTGTGGAGCCAAAACTCCCACCCATCGTGGACTCCTTTTCTCATTAGGGTCACTTATAATAGTTATGAGTTTATTAAAATCACATTTCCTAAAATCTAGAGTACGTGTATGGCTACACTAAGCTTTTGTTTCCTTTAAAATCAAGAACTTAAGTATGCTGTGGTCACTTTCCCCCAGAGTTCCCCTAACTGCCACTCTATCCACTTAAGTCCTCCCTATTAGTCAATATCAAGTCAGATAGACAATCCTCTAGTTCCTTCCTCCACTTTCTGTTGGAGAAAATTATCAGCCACGCACATCAGGAATTTCTTGCAGGAGCCACTTTTGGCAGAATTTGTCTTCCAACAGATATCAAGGTAATTGAAGTCCCCCATCACTATACATCAGACTTCTTTGAAACACTGGCAATTTGTTTCTCAAAAGTTTCATCCTCCTGTTCTCCTTGATTGGGTGGTCAGCGGTAGACTGCATCATGTTCTTTTTATTCCTTGCCCCATTAATCTTAATCCAGATGCTCTCAATGGGGCTCCCAGGCTCAGCTGCCTGTATTTCTGTGCAGCGATAGGTATTTTTCAACATATAGTGCAACTCACCTCCCTTTCTATTTTTTCTGTTCTTTTTGAACAAGTTATATTCCTCAATTGCTACATTCCAGTCATGGGTGTCATCCCACCAAGTTTCAGTTATACCTATCAAGTCGTATTTGCCTTCATGTATTTGCCTTCATGTATAAGTTCAAGTTTGTGCTGTTTGTTTTCCATACTCTGGGCATTAGTATATAGCCACTGTGCATCAGATTGTGCATCAGTCAAAGGGCTATGTATAGGGAAATAAATCATAGAAACATAGAATAGTAGAGTTGGAAGGGGCCTATAAGACTATCAAATCCAACCCCCCGCTCAGTGCAGGAATCCACCCTAAAGCATCCCTGACTGATGGCTGTCCAGCTGCCTCTTGACTGCCTCTAGTGTGGGAGAGCACATGACCTCTCTAGGTCATTGGTTCCATTGCCGTACTGCTCTAACAGTCAGGACGTTTTTCTTGATGTCTAGCCAGAATGTGACCAATGCATTGTAAACTGCCCTGGGATACATATTTTGAAGGGTGGTATATAAATGCCTTAAATGTACAAACTAAACACGTCAAAAACAGTTTTGCTTGTCTTCCCTCCCAAACTGTCCCCTCGCTCTTCATTCTTTGTTACTGTTAATAATGTCACACTTTATCCAGTGGAAGAAGCTCGTAGTCTTGGCTTCATATTTGATTCTTCACTTTCTTTCTCCTCACATATCGAGGCTGTAGCCAAGTCCTGCTGTTTTTTCCAATATAACATTGCTAGGATCCGTCCGGTCTCATCTGAATCTTCTGCTAAGACCCTTGTCCATGCTTTGGTTATCTCCCCTTTGGACTTTTGTCATCTTCTTTTGACTGGTCTTCCTTATGCTCATCTCTCCTCTTTGGTCTCTCTTCGCCATTCTGCAGCCAAGATTATTTTCTTGGCTCGTTGTTTTGACCATGTTTCTCCTTTGTTGAAATCTCTTCATTGGCTTCTGATCCCATATAGAATTCAGTGCAAGCTTCTTTTGCTGACATTCAAAGCGTGTCTTGGCCTTGCACCTTCTTATCTTTCCTCTCTCATTTCACTCTACCATCCCCCTCGTACCCTCCGTTCTTCAAATGTTACGTTGCTCCCCCGCCCAAGGGTCTCTCTCTCTCTTGCCCGGCTTCGCCCGTTCTCTCTGGCCGCCCCGTTTGCTTGGAATGCTCTTCCAGAGCAACTACGTACTACGAGTTCCATTGTAGATTTTAAAACGCGTTTGAAAACTCATTTGTTTTCCATAGCTTTTGGTATTTTAGCTTGATTTACTGTTCTTATTACTATGATTATTCTCTTATTTCTGTTTTGTGAAACCCTTTCCCCTTCATATGTTTTAATGTGATTTTAGGTTGTAAGCCTCTAGGCAAGGCATCGCTGTTTTATTTGTATATTTTGTACAGCACCAAGTACATTGTTGGTGCTATATAAATACATAAATAATAATAATCCTGTGTAAATGTCTACACTGAAGTAAGTCCCACTGAGTTCCACGGAATGTACTTCCAGGTAAAGCTGTATAGGAGGGCAGCCCCAATCAATCAATCAATCAATCAATCAATCAAGTACTGGGCAATTCCTAGTTACCAGCTGTTCTCTGGGAGTGAGTTTGGCCACAGAGCAGCACCTGCATTTGCCACAGACGCTCTACCCAACCAAGCCCTCTTAGCTGTGCCGTGACACATTGCATAGCATTTTCATATATTTTGCCTGGACGTTTCTGATCCCCCAAGACCTCCCTATTAGCCATTTTCATTGTCCCTCATGATAATAACAAGTGGCCTGGATTAACCCTGGGACAAGGGGCAGGATGTCAGCGACCTCAGGGCAGACCAGGGTGCCTGCCTGCCCGCCCCTTCCCACGCTGTGCTGAGCGATCTCCCCTGACAAAGGAGCACAGGCTGCTGAATTCTCGCCTCCTGGGCCTTACCCTTCCGGCGCAACAAGATCTCATAGAGGCAGCTGACTCCTTGCACTGCAAAAGCACTAATGCGCTGCACCGGATCATTGCACAGAGCTATCAGAACAGCAGTCAGGTGGGCCAGCTTGCTGAAGTCCCGAGACAGCTGATGAAAAGAAAGGGAAAGCATTAGCTGAGCCCCACCAGGGGGTGGGTGTTCCAGCCAGCCCCCACCTAAAGAACACACGAAAAACCATGAGTGGGCAGCAGCGAGCAGGCAATAAAACACTCATCTGATGAGCCCCCAACTCTCTCCTTTGTGGCAATTGGGACACCCAGGGAGCGACTGTCACACGCTGTGGTGCCACCAACACAGGCGACTCTGGAGATGATCAGACCAGCTTGCCAGGCTGTTGGGTGGAGCAGGAGGCGCCCGCAGGTGTCCTGCCAAAGCATCCCAGGTGTGCCAACTTAGAGGAGGAACCGTTTCCCCACCACTGTCCAAAGGAGCCTCCATGAATTCAGCTGAAGCACTGGGCAAGTGTATGTGGGGGTGTCTCGCCAGGAACACCCACGTCCCCAGAGGGCAACTCATTGCCCCAGTCATGAGGAAAGTGCTCTGCTTCTCCACCCTGGCTCTTTGGGGCTCTTTGGGCTACTGGACACACAGCCCAAAGCCGGCAGTCAGGCAGCCGTGCCAGACCCTCAGCATGGCAGCATGTGGGCCATTATCCTTAGGTTACACAGAAAGGAGCCACAATGCTGGTGTTACAGATGCACAACCTCATTTGGGTCTCCTGCTTCTTAAGAGCTCCTAGGCTGGGAAAGTGTCTGTGGCGTTACACCCCACAAGTCAGTTGCCAAATGTATGTCTGCAGTTTGTAAGTCTGTGGTGAGTTTAGAACGTTGGCCTGAGTGGGCGGAGTTAGGATGTCTGGGGAGGGGGAGGAGGGATATATAAGGGAAGGACGGAGCGGATTGCGGGAGACTTTTTAGGTCCTCTTAGAGTCTTTAGTGCTCTCTTTGTTTAGAGTACTTAAGTTCTGGGAAATTGGAGGTTCAGGGTAGAGAGTGGTGTCTCTGGAGTGTGGTGTGCACATAGTTGATGTATATTAATCAATACAGATAATAAAGAAAGCTCAAGAGTGATTGTGTGAGAGAAAGGAAAGCGTGTATGTGAATGAGTGAAAGGATTGGATGAAAGGTTTCAAAAAGGGGTTTAAATGTTTTATTTGAAACAAAGCTTGTGAACTTTTGAAAATAAATTTTGATTGTTTTGTTTTTAACTACCACAAAAATCCCACGTGTCTGTTTGGCATTTATCATCTGAAGTTTACACATTTAGCACCCACTCTGACAATAATTCACCTCAGCACATATAACTCACAGTCTTTTATTTTACATATTGAAATCCTTCTCCATTTAACCCCTTTCTCCACATAGTTTGGAGGAAGGGGTTTTTTATCCCTCGCCTCAGGCGTATCAAGCAGTGGGGCTTGGCTGGAGCAGGGAGTAGCTGCGGCCAGGCTTGGTGTTCAGAGCCTGTGTCGTGGCAGTGTCCCCCACCCCCACCCTGCTTGCCTTCTATGGAGAGGAGCCAGAAAGCCACATATTCCAGCAGTCTGGAGAGAGGCGGACGGGGAGCCTCCGTATTCACACATAACGCTGTTCCGATATCCAGGTGCCCTCCTACCTGGGAGCTCGCGGAGGCTCCTGGCTGGACACGGAATGCCGGGCCTGATCCAGCAGGGCAATTCCTGGGTTCCTTTGGGCAGACCGTGGTTGCAGCCCGGGCGCCGCCTTGAGGAAAAGAGCCCCCGCTCTGGTCATGAGTACACTGGCCTCCCGAGCGCAACGGCTACTCACATCAAAGTGGAAACGCCCAGCTACAAATTTCAAGAGCTTCATTGCTGTCTCCACCGCCCTCTCACGCACATGATCTGATTTTGAGGTCATCCATGGTTCCATGAGCTATCAAACGAAGGGCAGACACAGAGAATGTGTTCCTAACCTTGTCTGGGCCACAGGAAGATCAAGATGAGCTGAAAAACGACCCCCACGTGACTACTGACAGTTGGAAGTCTCCATTGTCTCACTTGTAGGCAGGCTCAGAAGCAGCATCAACAGAAGAGCAGGTTTGGACCAGTGAGGCCAGGGTGGCGAAATTCCTGTCCCAGAGGGTTTCCAGCCAGTGTGGCCGAACAAAGGCAGCCCAGTGGGCCCGTCCGGCATTTCCCCAGCCTCCTTGCCCCTCTAAGGCCAAAGTGGAGGCTCTGGCACCAGCATCCCCCCCCCCGTGAGGAGGGTGCAAAGGGCCATGCTGGGCGCCCTGGCCCCCCCGCCTACCTCCATCAGGCGCTGCAGCTCACTTGGGCGTGGGTTCTCCAGCAGCAGGTCTTGCAGCATCTCCTCAAAGCTGCTCATGGTCTGGTGGTAGAGGCCCTGAAGCACAAGGAAGCAGCAGGTGTGAGCCCCACACGTCCTGCTGGGAGGAGGGAAGGGCTGAGCCAGGCAAGGTGGACAAGACGCACCGGGTGCTGCCACAGCCCGGCCCATCCCCTGAATGGGTCTGGGTCGTCTCTGGCCCTGGACTAACCCCCAAAGAGGTCTCCAAGGGGGTGTCTTTACAGCGCTGGGTTGGTGCTGCGCCTCTTTGAAACCCTGCGCCTTCCTTCCCTGGCGTGGCGTCGGGTAATCCCAAAGCTGAGGAGGGAGCATGGGGTTCTGGGCGGCCGCCTGGGGACTGTAGCCGCCCCTGCCCTCTTCCTGGTGGAAGGCGACCAACCACAGGTCACCTTCCACCAGGCACCACCCAGCCACACCTCCGCTGCCACTCCAGAGCAAGGCAGGCCCTTCAAATGCGGAATTTAATTTCTGCACTGATTTTCATCCTGAAACTGTCATCAGAACGGACCACCACAGCAGTGAGTCTCCTGCACTGAGCAGGGGGTTGGACTCGATGGCCTTAGAGGCCCCTTCCAACTCTACTATTCTATGATTCTATGAGCGTTGGTAGGTGTGCAGCAGACAAGGGCTCACTTTGACATCATCCACTGCCGGCTCGTTTCCGTACGTTTGCCCTTCTAGGCTGTCCAGGGGGGGAAGGCCAAACACGCTCACGAAGGAGACGCAGAGCAGCTGGGATTTCTTCTCTGCCTCCAGGAGAGGCTTCAGCTTGCTGATGGAAGAGGAACACACACGAAGTTTAGTTGCAGCAAGAAGGGATGGAACCCTGTCAGCGCCCAAGGGATTTTGGCCTCATCCTCCGGCTCAGAGGAGCTGTCAGTCGCACAATCTCTCATGAAGGCAAAAGGGCTGCTTTGCCCAGATTCGCTACTGCCAAGGAAGTAAAGGAGGATGGCTGGGGAGGAAATGCAACGCCCCCCAGGCTGCCCCCGCTCCGGGGCAGAGCACAAGAAGGTCCCAGGTCACCTCGCTCAAGCCAGCACACAAGACCCTATGGCAGGGGTGGGCAGCAGGGGGCCGTCCAGCTGTCATTGGGCTTACCTGCCATGCCTCAGGAGCACGCCAGGGCCCTTGGAGCCTTTCTATGCCTTCCACCTTGAACTGGGCCCCCAAAGGACTGGGAGCCATTGCTCTTCTGACATATTTCTACTAAGGGTGACCCTCGAGCCTCGCTGCGAATCTCCCCTCCCGCCCGACATTTGAAATGCTGTTCCTGTCCACTACCTGAGTTCTTTCGCGATGTACATAGCATCCTGACGCACTGTGCTGGCCAGTGTGTGGACAGGTTCTCTTTCAATCAGCACCTGGGAGGTCATTACAGAGACACAGTATGAATGTTGAACAGGCGACACCAACTCCCCTTTAGAGGTATCTAGGGATCTGATGAGAACAGGCAGGTGTTTTCACCAACAACTGAGCTGCAACCGGAAGAACCTCCCACATGGACGATCTCTCCACCAACAGCCCAGATTCCTCTGATGTGACCCTGGCCTCCCTACTGAGGCCAAGCTCCTTCCCAACACCCCCATCTATTTATCTGCATGCGCTTGTGGGCCAGGTCAAGACCCAAGACAGCAGCCACTGGGTGGCGCATGGGATCTTGCTTTTGCGGCGTTCGCGACTGAAGAGGCTGCTGCTCCTGGCTTTTAGAGATGCTTTGCTTCTGGTGGAGTGCTCTCTCTCTCTCTCTCTCTCTCTCTCTCTCTCTCTCTCTCTCTCACACACACACACACACACACACACACACACACACACACACACGCACACACACACACTCCAATCTAAAATGAGAGTAACAAATTATAGCTGAAAATCTTGGCTTTCATTTTTGTGATTTGTAAATTAATTTAGTCATTAATTAGATTTGTATAATTTCCAACTGGCCAAAGTCCTTGGGACAGTTCACAATCATAAAACCAAACAACAACAACAACAACAACAACAACTAAATCAACACCCACAAAAAAGCAACAAAATGCTACAATATTAAAATATTTTTTAAGAACGTTGAGGAGTCAACAGTAAAACCAAGAATTAGAGCAACAGATTAATTATAAATAGGAAGAGGAAGGTCTTATCCTGGCACCTAAATGTACACATTGAAGGTGACCGTGGGGTCCCGCTAGGGCGGGGGGCATTCCATAGACAGAGGGCCTAGGAGTGGGCCTACAAACCCCTCCCCAGTGCTGTTCACAGGTCATGACAGCTCAGGGTGGCTTCATTGACCTGCAGGAGCTGTCCACGACATGCCCAGGACCTGAGGGCACCCTTTTTGCACAGGGCCTGCGGGCCCCTGGCGTGCCATGGCTTCCCATGTCGTGTGAACCCAAGCGGCAGGCCTTGAGGGCTCTGGCAAAAGGGCCAGGCACCGGGTACAGCCCTTGCTGGCCAAATGGAGAGGAGGGATGGCTCTAGGGGCCAGAAGAGGCACCAGCCGCTGGGTCCAACCTCTCTATTCGTGCAGCAGGAGGCTCCTTGGGGGCAGCTGGCCAGCAGAGGTGGGGCTCAGGTTCACTAGCAACTATTGTGCTTCCACAGAAAGTGAGCGGAGCATACTTACGATCAGGCATTCCACCAGTGCCGTTTTCTTGTGCAGACGGAGGCCTTGTGCTTTACCTGTTGCAGCAACGGCCTCGAGGAACATCAGCACAGCAATCAAAAAGGTTTTCTTCAGGTTTATGTCCTAAATGCAGTCCGAGGGCAGAAAACAGATCCCCATGAACAAACAAAGCCACATCCTTTCATATGGCTTCATAGGCATAATCTACCCCAAAGGGAGGGCAATGTCGAGGATGATCAGGGGTTTGGAAACAAAGCCCTATGAGGAGAGACTGAAAGAACTGGGCAGGTTTAGCCTGGAGAAGAGAAGGTTGAGGCGAGACATGAGAGCACTCTTCAAATACTTGAAAGGTTGTCACACAGAGGAGGGCCAGGATTTCTTCTCAATCATCCCAGAGTGTAGGACACGGAATAACGGGCTCAAGTTACAGGAAGCCAGATTCCAGCTGGACATCAGGAAAAACTTCCTGACCATAAGAGTAGTACAACAGTGGAACCAATGGCCTAGGGAAGTTGTGGGCTCTCCCACACTGGAGGCCTTCAGGAGGCAGCTGGACAACCCTCTGTCAGGGATGCTTTAGGGTGGATTCCTGCATTGAGCAGGGGTTGAACTCGATGGCCTTATAGGACCCCTTCCAACTCTACTATTCTATGATTCTATGATGATTTCTTGTATATGAAGTTCTAGGGCTGCGGCATTTATATTGACCATTCAGACCTTTCATCAGCTACAAAGGTGACTTCTGGGCAGCAGATCTTTTTTAACCCCCCCCCCAAAAAAAACACAATATGGGGGTGTGGAAGGAAAAGCTGGGCCATGAATGGATCCCTCCAAAACCCCTGCAGGCTGACACCAATGGGGCAGGTGGTGGGCAGCCCTGTGCAGTTCCGCCCCTCCTCTCCCTCTGTCCCTCCCTTTTTATGGCCTTCTCAAGCCATGTTACATAATACATCAATGTGGTTTGTTTCTCCCAATGAGCGGGAAAGGATAGCTCCAGGGCCAGCATCCTGGTTCTGGGAAACAGGGGGGCTTTGACGTGCCCTCCCCCGAATGCTCCCCTTTGCCCTCTCTGCCACTGGAACAGTAACTCTGGAGAAGCAGTGACAGCAAATCACTGGGAGAAGGGGCGGCTTCTGCCTGCGGACCTCCCTATTGGCCTGTGACCCCCGGGGCTTGCTCTCAGCAGTGCGCCCCGACACTTCTTTCAAATGGAGGTGGCAAGGGCCCCAGAGAGAGAGAGAAAGAGAGAGAGAGAGAGGGGGGGGAGAGAGAGAGATGCCCCCGCTGCTCACACCGGGGAGAGGACGCCTCTTATGAAGTGCTGCCTGGGGTGGCACACACAAGTTCTCGCCTCTTGCTTCAGCATTGATTTAATGACACCCACACAAAAACTGTTGGCTGAGAACCCTAAAAGCCCCGTAGAAGGAAGAGGGAACCAGAAAACGCCAGCTTAGCACCCTCACAACACACCCACACCCACACCCACGTTCATTTAAATGCTTTGGAGTCTGGAGCAAGCAGTGAGGGGCCACAATTGCGGCTGACACCTAATTGACTCATGGTGGTGAGCATCCCTGCAGACTGGAAGGAGCTGGAAGGAGGCTGCCAGCCCACGCTGGTGCCCAGGCAACCGAGGGCCAGTGGAAGTCATCTCTGGCACAGCAGCTGCTGCACGCTGAGCCGTTTCTCTCCTGCTCCAGACTGAACTGGCTAGCAAAACCCCCACAAACTTCCCCAGCAGCCCATTTCAGCTCCAAGGAGGAGGGCGACAAGAGACAGTTGGTGCGCGAGGCAGACCCGCCCCCGCCCCCGCCTGACCACCCCGTGCAAAGGCAAACGTCTTCACCGTACCAAGGGGTCGATGGCGAAGTGCTCCATCATTTTGGTCAGGAGGAGTTCGACCCGAGGGAGCAGCTCCTCCTTCATGCCCAGGGCCACACGTCCGTAGCACAGCAGCAGCGTGGTCGACTTGCAGTGCTGGAGGGGAAGGGCAGAGCACAGCGTCGCCTCCTCAGAGCCTGCCCAGAGTCACAGGAGGGCCCATGCGCGTGGAGGGCAGGAGGGCAAGCCAGGGTAAAAGGCATTCGAAGCAGCCTGAAAAGCCCTTTGGGAGTCACCCCAGAGGACTGCCAGGCTCAGGCAGAAGAGGGGTGTCCCCTCCGCCCCCCTGCCCCAAAGACACGCCGGCGCAAGGCCCAGGCCACCAAGTGTGGAATCCCCACACTCCGCTCCCTCAGTCTTCATGAGGCGTCCACACACCATCCTCACGGAATCGGGGAGGGGAGGGCAGCAGAGCCCCACCCCACCCCCCAGTGCGGCAGGCCTGAGCCTTCCTTCACTTTGCCCAAGGCGGGGGCCTTTGGACGCCCCAGCCCCACACCGCTTTCCTTCTCTGCCGTTCCCTTCAGGCCCTTTTCAGCAGCATACTGCTGGGGTGTTGTTGTTGTTGTTGTTGTTATTATTATTATTATTATTATTATTATTATTATTATTATTATTACTACTCTTAGAGAACAAATTACTTGGTACTAATGGGCGCAATATACACATTAATAGTCCTTTGCACTTTTCCTCCACAGTGAAATTATGGAAATGAAACATCAGATAAGGAGAGGTCATTTTGAACAATGATGGTGTGGGGGAAGAAAATAACTTCCTGAAAGAAAGGACTTTCAACTTCAGCAAAATGTTGGTTCTGATGAAACGTTTTAAAAAAGGGGGGAAAGGCAAGCCCAGGATCGCCCCCACACCTGCTGACACACACAAATAATGAATTGCATTTCTGAAATGATACCTGGCTGGCTTGTGACCCATTCTTGTTGAAGTTCTCCAGTGTCTTTAAAACCTCATCGGGGTGGCGGGATGCAGCCAAGCCCACAGCGGAAGCGATGCCCTGGGAGGGAGCAGCAAGTGGAAATGGCACGATGGCAGCAGCCGTCCAGCTCTCTGCCCACGAGGCCGAGTCGCTGCGGTGGGCCCACCCTGTGCCTGGGCAGGGATATCCTTGCCCTTGGGGTTCACAGAGCCTCTTCCTTGGGCAGAACCATGTCTCTCACGGATATGCCAGGAGCACTCAAGGCACTGCAGTGAACACAGCACTCTGGAGCAGCAAAGGGCTGTCCGCTGCCCCGATGCACCAAAAGTCTCTGTTAAACCCATGGTCCTTTGAGGACATAATTCTCAGGCAAGTCCCTTAAAGGCCACAAAGAGCCTCGGAGCCCCTCCTAGACTAAGATGTGTATCCTGGCGCCAGCATTCCTGGACCAGAGGGCCGCCTTGGTCTCAGCCAGGTGCTTGGTGGGCAAAAGGGCCTGAGTGCCAGAGGCCTCCCTGTCCCCATCCGTGCGCACGTAGGCCTGGCCACTGCGCTGACCGCTCTGCACATCGAACCATGGTGCTCTGGCCCACAGAAGGTTCTGGCATGAGGGCACGGGGCGGCCTTTTAGGCACCACAGCACTTTGCTGTAAGCAAACCAAGGGACCCTCTGGAAGCTGTTTCTTAAGGACGCTTCAGACACACTTTTCCTGAACTCCAGGCACGCCCCACGCTCCCCTCTTCCCTCCTTCCGCCCCACATCCCTACAGCCCTTTCTCTTGTGAGCTCCAATGGCCGGGGGTGGGGTGGGGTGGGGTGGGGGCTTTAAGCAGCTTCAGGGTGGCGGAAGAGGAGGGAATGCTTTCACTTGCCCTCTCGGCTGTTCAGCGTTTGCTAACTTATTCAAATCCCTATGAGTGTCTCGACCTTAAGCAACCTCCCCCACCCCAACACAGAAACCCATATCCTTGCCGTGGGTTTTTGTTTGGGGTTCTTTGTGCTATTAGGATGGGACCTTTATAGGGCAGACAGTGGTTTGAATCGAGGGAGCGCCTCCCTCCCTGGCATGTGTGTGTGTGGGTTGTGTGGGTGTCTTGTTTTCATCACTGAACTCGTGCCATTTCCTCACAGACCCCAGCAAAGCCAGGACTTGCATCTGAGTAGATATGAGAGTGCTGTTAATCTGCAACCCTTGGCAGACTTACTTGGGAGTAAACCCCACTGGACTTAAAGGGGTGCTCTTGGTGGGGTGGGGGGATCAGAGCTGCCTCCCTTTATTGCAGGGGGGCATTTTACCCTCTTCTCCCTCCAATTGCAAACATAGAAAGGCCTTCTTTGACAAGTTCATAGCACAACACCGGCTTTACACACTGTCGATTTCACACCGTTAAGGTGTTTATTCCAGTTTATGTCCGATCTTTTTGAAAACGGGATAAGGGTGAAATGGCGGGAGACATCCTGGCTGGTGTTAATGTTATGTAATCGACCCACAAACTCCCATGAATGTACTTGCCCGTACCCTAAGGTCATCCTCAGGGGTCCTTCTCCATGAGCCTCTGCCAACGGAAGTGAGACACCAGGAGTGGATACCAGGAGAAGGGCCTTCTCTGCTGTGGCACCCCGGCTATGGAATGAGCTCCCTAAGGAGGTTCACCTGGCACCTACACTATACTCTTTTGGACACCAGGTGAAGACCTTTTCATTCTCTCAGCATTTTAACAGGCTATAAATTTAATTTTAATTTTGCTGTTTTAAATTTGTGTGATAAATTTGTATTTCTGCACTGCTGCTGATTTTATCTTGGCTGTGGTTTTATATTGTATTTTATATCATGTTTTTATTCTGTTTGTTTTATACTTTGAATGGTTTTAATATGTGTGAACCTACCAGGAAGCTTCGGCTATTGGGTGGTATAGAAATGCAATCAATCAATAAATGGCCAGCCACAAGCGTGCTAAAAATCGCTCTTTTAGAGATGCCTTATATTATCAAGCACCTGCTTACCCATAAAGAACATTTCATAGAATCATAGAATAGCAGAGTCGGAAGGGCCCCACAAGGCCATCGAGTCCCACCCCCTGCTCAAGGCAGGAATCCACCCGAAAGCATCCCTGACAGATGGTGGTCCAGCTGCCTCCTGAAGGCCTCCAGTGTGGGAGAGCCCATATCCATGTTCAAGACACATGGATGGATTCACTTGGCCTGCCAATGAAAGGTTTTCCAATGAGAGTTTAGGCCACAGAACTTCTTGTAAGCCACTGACAAAGATGGGAGTCGACACACATTTGGCCTATTTGTAGTTTTTAGAGATTTTATATTATGGTTCTATTTATTTTATTAATATACAGATAAAAACTTAAGTACATAAAACCTATATGCTGTAATGCTAAATACTGTAGTAATGTCAGACACAAATGACAATTACTACAGTATTTTATCTGTATATTGTGTCACAATATATCCCCGTTACAATGTTTTTAACATTTGCACTTTTTAATATTATGCCATTTTAATTCTTTATATTTATGTCCCTTGACTCAGTATTTTATTAACCTACTCAGAACTAGGGCAAGAAAAGAGTGGAGGGGCTTTAGCCTTTCCTTGCAGCCATGGAAGGGCTACCAGGATGCGAGGAAGGCAACCAGGATGATCAGGGGTCTGGAAACAAAGCCCTATGAAGAGAGACTGAAACAACGGGGCCTGTTTATTTATTTATTTATTACATTTCTATACCGCCCAATAGCTGGAGCTCTCTGGGCGGTTCACAAAAATGTTTAGCCTGGAGAAGAGAAGACTGAGGGGAGACATGATAGAACTCTTCAAATACTTGAGCAGTTGTCACACAGAGGAGGGCCAGGATCTCTTCTCGATCCCCCCAGAGTGCAGGGCACGGAATCACGGGCTCAAATTACAGGAAGCCAGATTCCAGCTGGAGATCAGGAAAAACTTCCTGAGTGTTAGAGCAGTACGACAATGGAGCCAGTGACCTAGGGAGGTGGTGGGCTCTTCCACACTAGAGGCCTTCCAGAGGCAGCTGGACAACCCTCTGTCAGGGGTGCTTCAGGGTGGATTCCTGCACTGAGTGGGGGATTGGACTCGATGGCCTTGTAGGCCCCTTCCAACTCTTACTATTCTATGATTCTATGAGGGGGAATAAGCCAGTTCTTGCTAATGGCCTGGTCAGAAACTCGCCAGGAGCTCTTGCACTTCCTCCCACCAAGGAGTTGGAGCAAACTGGGAAATGGTGGAATATCTTCAGGCTCCTTCTTACCGGTTTCCCCCCACCTCACCCCACCCATGGCCATTGTGGTTCATGGCTTTTCCGGCATGCTTTACACGCTGTCATTGCCATGCAGCTGCTGTCTCACTCCTCCTCCCCCTTTTCCTGGTATTATTTGGGAATGAGGAAAATGCGGTATTCTTGTGGTCACGCAATGAAACTGCCATCGCCTCCCTGTGTTATTCCTGCCATCGCGCTACGTCCCACTTCGTGTAGGCGGGTGTTGAGCGGTGCGGTGTTGACATTGCTAGGGACGAGGATCGGGTGGGAGTGTTTCCTCCTTTGACCTATTGCCCCGTCTCCTTTTTGCTCTTGGGAGGTGCATCCTACTGGTGTTTCACTAGTACATGGTGGAGCCCAGCTGTGCTCAGCTCCATGTCTCAGGGATGCCTAAGCAGATGGGCAGTGGGGCCAGGGTTGCGGGGGCGGGGGGGGAGAGCAGTGGTGGTGGCTGCAGCGGCCCCTTCATGATGCAGGCAAAACATGAACACCTGCTCCCCCTTCCCATTCAATCCGGTGTATTCTCAAGTGAGAAAAGTGCTACTGCTGGTTTTTACCAGGAGCAATACTGACTTGTGCACATGGGGGGGGGGGGAGGGACGAAGGGGGTGGGGTTAAGTGCGGAATCCCCTCTCGTATCTAAGAGATCAGCCTGGCTGTTTTCTTTCCAGGCAATGGCTGAACTGTCCGGTACTCCCTGGAAGTCCGTCGCTCGATCCTCCCAGGGCACCCTCAGCCCCCAAACACTTGGAAGGTGGGGCTTCCCACGCTTTCTGATCCAAGACCATTGATGCAGAGGGGACGGTTTAATCCTGCCCCTGGTGAGCTGAGAGAGGTAAGCGATTGGGGAGCGGGGAAGATAAATAAATTTGTCAGGAGTCTGGAGAGTAGGCGTGTGTCCAAAAGCCTCTTGTCCTCCAGCCCCTTTCTGTCCGCTCTGGGACCCGGCCCTTGGGGGCACACAGATGGGACAGATCATTCCCTTGTGAAATTTGGTTTGCCGGCAGCAGATCCTCCCTGCAGGGGCGGGGGACCCATTAAGACGGTCTGCCCCCAGAGACTGATGGAATCTGAAGGGTTCCTGAATGCTCTGGGGGATTTTCCAGCTGATAGGGCTGGCAATTCGGCCGAGGCCTTGGTCTCACGATGGAATGGTGAGATGGGACAGGCCAACGATGCAATCGCTCCCAAGCACCCACTCCTGTGCTGTGGAGCCCGTAATTCCCCTGGGTTTACAGAAGATCTACGGGCAATGGAACAGGCTGGACGACAGCTAGAGTGCAGGTGGCGTAGGTCTCGGAGGGAGTACGACAGAAGATCAGCAAAGACTCTCCGTTGTTGTGCCTATTACGCGGCAGTGAGGAGGGCAAAAGAATCTTACTCTGCCTTCTCAATCTGATCCTCAAAATGCCACCCAGCAGAATTATTCCAGGTGGTGAAGAGCCTGTTGGGAGGAGGCTGGGGCTCTGGGAAACCAGGATTGGGAACCCTTGGGAACCTGCTGTAATAAATTTGCTAGGCACTTCGAGGAGAAAATTGCTCGTGCTCACTCAGAAGTTGATGCCACAGTTATCGCAGAGCCTGGGGAGGTGTACAGTGCCCCGTTTAATCATGTTTTTTTGGATCAGTTCCATTTGTTGACAAGACACTTGAATCAGTCCGTCCCACCCCATGTAAGCTTGACCCTTGCCCATCCTGGCTAATTCTATCTAGCAGAGGTGGATTGGTTGGGTAGGTCCAGGGGGTGGTAAATGCCTCCCTCTGTCAGGGAGTGGTGCCTGCTGCCTTGAAAGAGGCTGCAGTGCGCCATCTCCTGAAGAGGCCCTCCCAGAGGTATGTGAGAACTACCGCCCCATCGCTAATATCCCCTTTTTGGGCAAGGTGCTTGAGCAGGTGGCGGCCGGGCAACTTCAGACGTTCTTGGAAGAAACGGATTATCTGGACCCTTCTCAGTCTGGTTTCAGGCCAGGGCACGGCACTGAAACAGCCTTGGAGGTTCTGACTGACAACCTACTCCAGATGAAAGGGTGGGTCCTACCCTGTTGATCTTCCTGGATCTCTCGGCGGCTTTTGATACCATTGATCATGGTATCTTACTGGATCGGCTCTGCGAGATGGGAGTAGGAGGCACTGTGTTACAGTGGTTCTGCTCCTACTTGTGGGACCGATCCCAGAGAGTGGTATTGGGGGATTCCTGTTCCACCGTATGGCAATTAAGCTGTGGGGTACCACAGGGTTCTATTCTATCCCCCATGCTGTTCTATATGAAGCCGTTGGGTGAGGTCATTAGGGGTTTGGGGGTTGGGTGCCATCAGTATGCTGATGATGCTCAGCTCTACTTCTCCTTGTCGTTGGAGTCAGCTGGGGCTGTGAAGGTGCTGGACCAGTGCCTGGAGGCTGTAATGGGCTGGATGAGGGCCAATAAACTGAAGCTGAATCCTGATAAGACGGAAGCTCTGTGGATTGGTGGTTCCCGAGTCTGGGAATTGGGTAAGTGACCTGTTCTGGAGGAGGTGGCGCTCCTTCTGAAGGAGCAGGTACGTAGCTTGGGAGTACTCCTAGACCCATCATTGTCACTGGAGGCCCAGGTGGACTCTGTGGCATGGAGTACTTGGGGTCAGCTTCGGCTGATCCGCCAGCTACGGCCTTTCCTAAACAGGGACAACCTAGCCACAGTATTGCATGCACTGGTAACTTCCCGATTAGACTATTGCAATGCACTCTACATAGGGCTGCCCTTGAAGATGATGAGGAAGTTGCAGCTAGTGCAGCAGCTAGACTGCTGGCGGGTACATCTTACAGAGACCACATAACACTGGTCTTAAAGGAACTGCACTGGCTGCCTATACGCTTCTGGTCGGAATTCAAGGTGTTGGTAATGACGTTTAAAGCCCTAAACGGCTTGGGACTCGATACTTGAGAGAGCACCTCTCCTTATATATGCCTGCCTGACCTGAGATCTGTTGGAGAAGCCCTTCTCCGCATCCCACCAATGCAACATATATGCTATGATGGGACACGGGAGAGGGCTTTCTCTGTGGTGGCACCCCCACTGTGGAATGCCCTCCCCTTGGAGGCCCGACTGGCGCCAACACTGATTTTATTCCGGCGCCAAGTGAAAACATGGCTTTTTAACAAAGCCTTTGATGGTTAAACTCACAAAGATGGCACATTGTTTTAACTGTTTTAACTGCTTTTACTGCTTTTAAATTATATATTGTTTTAACTTGGTTCATGGTTTAATTTGTTTTTAACTGTACATATTTATAGTTTTATACTGTATGCTTTTATCTGTACGCCGCTCTGAGATCTTAATGATATAGGGTGGGATCTTACTGTTTTAAATAAGTAAACAATAAATAAATAAATCAGGGGAAGGATGACGCAAGAGAGTCATGGGATTTCCAAAGCAGAAGCAAGGGCGAATTTATCCCCCCACCCCAGCAATGAAACCTACTTTGTGCATGGGCATTCAAGCTTTTCTCTGGCACTACTTGGCAAAAGCCTTTCCCCTATTCATATTCTGTATGAAGTGGAAATGCACACAACTGCTACGCCCCCCCCCCCCCGCCCAGACGAGGGACTGCCACCAGACCCAGAGGAACCTGAGCCTTTGGGAGAGGTGGTTGCAGAGACATCCCTGTCAGGAGAAAGGGAGCCTGTCTTTGAGGCAGAGGCTGAGAAAACCCCTGACCCCCAGGAGTGTTGTCCCCGCAAGCAACAGGCTCGTAGGCCTCTGGATAGGAAGCTCTGATTGCTACAGCTGAGCTCTGGGTGGAGTCCAGCAGGTCTGGGGTTTGAGAGCCTTCACTGAAAACCCAGCCAACGTTGGAACAACCTGGTCCATCCTGCCTCTACTGTGTACTTTGCCTCCTGAACCTTGCCTGTGATTGATGCTCAGTTTCTGGACCTTTTGGACTGCCTAATGACCCTGGTTCTGGACTGTGTAATGTACCAGACTGATTCACTGCGTTTGACCTCTTGCCTGTTATGGTGGCCACTCCTGTTGTCGCCTGATCCTCTCGTCTAACTGCCTGCCTGTGTTCTGACCGCTGCCTGGATTTAGACCACAGCTGTTGTAATCTGAACCCCCTCAGCCGATCATCTGTAGGCCTGTTTGCTGACGCCACTGCATTTAGAGCTTGCTACAGCCAAAGTAGGACAACGACGCTGAGAAGAGGCTCCTTTGTCCCAGGAGGAGAACCCTGATGGTGGGAGGTCCCCTCCTGTGGGCTTGCCCCACCTGAAGGTTCTCTCCCACACTCCACCTCGCAACACCCTGGGCTATTTTGTCTCACTTGTTCCAGGTCTGGAATAGGCTGGAGGTGTGAGGCTCTGTCTACCAATAGGGCCCCATTCTCTTTCCCAGGAGAAGAGCAGGTGTGTCATTGTCACCGGCATCATCACCATCTCACCATTGCTTCCAAAGGTCCTCGGTGGGACAGGGACAGGATACTGCAGAGTTGCTCTTGGACTAACTGAGAGTCATCTGAGGTACGCAGGATGGCTCCATAGTACTGGTAGAGGAAGATCTGTAGGAGGAAGAAGGAGGAGGAGGACCAGATCAGGCACCTGGATATAAAAAAACTAGAGGTTGAAACACATCAGAGGACCTTACCTGGAGGACCTTCTCTTCTGTTGCTCCCAGACTGTGGAATGGCCTGCCGGAGAAGACTCATCAACTTAACAGTCTTTTAGCATTTAAGAAAGCTATAAAGACTGATCTATTCCGGCAAGCCTATCCAGTGGAATTTTAGGATGTTTTTAGACTGTTTTAGTAATGTATACTTTGTTTTTAATTCAGTTTTATGTATTTTATACTTATTGTTGTTCCCTGCCTCAATCCAAACAGAGAGGTGGGTAAGAATTATTATTATTATTATTATTATTATTATTATTATTATTATTATTATTATTGGTCTTTTCAGCAATAAATTCATTTGTAGCCTCTGAGACTATTCTCTCTCTGTGTATTCATAGAATCATAAAATAGCAGAGTTGGAAGGGGCCTACAAGGCCATCGAGTCCAACCCCCTGCTCAATGCAGGAATCCACCCTAAAGCATCCCTGACAGATGCTTGTCCAGCTGCCTCTTGAAGGCCTCTAGTGTGGGAGAGCCCACCACCACCCTAGGTAACTGGTTCCATTGTCGTACTGCTCTAACAGTTAGGAGGTTTTTCCTGATGTCCAGCTGGAATCTGGCTTCCTTTATCTTGAGCCCGTTATTCCGTGTCCTGCACTCTGGGAGGATCGAGAAGAGATCCTGGCCCTCCTCTGTGTGACCACCTTTTAAGTATTTGAAGAGTGCTCTCATGTCTCCCCTCCATCTTCTCTTCTCCAGGCTAAACATGCCCAGTTCTTTCAGTCTCTCTTCATAGGGCTTTGTTTCCAGACCTCTGATCATCCTGGTTGCCCTCCTCTGAACACGCTCCAGCTTGTCTGCATCCTTCTGGAGCGTGTTCAGAGGAGGGCAACTAGGATGATCAGGGGTCTGGAAACAAAGCCCTATGAAGAGAGACTGAAAGAACCGGGCATGTTCATCTTGGACCTCCACCTGCCACCTTGCACCTTTAGCTGGGCAATGCCCAGACACCCGGTCAGAGAGCATGAAGGTGTCCTGCTGCTCCTGCTGTCGGCTCTTGGAGGCACAAGATGGAGCAGGCAACTGGATCAGGAGCAGCACCACTGGTGCCAGCTGGGACTGGCAGTGGATTCCAGTCCTGCAGCTAAAGTGGAAACCCAACTACCCCAGCAGCCCTGACTGGGAGCAACTGGCAGGATGAATCGACATGCCAAGAAAGCCTTTCTGGATGCTCCAGCTCACTACGGGCAGCACCTCCGCTTTGACACAAGGAGCCAGTTGGGAATGGCTCCCCTGGTCTCCCTATTCACTAGACGAGGCTGAGGGACTCTCCTCAGAGTTAAAGGGCAGTGGCACCTCCTGGATGGATATGAGTGGGCCCCAGCGCAAAAGGACACGGACTCTCAAGTCACTGTAGCTGGAGGCTTTGGTCTCCAAGGGCTCCAAGGGCTCCTGGCCCTCTCTCTGCCTTTAGGGGCGCTTTGTTCTTCAATTGCCCGGCTCTTTTAAGAATGATCTTGTTAGCTGTTCCAAAAGCGTCAGTCCACAATCATGTCACACATCATCCCACAGGGGTACTAAGGGAGCCCGGCCTCTTTATTCCTTAAAAGATGTCACTAACACAATCAGAGGAGAACATGGACCTTTGACACCCAGAGCTAGAGTAAGAGGTATCACCACAGTTCAAGTCTATAACTTAGTCTCCTTTTTGGGTTCAAGGGAAGGAAGCAATGGAATAGGAAGGCTAAAGCTGCGAATCAGCCGAGGCTAGCGAGGGATGCTAAAAGCAACAAAAAATCTTTCTTCAGGAACGGGCATAGTAAAAGACAGGAAAGACATGGTGGTTCAGCTACTCAACAAGGATGGCAAATTGATAACAGATGACAAAGAAAAATCCAAAGTGCTCAATTCCTACCTTGGTTCAGTTTTCTCCCAAAAGCAGATCTATGACCCCGCCCCCCGGGCAAAAATGTACAAGCTGAAGGGGCAAGATTGAAGCTTGAGACTGATAAACAAATGGTCACGGAACACCTAATTTCTTTGAATGAGTTCAGATCTCCAGGTCCCAATGAATGGCATCCTAGAGTAATAAAAGAACTGGCAGAAGAACCCTCAGAACCACTGACTATTGTCTTTGTGAAATCATGGAAGACGGGTGAAGTGCTGGATGATGGAAGGAGGGTTAATGTTGTCCATACCTTCAAAAAGGGCAAAAAGGAGGAACCTGGCAAATGCAGCTCAGTCAGTCTGACATCCATCCCTGGGACATTTTTGGAGCAGTTTATAAAACAATGCATTGATTACTAGAAGCCACCATGGACTTGCCAATAACAAATCCTGCCAAACCAATCTGATCACATCCTTGTGGACTATGGGAATGCTGTAGACATAATATATCTTGACTTCAGCAAAGCTTTTGACAAAGTACCACATGACATTCTGATTAGCAAACTAGCTAAAAGTGGGCTAGATGGAAGAACTATTAGGTGGATCCACAGTTGGCTACAGAATTGGACACAAAGAGTGCTTATCAATGGCACTTTTTCAAACTGGGGGGAGGTAATGAGCGGGGTACCACAGGGCTCAGTCCTGTGATCAGTGCTCTTCAACATTGTTATTAATGACTTGGACGAGGAGGTGCAGGAAATGTTTATCAAATCTGCAGATGACATAAAATTGGATGGGATAGCTAACACCCTTGGAATTGTTGTAGATCACAAACTGAATATGAGCCAACAGTGTGATGTGGCTGCAAAAAAAGCAAATGCTAGTTTGGGCTGCATTCATAGACATATAGCTTCCAAATTGCGCGAGGTACTGGTTCCCCTCTATTCAGCACTGATTAGGCCTCATCTTGAGTATTGCATCCAGTTCTGGACACCACACTTCAAGAAGGATGCAGATAAGCTGGAGGGGGTTCAGAGGAGGGCAACGATAATGATCAGGGGTCTGGAAACAAAGCCCTATGTGGAGAGACTGAAAGAACTGGGCAGGTTTAGCCTGGAGGAGAGAAGACTGAGGGGAGACATGAGAGCACTCTTCCAATACTTGAAAGGTTGTCACACAGAGGAAGGGCAGGATCTCTTCTCGATCCTCCCAGAGTGCAGGACACAGAATAATGGACTGAAGTTACAGGAAGCCAGATTCTGGCTGAACACCAGGAAAAACCTCCATACTGTTAGAGCAGTACCACAATGGAACCAGTGACCTAGGGAGGTTGTGGGCTCTCCCACTCTAGAGGCATTCAAGAGGCAGCTGGACAGCCGTCTGTCAGAGATGCTTTAGTGTGGATTCCTGCACTGAGCAGTGGGTTGGACTCGATGGCCTTATAGGCCCCTTCTGGCTCTACTATTCTATGTTTCTATGAGAGATTATTCACTATTTTCTTCTCAAGTCCAAAATATATTTTCAAACTAGAAGCAGATAATCTTGTCTACAATTCCCCGCCTCCCCGCCCCGGTGTGTGGGGACTAGCTGGGGCTTCTCAGTGATCAAGGGTGTTGCAGACCAGATCCCACCAGAACAGCTTCTCTGCAAATAAGGACTAGAGATTTTCTTTTTATTCTCTTATTTTATACCAAATTGAGATGAACAAACAGAGCACAATTTTCTGCTGATGCAACTGACTGAGAGGGAAGGCCTAACTACTACTGACAAAAAGCATGGCAATACTTCCAGTTTCACTTTCCTGAGGAAAACACACACACCACGAATCCTTTAGAGTGTCAGCAAGGGACCAGCATTCTTCACACACAATATCTTAGTCCTTCTACTGCTGTTATTACTCTGATTATAATAATACAATCCCCAGGCTGAAAACTGATGCTAAAGCAGCGTCCAGGGTTGAAACATGTTGAGCCCTGGAGGTACCCACCAAATGGCCAAATTCTGGGCCTCAGTCCTGGCATTGTCTAGTGAGGCTACGCTAGGACTTGTGGTGGTGGTGGACTTGAGAACCTCCATGCGATACCTTCTCTAAGGGTAGCCAGCACAGAACTGACCGTGGTTACCCCCGCCAAACCTTGCTGACATCACGGAAGGCAGAGAGCCACATCTCCCACAAACATCGTGGCTGGCAGCCGGCGGGCCCTCCTCCTGGGGCCCAGAGAGCAGAACGCTAGATGCAGCTACTCACCTTTTCAGGGCTTTGGCTGTCGCATTTTGTGTCCCCTTTCACTAGCTCCTGATGGAGTTCCTGAAAGCAAGCCTTATCCGTGACATCGATCAAGAGCCGCTCCACAAACTGTCAGGAAGAAGTGGGGAAATCAGGCCAACCGCTTGCTGGGTCCGGCTGAGGCTCGTCCAGCTCAGCAGTTGGCCTCCGGAGGTGGTGGCGCCCAGCAAGGGACGAATGCCCCAAGCGTGGGCCGAGGCCACAAAACGGGGCTCACAGGTGGGGATGTTCTTATGGCAGACATCTCCTACGCCCAAGGCGTCGTTTCCACACGCATCTTTCCTTCCTCTCGCTGGGGCAGATAAAGGTCTTGTGCACTCTGGGTCCAATGATGGCTACAGTGGTTTTCTAGGGTCACCAGCCAAAAATGGTGGGAGAAGAAAACAGGCACTAAAGCAACTGCTGCAGCTAAGCCTCTTCTGCCCCGAGGGAAGGAAGGAAGGAAGGAAGGAAGGAAGGAAGGAAGGAAGGAAGGAAGATGTCAAGATACCTTTTTCGGCATAAAGTACGCTACTATCTTCAAGTGAGTCCCCCTCCCCGCGGCCCACAGTGATCAGCTCAGACGCCTCAAAGGCTGCAGCTCACAAGGAGAGCACAAGGCTGGACAACCACCTGTCAGGGATGCTTTAGGGTGGATTCCTGCCTTGAGCAGGGCGTTGGACTCGATGGCCTTGGAGGCCCCTTCCAACTCTGCTATTCTATGATTCTAGGCTTCTCCCCATCACATGGCCACTAAAGCAGCAGCAGCAGCAGCAGCAAGCTGAGGGCGGGTGGTTTCCCTTCATTCCATCTCCTTCCCTGGCCTGATCTCTTCAAATCCGATCACCTGTGGCTTGGTCCTGTCTTGCATCCATCTCTGCCAGCAAAGAACACCTCTCCTACTAGCCCGTGGGGGTGGGGGGTGGGGACACGCGCTATGGAGGAGGGAAGCCTCGGGGGACAAGCGATGAACGCAGCGGAATGCCTCTCCGTGGTTGGCCGTCTACGCTGACTTCCGATGGAGTGGCTGGCTGGCTGTGGGGCGCACGTGGAGTGGGAAGCAGGAAGAGACCTTGGCTCCCCCCCCCCCCGCATCAGCTGCTCCTCAGCCGGAGGATGCTGGGGGGCACTTCAAGCAGGGGCCACCCCAGCAAACATCCCCTCTGGGCCTCCCTTATTCCTACCACCCACCCACCCACCCTCATGCCACCTCCATTCAGTTGTGCCCAAAGGAATCTGCTCGCCTTAGCGGGTGGTGGTGGTGTCCCCAAGTCACATAGCACGAAACTCCAATGGGCTCAGAACTGTGGTGAGGGACGGAGACCATTGCAAGCCCTCGCTGGCCATGGCAATGCAGGAGGACTCAGCGATGCACCCGCCTCCCGCCTGTGCCCGCTAATAACTCCTGGCCCCTTTTCCAAGGTGGGAAAAAGCCCAGGCCAGATTCAGTGGGAACCTGGCCAAGGAAGAAGAGCCCTCACCATACCTCCACCAGCTTCTGCTCCCACACGTCGATCTTGAAGGTGTCACTCTCGGTGAAAGCTGTGCAGGTGAGGAAGGGAATCGTTCAGGGCCAAGGTGCGCAACAGATATTATGGGTGGCCTTAGATGGCTCTGTGGAGAAGGGGCCTTCCTTTCCAGCATAGGCTCAATGCTGATGGCACTCTACAAGCTTATGGCTCAAGGATTTACAAAGTCAGAGCTCAAACGTCCAACGTGCCCGCTGGACTGTGCAAAATAAATATGCCTGCTGATACAGCAGGTGGACCCTTGGCTGAGCTGCTGTGCCAGGCCCACTGGGCTGCACAGGCATTTCACAGCCCGTCCCCGCCTGCCACCCCAGCTTCCTCGGAGCAACCCTGATCCCAAACAGAGGAGGCCCTTTGAATTAGATCAACCCTGTTCCCACGACAAGCGGACTCAGCGCAAGGGTCTCTGGGAGAATGGTGGTTTGTACCTTTGTTTGCCAGTTTCCCCAAGACACAGAGGATGCTACGGTACGGGAGCAGCCGGCCTCGGAAGCCCTCCAGGAGCTTGGTCAACACGTCTGCCGGGAAGTGGCTCCACAAGGCCACCAGGATGTCACCAGCCGCGTCCTGATACAGGTCCTGAAGATCCTGCAGCAACCGGGGGGTGGGGGGAGGCAGAAGCGTCACGCTGGGAGCAATCTGAGAGTTGCACGCACTGCCGGCACCGGCAGCACCCGCCTCTCGTGTCTGCTCTTGCCAGCAATGGCTTCTCCTGAGCAACGGAGTCGGGTGGAACGTGGCACAGCAATAGCCACAGCGCCGCTCCTCTGAGTGGACGGGACTCTTGCCCTGCTGGAGTGGCGGAGTCACACTAGCCTATTCCTTTCCTAACCACATTCTTAGGCTACCCAATTATCAAAACATATTTTATTGGCTTACAATAAAAGATGAAACTATCAAATATACCAAGAAGACTAGAAAGCCATAAAATCTAACACAGCCTATAACCAGTCACTATAGCAAACTCACCAGAAATTTCAAAACTTCAGAAAAGTTTTGAAAAAACCAAAAGTGGTGTTTGTTTTTTTTAACATTAGAAGCTTAAAAAGTTTTGAGGCAAAAGCACAACATAGGTGCCAGGCAGGAATTTGGGAAAGGGATTCCCTAACTTGGTGTCACCACTGAAAATAGACACTTGCCCGGGGGGGGGAAGGGGGGCACTGATGCCCGGAAGCCCCAGAAGCTCCGCTGCTTTGCTTGGGAGTGAACAGAGCCTATCAGCCGGCCTGCGACCCAGCGGCGCTTTGGAAGGGTCGGCCCACTCTGGCTGGAAAAGGCGGCACCTCAGGCTTAGGAGGAGGGTCCCTGGAGAAAGGCTGGCCGGCAGGTGCTGCCCCTTTCTGCACGGTGGCTTTGGCCTGATTCCCCGCTCGAGCAATGACTGAAACTCCATCCAGACAAGACAGAGGTGCTCTGGGTCAGTCGAAGCGAGGGGCCCTGAGCTCTGGGGAGCCCCATCAGTCCCGTCTCCCCATGACTGTACGTCTCACTGGGCAGGGAGGGCAGGAAGCAACGACCGGCCCTGACTGGGTATTCCTGGGGGAGGCACCAGCTCACAGGCACGGAATGCCCTCCATGAGCCTCTGGAGAAGAACTTCTTCATACAGCACACAAAGTCAATTGTGGACGTTGCTATCACAAGTTGTAGTGATGGCCTGCCAACTTGCATGTCTTGAAATCCATGGAGGAGGAGGAAGAGGAGGAGGAGGAGGAGGCAGAGGCGGCTATCCATGGCTTGCAGTCAGGATGGCTGCACATTACCTCCAGTACTGGAGGCAGGATTTCTCTCCATCCAGGTTTCTGGGGAATGCAAGTGGGAGGGTGCTATTCACCCGTGTCTTCCTAGCAAGCTTCGCACTGGGGCACCTGGCTGGCCACTGTGCACACCGAATGATGGACTAGACAGGCCTTTGGTCTGATCCAGCATGGCTTTTAAGAACATCATTAGAGGAACTGGCATGAAATAATGGTCAAAATGACCTGGATAGTATTCAAAGAGAGAATGCTGATATAAAGGCCAATCACTCAGGCCAAAAAGATATTTGAGTAATGAACAGGTATGAGGCTGTCTTATTATTCCAGGTCAAAAGTGTACTTAAAATTTCTGCTTATCAATTAATGAGCAAAAAATATTGTGTAAGGAATACACATCAAAAAGCTTGTCTAGAAAAAAATATAGACTGAAGTTTAATTAGCAAATTTTGAGTAAAGGAAATTATCTGGAAGGTATAATTAAAAATTGATGTCATCAAGCCAGAAAGGTGTACGTGAAACACCTATATGAACATTCCAATTTTTAAAGGAATGTTTAACAACAATGAGATGTAAGCCCTAATTTATGGGACAGTTGATAACATTAGTTATGAGGTAACTTCTACACAAAAAAATTGTATAAATACATGCTGATTTCAGAATACAGGAGCTTCTTACTAGAAGCATATTGATTGCAGTAAAAAGATTGGAGTAAAAGGACTTTCAGAGAAAATGCAGCTTCTCAAGAGGGAAGTGGCTGGATGGCTGTGGACTGGCCACGATGTGGCAAAGGGCCTCAAGCTGCTCTCCTTTCGCACCCAATCGCGGGTGTCGATCGCCCCCTGGTGAATCTCAGATATACCTGCTCAAGTTTGGGAAACAAGCTAGTTGGATGGAGCGGGAAGAAGAGCCTCACTCTATATTTCATAGAATCATAGAATAGCAAAGTTGGAAGGGGCCTACAAGGCCATCGAGTCCAACCCCCTGCTTAATGCAGGAATCCACCCTAAAGCATCCCTGACAGATGGTTGTCCAGCTGCCTCTTGAAGGCCTCTAGTGTGGGAGAGCCCACAACCTCACCAGGCAACTGATTCCATTGTCGTACTGCTCTAACAGTCAGGAGGTTTTTCCTGATGTCCAGCTGGAATCTGGCTTCCTTTATCTTGAGCCCGTTATTCCGTGTCCTGCACTCTGGGAGGATCGAGAAGAGATCCTGGCCCTCCTCTGTGTGACAACCTTTTAAGTATTTGAAGAGTGCTCTCATGTCTCCCCTCCATCTTCTCTTCTCCAGGCTAAACATGCCCAGTTCCTTCAGTCTCTCTTCATAGGGCTTTGTTTCCAGACCCCTGATCATCCTGGTTGCCCTCCTCTGAACACACTCCAGCTTGTCTGCGTCCTTCTTGAAGTGTGGAGCCCAGAACTGGACGCAATAGAGAGTAACCAGTACCTCATGTGATTTGGAAGCTATACTTCTATTAATGCAGCCCAAAATAGCATTTGCCTTTCTTGCACCCATATTGCACTGTTGGCTCATATTCAGCTTGTGATCTACAACAATTCCAAGATCTTTCTCGTTTGTAGTATTGCTGAGCCAAGTATCCCCCATCTTGTAACTGCCTTTGGTTTCTATTTCCTAAATGTAGAACTTGGCATTTGTTCCTATTAAATTTCATTCTGTTGTTTTCAGCCCAGCACTCTAGCCTATCAAGATCACGTTGAAGTTTGTTTCTGTCTTCCAGGGTATTAGCTATCCCACCCAATTTGGTGTCATCTGCAAATTTGATAAGCGTTCCCTGCACCTCCTTGTCCAAATCATTAATAATTTTTTTGAAGAGCACTGGGCCCAGGACTGAGCCCTGCGGTACCCCACTCGTTGCCTCTCCCCAGTTTGAGAAGGTTCCATTGATAAGTACTCTTTGAGTCCGATTCTGTAGCCAACTGTGAACCCACCTAATAGTTGTTGCATCTAGCCCGCTTTTAGCTAGTTTGTTAATCAGAATATCATGGGGCACTTTGTCAAAAGCTTTGCTGAAGTCAAGATATATGACATCCACAGCATTCCCACAGTCCACAAGGGAGGTTACCCGATCAAAAAAAGAGATCAAATTAGTCTGACAGGACTTGTTCCTGACAAATCCATATTGGCTTCTAGTGATCACCGCATTGATTTCAAGGTGTTTACAGATTTTCTTTATAAACTGCTCCAGAATTTTCCCAGGGATGGATGTCAGACTGGCTGGTCTGTAGTTCCCAGGTTCCTCCTTTTTGCCCTTTTTGAAGATAGGGACAACGTTAGCCCTCCTCCAGTCGTCCGGCACCTCACCCATCTTCCATGATTTTGCAAAGATAATAGACAAAGGTTCTGAGAGTTCTTCCGCTGGCTCCTTCATTACTCTAGGATGCAGTTCATCGGGCCCTGGAGATTTGAACTCATTCAAGGAAATTAGGTGTTCTTTGACCATTTGTTTATCAATCTCAAATTGCAATCCTGCCCCCTCAACTTCTGCCTCACTTTCTCCAGGGGGGTCATAGACCCGCTTTTGGGAGAAGACAGAGGCAAAGTAGGAATTGAGCACTTCAGCCTTTTCTTTGTCGTCTGTTATCAATTTGCCATCCTCATTAAGCAGTTGAACCACCATTTCTTTCCTCTGTCTTTTACTACTCACATATCTGAAGAAAGCCTTTTTATTGCTTTTAGCATCCCTCGCTAATCTCAGCTCATTCTGAGCTTTAGCCTTCCTGATGTCATTTCGGCACTTCTGCGCCACTTGTCTGTACTCTTCTTTTGTAGCCTGGCCTTCCTTCCACTTCCTATATGTATCCTTTTTTGTTTTTAGGTCATCTCTAAGCTTTTTGTGGAGCCACATTGGTTTCCTCTGTTGTCTTCTATCTTTTCCCCTTGTTGGAATTGTTTGTAACTGTGCCTTTAAAATTTCATTTTTTAGATACTCCCACCCATCCTGCACTCCCTTTCTCATTAGGCTCATTTGCCACGGGACCTTAGTTATCATAGTTCTGAGTTTATTAAAATCAGCTTTCCTAAAATCCAGAGTACGTGTATGCCTACACTCAACTTTTGTCTCCTTCATAATCAAGATTTCAAGTATGACGCGGTCACTTTCCCCCAGAGTTCCCGTAACTGCCACTTTATCCACTAAGTCATCCCTATTGGTCAATATCAAGTCAAGGATTGCCGATCCTCTAGTTCCTTCCTCCACTTTCTGTAGGAGAAAGCTATCACCCATACATGTCAGGAATTTCTTGGAAGGGCCACTTTTGGCATCTGTTTTGTCATCTTGGCTCTTACCGTGGTCCTCAGCATATCTTCAGCGGCCAGTTTGATGAGGACGTTAGCCAGTTTGTAGTCTATGCTACTGGCTGACTTGATCACAGCTTGCAGGATCTGATTAATGCACAAGCGATGCTTTGGAGAAATCTACAGAATGGAAGGGAACACAAAAGGGAAACAACAGGGTTATGTGAAGTGCTGTGGGTGGGGACACACAGACACACAGACACACAGAAGGTACAGCATCGGTCTGAGCACAAGCCTTATTATTATTATTATTATTATTATTATTATTATTATTATTATTATTAATTATTATTATTATTATTATTTTATTACATTTCTATACTGTCCAATAACTAAAGCTCTCTGGGGGTTCACATGATAAAATGCAAATATTAAAACCTTAAAATGCAACATGATACAACTTTCAAACATTTGAAGAATTTCCAAATCAATGCACACAGAGGATAAACCAAAGAGCCCCAATGTGAGCATAAACCTCATAGTATCACAGATAACTGAACCATAACAGTTGAAAGGGGCCTTGGTGGCCATCTAGTCCAACCCCCTGTTCAACACAGGCAATCTTCATCCGAAATCTACCCTCCTGTAACTTAGACCTGTTAGATCGAGTTCTGTCCTCCGGAGCATCAGAGAACAGAGTCCCAGCTGCATTCAGGTCTTTGAAGACCGTGCTATCCTGCCACCCTCCCCCCCCCCCCCTGCAAGCTAAACATACCCAGTTCTTTCCACCTTGCCTCCTAGGACTTGTTTCCTAACCCTCTGGTCTTTCCCCCATGGTCTCAGCATGGTCCATTGGCCACTGATCTTGCCAACATGCCTCTCCTTAAATCGCTACACAGGCTCCCTGTCTGCTGCCGGATCCAGCCCAAACCCTTTGCCCTGACCTCCAAGGCCATGCATGGCCTAACCCCCACCCCACCATCTCTCCCACTGTCTCTCTTTCAGGCATGCCTGTGAAGGTCTCTCCCTCAGCTGTCCAAAGGTCTCCTGCTGCTGCCTCAAAAGACCCTACCCTTTCTCCCTCTGTGTCCTGTCTTACGCCTGGAGTTGCCCCCACTCTTAAGAACACTTAAGAGATACCACCACTGTTGCTTCCTTTTATGGATGGTTTCCTCCCAGGGCAAATAGCGCTCCTGTCCCTCTGATTCAGATCAGGACTATGATGAAGTCAAACTGTGAAGGCCCCACCTAGCATGGTTCCAACTGGGCTCTCCTTCTTCCCACAGCTTTTATTTATTTGGGGTGTGTTTTGTGTTTTTTAAATCAAGCAAAATCTAATGATGCACACAGAATCAAGGAACAGTAGAGTCGGAAGGGGCCTATAAGGCATCACCTTATGTCTAGCTTGTAATATCCGGTTCTTTTCTTGTTCGGGGCTTGCAGGACTGGGCACAGCAAGCCATGGATGAGTCCCACCCCTTTACTGGTCTGAAAGGTTTTACTCTAATATGGAAGTTTGAACTTAAAGAATGGAGCTGGGTTATTATGGTCTTGAGTAACAGCTGATGCTTTGATGGATTCGCCCCCCGCCCCCAAACAGCTGCACGTATTGGCCGCATGCAAGCAAACTCCTCGCGCTGAGTTTAGCTACTCTGCTGGCCTGGAGGAGGAGCAGACCCAGAGCCATCCCAGCTGCAATCGATGGTGCTAAGCCAGTGCGCAGGCGCTCTCATGCGCGCATCCCACCCAAACAGGGCCAGCCCTCTCAAGAGGCAGGGTGACCCCCTACGTGGCGGAGCGGGAGGAGCAGCACATGGTGCACTCCCCCTCCCCACCAGGAGGGGTCCCCACTGCTCTTCACTGGAGCGAGGTGGTGGCACTAGCAGGTGGTCCAGAGACCCCCGCCAGCCCTGCTCACCCATGGTGGCCAATACCGCGGCTGGTGAGGCTCCTCCAGCAGCTGCCCACCCTCCTTTTCTCTCTCAGGGCATCCTCCAAGTGAGGCAGAAGGTGGGTGGCTGCTCTGGGGGACCTGCCCCCCTCTGGCTCCTTTTAAGAGCCCACTTGGAGAGAGCCAGTGGGCAGGTGGGTGGGCAGGCAGGCAGGCAGGCAGGCGGGCTCTCTGGAGGGCCACTTGGGCTGCAAGAGTGACTGCCGTGGCTCTCCAGGAAGCAGGCGCTTTGGCTCGCTCAGAGGGGTTACATGGAGCCAAAGGGAGGGAGGACAGCCGCTGCAGGGGGGTTGTGACCACAGGGGCAGCCGCTGGGGGTGCCCAGTGGTGCCTCCTCACTTCAGGTGGCGGGAGGGCTTGTGCTTCTGCTGCACCCACACCCTTGCCCAGTGCAGCGGGGCAGCACTCTGGGCATGCCCCGCTCTGAGGAGGGGAAGGGGCTGATTCGGCGCTTCTGCTGCCCCGGTCCTTCATGGGTGGATCAAGGTGTCCCTCTCTAGCTCATTGGACCAGCAGTGGATGCCACAGCCCCTCGGAAAGAGAAGTTTTCATTTGCCCCCACAAGACCTCCGGCACACCAACGCCTTCTGGCAAGAGTGCACAAGGGTAGGTCCCACACCTCGAAACGGGGTTGGACTGATTCTTCTGATCAGCAGGGACACCATCCCAAGCAGATCTCTATGCACTGGTGTGTGTCAGGGGGATTCTCCCATGGGCCGATGAATTCCAGTGAGACCCTGAGCCCAGGACATGTGCTAGTATGATGAAACCGGCTCTACTTCATTAGTGTTACATGGTGGAGCCAGTCGTCCTTAAAACCTGGTTTTGCAGAGCCTGGAAAAACATACTTCTGGGTAGGGGTGGGGTAGAACCAAAGTCATCCATGAGAAAGGCTTATTGCCCACTCCTCTCCAGGCTCCCCCTGCTACATTGTAGGAATGGGAATGGGAATGAACTAATGCGGCAGATCTCTATTTTTATAAACCGGAGATGCGCAGCTGGTAACAGCAAAGTAAAGAATATAAGCTCCCTCCAGAAATGCACAGCATCAGAGAAGCAAAGTAGGACAGCATCAGAGAATCTAAATAACAATGGAATGGGCTAGAAAAAGGACTGAGGAGGGTGAAGGGGCAGCCCCACTCCTTGAGTGCACCCTCCACCCCAAATTCGCCCCATGCTAGCAAACTGTCACTGAGTTATAACTTTCTACCTTATTTACTCTAAACAGCAGAGAAGCGAAACGAAGTAACACAACATCAGAGAAGCGAAGTAAGGCAGCCATAAGGAAGTGCCTAATGAAGGCTCCCAATGGAATGGGCTAGGAAAAGGACTGATAAGGGGAGGGGCACCTGCATCCCTTGAACATGTCACAGTCAGGTTACAGAGGCACACCCAGGATTTAATGCAGGCGAGCGGGGGCACATGGCACAGCAAGCGCATGGAAGCTGCTTCAACTAAAAGGAACACAGTGAAATGACTCTGTGATCGTGATACTGTGGTTTTCCAAGGTGGACGCCGCTGGTTGGGTGCGTGCTGGCCACGACATCATGTGGCGCCAAGCACCTCACCATGCACCCAAGCAGCCCTATGGACACAGCCCCCCAGTTGCCAAAAAAGAAGCTGACCATCCCTCTTTTTTGAGGGACCTTCCCACTAGATATGGGATAGGAATTGGCCCAAGAGAAAGTCAGGATGAGAACGAAAAACATAGACAGCGAGATGGTTTGAGATGTCATGCGTCTGCCCTCTAATCCCCAATTCACTTTTGAGCAGCATTAAAACAAACAGGCAAAGAACCAGCTGAAAGAGGCCCAAAGAGCGCCAAAGGGGGCCCCTACCTTGTGGATGCTCTGGCGGTACTTGCAGATGGCCCGCAGGACCCCGGCCACCTTGGTCTCAGCCAAGGCACACAGGTTGTCTGTGGACTCTTGCACCAGGGAAGGGCCATTTCCTTCTCTGAGATTCCTCAAGTTGAAAAAACAGATCTGTGATTCTGCCAAAGAGGAAGAACAGAGCTTAGGTCAGCAAATGGTACATACTGTAGCCACCAAGATGAGTAGAGATAGCCTTAGCTCTTCCTCCATGAATTTGTCCAGTCCCCTTTTAAAGCCATCCCAATTTGTGGCTATCACGACATCTCATAGTTTAACCATGTGCTGTTTGAAGAAGGCCTTCCTTTGGTCTGTTCAGAATCTCCCACCATCTGGCTTCACTGGATGACCCTGCTGGGTTCTAGTAAAACTTACCCACTTTTCTACACTGCACATACTTAAACACCCCCCTACCATGTTCCCCCTCAATTGCATTTTCCTAAATGAAACAGCCCCAAATATTTTAACTTTTCTCCAGCTCTACAATATTTTTCTTGGGGTGCAGTGACCAGGACATAGTGACCATGTTCGCACCATTATGATAATGCCAGTTTTATTTTCAGTTCCTCTCCTAATAATCCCTAGCATGGAGTCCACCTTTCTTCACAGCTACTGCACACATCAGGCTGGCATTTTGATTGAGCTTGTCCACCATGACCTGGTCAGTTTCCTGGTCAGTTTCTCCTTTAGTGTCATCTGCAGACTTGGCCCTGCCCTTGCTCACCCCCTTACCCCTGATAATTTGTGAACAAGTTAAAAAGCAAAGGCCCCAACACAGATCCTTGGGGGAGGGGGGACCCCACTGTTTACACACACACACACACACACACACACACACAGTGTGAAAACTGAGCATTTCTTCTATTCTCTGCTTCCTCATATTTAACTAGACACCAGTCCTTAAGGCAAATACCCGACTGCAAACTGATAGTCAATTTTGCCGTTTCTTTGAGCCACCTTGGAATTTTTTTATGAGTGAATCAATAAACGTTCTATAATCACAAGATTTGCCTTTCTGAATCAGAACAAGCTGAAGGTCTACTTAGCCTAGTATAGAGACACAGGCTACAAAGACAGCATCATGTCTGTGATTTTGTATGGTTCTTTTTTGGGGACCTCTTGAACGACTGCAAATGTGGCGTTATTCTACCACTCTTCTTTAGTAATAAAAAAATCTAGGAGGTTTGTATTGGCTTTAGGTTTGATAGTTGCCACCTTGAATGAATGAATAAATGAATGAATAAAAAGTTACAACTTAGACCTATTGAAAGCAGTAGAACACGTCCAAGTGATCATCATCAGTACCTGTGAGACTGGACCTTCTGTGCAGAGATTGAAATGGGAACTCAAAATCACAGTAGACAAGGGCTGAACCCCAGCCTTGGGCAGAGTGTTTATTAAGACAGAGCCAAATGCCTCTGGCCCAATTGATTCTGGGGTGATAGTCTTGACCAAAGGGTGTGTGTGTGTGTTGGCAGTTTCTGGTAGCTACAGACCACGTTGACAGTAGGATAGCTAAAAAATGAGGCATGTTTGCTGTGGTGAGATAACTTCTTGACATCCAAAATTCCAGTCTAATTGACTTCTCATCTTTATCCATTTGACCCAAACCCAGGGGAAACCCTGCAATAATGAAAAGACACGGGCGTTTCTGCTAGACTCTCTACTTCCTTTGCCTGCTCCCAAGCACAGCCTGCACCACTGAGCAGCACAGAGCGGTGCAGGGTCCCAGCCAAAGGTCCAATCTTGCTTTGGTGCAGGAACTAATTGGTTGCAAATGCTGCAGCTGGATTACTGACAGGGACTGGGTATGAAACACACATATACGCCAGTCTTGAAACAGCCGCAACGGCTCCTAGACAATTCCCAGGTGCAGTTGTGGTATCAGCCTTATTTCCCCCCTGACAATTTTAATTCTGCTTTCATAGGCTACGTTGCTTGCTGTCTTCTAATTTTTGTTGTTACTGCTCATTGAGTTTGTTATTTTTGACATTCTTATTGTAAGTGGCTCTGAGAACCTCTAGATTGGCACACAGGAGATCAATACATAAATAATGGGGGAAATGATGACTCCTGCTTGTTGCCTCGCAGAGGGATCCCGGGCCCTTGGGCTAGCTGAGGCCTCCCGCAGGCCAGGAACTGCCTGCCGCCTTCCTGTTGAACCACTGCCTAACCACGTGGGTGCTCCCTTCCTCTTCCTGTGGGAGCCCTGTGCCCACGATCCTTTAAGCACGGAGCCTCCTTGACCTCTTCTCAGTCCCCACAAGAGTCTCACCATTTTCATCCAGCTCCTCCTTCTGAGGCTTGGCCTTTTCTTTTTGCTGGGAGCTGTCTGTGCTTCTGCTGCACTCCTCTTCATGGTGACAAATCCTGTTCTTCCTATGCCTGACTCTCTTGAAGAATGAGCGGAGCCTGAAACAAAATTGAGACATTAAATGGGCCTTTCTTGGCAAGGGATCACATTTCTAAAAGATGAATTAGAGGTTTCCAAAATCCTCCATGTTGTAAACTGACAGTAAAGGTCATCGTAGCTTTCAAGAGAAACCGAAATAGGCTGGTGGGACTGCAGGGCAGGCAGGCGAACCCAGTAAGGTATCAATACTAATTTATGGAGCCCTCGTTGTTCAGTTGTGCAATAGATGTAAGATCAGGCTAAAGCCATGTTTGTGCTAGGGATGGCCTAGCAAGGGCTGACCAGCATAAACTTCCCCGGTAATGAGGGAGCCAGGTTTGGAGGGCACTATCCCGCTACGTACAATTTTACTTTTGTGGTTCTTGTCATTATTGCAAATCCTTCTCTGTTGTGGCAACCCAGTTATGGAAGGCTCTCCCCTGGGAGGCCCAACTGGTCCAGACGCTAGCTTCGTTTCGGTGCCAAGTTAAAATGTGGCTTTTTATCAGTGCCTTTGAGGGCTAATTTCCCTAAAGCTGCATGCAGTTTTATTTGGGTTTTACTGGTATTTGTTAATGGTTTAATACATGTTTAGCTGTGTAATTTATGTATCGTTTTATACTGTTTGAATTGATATTATCTGTACGCCGCCGAGATCTCAATAATATAGGCTGGGATACAAATATTTTAATACATACATACATAAAGCCCTTCGCTTCTCTCCAAGTAGACCAGCTAGGCCTGAACTTCTACCAATCTGTTCCAGCCAGGATTTTATTTACCGGCTGGGTTCTATGAAGACTGATAACTTTATAGAACCTATCTATAGGGGTGGGGGGGACTTATTAATTATAAGGCAGGAAGGCTTAAAACGCAAACTAGTCTAGACTTCAGTGTTTTAGACGCATCAACGCAACTTCACAACCTATCAAACAGATCTTAAACAGAGGTTAACACTCCCCCTTTTTTGTGTGGGCACAGACACTGTGGGCGCAGCACAGCACACAATCAAGCGTATCTAAATCCTGTTAAAACAAATGGGCTGTAAAGACACCGGATTGTGGCATTTGCTCCACCCAGCAGCAGGGCCTTGCTCCTAATCGTGGGGCTTCCTCCTCTCTCGGCAAGCTCTGCAGGCCCAAAGATTTGTCAGTCATCTAGGATGTAAAACCCGAACCCTGGGGCACACATCACCTTCCACAGAAAGTCATGTTCTCTGGTAAATTTCGTCTTGACTCAACCTTCAATTTCGTCTTGACTCAAAAGCAGAAATTTTCCAGACCTTTGTGGGCAACTCTAGCTCATTACAAGGTGCTTTATGTCATATGTGACATCACAATCACGGCTGAATCCATTCATCACAGTCAGTGTCAGCACTGGCATGACGGCCTGGAAGTCCCAGTTTGCCCAGGCCGAGGGCAGCAGCAGCAGTTGCACCCTTAGGATGCCCCCTGGAGACGGGAAGTCACGTGGAGCACACAGCTGATCCGTGGGTTTGGAGCAGGAAGGGTTCCTGCAAACAATGCAGGGTCACTGGGGGGGATCACACATCTCCACATCTGAGGATTATCATCCTATTTCTACAGAAGTAGTTTTATAATGTGACTGGGCCCAATATGGATCAGCTTGTAAATCCTCTGGTTATTATTATTATTATTATTATTATTATTATTATTATTATTTATATAGCACCATCAGTGTACATTTCCGCAAATCCATTGGACAGGGGATATTCTGAAGTGGAAGTGGCATGTTCAAAATCCTGTTCTAATAAACGTTTTTGAAATTCAGCACATTTAAATGGTGGTGCATTATCAGTTTACTATAGCAATAATTTATGGCTGACACGTAATATTTCTGGTTCTCCTTTTTCATTTCTCCATGCCCAATGGTATCCAATTTCCATGCTCATGTATCGATTCCAACAGGGCTTATAGGAATACAAGACACCTGGGAAGCTGCCTTAGACTGAGGCCTTAGCTAGACCTAAGGTTTATCCTGGGATCGTCCCGGGGTCATCCCTGTTCATGTAAATGACACACAGGATATCCCGGGTGCAGGCAGGGATGACCCTGGGACGATCCTGGGATAAACCTTAGGTCTAGCTAAGGCCTGAGTCAGACCCTTGGGTCCAATATCTAGCCCAATATTCTCGACACTGGCCTCATTCAGACAACACGCTAAACCATGCTGCTTAACCACAAAACCTTAACCATTTTGTGATTAATCAGCATGGTTTAGCGTGTTGTCTGAAAGGGGCCATTGATAGGGTTTCCAGCCCTATCTGGAGATGCCGCTGGGGATTGAACCTTGGACTGGCTCTCCCATGAGCCATGTCCCTACATCTTAGACTAAAACACCACTAACCTGCTATCTCTGAAGAGAACCTCATCATTTATGCTAACTTCGTTGCAGCGAATTACAGCAATGGCATTTTCTTGGTTAACACACCCACATTTCATTGCTTCCATCATTTACTGCAAGGTGGTATTCTGAGCTGGCTGAGCAAAACCCATCCACATTAGGAACATAGGCAGATACCTTAAACCATGTTAGACCACTAGTCCATCTGGCCTTGAGTGCCAAATGTTTTGGGAGAAAAGTGGGGTACAAATGAAATAGAATAATAAACCAATAGTATTGTCCCTATTGACCGGCAGCGGCCTCCAGAGTTTCAGTCGGGGGTCTTTCCTAGCCCTACCTGCGTCTGCTGTGGGGGATTTTGCATGCAAGGTATATGCTTTGCCACTGAGCTAGTCAGAATCATAGAATAGCAGAGTTGGAAGGGGCCTACAAGGCCATCGAGTCCAACCCCCTGCTCAATGCAGGAATACACTCTAAAGCATCCCTGACAGATGGTTGTCCAGCTGCCTCTTGAATGCCTCTAGTGTGGGAGAGCCCACAACCTCCCTAGGTAACTGATTCCACCGTCGCACTGCTCTAACAGTTAGGAAGTTTTTCCTGATGTGCAGCCGGAATCTGGCTTCCTTTAACTTGAGCCCGTTATTCCGTGTCCTGCACTCTGGGAGGATCGAGAAGAAATCCTGGCCCTCCTCTGTGTGACAACCTTTTAAGTATTTGAAGAGTGCTATCATGTCTCCCCTCAATCTTCTCTTCTCTAGGCTAAACATGCCCAGTTCTTTCAGTCTCTCTTCATAGGACTTTGTTTCTAGACCTCTGATCATCCTGGTTGCCCTCCTCTGAACACGCTCCAGCTTGTCTGCATCCTTCTTGAATTGTGGAGCCCAGAACTGGACACAATACTCTAGATGAGGCCTAACCAGGGCCGAATAGAGAGGAACCAGTACCTCACGTGATTTGGAAGCTATACTTCTATCAATGCAGCCCAAAATAGCATTTGCCTTTCTTGCAGCCATATCGCACTGTTGGCTCATATTCAGCTTGTGATCTACAACAATTCCAAGATCTTTCTCGTTTGTAGTATTGCTGAGCCACGTGTCCCCCATCTTGGGCTCCGTGGAGCGCCTTGCTTACAGGTAAAGCTCCAGCCGGCCAGAGGAAGGTGGGGTGTGCTTGCAGTGGGGAGAGAAGACCTTGGGGCTGCAGGAGCCTGGGCTCTGCAGTCTCTTTCCCCCAGCTGCTGAACATCTGCTGACTAGTGCCCCGCCTTGCTTACAGGTAAAGCTCCAGCCGGCCAGAGGCAGCGCCTCGGCGCTGGCGCCGCACTTTGCGTCGCACAGAGGAGCCACCCTGTTTTGGAGAACACCAGCAGACCAGCAACCAACAGCAATTTCTCAAAAAACTTTTAATCAATTTTTAAATAATTTTTAATATGTGCCTGGGGAGCTCTGGGGAATATGGGGGTGCCTGCATAACTGTGGTCACGGGTAGGGGGAGGTATGGTGCTGGGGGAGGAACAGGCCAGATGAGGAGAAGAGGGGACAGATTCCTTACAGCTATCCCCTCTTCTAGACCTTTCCCCAACCAGATGGTTCCTGGCGGCCTTATCAGCTTGCTTTCGGGTCTGGTGCTGCTGCTGCTGAATGCCAGTCAGTCCAAAACAAAATCTCTCTCATCCATGATCTGATTGTGGATGAGGGGGCTGACCTGGTATGCATCACTGAGACCTGGGTGGGGGAACTGGGAGGGGTTGCTCTCACCCAGCTCTGCCCTCCTGGGTACTCGGTGCAGCACCAGCACAGACTCGAGGGCCGGGGAGGGGGGGTTGCCGTGGTCTATAGGAATACAATCTCCCTCTCTAGGCTTCCTGTTCAGTCGAGTGTCGATCTTGAGTGTCTGTACTGTGTGTTGGGTACTCGAGACAGATTAGGGATTCTGCTGGTGTACCGTCCACCCCGCTGCCCCACAGTCTCCCTGCCTGAGCTGACAGAGGTTGTCTCGGACCTGGTGTTGAGAACCCCCAGGATGGTGGTTCTGGGGGATCTCAACTTCCATGCCGAGGCTGCTGTATCTGGAGCGGCTCAGGACTTCATGGCTGCCATGACAACCATGGGGCTGTCTCAACATGTCATCGGCCCAACACATGCAAAGGGGCACACGCTTGATCTGGTTTTCTCGACTGGACAGGAGGATGGTGATCTGGAAGTGGGGGAACTAACATCTACCCCCTTGTCATGGTCAGATCACTTCCTATTGAGGTTTAGACTCTCGGCGGCCTTTCCCCTCTGCAAGGGTGGGGGGCCTATTAAAATGGTCCACCCCCGGAGGCTAATAGACTCCGATGGATTCCAGAGGGCTCTGGGGGATTTTCCTGCTGATATGGCCAGTGCTCCTGTCGAAGCCCCTAGCACCGATAATAATGTTAAAGAATTTCCCAGAGGATCTAAAGGGTAGATTATGTAAAATATTAAAAGAGAAAAATAAAATAAAATTAAAGGATTGGGTAAGAGATATTAAAACAAGAGAGGATATGGAAAATTTGTTAAAGGAGAAGAAGTAGGGATGTGCTCCGCTCCGATTAGGAGCGTAGAAGCAGTAGCGGATTGGCCTGCTCCGCCTTACCCAGAGGCGGAGTAGGAGCGGACCACGGACCCCCTAGAAGCAAGGCGAAGAGAAGCGACCATTTTTCGGAGCTCCGAGTTCAGGCGGAGCGCTCCGGTCGCCATCTTGAAAACATTTCGCCATAGGATTGCATTGCGGCAAATAATCGCGCATAACTACGTTGTTTTTGAAGCTATCATTCTGAAAATTCTTGTGCACAGAGAGTCGTGGATGGGGGTCATTTTGAGACCACTCTCAACTTTCTGCGTTGTCTGGGTCACGGGCTATATTTTTGTGAAAATCGGGTCAACCGCGCGGCTCAAACTGCGTTTTCGGCTTTTCACCCATAGGATTGCATTGAGGGAAAGAATCGGGGATAACTGGGGGGGGGGTTTAAGCTATCGTTCTGGAAATTCTTGTGCACAGAGAGTCGTGGATGGGGGTCATTTTGAGACCACTCTCAACTTTCTGCATCGTACGGGTCGCGGGCTAGACGTTTTTAAAAAATCGGCGGGAAAAATACCTTTTTCAAAGGGCTGAGGGGCAGAGTCAGCTCCCGGTCATGATGATCCCAAAGTTGGAGGAGGGCATAGGCAAAACAGGTAACTTGGGATTCTGGGAAACTTCTCTTTCTTCATCTGAACGGGCTTTTCCCCGTGTTTTTTAACACAGTAGCCCCACCAAATGCACAAACACAACCTGAAATCATATACTAAGCCAAGAATAAGAGATAGAAACACAGCACTGCTCCCCACCCTAACCTTGGGGAACAACTGAATCGATGTGGTGCAAGGGGATGAGCTCCCCTAGGGCATCTCATCGTGGACGTGCCCCCACTCTCTCTTGCACTGGAAGGCCATAGAGCCTTCCAAAGAGAGTAAAACGGTGGAGCAATGCCTCTCATGAGTTGAAGTGAATGGTCACTTTTCAGTGGTGGAGCAATGCCTGTTCTGAGTCAAAGTGAGCATTTTACTTCTTCTCAGAGCTGTGGCTGTCAGTGTCTTGAACTGGCAGCTACTTCCCCCTCCCCCGGGCACGTCCCCCTATTGCTGGTAAAAGACAGATATAGCCTTTTAAAAAAAGTTCTTCTTGTTGTTTATTGAGCAACACTGCTGCTTTTAATTCCACCCCTCCTTTGTTTATTGATTGATTTATTCCATTTTATATGCATTACTGGCTTATCCTTGGCTCACTTCCTTATGCCCCCAGAAATGCCAGCTGCATGCCTGCCTGCCTTCCCTCCCTCCTCCCCTGCCCACCTCGCAGGGATGGTGTGTGTGGGGTGCCCGATTTTCAAAAATTCGCCAAAAATCAGGGGATGATGGGATTGCTTTGAAACTTGGCATGCGTGTGTATATCCCCATGAGGTGTCATGGTGCCAAACATGAGGTTTCTAACTTGAACAGAAAAAAAGTTGTATAATTTTTTAGCTTTCAATGCAAGCCTATGGGGGGGGAAACGGAGCTCCGGATCCGGATCCGGAGCTCCGGGCGGAGCGGAGCGGAAGTGGGTGGAGCTGGGGGCGGGGCGGAGCGGCCCGATCCGGAAAATGGCGGATCTGCAAGTGAAGCGGAGCGGGGGGTCTGTGCACACCCCTAAGAAGAAGTTATCGTGGCTAGAGTATGGTCAATTAGATCAATGGAATAAAAAGTGGATTAAAGATAATAGAATGTGCAGAAAGATGACGAGGTTTGAAGAATTAGTAGGAAGTAAGGAGGAAGGAAAAGGAGGTAGTATAGTTTTAAAAGGATTAATGAGTGAAATATATAAAATATTGTTAGAGACGGAGTTTAGAGAGAATACAGAGAAAATGGTTTGGGAATCAGATTTGAAGATACAAATAGGGCGACAGAGCTGGGAGGGACTATGGAAACAAAGAGTGTTGAGAAGTTTATCAGTAAGAATAAAGGAGAATTATTTTAAAATTTTATGGAGGTGGTACCTAACCCCGGTTAGATTGAATAAGATAAGTGATCAACATTCAGCGAATTGTTGGAGAGGTTGTGGGGGAAAAGGAACGTATTTACATATGTGGTGGCAATGCAAATATGTACAAAGATTATGGAAGATGGTGTTCTCAGAAATTGAAGAAATAGTGGGAATGAAAATAGAACAAACACCAAAAATAGCATTGCTGTCACTATTTGAAGATACAAAGTGTGGAAAAGGAACTATAGAGCTGATATCGAGTTTGTTGGTTGCAGCACGACTGATGGTAGCTAGGAACTGGAAGATTCAAGGGGAATATTCTATTGAGGAATGGTATAAAGAAGTATGGGACATAGCCATTAATGATAAACTGACATGTAATATTAAGTGGAGAAAAGGCGTAACTAAAATAAATGAGTTCGAAGGAATCTGGAAACAGTTCCTAGTGTTTGTGTTTACTAAGGGAAGTGGGAAACCACCAGCAGAAGAAACGATTAGATTTTGGACTCAAGAATGATCCCGAGGTGGGGGGTGCACTTTTATGTTAAGAACGAAGATGTTGTAGTGTGATAAGGTATATGAAATAGTTTTTGATATTTGTACTCAACAATTATTCAATATGTATGTAGCAGATGTTTGAAGTTTTTTTTTTCCTATTGTGTTGTTTTAGTTATATTTTGGAATGTTTTTTTTATGTTTATATAGTGTAGAAAATGAATAAAAAATTTAAAAAAAAATGAAGAAATGTGTAGTAAATGAGTTATGGTGAAGATTTTTGTGTTTGATTCAGATACATTTGTTAATGTTCGATAATTGGTTTGATTTTATCATATTTATTTTTTGCAACAGGCCCGTTCCTCTTCTTAGCCTCTTAGGCCTTTCGTTACTCCAATTCCAGCCCTGTCTGGGATGGGGGGGGGGGGGAATCAACCAGTTAGGCGAAGCTGCTGCTGCTGCTGCTGAGTCGCATGTTTGTCCTGCGCTTAGGGAGAGGAATGAGGCAGGCAGGACAAGAGGCGTGCATTGGCGCAATCTTTGTTCCCGACAGATACATCCACCAGGAGGAGGTCCTGCATACATTACATGGGGTAAAACATGGGCCACGATCCTATTCTTTGGGATCCAGCGGAGGGATTCCTAAAGGGAGAGGCATTGACCCTGTTTCGCCGGCATGCTAAACCACGGTGGTTAAGCATTTTGAGGTAAACATCATGGCTTAGCATGTTGTGTGAACCATTCCTAACCATGGTGGCTATGTAACCACGGTTTAAACACGCACTCACCACTTGCTGCAAGAGGGTCGACGGCCTAACCGTGGCTTCGCATGTCCTCTGAACAGGCCCGAAGTCTACTGAGCCTTTTTCCTTAGTTGTGTTCTTTTGATCGTGAGTTTAATTTCACCAGATGAAGAACAGTTAACACCCACACACCACACCTTTCCTGGTGTGTACAACTCCTCATTTCCTAAACCTCTGTTGCGGAGGGTGGCTGTTCGCGCAAGTTGCCTCAATATGTCCCTGGCCTGAAGTCCGGGTGGTGGGCAGGAGTGTTCTGCAGCCCGCCTCGCTTACTCCAGGTGGTCTTTCCACAGCTTCCAGCCACACGTGATGTGCCGCCTCCCATCCTCCCCAGGCCCTGGGTGGAGTCACAGGCTTCATGTCTCCTGGAAGTGATGCTGCCGCAATGCAGGACCCAGGAGGAGTTAGGAAAACGCCTTCAGCTTTTTGCAGCTCCCAACATTGCTCTTCCTCACGGCAAGGACCATTTTGTGTGTGTGTTTCCTGTGGGTGGGTGTTGCCCACGTAGCCTAGTCGCTGGATTGACATTTGTGGATTTTAACTGGAGCTTAACTTCAGCCAGAGTGTCGTTTTCAGTGCCTGGCCTCAGGCGGCCCTTAAAGGCAAGCTAGGGTTAAAGAAGTCTTTAGCTGCCAAATTTGGGCTCCTTTTAAGTGTAATAGAACATCATCATCACCATCATCATCATAACAGACTGTGGCACAGAAATGGGATAGGAAACCAACAGAAATTTGGCAGAGCAGTAAGTAGTTTGCAAGTGCATTGAAAGGCCCGTGCCTTTCGACAGAAGGCCAAGCCTTCTACCTCTGCAGTCCCTGTCCTCTGTGTTCATCACTTGGGGAAGGGAAGGGACTGGGGCCACCAGTTGCTGATCAGCCTGACGTGGTTTATTTGTTTAAAACATTTGCTCTAGACTGATTCCAAGATGGTTTACAAATTTTTAGAAATTAGGAATGCATTAAAACAGTGAAGTGCTTAAATAAACTGGCACATGAAAAGGAGCACACTTGGGCAAGTTAGCTCTTGGGTACGTGAAGAGGTTTACACCTGGCATCTGAAAGGAAAGCAGCATGGATGCCAGTGGTACATTTTATTTATTTATTTATTTATTTATTTATTTATTTATTTCACTTATATACCGCTCCCATAGCCAGGGCACTCTGGGCGGTTTATAGAAATTCTAAAATTGAGGTAAAAACAAGTATACAAAATTTAAAACTCTAAAGCACAGTACATACACACATAAAGCATTAAAAACCGATTAAAACTAAACATGTGGGTCATTAGGATGTGCCGCCATATGCCTGGGCAAAGAGGAAAGTCTTAACCTGGCGCTGGAAAGAGAGCAGCGTTGGTGCCAGGCGAGCCTCGTCAGGGAGATCATTCCACAGTCTGGGGGCCACCACCGAAAAGGCCCTGTCCCTCGTTGCCACACTGCTTGGGCACAGCCACTGAAGTGGCCGTCTCTGTCCTCGCTGCCCAATGTGCTTCTGGCCAGGGTGGCGCTCAGAGGAGGAGCAGGAGGAGGAGGAGGAGGAGGAGGAGGAGGGGCCTGGGTGGCAGGTCGATGCGGCTGACCTCTGAGTCCCCGTTTGCTCCTTCCCCAAGGCTCTCGCCTCTGAAGGGCTGATGGCGCCACGTCTTCAGCAACGGCCCTGTCTTTTTTCGTTACTGTTTTTTGTGCTCCTTTTGTACATTGGGCCAGATTTGAAGAAGCTAAGTGCCCTCAGCTCTGCCTTGAAGGATTCTTCTGTCTTAATTGATCGTGCCATTTTAAGCAGTTACACTGTTGAGAATTTCCAGAATGAGCGCAGAAGAATTCTGGAACAGCTGCAGGAGAGACGCGCTTTTTCCGTGGCACGGGGAGTGGCAGAACTTGCAGAGTTGCCTGTGGACAACGTTGTTATCCAAGAGGTGTGCTGTAGTCCGTGTGGGTCCAAGGAATGTCTGGACACATGTTTGGAGCTGCCTGGGGCGGGCGCTCCAGAAAGCATAGGAATTTCCCCGAGCATCTTGCCTGTCCGTTTGGCATGGGGTCAGGGTGGGGTGGGGGTTCTCCCAGGCGGCAGGTGCTTCAGGATTGGCCTCCCCCCGTCCTTCTCCGTGGTGCTCTGCAGGAGCTGGGCTGTTCCTTCGGTGAGATCTCCGCCCATGATTCTGAGAAGCTGCTTCGGGTGATCCTGTCCTCCCAGCAGCCAGACAGGGGCAAGAAGGCCCAGGCCTTCCTCACCACCCAGGGGCTGGAGCCAGAGATGGTGGCGGAGCTCGTGGCTGAGGAAGTCACCCGAGAAGTGCTGGCGCCTTTGCAAGGAAGAGGTGTGTATGGGCGAGTGGGGGCTCCAGTTCATAGGCCCATAGAATAGTCGAGTTGGAAGGGGCCTGTAAGGTCATCAAGTCCAACCCCCTGCTCAATGCAGGAGCCCACCTTAAAGCATCTCTGGCAGAGGGTTCTCACTGCTGTTGGTCTGTTTGCTCCGTTCCAGGCAGTTGATCGCCAAACTCTGGGAGTCTGGCTGACATTGTGCCTCTTGATACCAACCAAAACATTGTAGTGGCCCTTTCTCGATGCTGCGTTACGTTGTCAGCTCACGTTCAGGCTGCCATCCACTGTGACTGCCTGCACCCCATCCCACCCTCTTTACATCATCATCACCACCACCATCATCCAATTATTTATTACTGGACATCTTTCTCAGACCCAAAGCATCTTACAACAAGAATGAAAATACTTTTAAAAATTAAAATAATAAGTCACTGCTTCTGCCATGGCCGTGGCATTTAAATGGCTTTCTTGGGCCAAGGGCAGAGCTCGTGCAACTTATGGGGGAAGAACTCCGAAACTTGCGAGAGGAGAGGCTGCCTTCGTGGCCCAGGTGCTCAGCGGAGGAATGTGCTGCGGCCGCTATGTCTGTAGCATCCCTCAGGCATAGGGACCCTACGGGTGAGCTTGCCTGCTCAGCCTGCCACTTGCCTTTAGACTACCAGGCAATAACATCAGAGTCTTTTCATTGCTGGATTCTTTTATTACTAAAACTTCTTAGAACAGTGACACCAAACTCCCTCAGCAAGGCCCACAACACCAACTGACAGAAACAGAGGCTCTGCCCAGGCCTTCGATGAGGACCTGGAGACTAGCAGCTACAGGCCTCTTAAAGGTATATACATCCACATATCACATCCCCCCTTCTCCATAAAAACAATAACTTTTGTTCAATTAAATCTTAACTTGTCAATCTCAGCTCTTCACCACTATCCCATAACATAGTCCTTAAACTTTGCTGGTAGTCTCACTTCTCGCCCACTCCGTGTCCGTTTGATTCCATCTGCTGTTACATCTGACGATAGCTCCAGTGGACTCTCCCCTTCAGAAATCCACTTGAAGAGGGGTTTTAGTGCCCGCCGCCAGATTGGAATAAAACATGGAGCATTTTAAACCTCCTTCTGAGCTAAGCTTTATTGGAAACTTAGGAGAAAATTGGAGGAAATGGGAACAGAGACTACAACTATACCTTACAGTTACAAAAGCGGAGAAAGAGTCAGAAGACTACAAAATTGCTGTAATGCTGCACTGCATAGGAGAAAAGGCTTTAGAAATTTACAACACCATTCCTAATATCTATGCAGATCCTGAAAGTCAGACACTAGAAGAAGCCCTTGCTGCATTCAAAACTTATTGTGAGCCCAGGAGAAACCCTGTTTTTGAACGGTACCAGTTCTGGCAGCTTCCTTATAATGAGGAAGCAGGCATAGACTGTTTTGTTACAGCCCTTAGAGAAAAATCTCAGCACTGTGAATTTGGGGCCTCCACAGACCTGATGCTTAGAGACAAAATTGTTTTCAGCATCTCAGACAGCAAGCTTAAAGAAAAGCTTCTAGAAGACCCTAAGTTGACTCTAGAGCAAGCTATTACCATCTGTAGAGCAAAGGCTCTTATCAGGGCTCAGGCAACAGCAATGACCTCAGAAACAAACATCTTAGCCATCCAACATAAAAGCGGAAGGACCATAAGCTACCAAGAAAGTAAAAGGGCCCCAAAGCAGACCTTTGCAACAGTTAAACCTACAGCGGCAAGGGGCAATTCCTGCAGTAGATGCGGTTATGTTCACAGGCCCAGGCAGTGTCCAGCTTTTGGAGAGACCTGCAATAGGTGTGCAGGAAGGAATCACTTTGCTAAAATGTGTAGGACACAATCTGAGCCTTCCAGTCTCACCAAAGATGTAAATGCCTTATTCATGGGAGTAATAACTACATGCCATCAAGCTAGGCTCATGGGAAGCCCAGAAGCCTGGTATAGCACAGTAGTTGTGGCAGGACTTCCAGTTGTTTTCAAGTTAGATTCTGGATCTGATGCTAACACAATTCCAAAAGATATTGCAGAGTGCTTGCAGGATAAAGTGCATACAGCAATGACAAATGTGACACTAATTGCCTTTGGTGGAGCAAAGGTCAAACCAAGAGGTACCATTATAGCTCCTTGCAAAAATGGTCTGAAGAATCGAAATCTAACCTTCTATGTCACAGAAACTGGAGATCCACCACTTCTGGGTCGGTCAGCCTGTGTAGCCCTTGACTTGATCAGACGTGTGCACGTATTAGCAGTACATTCTCCAACCAAGATGGAGGGTCTCCTCAAACACTATTCTGATGTTTTTGAAGGCCTGGGTCGTTTCCCAGGTGTGCATCATATTCATGTGGATCCCACAGTATCACCTGTGGTGCATGGATGCAGAAAGATTCCATATGCAATCATAGCCCCTTTGAAAACAACATTGGAAGACCTAGAGTCAAAGGGAGTCATTACAAAGGTGACTATTCCAACAGCATGGGTCAACAGCATGGTGATAACACAAAAAAAGAATGGTTCACTCAGGCTGTGCCTTGATCCCAGGGATCTCAACAAGGCAGTGAAGCGACAACATTTTTCAATCCCTACAGTTGAGGATGTGCAGAGAGAACTTGCTGGCAAAAAGTTGTTTACCATTTTAGATGAGAAGGATGGCTACTGGCAAGTGGCCCTAGACAAGGAGTCATCGGAACTATGTACGTTTAACACCCCGTGGGGGAGGTATCATTTTAATAGACTGCCCTTCGGCATTAAGTCAGCAAGTGAAGTCTTCCAGCAGAAAAATTATGAGTGCTTTGGGGACATTCCTGGCATCCATATCATTGCCGATGACATGATTATTGCAGCATCCAGCAAGGAGGAGCATGATAAGATACTTAAACAGGTACTTGACAGAGCGAGGAAAAAGGGTGTCAAGTTTAATAAGGACAAAATTCAATTATTGGTGGATACTGTCAAGTATATGGGCCACATCTTCTCTAAGGATGGTGTACAACCAGATGACAGCAAGGTGGAAGCAATCATCCGATTACCTCCCCCTGAAGATAAGAAAGGTCTCCAAAGAATTCTGGGCACCATTCAATACTTGGCCCAATACATACCTAATGAGTCCAGCCTAACAGCTCCCCTCAGGACTCTTCTACGAAATGATATTATGTGGCAATGGGGGCCTGAACAGCAGGCAGCTCTTGATGGACTAAAACAAGCCATTACAACTGCACCAGTCTTGCAGTATTTTGACCCTAAGGAGCAACTATGGGTCCAAGCTGATGCATCCAAGGATGGTTTGGGGGCATGCCTATTCCAGAAAAAGAGACCAATTGCATATGCTTCTCGTGCCTTATCCAAGGCGGAGCGAAATTACGCACAAATAGAAAAGGAACTCTTGGCAATCGTCTTTGCAATGTCAAAATTCCATCAGTATGTTTTTGGTGTCCAAGTAAAAGTCCAATCAGATCATAAGCCACTGGAGGCAATTTTTGCCAAGCCACTGGGGAAGGCCCCAGCAAGATTACAGAGAATGTTATTACAACTGCAGAAATATGATATTCAGATCCACTATACGAAAGGCAAGGACATGCTTATAGCGGACACACTTTCTAGGGCGACTACAAGTACTCTCTCCACAGATACAGAACCTCTGATGGAAGATAGAGTGATCTACAGTTTGTCCAGTACAGACCCGCTTAGTGATCATATGCTCAAATCATTGCAAGAACACACGTCAGCAGATACATGCCTACAGGGCTTGAAGACTCTACATATTAATGGCTGGCCCAGGAGGCGCAAGCAGATTAGGCCTGAACTTTATCCCTATTGGCCTCTCAGAGACAGTATTCGAATTGAAAATGACTTGTTGCTGGTGGGACACAAAATCATCATCCCCCAGGGCGCCAGAGACAACATGTTAAAACTGCTGCACTTACCACACCAAGGGGTCAATAGATCTAAAGCACATGCTCGGGCATTGATGTATTGGCCTCGTATGAATGAAGAGATAGAATGGTGGGTCAACAATTGTCAGCCATGCCAGGAACATCAGCCAGCCAATCAGAGGGAACCAATGATCCCTCACGAGATCCCAGACCTGCCATGGCTAAAGGTAGCAGCTGATATTTTCGAGTTACAAGGTCACTCTTACCTGGTAGTCATGGACTACTTTTCTAAGTTCCCTGAAGTTCTCCACTTGACAGATAAAACAGCTGTGACTGTTGTTGCCAGATTGAAGGCAACATTTGCACGTCATGGTATACCTAAAGAGATAATCTGTGACCATGCACCATTTGCGAGCCAGGTTATGAGACAATTTGCAACTGAGTGGGGGATCACCTTGACACATTCGAGCCCAGCTTACCCCCAGTCCAACGGGCAAGCAGAACGTACTATACAAACCATCAAGCACATGCTATCGAAAACTCTACAAGATGGCGCTGATCCATATCTGGCTCTGTTGAACCTGCGTAATACTCCAGTAACAGGTTTAGATTTTGCTCCTGCCCAATTGCTCATGGGACGTTTACTACGGAGCACACTGCCAGCTATTACATCTGCCCTGAAGCCCAGGGTGCCACGTGGAGCGCACCCTAGATTACAAGATCGACAGAGGCAGCAGAAAGCATATTATGACAAGCACACAGCACCTCTTCCACCTTTGCAAGTAGGAGACAGGGTCAGGTTGAAAACAACTTTAGGTTGGATGCCAGCATCAGTAGCTCAGAAAAGAAGAGAGCCACGCTCATATGTAGTGGAGACTCCCCAAGGTCAAACTTATAGAAGGAACAGGGGGCACCTCAGGAGGGATTGCTTTTCCCCTGTGAGTGCAACCAATGTGGATCCCACAGTATCACCTGTGGTGCATGGATGCTGGAAAAGCCTCAGGATAACCCCCATCCTGACCTCCCCAATCCCCTCCCCTCCGCCCCGCCCACTGGGGGAGTTCCTGACCTCGGAGAGGCATCAGTCATGGTTCTTTCTGTTTTGGCTGCAAGGAGGAGGGAGGTGGTGGGGGGCAGAGGACTGACTCCCAGATCTGAGGTCAGAGTGCTGCCTTCCATGAACCTGGAATCCTCAATCTCCTGTGGCCCCCAGATGCTATCTAGGGAGCCTATCTGTTATTTTACTTTGTATATTATTTAAGGTGTGTGTTAGTTTGCTTGGGGCTACAGCTTCACCAATCCCCAATACAAACAAAAAAGTCTGAGCCAAAGACAAAGAAAAGTTACTTAAGTATCCCTTTTTACTTATTCCCCCCCCTCCAACCTTGGGATTGGAGGATGCTTCACATGGGCTGATCACTTATCACGACTGGGTGATGAAGATGCCAATCAACGTTAAACAAAGGTTCCCCCTCCCTCTTTTACCCATTCAATAAAAATTTTAAAACCCAACCGCTGAACTTTTTTTTTTAAAAAAAAATCAACACAAATGACCCTCAATCATCAACGTCTCTAAGCACACTAATTTTCAGGGATCTAGCTTTAAAAAGAAGTTATAGGAGTTTTTTTGCCTAATGCAATCCTATGGGGAGAAAAGTCCAAAATGGCGGACGGAGCTCCAAAAAGACACGGAGCGCTCTGCAAATCAGTAAATTGCTCAGCTGCCCACAACCCGCTTCTCCACTTTTGACGGAGGCGAAGCAGGTCGCTCCGCTCCCACTTCTACGACCTGAAACGGGATGGAGCACAGCCCGAATTAACATTGCCCATATCAAGGGAATTCCTCATTATAAAGTTGAAGATGTACACAATGCAGCAGATGCCCTCAAATCCACAATCATGCACAGCCTTCACCATGTTGGTTTCTCCTCTGGCCATGTAACCACAGGTGAGCCTGGCCAGCCACCCCTCCACCATGTACTTCATGGCCTCCATAATTTCAGCCGTCGTGTGGGACTGTGTTCTGTTAGTAGTATAACTGTATAAATTTAATACTTAAGGATAATTCTGTATAATTACACCGTTAATACTAAAATCATTAGTATTAATATTGGAGGACGCTTCAAAAACAGGTACCCCCTCCTGCTCTTTTACCCTATTTTTTAAAAAAATATAGCAAGCAAACTGCAGCACACAAAGTGCTGAAAATAGGCACAAATGTTTCCCCACCCATGACTCTCTATAAGCACATTGTTTCAAGGAGGTAGCTTGAAAAAAAAGTTATCAGCTAACCTTTTCCGCAATGCAACTATGGGGAAAATATCCAAAACGGACGTGCCCAGGGGGAGGGGGATATGCCAATTTGACTGGCCCTAAGTAGGTATCAGTCTTTAAGAAGCTACCTTTCACTTCAGCACATGATAGGCATTAGCTTCTCCAGTCTCCACTGGTTACTCTTCGGAGTGCTCTGATTACCCTCCAAGGGCAGGAGTGTGCACTGGGCATGTCCACATGCCCTAGGGGACCTCATCGACTTGCACCACATCTATTCAGTTGTTCACCAAGGTTAGGGTGAACCTTGTGATTTGTGATTAGATGTGAACCTTGTGATTTGTGATCAGTTGTGATTTGCTGAATCACAACAAGTTTTTTTTTTAAGGCTATATCTGTCTTTTACCAGTAAAAGGAAAGTGGACATGCCCAGAAGCTAGCTTACACTTCAACTCATTACAGGCATAGGTAGCTTCACTGGTTAATCTTTGGAGGGTTCTGAGGACCCTCCAAGGGTAGGAGTATGCACTGGGCACGTCCACATGCCCTAGGGGACCTCATCCCCTTGCACCACATCTATTCAGTTGTTCACCAAGGTTAGGGTGGTTAGCAGTGCTGTGTTTCCTATTTATTTATTTATTTGCTTAGTATATGATTTCAGGTTGTGTTTGTGCGTTTGGTGGGGCTACTGTTTAAAAAAACACTGGGAAAAGTCCGTTCAGAGACTAAGAAAGAGAAGTTTCCCAGTATCCCAGTTTACTAAGTATCCCGTTTTGCCTATCCCCCCCTCCAACTTTGGGATTGGAGGATGCTTAGTCAGGTGATCATGACTGGGAGTTGAATCTGCCTCTCAGCACTTCAAAAAGGTACCTCTCCAGCTTTTTTTACCCTATTTTTAAAAAAATTATAGCAAGCAAACCGCACCACACAGAGTGCTGAAAATAGGCTCAAAATGACCCCCACCCACGACTCTCTAAGCACAGTGAGTTTCAAATAGCTTGAAAAACAAAAAAGTTATCCACTAATCTTTTCCGCAATGCAATCCTATGGGCGAAATAATCCAAAATGGCGGGCGGATCGCTCCGCGAAAAGAGGACCACTCCGTTTATGGTCACCTGTCTTCGCCATGCTTCTCCAGCCCCCGATTTGCTTCTCCGCCTCAGGCGGAGGAGGATCACCCCAATTCGCTGTTGCTTCTCCAATCCTAAGGGAAGCGGATCACACCCCTAGCAGCGGTGTGCACGGACCCCCTGCTCCGCTTCTCTTCCAGATCCGCATTTTGCGGATTGGGCCACTTCGCTCCACCCCCGCTCCGCCTATGTCCGCTCCACTCCGCTGCGGAGCTCCGGATCCAGATCGGAGCTCCGTTTCCCCCCCATAGGGTTGCATTGAAAGCTAAAAAAGTAAACAACTTTTTTTCTGTTAAAGTTAGAAACCTCAAGTTTGGCACCATGACACCTCATGGACGTATACACACGCATGCCAAGTTTCAAGGGAATCCCATCATCCCCTGATTTTGGGGGAATTTTTGAAAATCGGGCACCCCATTCACACCCCTTTCGATAGCTCCGTCAATTTGCACGTTAAAAACCTCAAACTCGCCACCATGAAAGCTTATCCAGGGATACACACGCACACCGAGACTCAAGGCAATCCCATCATCCCCTGATTTTTGGGGAATTTATGAAAATCGGGCACCCCATTCACACCCTTTTCGATAGCTCCGTCAGTTTGCATGTTAGAAACCACAAACTCGGCACCATGAAAGCTAATCCATGTGTCCACATGGACGCTGAGACTCAAGGCAATCCCATCATCGCCTGATTTTTGGCGGGGCTTAAACCTTTTAACTCACCCCAAATCAAGTCCCATTCTACAACTACGTCAATTTGCACGTCAGAAACCTATCCTTTGGTCCCATGACAGCTTACCCATGTGTCCACATGGACGCCATGTTTCAAGCCAATCCCATCATCCCCTGATGTTAGGGGAAGTTTTGAAAATCGGACACTCCAGTATGTCAGGGATTTAAAGTTGCAATGCAGACAGCTCAATGGGGCCAGTTCAAAGGAAATCCCAACATGCCATGAGATAACCCTAAATCTTCTTCCACACTTGAAAAATGGATTTTTGAACTTGATAAAGTCTAAGTGAGCGCAGGAAGGACTTCTCCCCTGAGTCAAAGCAAGACACATACACCATCCCTGCGAGGCGGGAAGGGGAGAAGGGAGGGAAGGCAGGCAGGCAGGCAGCATGCATTGTAGTGCCGCAAGGATGGCTTGAGCACTAACGCATAGCAAACCAACCCGTAAGCGGGCGCAAGGAGGAAGTGAGGCAAGGATGGCTGGTTGTTTCTTTCTAAGCCAGCAGTTACGCATTGAGGGGCATAGAGGAGGACGACTGGGAGCAAGCGTGCCGGAGGGTGCTGGGCACGAACCGCAAAGCCCATCTCCCAGGCACCAGGCAGGCAGAGCAGGCGAGGAGTCAGTCCTGGCAGATGCCCCACCACAGTAGCACCCTGGGTGGTGGAAAGCAGGCAGGCAGGCAGGCCCAGAAAAGCTGGTACCTTGCACAAGTAAGCCATAGATCTGCGGGGGAGTCAGTCCCAGCAGATCCAGCTACCTCACGAGGACGGCTCCCAGGCATGCGGGCATGCGCATCCACCGTAGTGGCTGTGCTCAACTCGGCGCACTACAAGAGGAGTTGAAGTGAGAGCTCACTTCTCAGAAAACTTAAACTGTCCGTACGCACTAAGTGGCTGTACTATGGGAGATCGGTGGACTCCTGGAGTACCTCCCGCACATAGGGGAAGTCAATGAGTTGAAGTGACAGCTTGCTTCTCAAATAGGGGTTACAGTGGAAGAGGGGTGGGACGAGACCGGGGAGAGAGGCCTCCAATATCATCTGTACGCCGATGATACACAACTATATCTGTCATCTCCGGAACTTTCTCCTGATGTTCACGTTCGTATCTCGGCATGTCTTTCAGATATCTCAGCTTGGCTGCTTCATCGTCGTTTGAAACTTAATATGGCAAAGACTGAATTGCTTGTTTTTCCTCCTAAACCTTCTCCTCATCTCTCATTCTCTCTTACTGTCAATGATGTTACGCTTACTCCGGTCAAGGAAGCTCGTAGCCTTGGCTTTATATTTGACTCCTCGCTCTCCTTTATTCCTTATATTGAGGCAGTAGCTAAATCTTGTCGTTTTTCCTGTATAATATTGCCAGGATTCTATCATTTTTGTCTGTCTCTTCTGCCAAGACGCTTGTTCATGCACTGGTTATTTCACGGTTGGACTACTGCAACCTTCTTCTCTCTGGCCTTCCTTCTTCTCACATCAGTCCGTTGGTTTCTGTCCACCACTCTGCCGCAAAGATCATCTTCTTGGCTCGCCGCTCTGACCATGTTACTCCGCTTCTGAAATCTCTTCATTGGCTTCCAATTCACTTCAGAATCCAATATAAACGTCTAGCTCCTTCCTATCTCTCCTCTCTCATCTCACACTATTGCCCCGCTCGTGCTCTTCGCTCCTCTGATGCCATGTTTCTCGCCTGCCCAAGGGCCTCTACTTCCCTTGCTCGGCTTCGTCCATTTTCTTCTGCTGCCCCTTACGCCTGGAACGCTCTTCCAGAACATTTGAGAACTACAAGTTCAATCGCAGCTTTTAAAGCTCAACTAAAAACTTTTCTTTTTCCTAAAGCTTTTAAAACTTGATGTTGTGCGGATTTTATACTGTTAGTTTTACCCTACCCTGTGCCTGCTTACCCTACCCTGTGCCTGTTTGGATACTTCTGGATCAGGGAGTACGTCTTCCACTCCAAGGGCACTCCAAAGGGCGACCCGTGGACTGCTGGAGAGAGGCAGCCTGGCTAGTGGTGGTGGTGGCAGGCATTGCCTTGCCCCCTGCTTGCACCTCACCCAAACACGTGCAGTCAATCATGGAGTCTTTTGGAACTGGGTGGAAAACTATCCGGATGAGTTTACTAAGCTGTACCAGACGCCACAGAAATGAAATGAAATCAAGTGTGGTGCTTTGCCCTCACACAGTCACACACACACACACGGACGCTGACGAACTCTGCCTACAGCTTTTAGAGGCTCATGATGCCCACCAGGCAGGAAGTATTCTCCTTTAGGGGAAGATCCAGCCTGGCAGTGCTGCCTGCTACGTCGTCTACTGTGGTAGTGAGGAAGAGAAGAGAAAGCCTGAATTTGACGGAGTGAACTGAATTGTAGAAGGACTACAGCCTGCCTGCCTGTATGTATGTAAGACGAAGAAGGCATGACCTTACTGAGACAGACGAATCGAATGATTCAGAGTTGATGTTGTGAACTGAAACACAGCCACTAAATAATATAATAATAATAATAATAATAATAATAATAATAATAATAATAATAATAAAGAAAAAGCCTGCCTGAACTGTAGTCTGCCTGCCAACCGAAGGAGGGGTGGAATTAAAGGGAGGGGAGCCTGCCTGTCACTCCCACGAGGGCTTGAGGGTGGGGTATCCCAGCAGGGGCAGATTGCTCTTCAGAAAGACCAGCTGCTCCACCAAGTCCGGCTCCAAGCGAGAGCGGTGAGGGGTCACTATGTCGCCCACCATAGAGAACACCCTCTCGCATGGAACACTGGTGGGTGGGCAGCTGAGTCGATCCATGGCCACCCGTGCCAGTTCCGGCCAAATCTGGCAGCGGGATGACCAGTAGGCCAGGGGGTCCATGGAGCAGTCCTCCATGGGCTCTGCCAGGTAACGCTGCACGGTGGTTCCAGCGTCATCCTGGCCGGTGGCTGGGGAGGGTCTCTGCCAAACCACGGAATGCAGAGCCTCTGCCCAATACCCCTGGCCTGTGCTACTGCTGGCAGGGATGCAGGTGAGGCTGCTGCTGCTGCTGCTGCTGCTGCCGCTGCAGGGAGGGGTGGCCTGCTCCTCTGCCTCACTCTGCCCCTCTGCCTCACTCTGCCCCACCCTCTTGGCCCGTGCCGCCCGCACTTCACCCACCAGCATTTCCACCCAGTGCTGCCTGGTATTTGGCCCACAAAGCCCATCCTTCACACGAGGGTCGCACATGGCCGCCAACATGTAGGCCCTGTCTGTTTGGATGGGCTCCAGCCTCCGCATCAGGCCGTCCCTCAGCCTGGTCACCGCTTCGCGTACCTCGGGCTCGAAGCGCCTGCCGGTGACGGGATCCTTGTACTCCAGAAACTCGCCCATCTGTTTCTGGAGATGCCTGCATACAGGGATCACCTGGCTGAGGAGGGCAGAGCTAGTGCTCAGGGTCTCGGTGGCCTCAAGGAACGGCTTGAGGACCACCACCAGCTGGGACATGGCGTCCCACTGCTGCTTGCCCATGTGGTGGACGCCCATGTCCCTGACCCTGAACAAGTCGTGGATGGCACGCTGTTGCTCCACCATACGCTCCAGCATCAGGTAGGTGGAGTTCCAGCGTGTCACCACGTCTTGCACTAGCCTGTGCTGTGGGAGATTCAACTCCTCCTGCTTCTCCCGCAGCAAGCGACTGCCCTTGACGCTGTGGTGGAAATGCCCTGCCACCTTTCTGCAGCTCTCCAGGAGGTTACGGATCCCGGACAGGGGACCGAGGTTGGCCTTGCTGCCCATCCCAAGGCCATCCCTCACCACCAGGTTCAAGATGTGCGCGATGCAGCGGATGCCCTCGAATCCGCCGTCGCGCACCGCCTTCACCATGTTGGCTCCCTCGTCGTGACCATGTAACCGCGGGTGACCTTCTGCCCAGCTAGCCACCCATCCACCATGCGGTTCATGGCCTCCGTAATCTCCCCTGCTGTGTGGGACTGGTCCATCACTTGCGTGTGGAGGAGGGCCCAGCAGTAGCCCTCCTTGCCAGTCCCTCTAGTGCTGGATGCTTCCTGCCCCACGGCTGCCCACCAGTGTGCCGTCAGGGACAGGTAAGCGTGCACTCCACTCTCGCTGGACCAAATGTCGGAGGTGAAGTGCACCATCCGTGCCTCCGCCTGGCACAGGCGACCCAGCACTAACTCCCTGCAGGAACGGTACAGGGAAGGCACCACCCACCTGCTCAGGGTGGTGCGACACGGCAGCTTATAGTATGGCACCACAAGTGCCATCAGCCTCTTGAAGCCTGCGTTGTCGACGAGGCTGAATGGCTGGTCGTCCAACGCCACCATCTCACCGATGCGGGTAGTGATCTTGGTGGGCGTTGGAAAACGCCATCTTGTGGGTCCATACTTCCCCCACCCCATGTCCTGCAGGGTTGCCTGCCTAACCCTTGTGGGGATGGGAGATAGAGAGCTTAGAGTGGCAGTGCCAGCAGCAGCAGCCGCAGCAGCAGCCGCCGCCTTTGGCTTTCCCCTGGAACCAGTCGCCTTGCCCGCCTCTTTCCCCAACAAGACCGCCTGGTGCTGCCTCTGAAGATGCATCTTCATGCTGCTGGTTCCATAATGCCCTGTCGATGAACCCCTGCTTAGGGTGAGTTTGCAGTGGCTACAGACAGCAAAGCGGGGATCCGCCCTACCTCAAAGTGGTCCCACACTATACTTGTCTTTCGCTTCCGTGGTGACACCAATTGCCCGCCTGAGCTCTCTGGTGTTGCCACAGAAACAGGGGTGGCAGCGGAAGAGGTGTGGGATGAGACTGGGGAGAGAGCCTCGGCCTGCTGCTGCTCCTCCTCAGCCCACACATCCTGGAGGACCACTGCCTCCTCCTCCTCCTCCTGCCCCTCCACTGTGCTGAGGACCTCGTCTAGGTGGTCTGGAGACAGGTCCATCAGTGGGCTCGTGGGCTCAAACGATAATGAAGGAGTTGGGGATACTCCTCTAATGGCACTGCTGCCACGTGCCTCTTGCAAAGGGGCACTTTTCCCACCCTCAAAAAGAGAACGCCGGGCACAAGTTGCAGAAGAGAGTGCGCCTGCCTGCTGCTTGTCCTGCTTCTGTTGCGGAGCAGCCAGCCAAGGAGTTGCCCGTTTGATTTTTACAGCAGGAGAGGCAGCCTGCTGCTTACTGCTGGTAGCCTGAGCCTTGCTGCTTTCAGCACGCCTGCTCCCTCTTCTCATGATGATATAATATACTACTAATAATATCTACTAATAATAATATGTATAAGAATAAAATATTAATACTAATAATAATATGTATAAGAATATACTAATATACTACTAAGAATATGTATAAGAAGATAAAAATATGTTTAAGAATATTACTAAATGTAGGGAATTGGGACAAGAAGTGTGTGTATGCTTTCCCCAAACAGGATTTGAAATGCTCAATCTGTGGCTGTTGCACTTCACAAACAGTGCACTGCACACACACAGCACACAGCACACAATATAACACAGTCCAAGTAACAGAGAGAAGAAATAGAGAATAATTTTTTATTTGGTATTTATTTTTTTGTATATAGAAGGAAGATGAAACACAGTAAGTCAGGCTTTAAGAGAAGGAAAGGGGGGGGGGACAACCAACCAACCAAACACTCACTCCAAAATTTAAAAATAAAGTTTATATTAAATCAAAGTAAGGGAAAAACACACAGCAAACTAAGCAAAAAGTCAGAAAGAAGCAAAGAAACACACACACGCGCGCCAAGCTAAATCCTAATCTATCTCCAAAGTACACAGCAGCAGCTAACTAAAGTAGACCCTCTCTCCACGAACGCCAAACCCACAAAGACACTGAAAGCAGAAACGTCTCAGGGTGGCTCTGCCTTTGTCCCCCATCCCACGCTGGGATTGGAGGATGCTTCATGAGGTGATCAATTCTCATCAGGATTGGGAGTTGAATGTGCCTGTCATCGCTTCAAAAAAAAAAAAAAAAAAAAAAAAAACCAAACCGCCGGTTTACCAGCGCTGTCCCTGTTTGTTGACCCGATTTTTTAAAAAAATTGCACGCGAACCGAACCACGCAGAGAGCTGAGAGTATTCTCAAAATGACCCCCATCCACGACTCTCTAAGCACAAGATTTTTCAGAAAGATAGCATCAAAAACAACACAGTTATCCGCGATTCTTTTCCGCAATGCGAAAATGTTTCCGCAATGCGAAATGTTTCAAGATGGCGATCAGAGCGGACTGCGTAAAGAGAAGCGCTCCGAAAATGGCTGCTTCTCTTCGCCTTGCTTCTAGGGGCCCGCGGTCCACTTCTACTCCGCCTCTGGGCAAGGCGGAGCAGGCCAATTCGCTCCTGCTTCTGCGCTTCTAATCGGAGCGGAGCACATGCCTAATTCTTAACATATAAGTGCACCCCCCACCTCGGGATCTATTCCTGCTTCCAAAATCTCATACTTTCTTCTGCTGGCGGTTTCCCACTTCCCTTAGAAAACACAAATATTAGGAACTGTTTCCAGATTCCTTCAAACTCATTTATTTTAGTTATACCTCTCCTCCATTTAATATTACAAGTCAACTTATCATTAATAGCTATATCCCATACTTCTTTGTACCATTCTTCAATAGAATATTCCCCTTGAATCTTCCAGTTCCTAGCTACCATCAATCGTGCTGCAGTCAGCAAACTCAAACTCAATTCTTTAATTTCTTTTCCACATTTTAAATCTTCTAATAGTGACAGTAATGCAATTTTTGGTGTTTGTTCTATTTTCATTCCCACTATTTCTTCAATTTCCAAAAACACCAAATTCCATAATCTTTGTACATATTTGCATTCCCACCACATATGTAAATACGTTCCGTTTTCCCCACAACCTCTCCAACAATTTGCTCAATGCTGATTATTTATCTTATTCAATCTAATCGGGATTAGGTACCACCTCCACAAAAATTTAAAATAATTCTCTTTTATTCTCACTGACATATTTCTCAACACTCTTTGTTTCCAGAGTCCCTCCCAGCTCTGTCGTCCTATTTGTACCTTCAAATTTGTCTCCCATACCAATTTTCCTGAACTATCCACCAGCCCTTTCTCTAGCAATATTTTATATATTTCACTCATTAACCCTTTTAATACTGAACTTCCTCCCTTATTTTTTTTCCTTACATTTTTCCCTTTTAACTATTAATTCCTCAAACTTCGTCATTTCTCTACAAACTCTATTTTCTCTAATCCACTTTTTATTCCACTGTTCTAATTGCCTATAATCTAACCAAGTTAATTTTTTCTCTTTTAAAACCTCTTCCATATCTTCTCTTGTATTTATTTCTCTCAACCAATTCTTTAACTTCATTTTATTTTTCTCTATTAATATTTTACTTAATCTGCCCTTCAGTTCCTCTGGGAAGTTCATTAACATTATTTACCGGTGACAAAGGGGAGCCGCTTGGAAGCAGCTCCCCTTTAAATTTACTCCAGATTTCCCAGTGAGACCTCAGGAGCAGATTACCTATACTTTCAACCCATTTTCTCCCTCCTTCCCTAAAAAAAACATTTTCCAATCTCGTCTCTATATTACTTGTAGTTTTGTCCTCCATCCAATCTAAGTCTCCTACTCCTATAATTGCTTCTACTATATGCCTTAATCTGTTTGCTACATAATATAATTTTATATTTGGGAGACCCATTCCACCCTTCCTTTGACTTAAATACCAATTATTCTTATTTACCCTCGCTTTCTTATCTCCATTACAGAAATTGTTTATTATATTTTGCCAACTTTTTATCTCTAACTCTGAAATTTTTATTGGTAACATCCTAAACACAAAATTAATCTTTGCTAAAATCTTCATTTTTATTAATGCTATTCTTCCAAACCATGATAAATTTAATCTTTTATATTTTTCCAGTTTTACTAAAACCTCTTTTTTAACTTAATTAAATTTTCCTTCTCTAGATTATCTAAATTTTTTGTAATTTTAATTCCCAAATATCTAATCTGTTCCTTAACTCTCATTTCTATTCCCTTCCGTTCCCATTCCTTTTCTTCTTTTTTAGTATAATTAAACAAAATCATCTCTGATTTGGACCAGTTTATTCTTAATCCAGTAGCTTCTTCAAATTCTCTCAATTGTTGTTTAATTCTATCTATCTTTCTTATTGGATTCTTGATAGTTAATAGGGTATCATCCGCAAACATATTCAATTTTATTTTTTTTACACCACCAATTCCTTCTATCTCTCCATCATCTTTTAATGCATTCGCCAGTACTTCCATAACCATTACAAACAGGACCGGCGAGAGCGGACATCCTTGTCTTGTACCTCTGGCTAGTCGTATCTTATCAGTGAGTCCGTCGTTTACCACCACTACAGCTGTATTTTGGGAATATAACTGTTCTATTATCATTTTAAATTTATTTCCAAATCCCATTTTATCTAAAATAATCTTTAGTGCCTGCCAGCTCACACAATCAAAAGCCTTAAAGCTATCCAGTGCCAAAATTCCTGCCTTAATCTTAGATTTTTTTATCTCATATATTACATTTAAAACTCTTCCCACTAAATTGTGCATCTGTCTACCCGCCACAAATCCACATTGGCCTTCTCCTATGTATTCCGATATAAATTTATTTAACCGTTTTGCCAAAATTGATGAAATTTTTTTAGCATCTTGATTTATTAGTGAAATAGGTCTATATGAATCAGGGACAGTCAAATCTTTATCTGGTTTTGGAATTAATATTATCAATGAATGTTCCCATGATTCTGGCGTCTTCTCTCCTTGCAATATAGCGTTATAAAGTTTCAATAATTTCGGTACTAAAAACCCTTTGAAAACCTTATAATATTCTGATCCTAGACCATCTGCTCCCGGTGATTTACCCACTTGCAAGTTGTCTATTACTTCTTCAACCTCTCTTTGAGTTATTACCTTCTCCATTAGCTCTTTATGTTCTATTTTTATTCTCTTCTTTATATACCTTTCTATATAATCTTCCAACTTCTTTTTTTGGATATCTTTCCCCTTATATAGTTCTTGATAAAATTCCTGAATTTTTTTTATTTTATCCTTCATTGTATGACAATAATTCCCTTGTTTATCCTTCAATGCTCCTATCCCATTTCTCGCTTTTTCTTTTTGTGTGAGTCTGGCAAGCAATCTAGAATTTCTATTGCTATTTTCGAAATACTCCCTTTTCATATAAATTATGTTTTTCTGAACCTGTTCTATATTTATATTCTCTAACTCCTTTTTCTTAGGTTGTATTTCTATTAATTTATATTTATTTTTACCCTGCCAATATTCTTCCTCCAGACTCCTAATCTCTGTCCCTAACTTCTCCTGCTCTGCATATTGTTGTCTTTTTAAATTACACATTTCTCTAATACAAATTCCTCTTGCTACAGCCTTCATGGTGTCCCAAACCACCGACCCTTCTGTTCCTCCCTTTTCATTAATTTCCCAGGACTCTGACAATTTCAAAATTTTTGTATTCAATTTCCACCTATATGCTTCTTTATAATTCTTCTTAATTGTAAACTCTAAACTTAACAATGCGTGATCTGTTACCTTTATTACCCCCATTTTACATACCCTAGTTGCAAACTCTTTCGAGACAAATATATAGTCTATCCTAGAGTATGTATGATGAACTGGGGAATAATATGAAAACCCAGGCTTTGCCCCATTAAGTAAACGCCAACAATCCACATAATCATTTTCTTTTACTAATTTATTCATTATAGTGATATTATTTCTCTTTTCTCTTGTCAAGAAATACTTTTGTAAGCCGCCGTGAGAGCCTTTTTTGGCTGAATGGCAGCATAAAAATCCATACATAAATAAAATAAATAAATAAACGTTAGTGAGGTTTGACCTGTCCCATCTATTATCCATAACCATATTAAAGTCCCCAGCTAAGATGACATACCCCTCCTTAAATTCTTCTATTTCTTTAAATAATTTTATAAAAAACTTTATAAACATTTGGGGCATAAACATTAATTAATGTATATACTTTTCCTTCAATTTTGCCTTTTATCATAAGGTATCTACCACTACCGTCCTTCTTTATAGTTTCTAATATAAATCCACTTTTTTTGAAATCAAAGTGGCCACTCCATTTTTTTTGAAGTCCCCAATGACTTTTCATAATAAACTGACCACTTTGTCCTTATCATATTTGCGTTCTCGAACCCTTGATGTGTTTCTTGCCACATAATAATGTCAGATCCTTCTTTATTTAACATTGTTCAATTCTCCTCCTTTTCACGACTGCCCCCAAACCTTTAACATTGAGCGTTGATACTTTTATTTTTTTATCCATGGTCACCCTTTTGATATCTCTTTCGATCCCTTGTGCTCTGTAACTCAAATTCACATATATAAAGACACAAATACCATAAAAAACCTCCAATCCCATACTCCAACCCGCTTCTTCCCCCCTACCCCCCACCCCCCACCTCTCCCCTCCCAAATCCCCGTAAGTCTATCACTCCGGCCATCTACTTTTAGGGGGGAGGGGGGGAGGCAGTGCTTCGCCTGGCCAGCAAGGTCTCTATATTTTATCAATTCTGTCTACAATTATCAGATGCCCCTGCCTCACTTCCCTCCCCGCCTGTTTCAGTCAAACTAGCATCATCATACAGACCCAAACTCTTCAGCAGCTCCTTGCCCTGATCCAAAGAGGCTACTCTGTGCTGCCTCTCACCATATGTAAATCTTAAAAATACAGGGTAACCCCAAGCATATCTTATTGCTTTTTTCACTAATATTTCCGTTATCGGCTTAACACTACGTCTCCAATTAAGTGTATGCTGACAAAGATCGTTGTAAATTTGCACTGTTTTGTCTTTCTATTGTAGCAGGGCCATGGATCTCAATTTCTTCATAACTTGCTCTTTCTTGTAGTAACTGCCAAATTTTACCAGAATATCTCTAGTCGCTCCCTTGTAATTTTGTTCCCCCACTCTATGAATTCTGTTTAAATCACAGTCCTCTATTTCCAAATCAGGCATCATATCTTTGAACCATTGCAGAATTATGCCTCTCAAATCTTCTTGTGATTGAATCAGATGTTTAATACGAATTGATGAACGACGATTGTAATCTTCTAATTGGATCAGCCTTAATTCATGGTCCTGAAATTGGACATTAGAGGTTTTTTCATGAACATTCTGTCTTTTCTCCAGGAAATTTACTCCTACCTCCAGATTTTTTATGCTCTTAACGTTCTGAGCAATCTTATCAGCCAGCACTGCCATTCGTTTATCTGATCTCTCAGCCTGTTGATCGATTCTCTTAAAAATAGTCTCATTATTCTCTACTATGAAACTTTTGATTTCAGCCATGGTGGCTGGCTCCTTGCCAACTGGTGCCTTGCCACCTTCCGCCATTGTAGGGTCTGCCGCTGCTATCTCTGTCTCTCCCTGCTCTTCTTCCAAGGCCAATTTCTCAAGGTGGGGGAGGTTGTGATTACTGGGTCGTTTCCTTGACCAGGTAACTTTTGAAAATTCGGTTTTAATTTTTTTTTTAATGTTCGACATAGGGCATAAATCTCTTTCTTAATGTCCTGGCTCTTCTTCCTTGCCCGGGGTATTTTTCTCTCTCTGTAGTTCCCGGGAATTTACAACTCTCTCTTCTCCAACAAAGGGTGAGATCCACCATAAATCAAGTCAGCATTCGCTGGGGGAGCTCCAACAGTTAGGGTTCCAAACTGTTCCAAACAGCTTAGCCCCCTCTCCAGATGCTGCTTCAAAATCAATTTCCCCACTCCTTATGAATCTCTTTCTTAATGTCCCGGATTAACACAGTCCTTGCCCGGGCTGCTTTTATCTTTCTGTAGTTCCAATAATTAATTGCTCTCTCTTTTCCAGCAAGGAGTGAAATTCACTATAAATCAAGTCAGCGTTCGCTGGGAAAGTTCTAAAAATAACACGCAATTACTGCAGTGCACAATCCAGCACAGTCCAGCACATACGCAGTTTACTTTCGCTTTCCACTCCGAAACGCTCAGAGACACTGCTTTATCACATCAGTTCCTCCACTCCTTACATCATTTCAACTCTCGCAAACATCAATAACACCGACAATTAATATTCATAGTCCTTTTCCAACATGCTCATCTGAGACTTATGTGCTTTTAAACAAGATAATTGACTTTCCCGGTTTGGCCGGTTTGAGCTTCACAATTCCCTTACCAGTTCCATGGCTGCCAGGCTCCGCACCCTCCTTTTCTTTGTCTGACCACTCGCCTTTTAGAGCTCAGATCTTGATTTAAATCAATAAAATGCTTTTTGAACCCTCTGTCATTGTGAAAGTGGAGTCGTGCTTTGGGGCTAATTAGATCTCACCCCTGGGCGGAAGAACCTTTGTCTAACATGGTGACCTACTTGCTGCTTCCCATCCCTGCCCTAAAACACAGAAGGAGGAGGAGGACAAAGAAGGGCAACTTCTATAACGACCGGCGTGCCCCCAGCATTCCACCTAGGAAGAGGGTTCCATTGGCAGTTGGCTGAGTGACCAGGGAGAGGAGGAAGAGTCAAGAGAGCAACTTGTACAACTTGCAGTGTTTCATCTTTTCAAAATCAGCATTTGCTTACGAAGTGCCTGCCTTCACAAAAGCAATGCTCACGTGATAATAGCATAACACAGTACCAGGAGTGAACATGGAGACTTCATATAAGCTGAAGGTGACTGGAGTTTTTAAAAGAAAATAAAAGAACCACAGTTTTAAGCTTGACTGTGCTGTGAATGTGGCTGAAAGCATTTCATGCAAGAGACTGATTCCAGTATGAAGGTCTGTAGATGGAAGTCCAAGGAAAAAGCCATTTTTTTCCTCAAAGGAACGACGGTGGAATTTTGTTAGACACTCCATGTCTGACATGTCTATTGCAGTTTAAGCATAACCCAGAGTTTCATATATGACCTCAGGTAATACAATTGCTAATACAATTTCAGTTATGGGTTTTTGTAGGCTAGAGGCTCAATTCAAAGGGTAAGAAGGAAATAGTACTTTTATCATCATCATCTTCATTATAATTATTATTATTTTCATTTCTATATTGTCCAATAGCCGAAGCACAATTTATCATTGTGATATCTATTTTACAAAGATGCTTAGTGCAAAGCCTAAGCATTTGCACTAAGGATTGTCCTCTCCTCTGAAACCATGTGCGTATATTTATATATTTGATATCTCAATACTCCAAGTCTCTGATGAAGTGAGCTGTAGTCCAGGAAAGCTTATGCCATAATACAGAACTGGACAGCACATATATACTAGAAGCCAACATGGATTTGTCAGGAACAAATCCTGTCAGACTAATTTGATCTCATTTTTTGATAGGACTCCCTTGTGGACTGTGGGAATGCTGTGGACATCATATATCTTGACTTCAGCAAAGCTTTTGACAAAGTACCATATGACATTCTGATTAACAAACTAGCTAAAAGTGGGCTAGATGGAACAACTATTAGGTGGATCCACAGTTGGCTACAGAATCGGACTCAAAGAGTACTTATCAATGGAACCTTCTCAAACTGGGGAGAGGCAATGAGTGGGGTGCCGCAGGGCTCAGTCCTGGGCCCAGTGCTCTTCAACATTTTTATTATTTATTTATTTTATTTTTATTTATTACATTTTTATACCGACCAATAGCCGAAGCTCTCTGGGCGGTTCACAAAAATTAAAACCACAATAAAACACCCAACAGGTTAAAACACAATTACGAAACACAGTATAAAAAGCACAACCAGGATAAAACCACACAGCAAAGTTGATATAAGATTAAAATACAAAGTTAAAACAGTAAAATTTAAATTTAAGTTAAAATTAAGTGTTAAAATTCTGAGCGAATAAAAAGGTCTTCAGCTGGCGACGAAAGCAGTACAGTGTAGGCGCCAGGCGAACCTCTCTGGGGAGCTCGTTCCACAACCGGGGTGCCACAGCGGAGAAAGCCCTCCTCCTAGTAGCCACCTGCCTCACTTCCTTTGGCAGGGCTCACGGAGAAGGTCCCCTGTAGATGATCTTAAGGTCCGGGTAGGTACATATGGGAGGAGGCGTTCCTTCAGATAACCTGGCCCCAAACCGTTTAGGGCTTTAAATGTCAATACCAGCACTTTGAATCGGGCCCGGACCTGGACTGGCAGCCAATGAAGCTGGAAAAGGACTGGCATAATGTGATCTCACCGGCCAGTCCCTGTTAATAACCTTGCTGCCCTATTTTGTACCAGCTGAAGCTTCCGGACCGTTTTCAAAGGCATCCCCACGTATAACGCATTGCAGTAATCCAAGCGAGAGGTTATCACCAGAGCATGGATAACTGTAGCTAGGCTATCTCTGTCCAGATAAGGGCATAGTTGGTATATCAACCTAAGCTGATAAAAGGTGATCTTTGCCACTGAGTTCACCTGTGCCTCAAGTGACAGTTCTGGATCCAAGAGCACCCCCAAACTACAGACCCGATCCTTTAGGGAGAGTGCAACCCCGTCCAGGACAGGACAAACATCACCTCGCCGGACAGATGAACCACCCGCTAACAGTACCTCCGTCTTGTCTGGATTGAGTCTCAGTTTGTTAACCCTCATCCAGTCCATTACCGTGCCCAGGCACTGGTTCAGAACAGTCACTGCCTCACCTGGGTTTGATGAAAAGGAAAGGTAGAGCTGGGTATCATCCGCATATTGATGACACCTCAGTCCACATCTCTGGATAACCTCCCCCAGCAGCTTCATGTATATGTTAAACAGCATAGGGGATAAGATAGAGCCTTGCAGAACCCCATGGCTTAGGAGCCATGGCACAGAGCAATAATCCCCCAGCACCACCTTCTGGAATCGGCCATCCAAGTAGGAGCGGAACCACTGCAACGCAGTACCTCCAACTCCCAGCTCAGACAACCTATCCAGAAGGATACCATGGTCGATGGTATCGAAGGCCGCTGAGAGGTCCAGGAGAACCAACAGGGTCGCACTCCCCCTGTCTCTCTCCCGACAGAGGTCATCCCACAGGGCGACCAAGGCAGTTTCCGTTCCAAAACCAGGCCTGAAACCTGATTGAAATGGATCTAGATAATCCGTTTCATTCAAGAGTGCCTGGAGTTGTCCTGCAACCACCTGCTCAAGCACCTTGCCCAGGAAAGGGATATTAGCCACCGGCCTGTAGTTGTTAACATCTTCCGGGTTCAGATTAGGCTTCTTCAGGCTTCTTCTTCTTCTTTTAAAGAGGCTGGCACCACTCCCTCTCTCAAGGAGGCATTTACAACCTCCTGGACCCAGCCGGCGATCCCCTCCTTATTTGATGTAATGAGCCACGAGGGGCAAGGGTCAAGCACACAAGTGGTCGACCGGACTTGGCCAAGCACCTTGTCCACATCCTCGGGCCTCAATAACTGAAACTCATCCAATAAAACTGAACCGGACGGCACTCTGAACGCCTCTACTAGTGGAGCTGCATTAAGTGTGGTGTCCAATTCATGACGAATCTGAGCAACTTTATCTTCAAAGTGCCATGCAAACTCGTCACAGCATGCTACCGAGGGTTCCACCATCTCTCGCCCTGGCCCAGAGTGTAACAGGCTGCGAACCACCCGGAAAAGCTCCGCCGGACGACACTGAGAAGACGCAATGCTGGTGGAAAAGAACTGCCTCTTTGCCACCCTCACCGCCACAGAGTAGGCTCGATAGTGAGCTCTAACCCATGTTCGATCAGACCCAGCACGAGTCTTCCTCCACCTGCGTTCTAGCCGTCTCCCCTCTTGCTTCATCGCCCTCAGCTCAGGTGTATACCAAGGAGCTGACCGGGCTCTGCTCAGAGAGAGAGGACGTTTGGGCGCGATCGTGTCAACCGTCCGAGTCATCTCTGCATTCCACAGAGCGACCTGGGCTTCGACAGGAGCACTGGCCATATCAGCAGGAAAATCCCCCAGAGCCCTCTGGAATCCATCGGAGTCTATTAGCCTCCGGGGGTGGACCATTTTAATAGGCCCCCCACCCTTGCAGAGGGGAAAGGCCGCCGAGAGTCTAAACCTCAATAGGAAGTGATCTGACCATGACAAGGGGGTAGATGTTAGTTCCCCCACTTCCAGATCACCATCCTCCTGTCCAGTCGAGAAAACCAGATCAAGCGTGTGCCCCTTTGCATGTGTTGGGCCGATGACATGTTGAGACAGCCCCATGGTTGTCATGGCAGCCATGAAGTCCTGAGCCGCTCCAGATACAGCAGCCTCGGCATGGAAGTTGAGATCCCCCAGAACCACCATCCTGGGGGTTCTCAACACCAGGTCCGAGACAACCTCTGTCAGCTCAGGCAGGGAGACTGTGGGGCAGCGGGGTGGACGGTACACCAGCAGAATCCCTAATCTGTCTCGAGTACCCAACACACAGTACAGACACTCAAGATCAACACTCGACTGAACAGGAAGCCTAGAGAGGGAGATTGTATTCCTATAGACCACGGCAACCCCCCCTCCCCGGCCCTCGAGTCTGTGCTGGTGCTGCACCGAGTACCCAGGAGGGCAGAGCTGGGTGAGAGCAACCCCTCCCAGTTCCCCCACCCAGGTCTCAGTGATGCATACCAGGTCAGCCCCCTCATCCACAATCAGATCATGGATGAGAGAGATTTTGTTTTGGACTGACTGGCATTCAGCAGCAGCAGCACCAGACCCGAGAGCAAGCTGATAAGGCCGCCAGGAACCATCTGGTTGGGGAAAGGTCTAGAAGAGGGGATAGCTGTAAGGAATCTGTCCCCTCTTCTCCTCATCTGGCCTGTTCCTCCCCCAGCACCATACCTCCCCCTACCCGTGACCACAGTTATGCAGGCACCCCCATATTCCCCAGAGCTCCCCAGGCACATGTTAAAAATTATTTAAAAATTGATTAAAAGTTTTTTGAGAAATTGCTGTTGGTTGATGGTCTGCTGGTGTTCTCCAAAACAGGGTGGCTCCTCTGTGCGACGCAAAGTGCGGCGCCAGCGCCGAGGCGCTGCCTCTGGCCGGCTGGAGCTTTACCTGTAAGCAAGGCGGGGCACTAGTCAGCAGATGTTCAGCAGCTGGGGGAAAGAGACTGCAGAGCCCAGGCTCCTGCAGCCCCAAGGTCTTCTCTCCCCACTGCAAGCACACCCCACCTTCCTCTGGCCGGCTGGAGCTTTACCTGTAAGCAAGGCGCTCCGCGGAGCCCAAGATGGGGGACACGTGGCTCAGCAATACTACAAACGAGAAAGATCTTGGAATTGTTGTAGATCACAAGCTGAATATGAGCCAACAGTGCGATATGGCTGCAAGAAAGGCAAATGCTATTTTGGGCTGCATTGATAGAAGTATAGCTTCCAAATCACGTGAGGTACTGGTTCCTCTCTATTCGGCCCTGGTTAGGCCTCATCTAGAGTATTGTGTCCAGTTCTGGGCTCCACAATTCAAGAAGGATGCAGACAAGCTGGAGCGTGTTCAGAGGAGGGCAACCAGGATGATCAGAGGTCTAGAAACAAAGTCCTATGAAGAGAGACTGAAAGAACTGGGCATGTTTAGCCTAGAGAAGAGAAGATTGAGGGGAGACATGATAGCACTCTTCAAATACTTAAAAGGTTGTCACACAGAGGAGGGCCAGGATTTCTTCTCGATCCTCCCAGAGTGCAGGACACGGAATAACGGGCTCAAGTTAAAGGAAGCCAGATTCCGGCTGCACATCAGGAAAAACTTCCTAACTGTTAGAGCAGTGCGACGGTGGAATCAGTTACCTAGGGAGGTTGTGGGCTCTCCCACACTAGAGGCATTCAAGAGGCAGCTGGACAACCATCTGTCAGGGATGCTTTAGAGTGTATTCCTGCATTGAGCAGGGGGTTGGACTCGATGGCCTTGTAGGCCCCTTCCAACTCTGCTATTCTATGATTCTGACTAGCTCAGTGGCAAAGCATATACCTTGCATGCAAAATCCCCCACAGCAGACGCAGGTAGGGCTAGGAAAGACCCCCGACTGAAACTCTGGAGGCCGCTGCCGGTCAATAGGGACAATACTATTGGTTTATTATTCTATTTCATTTGTACCCCACTTTTCTCCCAAAACATTTGGCACTCAAGGCCAGATGGACTAGTGGTCTAACATGGTTTAAGGTATCTGCCTATGTTCCTAATGTGGATGGGTTTTGCTCAGCCAGCTCAGAATACCACCTTGCAGTAAATGATGGAAGCAATGAAATGTGGGTGTGTTAACCAAGAAAATGCCATTGCTGTAATTCGCTGCAACGAAGTTAGCATAAATGATGAGGTTCTCTTCAGAGATAGCAGGTTAGTGGTGTTTTAGTCTAAGATGTAGGGACATGGCTCATGGGAGAGCCAGTCCAAGGTTCAATCCCCAGCGGCATCTCCAGATAGGGCTGGAAACCCTATCAATGGCCCCTTTCAGACAACACGCTAAACCATGCTGATTAATCACAAAATGGTTAAGGTTTTGTGGTTAAGCAGCATGGTTTAGCGTGTTGTCTGAATGAGGCCAGTGTCGAGAATATTGGGCTAGATATTGGACCCAAGGGTCTGACTCAGGCCTTAGCTAGACCTAAGGTTTATCCCAGGATCGTCCCAGGGTCATCCCTGCCTGCACCCGGGATATCCTGTGTGTCATTTACATGAACAGGGATGACCCCGGGACGATCCCAGGATAAACCTTAGGTCTAGCTAAGGCCTCAGTCTAAGGCAGCTTCCCAGGTGTCTTGTATTCCTATAAGCCCTGTTGGAATCGATACATGAGCATGGAAATTGGATACCATTGGGCATGGAGAAATGAAAAAGGAGAACCAGAAATATTACGTGTCAGCCATAAATTATTGCTATAGTAAACTGATAATGCACCACCATTTAAATGTGCTGAATTTCAAAAACGTTTATTAGAACAGGATTTTGAACATGCCACTTCCACTTCAGAATATCCCCTGTCCAATGGATTTGCGGAAATGTACACTGATGGTGCTATATAAATAATAATAATAATAATAATAATAATAATAATAATAATAATAACCAGAGGATTTACAAGCTGATCCATATTGGGCCCAGTCACATTATAAAACTACTTCTGTAGAAATAGGATGATAATCCTCAGATGTGGAGATGTGTGATCCCCCCCAGTGACCCTGCATTGTTTGCAGGAACCCTTCCTGCTCCAAACCCACGGATCAGCTGTGTGCTCCACGTGACTTCCCGTCTCCAGGGGGCATCCTAAGGGTGCAACTGCTGCTGCTGCCCTCGGCCTGGGCAAACTGGGACTTCCAGGCCGTCATGCCAGTGCTGACACTGACTGTGATGAATGGATTCAGCCGTGATTGTGATGTCACATATGACATAAAGCACCTTGTAATGAGCTAGAGTTGCCCACAAAGGTCTGGAAAATTTCTGCTTTTGAGTCAAGACGAAATTGAAGGTTGAGTCAAGACGAAATTTACCAGAGAACATGACTTTCTGTGGAAGGTGATGTGTGCCCCAGGGTTCGGGTTTTACATCCTAGATGACTGACAAATCTTTGGGCCTGCAGAGCTTGCCGAGAGAGGAGGAAGCCCCACGATTAGGAGCAAGGCCCTGCTGCTGGGTGGAGCAAATGCCACAATCCGGTGTCTTTACAGCCCATTTGTTTTAACAGGATTTAGATACGCTTGATTGTGTGCTGTGCTGCGCCCACAGTGTCTGTGCCCACACAAAAAAGGGGGAGTGTTAACCTCTGTTTAAGATCTGTTTGATAGGTTGTGAAGTTGCGTTGATGCGTCTAAAACACTGAAGTCTAGACTAGTTTGCGTTTTAAGCCTTCCTGCCTTATAATTAATAAGTCCCCCCACCCCTATAGATAGGTTCTATAAAGTTATCAGTCTTCATAGAACCCAGCCGGTAAATAAAATCCTGGCTGGAACAGATTGGTAGAAGTTCAGGCCTAGCTGGTCTACTTGGAGAGAAGCGAAGGGCTTTATGTATGTATGTATTAAAATATTTGTATCCCAGCCTATATTATTGAGATCTCGGCGGCGTACAGATAATATCAATTCAAACAGTATAAAACGATACATAAATTACACAGCTAAACATGTATTAAACCATTAACCAATACCAGTAAAACCCAAATAAAACTGCATGCAGCTTTAGGGAAATTAGCCCTCAAAGGCACTGATAAAAAGCCACATTTTAACTTGGCACCGAAACGAAGCTAGCGTCTGGACCAGTTGGGCCTCCCAGGGGAGAGCCTTCCATAACTGGGTTGCCACAACAGAGAAGGATTTGCAATAATGACAAGAACCACAAAAGTAAAATTGTACGTAGCGGGATAGTGCCCTCCAAACCTGGCTCCCTCATTACCGGGGAAGTTTATGCTGGTCAGCCCTTGCTAGGCCATCCCTAGCACAAACATGGCTTTAGCCTGATCTTACATCTATTGCACAACTGAACAACGAGGGCTCCATAAATTAGTATTGATACCTTACTGGGTTCGCCTGCCTGCCCTGCAGTCCCACCAGCCTATTTCGGTTTCTCTTGAAAGCTACGATGACCTTTACTGTCAGTTTACAACATGGAGGATTTTGGAAACCTCTAATTAATCTTTTAGAAATGTGATCCCTTGCCAAGAAAGGCCCATTTAATGTCTCAATTTTGTTTCAGGCTCCGCTCATTCTTCAAGAGAGTCAGGCATAGGAAGAACAGGATTTGTCACCATGAAGAGGAGTGCAGCAGAAGCACAGACAGCTCCCAGCAAAAAGAAAAGGCCAAGCCTCAGAAGGAGGAGCTGGATGAAAATGGTGAGACTCTTGTGGGGACTGAGAAGAGGTCAAGGAGGCTCCGTGCTTAAAGGATCGTGGGCACAGGGCTCCCACAGGAAGAGGAAGGGAGCACCCACGTGGTTAGGCAGTGGTTCAACAGGAAGGCGGCAGGCAGTTCCTGGCCTGCGGGAGGCCTCAGCTAGCCCAAGGGCCCGGGATCCCTCTGTGAGGCAACAAGCAGGAGTCATCATTTCCCCCATTATTTATGTATTGATCTCCTGTGTGCCAATCTAGAGGTTCTCAGAGCGACTTACAATAAGAATGTCAAAAATAACAAACTCAATGAGCAGTAACAACAAAAATTAGAAGACAGCAAGCAACGTAGCCTATGAAAGCAGAATTAAAATTGTCAGGGGGGAAATAAGGCTGATACCACAACTGCACCTGGGAATTGTCTAGGAGCCGTTGCGGCTGTTTCAAGACTGGCGTATATGTGTGTTTCATACCCAGTCCCTGTCAGTAATCCAGCTGCAGCATTTGCAACCAATTAGTTCCTGCACCAAAGCAAGATTGGACCTTTGGCTGGGACCCTGCACCGCTCTGTGCTGCTCAGTGGTGCAGGCTGTGCTTGGGAGCAGGCAAAGGAAGTAGAGAGTCTAGCAGAAACGCCCGTGTCTTTTCATTATTGCAGGGTTTCCCCTGGGTTTGGGTCAAATGGATAAAGATGAGAAGTCAATTAGACTGGAATTTTGGATGTCAAGAAGTTATCTCACCACAGCAAACATGCCTCATTTTTTAGCTATCCTACTGTCAACGTGGTCTGTAGCTACCAGAAACTGCCAACACACACACCCCCTTTGGTCAAGACTATCACCCCAGAATCAATTGGGCCAGAGGCATTTGGCTCTGTCTTAATAAACACTCTGCCCAAGGCTGGGGTTCAGCCCTTGTCTACTGTGATTTTGAGTTCCCATTTCAATCTCTGCACAGAAGGTCCAGTCTCACAGGTACTGATGATGATCACTTGGACGTGTTCTACTGCTTTCAATAGGTCTAAGTTGTAACTTTTTATTCATTCATTTATTCATTCATTCAAGGTGGCAACTATCAAACCTAAAGCCAATACAAACCTCCTAGATTTTTTTATTACTAAAGAAGAGTGGTAGAATAACGCCACATTTGCAGTCGTTCAAGAGGTCCCCAAAAAAGAACCATACAAAATCACAGACATGATGCTGTCTTTGTAGCCTGTGTCTCTATACTAGGCTAAGTAGACCTTCAGCTTGTTCTGATTCAGAAAGGCAAATCTTGTGATTATAGAACGTTTATTGATTCACTCATAAAAAAATTCCAAGGTGGCTCAAAGAAACGGCAAAATTGACTATCAGTTTGCAGTCGGGTATTTGCCTTAAGGACTGGTGTCTAGTTAAATATGAGGAAGCAGAGAATAGAAGAAATGCTCAGTTTTCACACTGTGTGTGTGTGTGTGTGTGTGTGTGTGTGTGTAAACAGTGGGGTCCCCCCTCCCCCAAGGATCTGTGTTGGGGCCTTTGCTTTTTAACTTGTTCACAAATTATCAGGGGTAAGGGGGTGAGCAAGGGCAGGGCCAAGTCTGCAGATGACACTAAAGGAGAAACTGACCAGGAAACTGACCAGGTCATGGTGGACAAGCTCAATCAAAATGCCAGCCTGATGTGTGCAGCAGCTGTGAAGAAAGGTGGACTCCATGCTAGGGATTATTAGGAGAGGAACTGAAAATAAAACTGGCATTATCATAATGGTGCGAACATGGTCACTATGTCCTGGTCACTGCACCCCAAGAAAAATATTGTAGAGCTGGAGAAAAGTTAAAATATTTGGGGCTGTTTCATTTAGGAAAATGCAATTGAGGGGGAACATGGTAGGGGGGTGTTTAAGTATGTGCAGTGTAGAAAAGTGGGTAAGTTTTACTAGAACCCAGCAGGGTCATCCAGTGAAGCCAGATGGTGGGAGATTCTGAACAGACCAAAGGAAGGCCTTCTTCAAACAGCACATGGTTAAACTATGAGATGTCGTGATAGCCACAAATTGGGATGGCTTTAAAAGGGGACTGGACAAATTCATGGAGGAAGAGCTAAGGCTATCTCTACTCATCTTGGTGGCTACAGTATGTACCATTTGCTGACCTAAGCTCTGTTCTTCCTCTTTGGCAGAATCACAGATCTGTTTTTTCAACTTGAGGAATCTCAGAGAAGGAAATGGCCCTTCCCTGGTGCAAGAGTCCACAGACAACCTGTGTGCCTTGGCTGAGACCAAGGTGGCCGGGGTCCTGCGGGCCATCTGCAAGTACCGCCAGAGCATCCACAAGGTAGGGGCCCCCTTTGGCGCTCTTTGGGCCTCTTTCAGCTGGTTCTTTGCCTGTTTGTTTTAATGCTGCTCAAAAGTGAATTGGGGATTAGAGGGCAGACGCATGACATCTCAAACCATCTCGCTGTCTATGTTTTTCGTTCTCATCCTGACTTTCTCTTGGGCCAATTCCTATCCCATATCTAGTGGGAAGGTCCCTCAAAAAAGAGGGATGGTCAGCTTCTTTTTTGGCAACCGGGGGGCTGTGTCCATAGGGCTGCTTGGGTGCATGGTGAGGTGCTTGGCGCCACATGATGTCGTGGCCAGCACGCACCCAACCAGCGGCGTCCACCTTGGAAAACCACAGTATCACTATCACAGAGTCATTTCACTGTGTTCCTTTTAGTTGAAGCAGCTTCCATGCGCTTGCTGTGCCATGTGCCCCCGCTCGCCTGCATTAAATCCTGGGTGTGCCTCTGTAACCTGACTGTGACATGTTCAAGGGATGCAGGTGCCCCTCCCCTTATCAGTCCTTTTCCTAGCCCATTCCATTGGGAGCCTTCATTAGGCACTTCCTTATGGCTGCCTTACTTCGCTTCTCTGATGTTGTGTTACTTCGTTTCGCTTCTCTGATGTTTAGAGTAAATAAGGTAGAAAGTTATAACTCAGTGACAGTTTGCTAGCATGGGGCGAATTTGGGGTGGAGGGTGCACTCAAGGAGTGGGGCTGCCCCTTCACCCTCATCAGTCCTTTTTCTAGCCCATTCCATTGTTATTTAGATTCTCTGATGCTGTCCTACTTTGCTTCTCTGATGCTGTGCATTTCTGGAGGGAGCTTATATTCTTTACTTTGCTGTTACCAGCTGCGCATCTCCGGTTTATAAAAATAGAGATCTGCCGCATTAGTTCATTCCCATTCCCATTCCTACAATGTAGCAGGGGGAGCCTGGAGAGGAGTGGGCAATAAGCCTTTCTCATGGATGACTTTGGTTCTACCCCACCCCTACCCAGAAGTATGTTTTTCCAGGCTCTGCAAAACCAGGTTTTAAGGACGACTGGCTCCACCATGTAACACTAATGAAGTAGAGCCGGTTTCATCATACTAGCACATGTCCTGGGCTCAGGGTCTCACTGGAATTCATCGGCCCATGGGAGAATCCCCCTGACACACACCAGTGCATAGAGATCTGCTTGGGATGGTGTCCCTGCTGATCAGAAGAATCAGTCCAACCCCGTTTCGAGGTGTGGGACCTACCCTTGTGCACTCTTGCCAGAAGGCGTTGGTGTGCCTGAGGTCTTGTGGGGGCAAATGAAAACTTCTCTTTCCGAGGGGCTGTGGCCTCCACTGCTGGTCCAACGAGCTAGAGAGGGACACCTTGATCCACCCATGAAGGACCGGGGCAGCAGAAGCGCCGAATCAGCCCCTTCCCCTCCTCAGAGCGGGGCATGCCCAGAGTGCTGCCCCGCTGCACTGGGCAAGGGTGTGGGTGCAGCAGAAGCACAAGCCCTCCCACCACCTGAAGTGAGGAGGCACCACTGGGCACCCCCAGCGGCTGCCCCTGTGGTCACAACCCCCCTGCAGCGGCTGTCCTCCCTCCCTTTGGCTCCATGTAACCCCTCTGAGCGAGCCAAAGCGCCTGCTTCCTGGAGAGCCACGGCAGTCACTCTTGCAGCCAAAGTGGCCCTCCAGAGAGCCCGCCTGCCTGCCTGCCTGCCCACCCACCTGCCCACTGGCTCTCTCCAAGTGGGCTCTTAAAAGGAGCCAGAGGGGGGCAGGTCCCCCAGAGCAGCCACCCACCTTCTGCCTCACTTGGAGGATGCCCTGAGAGAGAAAAGGAGGGTGGGCAGCTGCTGGAGGAGCCTCACCAGCCGCGGTATTGGCCACCATGGGTGAGCAGGGCTGGCGGGGGTCTCTGGACCACCTGCTAGTGCCACCACCTCGCTCCAGTGAAGAGCAGTGGGGACCCCTCCTGGTGGGGAGGGGGAGTGCACCATGTGCTGCTCCTCCCGCTCCGCCACGTAGGGGGTCACCCTGCCTCTTGAGAGGGCTGGCCCTGTTTGGGTGGGATGCGCGCATGAGAGCGCCTGCGCACTGGCTTAGCACCATCGATTGCAGCTGGGATGGCTCTGGGTCTGCTCCTCCTCCAGGCCAGCAGAGTAGCTAAACTCAGCGCGAGGAGTTTGCTTGCATGCGGCCAATACGTGCAGCTGTTTGGGGGCGGGGGGCGAATCCATCAAAGCATCAGCTGTTACTCAAGACCATAATAACCCAGCTCCATTCTTTAAGTTCAAAATTCCATATTAGAGTAAAACCTTTCAGACCAGTAAAGGGGTGGGACTCATCCATGGCTTGCTGTGCCCAGTCCTGCAAGCCCCGAACAAGAAAAGAACCGGATATTACAAGCTAGACATAAGGTGATGCCTTATAGGCCCCTTCCGACTCTACTGTTCCTTGATTCTGTGTGCATCATTAGATTTTGCTTGATTTAAAAAACACAAAACACACCCCAAATAAATAAAAGCTGTGGGAAGAAGGAGAGCCCAGTTGGAACCATGCTAGGTGGGGCCTTCACAGTTTGACTTCATCACAGTCCTGATCTGAATCAGAGGGACAGGAGCGCTATTTGCCCTGGGAGGAAACCATCCATAAAAGGAAGCAACAGTGGTGGTATCTCTTAAGTGTTCTTAAGAGTGGGGGCAACTCCAGGCGTAAGACAGGACACAGAGGGAGAAAGGGTAGGGTCTTTTGAGGCAGCAGCAGGAGACCTTTGGACAGCTGAGGGAGAGACCTTCACAGGCATGCCTGAAAGAGAGACAGTGGGAGAGATGGTGGGGTGGGGGTTAGGCCATGCATGGCCTTGGAGGTCAGGGCAAAGGGTTTGGGCTGGATCCGGCAGCAGACAGGGAGCCTGTGTAGCGATTTAAGGAGAGGCATGTTGGCAAGATCAGTGGCCAATGGACCATGCTGAGACCATGGGGGAAAGACCAGAGGGTTAGGAAACAAGTCCTAGGAGGCAAGGTGGAAAGAACTGGGTATGTTTAGCTTGCAGGGGGGGGGGGGAGGGTGGCAGGATAGCACGGTCTTCAAAGACCTGAATGCAGCTGGGACTCTGTTCTCTGATGCTCCGGAGGACAGAACTCGATCTAACAGGTCTAAGTTACAGGAGGGTAGATTTCGGATGAAGATTGCCTGTGTTGAACAGGGGGTTGGACTAGATGGCCACCAAGGCCCCTTTCAACTGTTATGGTTCAGTTATCTGTGATACTATGAGGTTTATGCTCACATTGGGGCTCTTTGGTTTATCCTCTGTGTGCATTGATTTGGAAATTCTTCAAATGTTTGAAAGTTGTATCATGTTGCATTTTAAGGTTTTAATATTTGCATTTTATCATGTGAACCCCCAGAGAGCTTTAGTTATTGGACAGTATAGAAATGTAATAAAATAATAATAATAATAATAATAATAATAATAAGGCTTGTGCTCAGACCGATGCTGTACCTTCTGTGTGTCTGTGTGTCTGTGTGTCCCCACCCACAGCACTTCACATAACCCTGTTGTTTCCCTTTTGTGTTCCCTTCCATTCTGTAGATTTCTCCAAAGCATCGCTTGTGCATTAATCAGATCCTGCAAGCTGTGATCAAGTCAGCCAGTAGCATAGACTACAAACTGGCTAACGTCCTCATCAAACTGGCCGCTGAAGATATGCTGAGGACCACGGTAAGAGCCAAGATGACAAAACAGATGCCAAAAGTGGCCCTTCCAAGAAATTCCTGACATGTATGGGTGATAGCTTTCTCCTACAGAAAGTGGAGGAAGGAACTAGAGGATCGGCAATCCTTGACTTGATATTGACCAATAGGGATGACTTAGTGGATAAAGTGGCAGTTACGGGAACTCTGGGGGAAAGTGACCGCGTCATACTTGAAATCTTGATTATGAAGGAGACAAAAGTTGAGTGTAGGCATACACGTACTCTGGATTTTAGGAAAGCTGATTTTAATAAACTCAGAACTATGATAACTAAGGTCCCGTGGCAAATGAGCCTAATGAGAAAGGGAGTGCAGGATGGGTGGGAGTATCTAAAAAATGAAATTTTAAAGGCACAGTTACAAACAATTCCAACAAGGGGAAAAGATAGAAGACAACAGAGGAAACCAATGTGGCTCCACAAAAAGCTTAGAGATGACCTAAAAACAAAAAAGGATACATATAGGAAGTGGAAGGAAGGCCAGGCTACAAAAGAAGAGTACAGACAAGTGGCGCAGAAGTGCCGAAATGACGTCAGGAAGGCTAAAGCTCAGAATGAGCTGAGATTAGCGAGGGATGCTAAAAGCAATAAAAAGGCTTTCTTCAGATATGTGAGTAGTAAAAGACAGAGGAAAGAAATGGTGGTTCAACTGCTTAATGAGGATGGCAAATTGACAACAGACGACAAAGAAAAGGCTGAAGTGCTCAATTCCTACTTTGCCTCTGTCTTCTCCCAAAAGCGGGTCTATGACCCCCCTGGAGAAAGTGAGGCAGAAGTTGAGGGGGCAGGATTGCAATTTGAGATTGATAAACAAATGGTCAAAGAACACCTAATTTCCTTGAATGAGTTCAAATCTCCAGGGCCCGATGAACTGCATCCTAGAGTAATGAAGGAGCCAGCGGAAGAACTCTCAGAACCTTTGTCTATTATCTTTGCAAAATCATGGAAGATGGGTGAGGTGCCGGACGACTGGAGGAGGGCTAACGTTGTCCCTATCTTCAAAAAGGGCAAAAAGGAGGAACCTGGGAACTACAGACCAGCCAGTCTGACATCCATCCCTGGGAAAATTCTGGAGCAGTTTATAAAGAAAATCTGTAAACACCTTGAAATCAATGCGGTGATCACTAGAAGCCAATATGGATTTGTCAGGAACAAGTCCTGTCAGACTAATTTGATCTCTTTTTTTGATCGGGTAACCTCCCTTGTGGACTGTGGGAATGCTGTGGATGTCATATATCTTGACTTCAGCAAAGCTTTTGACAAAGTGCCCCATGATATTCTGATTAACAAACTAGCTAAAAGCGGGCTAGATGCAACAACTATTAGGTGGGTTCACAGTTGGCTACAGAATCGGACTCAAAGAGTACTTATCAATGGAACCTTCTCAAACTGGGGAGAGGCAACGAGTGGGGTACCGCAGGGCTCAGTCCTGGGCCCAGTGCTCTTCAAAAAAATTATTAATGATTTGGACAAGGAGGTGCAGGGAACGCTTATCAAATTTGCAGATGACACCAAATTGGGTGGGATAGCTAATACCCTGGAAGACAGAAACAAACTTCAACGTGATCTTGATAGGCTAGAGTGCTGGGCTGAAAACAACAGAATGAAATTTAATAGGAACAAATGCCAAGTTCTACATTTAGGAAATAGAAACCAAAGGCAGTTACAAGATGGGGGATACTTGGCTCAGCAATACTACAAACGAGAAAGATCTTGGAATTGTTGTAGATCACAAGCTGAATATGAGCCAACAGTGCAATATGGGTGCAAGAAAGGCAAATGCTATTTTGGGCTGCATTAATAGAAGTATAGCTTCCAAATCACATGAGGTACTGGTTACTCTCTATTGCGTCCAGTTCTGGGCTCCACACTTCAAGAAGGACGCAGACAAGCTGGAGTGTGTTCAGAGGAGGGCAACCAGGATGATCAGGGGTCTGGAAACAAAGCCCTATGAAGAGAGACTGAAGGAACTGGGCATGTTTAGCCTGGAGAAGAGAAGATGGAGGGGAGACATGAGAGCACTCTTCAAATACATAAAAGGTTGTCACACAGAGGAGGGCCAGGATCTCTTCTCGATCCTCCCAGAGTGCAGGACACGGAATAACGGGCTCAAGATAAAGGAAGCCAGATTCCAGCTGGACATCAGGAAAAACCTCCTGACTGTTAGAGCAGTACGACAATGGAATCAGTAGCCTGGTGAGGTTGTGGGCTCTCCCACACTAGAGGCCTTCAAGAGGCAGCTGGACAACCATCTGTCAGGGATGCTTTAGGGTGGATTCCTGCATTAAGCAGGGGGTTGGACTCGATGGCCTTGTAGGCCCCTTCCAACTTTGCTATTCTATGATTCTATGAAATATAGAGTGAGGCTCTTCTTCCCGCTCCATCCAACTAGCTTGTTTCCCAAACTTGAGCAGGTATATCTGAGATTCACCAGAGGGCGATCGACACCCGCGATTGGGTGCGAAAGGAGAGCAGCTTGAGGCCCTTTGCCACATCGTGGCCAGTCCACAGCCATCCAGCCACTTCCCTCTTGAGAAGCTGCATTTTCTCTGAAAGTCCTTTTACTCCAATCTTTTTACTGCAACCAATATGCTTCTAGTAAGAAGCTCCTGTATTCTGAAATCAGCATGTATTTATACAATTTTTTGTGTAGAAGTTACCTCATAACTAATGTTATCAACTGTCCCATAAATTAGGGCTTACATCTCATTGTTGTTAAACATTCCTTTAAAAATTGGAATGTTCATATAGGTGTTTCACGTACACCTTTCTGGCTTGATGACATCAATTTTTAATTATACCTTCCAGATAATTTCCTTTACTCAAAATTTGCTAATTAAACTTCAGTCTATATTTTTTTCTAGACAAGCTTTTTGATGTGTATTCCTTACACAATATTTTTTGCTCATTAATTGATAAGCAGAAATTTTAAGTACACTTTTGACCTGGAATAATAAGACAGCCTCATACCTGTTCATTACTCAAATATCTTTTTGGCCTGAGTGATTGGCCTTTATATCAGCATTCTCTCTTTGAATACTATCCAGGTCATTTTGACCATTATTTCATGCCAGTTCCTCTAATGATGTTCTTAAAAGCCATGCTGGATCAGACCAAAGGCCTGTCTAGCCCATCATTCGGTGTGCACAGTGGCCAGCCAGGTGCCCCAGTGCGAAGCTTGCTAGGAAGACACGGGTGAATAGCACCCTCCCACTTGCATTCCCCAGAAACCTGGATGGAGAGAAATCCTGCCTCCAGTACTGGAGGTAATGTGCAGCCATCCTGACTGCAAGCCATGGATAGCCGCCTCTGCCTCCTCCTCCTCCTCCTCTTCCTCCTCCTCCATGGATTTCAAGACATGCAAGTTGGCAGGCCATCACTACAACTTGTGATAGCAACGTCCACAATTGACTTTGTGTGCTGTATGAAGAAGTTCTTCTCCAGAGGCTCATGGAGGGCATTCCGTGCCTGTGAGCTGGTGCCTCCCCCAGGAATACCCAGTCAGGGCTGGTCGTTGCTTCCTGCCCTCCCTGCCCAGTGAGACGTACAGTCATGGGGAGACGGGACTGATGGGGCTCCCCAGAGCTCAGGGCCCCTCGCTTCGACTGACCCAGAGCACCTCTGTCTTGTCTGGATGGAGTTTCAGTCATTGCTCGAGCGGGGAATCAGGCCAAAGCCACCGTGCAGAAAGGGGCAGCACCTGCCGGCCAGCCTTTCTCCAGGGACCCTCCTCCTAAGCCTGAGGTGCCGCCTTTTCCAGCCAGAGTGGGCCGACCCTTCCAAAGCGCCGCTGGGTCGCAGGCCGGCTGATAGGCTCTGTTCACTCCCAAGCAAAGCAGCGGAGCTTCTGGGGCTTCCGGGCATCAGTGCCCCCCTTCCCCCCCCCCCCCGGGCAAGTGTCTATTTTCAGTGGTGACACCAAGTTAGGGAATCCCTTTCCCAAATTCCTGCCTGGCACCTATGTTGTGCTTTTGCCTCAAAACTTTTTAAGCTTCTAATGTTAAAAAAAAAAAAACACCACTTTTGGTTTTTTCAAAACTTTTCTGAAGTTTTGAAATTTCTGGTGAGTTTGCTATAGTGACTGGTTATAGGCTGTGTTAGATTTTATGGCTTTCTAGTCTTCTTGGTATATTTGATAGTTTCATCTTTTATTGTAAGCCAATAAAATATGTTTTGATAATTGGGTAGCCTAAGAATGTGGTTAGGAAAGGAATAGGCTAGTGTGACTCCGCCACTCCAGCAGGGCAAGAGTCCCGTCCACTCAGAGGAGCGGCGCTGTGGCTATTGCTGTGCCACGTTCCACCCGACTCCGTTGCTCAGGAGAAGCCATTGCTGGCAAGAGCAGACACGAGAGGCGGGTGCTGCCGGTGCCGGCAGTGCGTGCAACTCTCAGATTGCCCCCAGCGTGACGCTTCTGCCTCCCCCCCCTCCCCCCCGGTTGCTGCAGGATCTTCAGGACCTGTATCAGGACGCGGCTGGTGACATCCTGGTGGCCTTGTGGAGCCACTTCCCGGCAGACGTGTTGACCAAGCTCCTGGAGGGCTTCCGAGGCCGGCTGCTCCCGTACCGTAGCATCCTCTGTGTCTTGGGGAAACTGGCAAACAAAGGTACAAACCACCATTCTCCCAGAGACCCTTGCGCTGAGTCCGCTTGTCGTGGGAACAGGGTTGATCTAATTCAAAGGGCCTCCTCTGTTTGGGATCAGGGCTGCTCCGAGGAAGCTGGGGTGGCAGGCGGGGACGGGCTGTGAAATGCCTGTGCAGCCCAGTGGGCCTGGCACAGCAGCTCAGCCAAGGGTCCGCCTGCTGTATCAGCAGGCATATTTATTTTGCACAGTCCAGCGGGCACGTTGGACGTTTGAGCTCTGACTTTGTAAATCCTTGAGCCATAAGCTTGTAGAGTGCCATCAGCATTGAGCCTATGCTGGAAAGGAAGGCCCCTTCTCCACAGAGCCATCTAAGGCCACCCATAATCTCTGTTGCGCACCTTGGCCCTGAACGATTCCCTTCCTCACCTGCACAGCTTTCACCGAGAGTGACACCTTCAAGATCGACGTGTGGGAGCAGAAGCTGGTGGAGGTATGGTGAGGGCTCTTCTTCCTTGGCCAGGTTCCCACTGAATCTGGCCTGGGCTTTTTCCCACCTTGGAAAAGGGGCCAGGAGTTATTAGCGGGCACAGGCGGGAGGCGGGTGCATCGCTGAGTCCTCCTGCATTGCCATGGCCAGCGAGGGCTTGCAATGGTCTCCGTCCCTCACCACAGTTCTGAGCCCATTGGAGTTTCGTGCTATGTGACTTGGGGACACCACCACCACCCGCTAAGGCGAGCAGATTCCTTTGGGCACAACTGAATGGAGGTGGCATGAGGGTGGGTGGGTGGGTGGTAGGAATAAGGGAGGCCCAGAGGGGATGTTTGCTGGGGTGGCCCCTGCTTGAAGTGCCCCCCAGCATCCTCCGGCTGAGGAGCAGCTGATGCGGGGGGGGGGAGCCAAGGTCTCTTCCTGCTTCCCACTCCACGTGGGCCCCACAGCCAGCCAGCCACTCCATCGGAAGTCAGCGTAGACGGCCAACCACGGAGAGGCATTCCGCTGCGTTCATCGCTTGTCCCCCGAGGCTTCCCTCCTCCATAGCGCGTGTCCCCACCCCCCACCCCCACGGGCTAGTAGGAGAGGTGTTCTTTGCTGGCAGAGATGGATGCAAGACAGGACCAAGCCACAGGTGATCGGATTTGAAGAGATCAGGCCAGGGAAGGAGATGGAATGAAGGGAAACCACCCGCCCTCAGCTTGCTGCTGCTGCTGCTGCTGCTTTAGTGGCCATGTGATGGGGAGAAGCATAGAATCATAGAATAGCAGAGTTGGAAGGGGCCTCCAAGGCCATCGAGTCCAACGCCCTGCTCAAGGCAGGAATCCACCCTAAAGCATCCCTGACAGGTGGTTGTCCAGCCTTGTGCTCTCCTTGTGAGCTGCAGCCTTTGAGGCGTCTGAGCTGATCACTGTGGGCAGCGGGGAGGGGGACTCACTTGAAGATAGTAGCGTACTTTATGCCGAAAAAGGTATCTTGACATCTTCCTTCCTTCCTTCCTTCCTTCCTTCCTTCCTTCCTTCCTTCCTTCCTTCCCTCGGGGCAGAAGAGGCTTAGCTGCAGCAGTTGCTTTAGTGCCTGTTTTCTTCTCCCACCATTTTTGGCTGGTGACCCTAGAAAACCACTGTAGCCATCATTGGACCCAGAGTGCACAAGACCTTTATCTGCCCCAGCGAGAGGAAGGAAAGATGCGTGTGGAAACGACGCCTTGGGCGTAGGAGATGTCTGCCATAAGAACATCCCCACCTGTGAGCCCCGTTTTGTGGCCTCGGCCCACGCTTGGGGCATTCGTCCCTTGCTGGGCGCCACCACCTCTGGAGGCCAACTGCTGAGCTGGACGAGCCTCAGCCGGACCCAGCAAGCGGTTGGCCTGATTTCCCCACTTCTTCCTGACAGTTTGTGGAGCGGCTCTTGATCGATGTCACGGATAAGGCTTGCTTTCAGGAACTCCATCAGGAGCTAGTGAAAGGGGACACAAAATGCGACAGCCAAAGCCCTGAAAAGGTGAGTAGCTGCATCTAGCGTTCTGCTCTCTGGGCCCCAGGAGGAGGGCCCGCCGGCTGCCAGCCACGATGTTTGTGGGAGATGTGGCTCTCTGCCTTCCGTGATGTCAGCAAGGTTTGGCGGGGGTAACCACGGTCAGTTCTGTGCTGGCTACCCTTAGAGAAGGTATCTCATGGAGGTTCTCAAGTCCACCACCACCACAAGTCCTAGCGTAGCCTCACTAGACAATGCCAGGACTGAGGCCCAGAATTTGGCCATTTGGTGGGTACCTCCAGGGCTCAACATGTTTCAACCCTGGACGCTGCTTTAGCATCAGTTTTCAGCCTGGGGATTGTATTATTATAATCAGAGTAATAACAGCAGTAGAAGGACTAAGATATTGTGTGTGAAGAATGCTGGTCCCTTGCTGACACTCTAAAGGATTCGTGGTGTGTGTGTTTTCCTCAGGAAAGTGAAACTGGAAGTATTGCCATGCTTTTTGTCAGTAGTAGTTAGGCCTTCCCTCTCAGTCAGTTGCATCAGCAGAAAATTGTGCTCTGTTTGTTCATCTCAATTTGGTATAAAATAAGAGAATAAAAAGAAAATCTCTAGTCCTTATTTGCAGAGAAGCTGTTCTGGTGGGATCTGGTCTGCAACACCCTTGATCACTGAGAAGCCCCAGCTAGTCCCCACACACCGGGGCGGGGAGGCGGGGAATTGTAGACAAGATTATCTGCTTCTAGTTTGAAAATATATTTTGGACTTGAGAAGAAAATAGTGAATAATCTCTCATAGAAACATAGAATAGTAGAGCCAGAAGGGGCCTATAAGGCCATCGAGTCCAACCCACTGCTCAGTGCAGGAATCCACACTAAAGCATCTCTGACAGACGGCTGTCCAGCTGCCTCTTGAATGCCTCTAGAGTGGGAGAGCCCACAACCTCCCTAGGTCACTGGTTCCATTGTGGTACTGCTCTAACAGTATGGAGGTTTTTCCTGGTGTTCAGCCAGAATCTGGCTTCCTGTAACTTCAGTCCATTATTCTGTGTCCTGCACTCTGGGAGGATCGAGAAGAGATCCTGCCCTTCCTCTGTGTGACAACCTTTCAAGTATTGGAAGAGTGCTCTCATGTCTCCCCTCAGTCTTCTCTCCTCCAGGCTAAACCTGCCCAGTTCTTTCAGTCTCTCCACATAGGGCTTTGTTTCCAGACCCCTGATCATTATCGTTGCCCTCCTCTGAACCCCCTCCAGCTTATCTGCATCCTTCTTGAAGTGTGGTGTCCAGAACTGGATGCAATACTCAAGATGAGGCCTAATCAGTGCTGAATAGAGGGGAACCAGTACCTCGCGCAATTTGGAAGCTATATGTCTATGAATGCAGCCCAAAATAGCATTTGCTTTTTTTGCAGCCACATCACACTGTTGGCTCATATTCAGTTTGTGATCTACAACAATTCCAAGGGTGTTAGTATCCCATCCAATTTTATGTCATCTGCAGATTTGATAAACATTTCCTGCACCTCCTCGTCCAAGTCATTAATAACAATGTTGAAGAGCACTGATCACAGGACTGAGCCCTGTGGTACCCCGCTCATTACCTCCCCCCAGTTTGAAAAAGTGCCATTGATAAGCACTCTTTGTGTCCAATTCTGTAGCCAACTGTGGATCCACCTAATAGTTGTTCCATCTAGCCCACTTTTAGCTAGTTTGCTAATCAGAATGTCATGTGGTACTTTGTCAAAAGCTTTGCTGAAGTCAAGATATATTATGTCTACAGCATTCCCATAGTCCACAAGGATGTGATCAGATTGGTTTGGCAGGATTTGTTATTGGCAAGTCCATGGTGGCTTCTAGTAATCAATGCATTGTTTTATAAACTGCTCCAAAAATGTCCCAGGGATGGATGTCAGACTGACTGAGCTGCATTTGCCAGGTTCCTCCTTTTTGCCCTTTTTGAAGGTATGGACAACATTAACCCTCCTTCCATCATCCAGCACTTCACCCGTCTTCCATGATTTCACAAAGACAATAGTCAGTGGTTCTGAGGGTTCTTCTGCCAGTTCTTTTATTACTCTAGGATGCCATTCATTGGGACCTGGAGATCTGAACTCATTCAAAGAAATTAGGTGTTCCGTGACCATTTGTTTATCAGTCTCAAGCTTCAATCTTGCCCCTTCAGCTTGTACATTTTTGCCCGGGGGGCGGGGTCATAGATCTGCTTTTGGGAGAAAACTGAACCAAGGTAGGAATTGAGCACTTTGGATTTTTCTTTGTCATCTGTTATCAATTTGCCATCCTTGTTGAGTAGCTGAACCACCATGTCTTTCCTGTCTTTTACTATGCCCGTTCCTGAAGAAAGATTTTTTGTTGCTTTTAGCATCCCTCGCTAGCCTCGGCTGATTCGCAGCTTTAGCCTTCCTATTCCATTGCTTCCTTCCCTTGAACCCAAAAAGGAGACTAAGTTATAGACTTGAATTGTGGTGATACCTCTTACTCTAGCTCTGGGTGTCAAAGGTCCATGTTCTCCTCTGATTGTGTTAGTGACATCTTTTAAGGAATAAAGAGGCCGGGCTCCCTTAGTACCCCTGTGGGATGATGTGTGACATGATTGTGGACTGACGCTTTTGGAACAGCTAACAAGATCATTCTTAAAAGAGCCGGGCAATTGAAGAACGAAGCGCCCCTAAAGGCAGAGAGAGGGCCAGGAGCCCTTGGAGCCCTTGGAGACCAAAGCCTCCAGCTACAGTGACTTGAGAGTCCGTGTCCTTTTGCGCTGGGGCCCACTCATATCCATCCAGGAGGTGCCACTGCCCTTTAACTCTGAGGAGAGTCCCTCAGCCTCGTCTAGTGAATAGGGAGACCAGGGGAGCCATTCCCAACTGGCTCCTTGTGTCAAAGCGGAGGTGCTGCCCGTAGTGAGCTGGAGCATCCAGAAAGGCTTTCTTGGCATGTCGATTCATCCTGCCAGTTGCTCCCAGTCAGGGCTGCTGGGGTAGTTGGGTTTCCACTTTAGCTGCAGGACTGGAATCCACTGCCAGTCCCAGCTGGCACCAGTGGTGCTGCTCCTGATCCAGTTGCCTGCTCCATCTTGTGCCTCCAAGAGCCGACAGCAGGAGCAGCAGGACACCTTCATGCTCTCTGACCGGGTGTCTGGGCATTGCCCAGCTAAAGGTGCAAGGTGGCAGGTGGAGGTCCAAGATGAACATGCCCCGTTCTTTCAGTCTCTCTTCATAGGGCTTTGTTTCCAGACCCCTGATCATCCTAGTTGCCCTCCTCTGAACATGCTCCAGAAGGATGCAGACAAGCTGGAGCGTGTTCAGAGGAGGGCAACCAGGATGATCAGAGGTCTGGAAACAAAGCCCTATGAAGAGAGACTGAAAGAACTGGGCATGTTTAGCCTGGAGAAGAGAAGATGGAGGGGAGACATGAGAGCACTCTTCAAATACTTAAAAGGTGGTCACACAGAGGAGGGCCAGGATCTCTTCTCGATCCTCCCAGAGTGCAGGACACGGAATAACGGGCTCAAGATAAAGGAAGCCAGATTCCAGCTGGACATCAGGAAAAACCTCCTAACTGTTAGAGCAGTACGACAATGGAACCAGTTACCTAGGGAGGTGGTGGGCTCTCCCACACTAGAGGCCTTCAAGAGGCAGCTGGACAAGCATCTGTCAGGGATGCTTTAGGGTGGATTCCTGCATTGAGCAGGGGGTTGGACTCGATGGCCTTGTAGGCCCCTTCCAACTCTGCTATTTTATGATTCTATGAATACACAGAGAGAGAATAGTCTCAGAGGCTACAAATGAATTTATTGCTGAAAAGACCAATAATAATAATAATAATAATTCTTACCCACCTCTCTGTTTGGATTGAGGCAGGGAACAACAATAAGTATAAAATACATAAAACTGAATTAAAAACAAAGTATACATTACTAAAACAGTCTAAAAACATCCTAAAATTCCACTGGATAGGCTTGCCGGAATAGATCAGTCTTTATAGCTTTCTTAAATGCTAAAAGACTGTTAAGTTGATGAGTCTTCTCCGGCAGGCCATTCCACAGTCTGGGAGCAACAGAAGAGAAGGTCCTCCAGGTAAGGTCCTCTGATGTGTTTCAACCTCTAGTTTTTTTATATCCAGGTGCCTGATCTGGTCCTCCTCCTCCTTCTTCCTCCTACAGATCTTCCTCTACCAGTACTATGGAGCCATCCTGCGTACCTCAGATGACTCTCAGTTAGTCCAAGAGCAACTCTGCAGTATCCTGTCCCTGTCCCACCGAGGACCTTTGGAAGCAATGGTGAGATGGTGATGATGCCGGTGACAATGACACACCTGCTCTTCTCCTGGGAAAGAGAATGGGGCCCTATTGGTAGACAGAGCCTCACACCTCCAGCCTATTCCAGACCTGGAACAAGTGAGACAAAATAGCCCAGGGTGTTGCGAGGTGGAGTGTGGGAGAGAACCTTCAGGTGGGGCAAGCCCACAGGAGGGGACCTCCCACCATCAGGGTTCTCCTCCTGGGACAAAGGAGCCTCTTCTCAGCGTTGTTGTCCTACTTTGGCTGTAGCAAGCTCTAAATGCAGTGGAGTCAGCAAACAGGCCTACAGATGATCGGCTGAGGGGGTTCAGATTACAACAGCTGTGGTCTAAATCCAGGCAGCGGTCAGAACACAGGCAGGCAGTTAGACGAGAGGATCAGGCAACAACAGGAGTGGCCACCATAACAGGCAAGAGGTCAAACTCAGTGAATCAGTCTGGTACATTACACAGTCCAGAACCAGGGTCATTAGGCAGTCCAAAAGGTCCAGAAACTGAGCATCAATCACAGGCAAGGTTCAGGAGGCAAAGTACACAGTAGAGGCAGGATGGACCAGGTTGTTCCAACGTTGGCTGGGTTTTCAGTGAAGGCTCTCAAGCCCCAGACCTGCTGGACTCCACCCAGAGCTCAGCTGTAGCAATCAGAGCTTCCTATCCAGAGGCCTACGAGCCTGTTGCTTGCGGGGACAACACTCCTGGGGGTCAGGGGTTTTCTCAGCCTCTGCCTCAAAGACAGGCTCCCTTTCTCCTGACAGGGATGTCTCTGCAACCACCTCTCCCAAAGGCTCAGGTTCCTCTGGGTCTGGTGGCAGTCCCTCGTCTGGGCGGGGGGGGGGGGCGTAGCAGTTGTGTGCATTTCCACTTCATACAGAATAGGGGAAAGGCTTTTGCCAAGTAGTGCCAGAGAAAAGCTTGAATGCCCATGCACAAAGTAGGTTTCATTGCTGGGGTGGGGGGATAAATTCGCCCTTGCTTCTGCTTTGGAAATCCCATGACTCTCTTGCGTCATCCTTCCCCTGATTTATTTATTTATTGTTTACTTATTTAAAACAGTAAGATCCCACCCTATATCATTAAGATCTCAGAGCGGCGTACAGATAAAAGCATACAGTATAAAACTATAAATATGTACAGTTAAAAACAAATTAAACCATGAACCAAGTTAAAACAATATATAATTTAAAAGCAGCAAAAGCAGTTAAAACAGTTAAAACAATGGTGCCATCTTTGTGAGTTTAACCATCAAAGGCTTTGTTAAAAAGCCATGTTTTCACTTGGCGCCGGAATAAAATCAGTGTTGGCGCCAGTCGGGCCTCCAAGGGGAGGGCATTCCACAGTGGGGGTGCCACCACAGAGAAAGCCCTCTCCCGTGTCCCATCATAGCATAGATGTTGCATTGGTGGGATGCGGAGAAGGGCTTCTCCAACAGATCTCAGGTCAGGCAGGCATATATAAGGAGAGGTGCTCTCTCAAGTATCGAGTCCCGAGCCGTTTAGGGCTTTAAACGTCATTACCAACACCTTGAATTCCGACCAGAAGCGTATAGGCAGCCAGTGCAGTTCCTTTAAGACCAGTGTTATGTGGTCTCTGTAAGATGTACCCGCCAGCAGTCTAGCTGCTGCACTAGCTGCAACTTCCTCATCATCTTCAAGGGCAGCCCTATGTAGAGTGCATTGCAATAGTCTAATCGGGAAGTTACCAGTGCATGCAATACTGTGGCTAGGTTGTCCCTGTTTAGGAAAGGCCGTAGCTGGCGGATCAGCCGAAGCTGACCCCAAGTACTCCATGCCACAGAGTCCACCTGGGCCTCCAGTGACAATGATGGGTCTAGGAGTACTCCCAAGCTACGTACCTGCTCCTTCAGAAGGAGCGCCACCTCCTCCAGAACAGGTCACTTACCCAATTCCCAGACTCGGGAACCACCAATCCACAGAGCTTCCGTCTTATCAGGATTCAGCTTCAGTTTATTGGCCCTCATCCAGCCCATTACAGCCTCCAGGCACTGGTCCAGCACCTTCACAGCCCCAGCTGACTCCAACGACAAGGAGAAGTAGAGCTGAGCATCATCAGCATACTGATGGCACCCAACCCCCAAACCCCTAATGACCTCACCCAACGGCTTCATATAGAACAGCATGGGGGATAGAATAGAACCCTGTGGTACCCCACAGCTTAATTGCCATACGGTGGAACAGGAATCCCCCAATACCACTCTCTGGGATCGGTCCCACAAGTAGGAGCAGAACCACTGTAACACAGTGCCTCCTACTCCCATCTCGCAGAGCCGATCCAGTAAGATACCATGATCAATGGTATCAAAAGCCGCCGAGAGATCCAGGAAGATCAACAGGGTAGGACCCACCCTTTCATCTGGAGTAGGTTGTCAGTCAGAGCCTCCAAGGCTGTTTCAGTGCCGTGCCCTGGCCTGAAACCAGACTGAGAAGGGTCCAGATAATCTGTTTCTTCCAAGAACGTCTGAAGTTGCCCGGCCGCCACCTGCTCAAGCACCTTGCCCAAAAAGGGGATATTAGCGATGGGGCGGTAGTTCTCACATACCTCTGGGAGGGCCTCTTCAGGAGAGGGCGCACTGCAGCCTCTTTCAAGGCAGCAGGCACCACTCCCTGACAGAGGGAGGCATTTACCACCCCCTGGACCTACCCAACCAATCCACCTCTGCTAGATAGAATTAGCCAGGATGGGCAAGGGTCAAGCTTACATGGGGTGGGACGGACTGATTCAAGTGTCTTGTCAACAAATGGAACTGATCCAAAAAAACATGATTAAACGGGGCACTGTACACCTCCCCAGGCTCTGCGATAACTGTGGCATCAACTTCTGAGTGAGCACGAGCAATTTTCTCCTCGAAGTGCCTAGCAAATTTATTACAGCAGGTTCCCAAGGGTTCCCAATCCTGGTTTCCCAGAGCCCCAGCCTCCTCCCAACAGGCTCTTCACCACCTGGAATAATTCTGCTGGGTGGCATTTTGAGGATCAGATTGAGAAGGCAGAGTAAGATTCTTTTGCCCTCCTCACTGCCGCGTAATAGGCACAACAACGGAGAGTCTTTGCTGATCTTCTGTCGTACTCCCTCCGAGACCTACGCCACCTGCACTCTAGCTGTCGTCCAGCCTGTTCCATTGCCCGTAGATCTTCTGTAAACCCAGGGGAATTACGGGCTCCACAGCACAGGAGTGGGTGCTTGGGAGCGATTGCATCGTTGGCCTGTCCCATCTCACCATTCCATCGTGAGACCAAGGCCTCGGCCGAATTGCCAGCCCTATCAGCTGGAAAATCCCCCAGAGCATTCAGGAACCCTTCAGATTCCATCAGTCTCTGGGGGCAGACCGTCTTAATGGGTCCCCCACCCCTGCAGGGAGGATCTGCTGCCGGCAAACCAAATTTCACAAGGGAATGATCTGTCCCATCTGTGTGCCCCCAAGGGCCGGGTCCCAGAGCGGACAGAAAGGGGCTGGAGGACAAGAGGCTTTTGGACACACGCCTACTCTCCAGACTCCTGACAAATTTATTTATCTTCCCCGCTCCCCAATCGCTTACCTCTCTCAGCTCACCAGGGGCAGGATTAAACCGTCCCCTCTGCATCAATGGTCTTGGATCAGAAAGCGTGGGAAGCCCCACCTTCCAAGTGTTTGGGGGCTGAGGGTGCCCTGGGAGGATCGAGCGACGGACTTCCAGGGAGTACCGGACAGTTCAGCCATTGCCTGGAAAGAAAACAGCCAGGCTGATCTCTTAGATACGAGAGGGGATTCCGCACTTAACCCCACCCCTTCATCCCTCCCCCCCCCCCCCCATGTGCACAAGTCAGTATTGCTCCTGGTAAAAACCAGCAGTAGCACTTTTCTCACTTGAGAATACACCGGATTGAATGGGAAGGGGGAGCAGGTGTTCATGTTTTGCCTGCATCATGAAGGGGCCGCTGCAGCCACCACCACTGCTCTCCCCCCCCGCCCCCGCAACCCTGGCCCCACTGCCCATCTGCTTAGGCATCCCTGAGACATGGAGCTGAGCACAGCTGGGCTCCACCATGTACTAGTGAAACACCAGTAAGATGCACCTCCCAAGAGCAAAAAGGAGACGGGGCAATAGGTCAAAGGAGGAAACACTCCCACCCGATCCTCGTCCCTAGCAATGTCAACACCGCACCGCTCAACACCCGCCTACACGAAGTGGGACGTAGCGCGATGGCAGGAATAACACAGGGAGGCGATGGCAGTTTCATTGCGTGACCACAAGAATACCGCATTTTCCTCATTCCCAAATAATACCAGGAAAAGGGGGAGGAGGAGTGAGACAGCAGCTGCATGGCAATGACAGCGTGTAAAGCATGCCGGAAAAGCCATGAACCACAATGGCCATGGGTGGGGTGAGGTGGGGGGAAACCGGTAAGAAGGAGCCTGAAGATATTCCACCATTTCCCAGTTTGCTCCAACTCCTTGGTGGGAGGAAGTGCAAGAGCTCCTGGCGAGTTTCTGACCAGGCCATTAGCAAGAACTGGCTTATTCCCCCTCATAGAATCATAGAATAGTAAGAGTTGGAAGGGGCCTACAAGGCCATCGAGTCCAATCCCCCACTCAGTGCAGGAATCCACCCTGAAGCACCCCTGACAGAGGGTTGTCCAGCTGCCTCTGGAAGGCCTCTAGTGTGGAAGAGCCCACCACCTCCCTAGGTCACTGGCTCCATTGTCGTACTGCTCTAACACTCAGGAAGTTTTTCCTGATCTCCAGCTGGAATCTGGCTTCCTGTAATTTGAGCCCGTGATTCCGTGCCCTGCACTCTGGGGGGATCGAGAAGAGATCCTGGCCCTCCTCTGTGTGACAACTGCTCAAGTATTTGAAGAGTTCTATCATGTCTCCCCTCAGTCTTCTCTTCTCCAGGCTAAACATTTTTGTGAACCGCCCAGAGAGCTCCAGCTATTGGGCGGTATAGAAATGTAATAAATAAATAAATAAACAGGCCCAGTTGTTTCAGTCTCTCTTCATAGGGCTTTGTTTCCAGACCCCTGATCATCCTGGTTGCCTTCCTCGCATCCTGGTAGCCCTTCCATGGCTGCAAGGAAAGGCTAAAGCCCCTCCACTCTTTTCTTGCCCTAGTTCTGAGTAGGTTAATAAAATACTGAGTCAAGGGACATAAATATAAAGAATTAAAATGGCATAATATTAAAAAGTGCAAATGTTAAAAACATTGTAACGGGGATATATTGTGACACAATATACAGATAAAATACTGTAGTAATTGTCATTTGTGTCTTACATTACTACAGTATTTAGCATTACGGCATATAGGTTTTATGTACTTAAGTTTTTATCTGTATATTAATAAAATAAATAGAACCATAATATAAAATCTCTAAAAACTACAAATAGGCCAAATGTGTGTCGACTCCCATCTTTGTCAGTGGCTTACAAGAAGTTCTGTGGCCTAAACTCTCATTGGAAAACCTTTCATTGGCAGGCCAAGTGAATCCATCCATGTGTCTTGAACATGGATATGGGCTCTCCCACACTGGAGGCCTTCAGGAGGCAGCTGGACCACCATCTGTCAGGGATGCTTTCGGGTGGATTCCTGCCTTGAGCAGGGGGTGGGACTCGATGGCCTTGTGGGGCCCTTCCGACTCTGCTATTCTATGATTCTATGAAATGTTCTTTATGGGTAAGCAGGTGCTTGATAATATAAGGCATCTCTAAAAGAGCGATTTTTAGCACGCTTGTGGCTGGCCATTTATTGATTGATTGCATTTCTATACCACCCAATAGCCGAAGCTTCCTGGTAGGTTCACACATATTAAAACCATTCAAAGTATAAAACAAACAGAATAAAAACATGATATAAAATACAATATAAAACCACAGCCAAGATAAAATCAGCAGCAGTGCAGAAATACAAATTTATCACACAAATTTAAAACAGCAAAATTAAAATTAAATTTATAGCCTGTTAAAATGCTGAGAGAATGAAAAGGTCTTCACCTGGTGTCCAAAAGAGTATAGTGTAGGTGCCAGGTGAACCTCCTTAGGGAGCTCATTCCATAGCCGGGGTGCCACAGCAGAGAAGGCCCTTCTCCTGGTATCCACCTGTCTCACTTCCGTTGGCAGAGGCTCATGGAGAAGGACCCCTGAGGATGACCTTAGGGTACGGGCAAGTACATTCATGGGAGTTTGTGGGTCGATTACATAACATTAACACCAGCCAGGATGTCTCCCGCCATTTCACCCTTATCCCGTTTTCAAAAAGATCGGACATAAACTGGAATAAACACCTTAACGGTGTGAAATCGACAGTGTGTAAAGCCGGTGTTGTGCTATGAACTTGTCAAAGACGGCCTTTCTATGTTTGCAATTGGAGGGAGAAGAGGGTAAAATGCCCCCCTGCAATAAAGGGAGGCAGCTCTGATCCCCCCACCCCACCAAGAGCACCCCTTTCAGTCCAGTGGGGTTTACTCCCAAGTAAGTCTGCCAAGGGTTGCAGATTAACAGCACTCTCATATCTACTCAGATGCAAGTCCTGGCTTTGCTGGGGTCTGTGAGGAAATGGCACGAGTTCAGTGATGAAAACAAGACACCCACACAACCCACACACACACATGCCAGGGAGGGAGGCGCTCCCTCGATTCAAACCACTGTCTGCCCTATAAAGGTCCCATCCTAATAGCACAAAGAACCCCAAACAAAAACCCACGGCAAGGATATGGGTTTCTGTGTTGGGGTGGGGGAGGTTGCTTAAGGTCGAGACACTCATAGGGATTTGAATAAGTTAGCAAACGCTGAACAGCCGAGAGGGCAAGTGAAAGCATTCCCTCCTCTTCCGCCACCCTGAAGCTGCTTAAAGCCCCCACCCCACCCCACCCCACCCCCGGCCATTGGAGCTCACAAGAGAAAGGGCTGTAGGGATGTGGGGCGGAAGGAGGGAAGAGGGGAGCGTGGGGCGTGCCTGGAGTTCAGGAAAAGTGTGTCTGAAGCGTCCTTAAGAAACAGCTTCCAGAGGGTCCCTTGGTTTGCTTACAGCAAAGTGCTGTGGTGCCTAAAAGGCCGCCCCGTGCCCTCATGCCAGAACCTTCTGTGGGCCAGAGCACCATGGTTCGATGTGCAGAGCGGTCAGCGCAGTGGCCAGGCCTACGTGCGCACGGATGGGGACAGGGAGGCCTCTGGCACTCAGGCCCTTTTGCCCACCAAGCACCTGGCTGAGACCGAGGCGGCCCTCTGGTCCAGGAATGCTGGCGCCAGGATACACATCTTAGTCTAGGAGGGGCTCCGAGGCTCTTTGTGGCCTTTAAGGGACTTGCCTGAGAATTATGTCCTCAAAGGACCATGGGTTTAACAGAGACTTTTGGTGCATCGGGGCAGCGGACAGCCCTTTGCTGCTCCAGAGTGCTGTGTTCACTGCAGTGCCTTGAGTGCTCCTGGCATATCCGTGAGAGACATGGTTCTGCCCAAGGAAGAGGCTCTGTGAACCCCAAGGGCGAGGATATCCCTGCCCAGGCACAGGGTGGGCCCACCGCAGCGACTCGGCCTCGTGGGCAGAGAGCTGGACGGCTGCTGCCATCGTGCCATTTCCACTTGCTGCTCCCTCCCAGGGCATCGCTTCCGCTGTGGGCTTGGCTGCATCCCGCCACCCCGATGAGGTTTTAAAGGCACTGGAGAACTTCAACAAGAATGGGTCACAAGCCAGCCAGGTATCATTTCAGAAATGCAATTCATTATTTGTGTGTGTCAGCAGGTGTGGGGGCGATCCTGGGCTTGCCTTTCCCCCCTTTTTTAAAACGTTTCATCAGAACCAACATTTTGCTGAAGTTGAAAGTCCTTTCTTTCAGGAAGTTATTTTCTTCCCCCACACCATCATTGTTCAAAATGACCTCTCCTTATCTGATGTTTCATTTCCATAATTTCACTGTGGAGGAAAAGTGCAAAGGACTATTAATGTGTATATTGCGCCCATTAGTACCAAGTAATTTGTTCTCTAATAATAATAATAATAATAATAATAATAATAATAATAATAATAATAACAACAACACCACCCCAGCAGTATGCTGCTGAAAAGGGCCTGAAGGGAACGGCAGAGAAGGAAAGCGGTGTGGGGCTGGGGCGTCCAAAGGCCCCCGCCTTGGGCAAAGTGAAGGAAGGCTCAGGCCTGCCGCACTGGGGGGTGGGGTGGGGCTCTGCTGCCCTCCCCTCCCCGATTCCGTGAGGATGGTGTGTGGACGCCTCATGAAGACTGAGGGAGCGGAGTGTGGGGATTCCACACTTGGTGGCCTGGGCCTTGCGCCGGCGTGTCTTTGGGGCAGGGGGGCGGGGGGGGGACTCCCCTCTTCTGCCTGAGCCTGGCAGTCCTCTGGGGTGACTCCCAAAGGGCTTTTCAGGCAGCTTCGAATGCCTTTTACCCTGGCTTGCCCCCCCGCCCTCCACGCGCATGGGCCCTCCTGTGACTCTGGGCAGGCTCTGAGGAGGCGACGCTGTGCTCTGCCCTTCCCCTCCAGCACTGCAAGTCGACCACGCTGCTGCTGTGCTACGGACGTGTGGCCCTGGGCATGAAGGAGGAGCTGCTCCCTCGGGTCGAACTCCTCCTGACCAAAATGATGGAGCACTTCGCCATCGCCCCCTTGGTACGGTGAAGACGTTTGCCTTTGCACGGGGTGGTCAGGCGGGGGCGGGGGCGGGTCTGCCTCGCGCACCAACTGTCTCTTGTCGCCCTCCTCCTTGGAGCTGAAATGGGCTGCTGGGGAAGTTTGTGGGGGTTTTGCTAGCCAGTTCAGTCTGGAGCAGGAGAGAAACGGCTCAGCGTGCAGCAGCTGCTGTGCCAGAGATGACTTCCACTGGCCCTCGGTTGCCTGGGCACCAGCGTGGGCTGGCAGCCTCCTTCCAGCTCCTTCCAGTCTGCAGGGATGCTCACCACCATGAGTCAATTAGGTGTCAGCCGCAATTGTGGCCCCTCACTGCTTGCTCCAGACTCCAAAGCATTTAAATGAACGTGGGTGTGGGTGTGGGTGTGTTGTGAGGGTGCTAAGCTGGCGTTTTCTGGTTCCCTCTTCCTTCTACGGGGCTTTTAGGGTTCTCAGCCAACAGTTTTTGTGTGGGTGTCATTAAATCAATGCTGAAGCAAGAGGCGAGAACTTGTGTGTGCCACCCCAGGCAGCACTTCATGAGAGGCGTCCTCTCCCCGGTGTGAGCAGCGGGGGCATCTCTCTCTCTCCCCCCCCCCTCTCTCTCTCTCTCTCTTTCTCTCTCTCTCTGGGGCCCTTGCCACCTCCATTTGAAAGAAGTGTCGGGGCGCACTGCTGAGAGCAAGCCCCGGGGGTCACAGGCCAATAGGGAGGTCCGCAGGCAGAAGCCGCCCCTTCTCCCAGTGATTTGCTGTCACTGCTTCTCCAGAGTTACTGTTCCAGTGGCAGAGAGGGCAAAGGGGAGCATTCGGGGGAGGGCACGTCAAAGCCCCCCTGTTTCCCAGAACCAGGATGCTGGCCCTGGAGCTATCCTTTCCCGCTCATTGGGAGAAACAAACCACATTGATGTATTATGTAACATGGCTTGAGAAGGCCATAAAAAGGGAGGGACAGAGGGAGAGGAGGGGCGGAACTGCACAGGGCTGCCCACCACCTGCCCCAGTGGTGTCAGCCTGCAGGGGTTTTGGAGGGATCCATTCATGGCCCAGCTTTTCCTTCCACACCCCCATATTGTGTTTTTTTTTTTGGGGGGGGGGTTAAAAAAGATCTGCTGCCCAGAAGTCACCTTTGTAGCTGATGAAAGGTCTGAATGGTCAATATAAATGCCGCAGCCCTAGAACTTCATATACAAGAAATCATCATAGAATCATAGAATAGTAGAGTTGGAAGGGGTCCTATAAGGCCATCGAGTTCAACCCCTGCTCAATGCAGGAATCCACCCTAAAGCATCCCTGACAGAGGGTTGTCCAGCTGCCTCCTGAAGGCCTCCAGTGTGGGAGAGCCCACAACTTCCCTAGGCCATTGGTTCCACTGTTGTACTACTCTTATGGTCAGGAAGTTTTTCCTGATGTCCAGCTGGAATCTGGCTTCCTGTAACTTGAGCCCGTTATTCCGTGTCCTACACTCTGGGATGATTGAGAAGAAATCCTGGCCCTCCTCTGTGTGACAACCTTTCAAGTATTTGAAGAGTGCTATCATGTCTCGCCTCAACCTTCTCTTCTCCAGGCTAAACCTGCCCAGTTCTTTCAGTCTCTCCTCATAGGGCTTTGTTTCCAAACCCCTGATCATCCTCGACATTGCCCTCCCTTTGGGGTAGATTATGCCTATGAAGCCATATGAAAGGATGTGGCTTTGTTTGTTCATGGGGATCTGTTTTCTGCCCTCGGACTGCATTTAGGACATAAACCTGAAGAAAACCTTTTTGATTGCTGTGCTGATGTTCCTCGAGGCCGTTGCTGCAACAGGTAAAGCACAAGGCCTCCGTCTGCACAAGAAAACGGCACTGGTGGAATGCCTGATCGTAAGTATGCTCCGCTCACTTTCTGTGGAAGCACAATAGTTGCTAGTGAACCTGAGCCCCACCTCTGCTGGCCAGCTGCCCCCAAGGAGCCTCCTGCTGCACGAATAGAGGGGTTGGACCCAGCGGCTGGTGCCTCTTCTGGCCCCTAGAGCCATCCCTCCTCTCCATTTGGCCAGCAAGGGCTGTACCCGGTGCCTGGCCCTTTTGCCAGAGCCCTCAAGGCCTGCCGCTTGGGTTCACACGACATGGGAAGCCATGACACGCCAGGGGCCCGCAGGCCCTGTGCAAAAAGGGTGCCCTCAGGTCCTGGGCATGTCGTGGACAGCTCCTGCAGGTCAATGAAGCCACCCTGAGCTGTCATGACCTGTGAACAGCACTGGGGAGGGGTTTGTAGGCCCACTCCTAGGCCCTCTGTCTATGGAATGCCCCCCGCCCTAGCGGGACCCCACGGTCACCTTCAATGTGTACATTTAGGTGCCAGGATAAGACCTTCCTCTTCCTATTTATAATTAATCTGTTGCTCTAATTCTTGGTTTTACTGTTGACTCCTCAACGTTCTTAAAAAATATTTTAATATTGTAGCATTTTGTTGCTTTTTTGTGGGTGTTGATTTAGTTGTTGTTGTTGTTGTTGTTGTTGTTGTTGTTTGGTTTTATGATTGTGAACTGTCCCAAGGACTTTGGCCAGTTGGAAATTATACAAATCTAATTAATGACTAAATTAATTTACAAATCACAAAAATGAAAGCCAAGATTTTCAGCTATAATTTGTTACTCTCATTTTAGATTGGAGGGAGGGTGTGTGTGTGTGTGTGTGTGTGTGTGTGTGAGAGAGAGAGAGAGAGAGAGAGAGAGAGAGAGAGAGAGAGAGAGAGCACTCCACCAGAAGCAAAGCATCTCTAAAAGCCAGGAGCAGCAGCCTCTTCAGTCGCGAACGCCGCAAAAGCAAGATCCCATGCGCCACCCAGTGGCTGCTGTCTTGGGTCTTGACCTGGCCCACAAGCGCATGCAGATAAATAGATGGGGGTGTTGGGAAGGAGCTTGGCCTCAGTAGGGAGGCCAGGGTCACATCAGAGGAATCTGGGCTGTTGGTGGAGAGATCGTCCATGTGGGAGGCTCTTCCGGTTGCAGCTCAGTTGTTGGTGAAAACACCTGCCTGTTCTCATCAGATCCCTAGATACCTCTAAAGGGGAGTTGGTGTCGCCTGTTCAACATTCATACTGTGTCTCTGTAATGACCTCCCAGGTGCTGATTGAAAGAGAACCTGTCCACACACTGGCCAGCACAGTGCGTCAGGATGCTATGTACATCGCGAAAGAACTCAGGTAGTGGACAGGAACAGCATTTCAAATGTCGGGGGGGAGGGGAGATTCGCAGCGAGGCTCGAGGGTCACCCTTAGTAGAAATATGTCAGAAGAGCAATGGCTCCCAGTCCTTTGGGGGCCCAGTTCAAGGTGGAAGGCATAGAAAGGCTCCAAGGGCCCTGGCGTGCTCCTGAGGCATGGCAGGTAAGCCCAATGACAGCTGGACGGCCCCCTGTTGCCCACCCCTGCCATAGGGTCTTGTACGCCGGCTTGAGCGAGGTGACCTGGGACCTTCTTGTGCTCTGCCCCGGAGCGGGGGCAGCCTGGGGGGCGTTGCATTTCCTCCCCAGCCATCCTCCTTTACTTCCTTGGCAGTAGCGAATCTGGGCAAAGCAGCCCTTTTGCCTTCATGAGAGATTGTGCGACTGACAGCTCCTCTGAGCCGGAGGATGAGGCCAAAATCCCTTGGGCGCTGACAGGGTTCCATCCCTTCTTGCTGCAACTAAACTTCGGGTGTGTTCCTCTTCCATCAGCAAGCTGAAGCCTCTCCTGGAGGCAGAGAAGAAATCCCAGCTGCTCTGCGTCTCCTTCGTGAGCGTGTTTGGCCTTCCCCCCCTGGACAGCCTAGAAGGGCAAACGTACGGAAACGAGCCGGCAGTGGATGATGTCAAAGTGAGCCCTTGTCTGCTGCACACCTACCAACGCTCATAGAATCATAGAATAGTAGAGTTGGAAGGGGCCTCTAAGGCCATCGAGTCCAACCCCCTGCTCAGTGCAGGAGACTCACTGCTGTGGTGGTCCGTTCTGATGACAGTTTCAGGATGAAAATCAGTGCAGAAATTAAATTCCGCATTTGAAGGGCCTGCCTTGCTCTGGAGTGGCAGCGGAGGTGTGGCTGGGTGGTGCCTGGTGGAAGGTGACCTGTGGTTGGTCGCCTTCCACCAGGAAGAGGACAGGGGCGGCTACAGTCCCCAGGCGGCCGCCCAGAACCCCGTGCTCCCTCCTCAGCTTTGGGATTACCCGACGCCACGCCAGGGAAGGAAGGCGCAGGGTTTCAAAGAGGCGCAGCACCAACCCAGCGCTGTAAAGACACCCCCTTGGAGACCTCTTTGGGGGTTAGTCCAGGGCCAGAGACGACCCAGACCCATTCAGGGGATGGGCCGGGCTGTGGCAGCACCCGGTGCGTCTTGTCCACCTTGCCTGGCTCAGCCCTTCCCTCCTCCCAGCAGGACGTGTGGGGCTCACACCTGCTGCTTCCTTGTGCTTCAGGGCCTCTACCACCAGACCATGAGCAGCTTTGAGGAGATGCTGCAAGACCTGCTGCTGGAGAACCCACGCCCAAGTGAGCTGCAGCGCCTGATGGAGGTAGGCGGGGGGGCCAGGGCGCCCAGCATGGCCCTTTGCACCCTCCTCACGGGGGGGGGGGGATGCTGGTGCCAGAGCCTCCACTTTGGCCTTAGAGGGGCAAGGAGGCTGGGGAAATGCCGGACGGGCCCACTGGGCTGCCTTTGTTCGGCCACACTGGCTGGAAACCCTCTGGGACAGGAATTTCGCCACCCTGGCCTCACTGGTCCAAACCTGCTCTTCTGTTGATGCTGCTTCTGAGCCTGCCTACAAGTGAGACAATGGAGACTTCCAACTGTCAGTAGTCACGTGGGGGTCGTTTTTCAGCTCATCTTGATCTTCCTGTGGCCCAGACAAGGTTAGGAACACATTCTCTGTGTCTGCCCTTCGTTTGATAGCTCATGGAACCATGGATGACCTCAAAATCAGATCATGTGCGTGAGAGGGCGGTGGAGACAGCAATGAAGCTCTTGAAATTTGTAGCTGGGCGTTTCCACTTTGATGTGAGTAGCCGTTGCGCTCGGGAGGCCAGTGTACTCATGACCAGAGCGGGGGCTCTTTTCCTCAAGGCGGCGCCCGGGCTGCAACCACGGTCTGCCCAAAGGAACCCAGGAATTGCCCTGCTGGATCAGGCCCGGCATTCCGTGTCCAGCCAGGAGCCTCCGCGAGCTCCCAGGTAGGAGGGCACCTGGATATCGGAACAGCGTTATGTGTGAATACGGAGGCTCCCCGTCCGCCTCTCTCCAGACTGCTGGAATATGTGGCTTTCTGGCTCCTCTCCATAGAAGGCAAGCAGGGTGGGGGTGGAGGACACTGCCACGACACAGGCTCTGAACACCAAGCCTGGCCGCAGCTACTCCCTGCTCCAGCCAAGCCCCACTGCTTGATACGCCTGAGGCGAGGGATAAAAAACCCCTTCCTCCAAACTATGTGGAGAAAGGGGTTAAATGGAGAAGGATTTCAATATGTAAAATAAAAGACTGTGAGTTATATGTGCTGAGGTGAATTATTGTCAGAGTGGGTGCTAAATGTGTAAACTTCAGATGATAAATGCCAAACAGACACGTGGGATTTTTGTGGTAGTTAAAAACAAAACAATCAAAATTTATTTTCAAAAGTTCACAAGCTTTGTTTCAAATAAAACATTTAAACCCCTTTTTGAAACCTTTCATCCAATCCTTTCACTCATTCACATACACGCTTTCCTTTCTCTCACACAATCACTCTTGAGCTTTCTTTATTATCTGTATTGATTAATATACATCAACTATGTGCACACCACACTCCAGAGACACCACTCTCTACCCTGAACCTCCAATTTCCCAGAACTTAAGTACTCTAAACAAAGAGAGCACTAAAGACTCTAAGAGGACCTAAAAAGTCTCCCGCAATCCCCTCCGTCCTTCCCTTATATATCCCTCCTCCCCCTCCCCAGACATCCTAACTCTGCCCACTCAGGCCAACGTTCTAAACTCACCACAGACTTACAAACTGCAGACATACATTTGGCAACTGACTTGTGGGGTGTAACGCCACAGACACTTTCCCAGCCTAGGAGCTCTTAAGAAGCAGGAGACCCAAATGAGGTTGTGCATCTGTAACACCAGCATTGTGGCTCCTTTCTGTGTAACCTAAGGATAATGGCCCACATGCTGCCATGCTGAGGGTCTGGCACGGCTGCCTGACTGCCGGCTTTGGGCTGTGTGTCCAGTAGCCCAAAGAGCCCCAAAGAGCCAGGGTGGAGAAGCAGAGCACTTTCCTCATGACTGGGGCAATGAGTTGCCCTCTGGGGACGTGGGTGTTCCTGGCGAGACACCCCCACGTACACTTGCCCAGTGCTTCAGCTGAATTCATGGAGGCTCCTTTGGACAGTGGTGGGGAAACGGTTCCTCCTCTAAGTTGGCACACCTGGGATGCTTTGGCAGGACACCTGCGGGCGCCTCCTGCTCCACCCAACAGCCTGGCAAGCTGATCTGATCATCTCCAGAGTCGCCTGTGTTGGTGGCACCACAGCGTGTGACAGTCGCTCCCTGGGTGTCCCAATTGCCACAAAGGAGAGAGTTGGGGGCTCATCAGATGAGTGTTTTATTGCCTGCTCGCTGCTGCCCACTCATGGTTTTTCCTGTGTTCTTTAGGTGGGGGCTGGCTGGAACACCCACCCCCTGGTGGGGCTCAGCTAATGCTTTCCCTTTCTTTTCATCAGCTGTCTCGGGACTTCAGCAAGCTGGCCCACCTGACTGCTGTTCTGATAGCTCTGTGCAATGATCCGGTGCAGCGCATTAGTGCTTTTGCAGTGCAAGGAGTCAGCTGCCTCTATGAGATCTTGTTGCGCCGGAAGGGTAAGGCCCAGGAGGCGAGAATTCAGCAGCCTGTGCTCCTTTGTCAGGGGAGATCGCTCAGCACAGCGCGGGAAGGGGCGGGCAGGCAGGCACCCTGGTCTGCCCTGAGGTCGCTGACATCCTGCCCCTTGTCCCAGGGTTAATCCAGGCCACTTGTTATTATCATGAGGGACAATGAAAATGGCTAATAGGGAGGTCTTGGGGGATCAGAAACGTCCAGGCAAAATATATGAAAATGCTCTGCAATGTGTCACGGCACAGCTAAGAGGGCTTGGTTGGGTAGAGCGTCTGTGGCAAATGCAGGTGCTGCTCTGTGGCCAAACTCACTCCCAGAGAACAGCTGGTAACTAGGAATTGCCCAGTACTCGATTGATTGATTGATTGATTGATTGATTGGGGCTGCCCTCCTATACAGCTTTACCTGGAAGTACATTCCGTGGAACTCAGTGGGACTTACTTCAGTGTAGACATTTACACAGGATTATTATTATTTATGTATTTATATAGCACCAACAATGTACTTGGTGCTGTACAAAATATACAAATAAAACAGCGATGCCTTGCCTAGAGGCTTACAACCTAAAATCACATTAAAACATATGAAGGGGAAAGGGTTTCACAAAACAGAAATAAGAGAATAATCATAGTAATAAGAACAGTAAATCAAGCTAAAATACCAAAAGCTATGGAAAACAAATGAGTTTTCAAACGCGTTTTAAAATCTACAATGGAACTCGTAGTACGTAGTTGCTCTGGAAGAGCATTCCAAGCAAACGGGGCGGCCAGAGAGAACGGGCGAAGCCGGGCAAGAGAGATAGAGACTCTTGGGCAGGAGAGCAACGTAACATTTGAAGAACGGAGGGTACGAGGGGGGTGGTAGAGTGAAATGAGAGAGGAAAGATAAGAAGGTGCAAGACCAAGACACGCTTTGAATGTCAGCAAAAGAAGCTTATACTGAATTCTATATGGGATCAGAAGCCAATGAAGAGATTTCAACAAAGGAGAAACATGGTCAAAACAACGAGCCAAGAAAATAATCTTGGCTGCAGAATGGCGAAGAGAGACCAAAGAGGAGAGATGAGCATAAGGAAGACCAGTCAAAAGAAGATGACAAAAGTCCAAACGGGAGATAACCAAAGCATGGACAAGGGTCTTAGCAGAAGATTCAGATGAGACCGGACGGATCCTAGCAATGTTATATTGGAAAAAACAGCAGGACTTGGCTACAGCCTCGATATGTGAGGAGAAAGAAAGTGAAGAATCAAATATGAAGCCAAGACTACGAGCTTCTTCCACTGGATAAAGTGTGACATTATTAACAGTAACAAAGAATGAAGAGCGAGGGGACAGTTTGGGAGGGAAGACAAGCAAAACTGTTTTTGACGTGTTTAGTTTGTACATTTAAGGCATTTATATACCACCCTTCAAAATATTTATCCCAGGGCAGTTTACAATGCATTGGTCACATTCTGGCTAGACATCAAGAAAAACGTCCTGACTGTTAGAGCAGTACGGCAATGGAACCAATGACCTAGAGAGGTCATGGGCTCTCCCACACTAGAGGCAGTCAAGAGGCAGCTGGACAGCCATCAGTCAGGGATGCTTTAGGGTGGATTCCTGCACTGAGCGGGGGGTTGGATTTGATAGTCTTATAGGCCCCTTCCAACTCTACTATTTTATGTTTCTATGATTTATTTCCCTATACATAGCCCTTTGACTGATGCACAATCTGATGCACAGTGGCTATATACTAATGCCCAGAGTATGGAAAACAAACAGAACTTGAACTTATACATGAAGGCAAATACATGAAGGCAAATACGACTTGATAGGTATAACTGAAACTTGGTGGGATGACACCCATGACTGGAATGTAGCAATTGAGGAATATAACTTGTTCAAAAAGAACAGAAAAAATAGAAAGGGAGGTGAGTTGCACTATATGTTGAAAAATACCTATCGCTGCACAGAAATACAGGCAGCTGAGCCTGGGAGCCCCATTGAGAGCATCTGGATTAAGATTAATGGGGCAAGGAATAAAAAGAACATGATGCAGTCTACCGCTGACCACCCAATCAAGGAGAACAGGAGGATGAAACTTTTGAGAAACAAATTGCCAGTGTTTCAAAGAAGTCTGATGTATAGTGATGGGGGACTTCAATTACCTTGATATCTGTTGGAAGACAAATTCTGCCAAAAGTGGCTCCTGCAAGAAATTCCTGATGTGCGTGGCTGATAATTTTCTCCAACAGAAAGTGGAGGAAGGAACTAGAGGATTGTCTATCTGACTTGATATTGACTAATAGGGAGGACTTAAGTGGATAGAGTGGCAGTTAGGGGAACTCTGGGGGAAAGTGACCACAGCATACTTAAGTTCTTGATTTTAAAGGAAACAAAAGCTTAGTGTAGCCATACACGTACTCTAGATTTTAGGAAATGTGATTTTAATAAACTCATAACTATTATAAGTGACCCTAATGAGAAAAGGAGTCCACGATGGGTGGGAGTTTTGGCTCCACAAAAAGCTTAGAGATGACATGAAAACAAAAAAGGACACATATAGGAAGTGGAAGGAAGGCCAGGCTACAAAAGAAGAGTACAGACAGGTAGCACAGAAGTGTTGGATTGGCATCAGGAAGGCTAAAGCTGAGAATGAGCTGAGATTAGCGAGGGATGCTAAAATCAACAAAAAAGCTTTCTTCAGATACATGCATAGTAAAAGACAGGAAAGAAATGGTGGTTCAGCTACTCAGTGAGGATGGCAAATTGAGTGCTCAATTCCTACTTTGGTTCAGTCTTTTCCCAAAAGGAGGTCTATGACCCTGGCCTGGAAAAAGTGAAGTACAAGCTGAAGGGGCAGGATTGCAGTTTGAGATTGATAAACAAATGGTCAAGGAACACCTAATCAGGGCCCAATGAACTACATCCTAGAGTAATGAAGGAGCTAGTGAAAGAACTCTCAGAACCACTGCCTATGATCTTTACGAAGTCATGGAAGATGGCTGATTTTTGTGAACCGCCCAGAGAGCTTCGGCTATTGGGCGGTATAAAAATGTAATAAATAAATAAATAAATAAATAAATAAATAAAGTGCCGGATGACTGGAGGAGGGATAACATTGTCCCTATCTTCAAAAAGGGCAAAAACGAGGAACCTGGGAACTGCAGACCAGGCAGTATGACCGTAATCTCCTAACTGCTTGGCTGGACCCAGGGCCCGCCTTAATGCCACACTCATTGACTGAGCAGGGCTGTCCATCATCCCACTGGCAGAGTGGCTACCCTGCCTGTTTGGTGTGGAGAAAGTTAACTACTATTAAAGCTCAAGCTTTGAACTTTTTCAAAGTATCAAAATTTTCTGCATGTCTACACTGCTCAAGCTTCAGTTTAAAACAAAAATGAGCAAGTTTTGTGTGGTAGAGCTCAAGTAAGAAGCCTTACACTACTGGATAGATAGATAGATAGATAGATAGATAGATAGATAGATAGATAGATAGATATGCTCTGGGATAAGGTTTTCGGCTACCTGTCTGATGACCCACCTGGCCTCATTATGTAGCTACTTGTATTATGGGGCCCTCTTTAACACTGCTAAGTGAAAGTCGTAACTATAAATGGAACATCTGCACCTCTTGATCTGGATTCCTTTCTTATCAGTAAAGGGTGCTCATGATCAAACTCTGCTTAGGGGTCAGAAGGCCAAGCTGTGTTGCATGAGGCATTGGGATCTCATTTTTATTTCCGGAATACTCTTGGAAGCATTTGATTATAGAATTTCCTAATTGAGAAGCAGGGGTAAGATGGTGCAAATTTGAAAGGTCTGCCTAATCTGCTTCACCTGTAAATTTTATTTGAATGCCTATTAGAAATAGGTGTCCTTGAAACCAACTCAGCTCTCCGCTGCTGAGGATCCTGGCCCTGCCCTGCCCGGGTTGCCTCCCGCCCACCCAACCCACTTGTGTATTTCTGCAAAATCCTCCTTGCGGGCCTTCCTCGAGCCCTCCACCCTACTCCGCTCCAGCCGTGGCGTCTCGCTGAATCTGGTCCTCTCCTCCTGCCTCTCCAGAGGCCCCCGTCCTGCCCTGCTCTTGCTGGGATGAGGCCTCCGCTCTCCCCTCTGCCGCTTCCCACGCCCCCCTCCCTGCTGCCTCCTTTACAAGCCCTCCCTCTCCTTTGCCTCCTCCTGCTCCGCCCTTCCCGTCTCTTGCCTCCTCCTCCGGTCCTTCTGCTCCTGGCCCCTCGCCGGCCAGCCATCAGCGTCCCCTAAGAACATCAGAAGAGCCCTGAGGCTGGATCAGACCAAGGGTCCATCTCGTCCAGCGCTCTGGGCACACAGCAGCTGACCAGCTGGCGACCAGGAATCCGCAAGCAGCACACGGCGCAACAGACCCTCCCAACCATGTCCCCCAGCGACTGGTGTCCATAGGCTTCCCCTGACGGCCCACAGATCCCTCACCACCCCGCTTCAGGCCCGGCCGCCTCGTCACGGTCCTACAGAGGTCCTGGTGCTGTGCACAGCTCTCTGCTGCTGCTGCTGCTGTTACGGTGGTGGAACAAGGCCCCCTTCCTCCCCCACCCCCGTTATTGCCCACTGGGGTCTAGCAGCTGCTCTGTTTTTGCCTCAGGGCTGAAGAAGAGCAAGCAGAAGAGGAGGAAGTGGCCGATGCAGAGGAGCTTCAAGGCCCAGGAAGAGGAGTGGTGCTCCCTCTTGGTGCTGGACAGCAGCTGGCAGATGGCAATGGTACTGTGGCTGCCTTGCAGATAGGCAGAGTTGCAAAATGCTGAACCTCAGTGGGCTCAGCTCTGGCCTCGCGGCCTCATTCCACCCCTGGCAGGATGGGGAGCACACTTGCGTGTTTGGGCTGGGGTGGGACAGTTCTGACATCATCATTATTATTTATTTATTTATTTATTTATTTATTTATTTATTTATTTATATAGCACCAACAACGTACTTGGTGCTGTACAAAATATACAAATAAAACAGCAAATAAATCAGGGAACAAGTGCCTTCAGCATCCCGTTCCAGGGGTCCCCTCCCTCAGCAAGTCCCCCAGCTGTGAGTGGTAGCGTGGGGCAAGGACCTATGGGTCTCTGCAGGGGAGGGGGGACCTGCACGACACAGGGGGGATTGGACTCGCACGCACGCACACACACTTCCCTTCATCTGTGACATCAGGAGGGCACCATGGTGGCAGCAGAGAGGCAGCCCTACCATCAACCAACCGACAGGGAAGATGTTGGGCAGGACTCCAGAGCTGCTTCCTGAAGGTAGTGGAGAGGGCTGCGTGCCCTGCCTGCCTGCCACGCCAGCCAGCCCCTGCAAACCGGCCCACAGGCTGCCATGGTGGAGCGGAAGCTGCAGCAGTGGCGTCAAAGCCACGTGGGCAACACGTCGGGGGGCTTGCACCCAGAGCAACACAGGAGCATGTGGCCCAGCAGTGCTGGGAGAGAGGCAGATGAGCAAGCAGAATTCATTCCCCAGGGAATTTCCCAGCCTGGAGCGGCCAGTTCCGCCCAGGTGGCCTCAGGGCGGAGGAGCCCTGCAGCTGCGGGCCTCTGCCCCATGCGTTGCAGGCGTATCTCTGTAGAACGGCCCCTCTCCTAGCACTGGGGGAAGTTTGGAATGGCAGCGGCAGAGCCTGGCGAGGGGATCCCTGGGATGCCTGCCTCGGCCGTCGCGTGATGGCCGCGTTCCTGGAACGCCACAGCTCCTCCACAGGGCAGCTGAGGAGCAGCCTCTGTACTCGGGCAGACAGCGTGCCCACCTTGCCGGGTCTGGCCTGCTCTGCGGGGCAGCAGGGTCTCCCTGGGCTCTAGGGCAGAGAAGGGGCCTCCTCCTCAGCCACCCCCCAGATCCTCTTCCCTGGAGATGCTGCTGGGGACTGGCCGTCGGCCACTGAGCTACAGGCCAGCGGGGCCTGGCTTGGCCAAACCGCCTCTCTCTTTGCAGCATTGTGGCGACCAGGCCTTCTCCGCCCAGCTGACCAACCTGCTGCTCTCTGTTCTGGATAGCCTGAGGGACTCCGACGCAGAGCAGCTGAAGGCCGCCGAAGAGGTGCTCAACGCGATCCTGCAGAACCATGCCATGAAGGTAGAAAGGGTGAGAGGCCCCTTCAGCCGCTTTTTTCCTGCGTGTTAAAAGACCCCCACTCCGGATGTAGCTTCCTTTGCAAATGCCAGGTACAAATGCTTCAGACACCAGGCTCCGAATGTCCTGGTCAGTGATCACTTGCTGGAAAGATTCACAGGGAGGACAATGGCCTCCGCACCCCTGAGCAGGTGGCAAACGATGAGGCTGGCCAGGGTAATCTCGGAATGAGTATCGTGGGCTATGCACATGCATAGACACAGAGAGACAAATGCCGGGTTTATATACGAGAGACCTCCACGGTTTGGCAAAGGTGCCGTCTCCCGGGCCACAAGTTTTCTCGCAGCTTCACGATGGGCCAGTCTTGTCGTGAAAGGTCTTCCATGGGAGCAAACTCCAGAATGACGCAAGGAAGGAGGCTGGGAAGCAGGTGCTGCCGCCGCCGCCACCGCTAGGTTTGTGGTGCCGCTGGTCTCCTTCCAGGCAGGCTCACGGCTGACCTCGTTGTGGCCTCCTGTGACTCCTGCTCAAGGAGCTGCATCGCAGATTCTTCTCTTGTTCCCCATCAACTGGATGGCCAAGGAGGTGTCGGGAGTAGAAAATGGATCAGTCGAGAGAGGGCGGATGTTTGGGACACAGCACGCCATCCCAATGCAGCAGGGGCAGCCAAGCCGCGGCCTGAGCCAGCGGCCTGATCAGGGAGCAGAGCAAGGGGAAGGCGACCTCTGCCCATGCCCTGGCTGCTCAAGAGTAGGACGCGCACCCACCCACTGCCGACGAAAGCCTGGGCCCACACAGATCGGGGCAGGCGGTTGCTTCCTCCGGCCTCTGCAGCCGTTTATTTATTTTATTCATTACATTTTTATACCGCCCAATAGCCAAAGCTCTCTGGGCGGTTCACAAGAATTAAAACCACAACAAAACAACCAACAGGTTAAAAGCACAATTACAAAATACAGTATAAAAAGCACAACCAGGATAAAACCACACAGCAAAATTGATATAAGATTAAAATACAGAGTTAAAACAGTAAGATTTAAATTTAGGTTAAAATTAAGTATTAAAATATTGAGAGAATAAAAAGGTCTTCAGCTGGCGACGAAAGCAGTACAGTGTAGGCGCCAGGCGGACCTCTCTGGGGAGCTCATTCCACAACCGGGGTGCCACAGCGGAGAAAGCCCTCTTTCTAGTAGCCACCTGCCTCACTTCCTTTGGCAGGGGCTCACGGAGAAGGGCCCCTGTAGATGATCTTAAGGTCCGGGCAGGTACATATGGGAGGAGGCGTTCCTTCAAATAACCAGGCCCCAAACCGTTTAGGGCTTTGAATGTCAATACCAGCACTTTGAATCGGGCCCGGACCTGGACTGGCAGCCAATGAAGCTGGAAAAGGACTGGCGTAATGTGATCTCACCGGCCAGTCCCTGTTAGTAAACGGGCTGCCCTGTTTTGTACCAGCTGAAGCTTCCGGACCATTTTCAAAGGCAGCCCCAGGTATAACGCAAGCGAGAGGTTATCAGAGCATGGATCACTGTAGCTAGGCTATCTCTGTCCAGATAAGGGCGTAGTTGGTATATCAGCCTGAGCTGATAAAAGGTGCTCTTTGCCACTGAGTTCACCTGTGCCTTCTAAAGGATCCGCTGCCGGCCTGGCAGTTCCAGCTGCAAGGGATGTGCTGGGTGAAGGCCCGGCGTGGCTGTGGCTCCGGGCCTCCCCCGTGCCTGCCCCCCCCCCCCGTGGCCCATGGGGCTGATTTCCCAGTGCCCTGTTGGAGGCTGAGGCAGCACCGCACAGGGGGCTCGATCGCTCTTTGTTATGGGTGAAGAGGCCCCTTTTGGGCCAGGCTGGCCGGCAGGTGGAGCCACATCAGCCTCTGGAGCTCCGGCACAGGGGCCCTTTGGGGTGTGCCGTTCGCCAGCCTACGGTCTGTTACTCATCGTAGTTGCTTGATTCTACTTAATCGACAGAAGAGATCCGTGCCCCCTTTTTTGCTCTAAAAGCCCACCCACCCCAGAGGCAGCTTACAACAATAACATATCGAGATCATGAGAAAGAGCATTCAAAGCCAAAACGAAAGAGACAACGAAACAGTAGAAACGAACTACAGGCCAGATGTGCCAACTCCCCCCTTGCCCCAGAGGCACAGCAGTCCCAGGGCAGAAGCGCCTCACGGCCTGGAGGTGGAGGTGCTTCCGGGCCTGGAAGCCTGACCAGTTCCGCACCAGGCGGGTGGCCCAGCAGGAACAGACCGGCATTTCGCAGCCACCACCTCCTGCTCCCCTCACCGCCCTGGGAGAGCAGGCTGCGCTCAGCAGTCCCCACCAGACTGTGTGGGGAGGGGCCGGTGGGGCAGCCCCGGTAGCCCCGGCAGAGCTCAGGCTCAGCGACCCAGCGTCAAGGCAGCCTTCGGCTCTTTTCTTTTGTTCAGGTGCAAGACATCGTGGGAGCCATCTACATGTGCCTGCAGCTGCGCCAGGCCTCGTATTGGACTCGGAAAGTGGTGCTGAGGACATTAGCCTTCCTGATCCCGTATCACATGGAGGAAGTCCTGCGAAGCTGCCTCTCTTTTTCAATACCCGTGAACAGGTAGGGGCCTGGTGGGCTGCCCTGCGGAGCCACGCTCAGCCTCTCCTTGGAGGGGCCGCATCCTGCCGGACTGAAGGCCGAGGGAAGGCCACTGACGGATTTCTCTCCCCCCACCCCACCCACCGCCCTTGCTGGTTTCACAGGCACGCTAGTGAGCTCTGGGCAGCAATAGCCTCAACGCCCCCTGTGGCCGGGCAAATCCTGCAGCTGTTGCTGAAGAACCTCCAGGTCAAGGATCCTTCGGAGGGGGATGAAGCCAGCGCCACCATGTCTCTGGCTGTAAGTCACTGGGCACCGCTCATGGAGGCCTGCCTGCCTTTCCAGCTGCACTTTTTGCGGCTGGCAGGACACTGTGGTGCTCTGAGATAAGCTTGGGTGGGGATTTCATGGCTCCCCTGCCTGGGCTGCACTGGGCCCACCGTGCCGGTCCCCTCTGCCGCCCCTTCCCCTGCCCCACCCCCTCAAGGCCAGCCATGCAACCGTCCCACCTCATCCCAGCACACCTGGGGACCAGGAAAATCCCCTCCGCACAGAGGATGGGGCTTCAGAGAGTTGGCCGAGCCACATTGGATGTGCGTCTAACGGTTTAATTTAAAATTAGTTTCAGGCTGCCTTTAGGTGTGGAGCCCTCCTAAAGAGGGTTTTCAAAAATAGTACAAAAGCAGCCATGACTAATAAAACTGGCAGCCCAAAATGAAGGACAAGGAGAACAAGTGATCACGGGATGAAGGATAATGCTGAAGATGGAGAGGTGGTGGTGGTGGGGGGGAGAGACAAGGGGTTTCAAAAAACAAACAGAGATTACGGCAATTGTAAACACGCAAACCTCCATTCTCACAGCACCCCGCGCCCCCAACCAGCAGCCCAAGGTGAGGCTCTGCTACATTACATGCTAGATTAGCCTCTTTGGGCTTCGAAAGATGGGCTTTTTAGTTTCTTGTGGTTTGGTTTTTTAAACTCCTGCCTCCGACGGCTGTGTTTAGCTTTGGAATCCTTGTCATTACTTTAGGTTTGCTGGACTTTTACGTGTGCTCTGCTATTTTTTTATCATCTTTATTCTATTTACCTTGTTTTAAATTGTTTTAAGAGGCATTTAAGAAATTCAGTAAAGAAATAGCCATACGTTACATACATGCTTGCTCCAGGGGAGGCACAATGCCAAGTGGAGGAACACCCCTCCAGGGCATTCAGGAGTGATTCTCAAGAAAGCGTCCTCAGAAAGAGGGTGTCCGTGGGCCCCAGCCACTCACGCCCAGGCCTCCTTCGGCCCAATGGCGTCCCCCCCCCCCACTCCTAAGGAAGGCCGAAGGAGCAGCTGTGTGCTGGGACCTCTTTCGAATACTGACTTTAAGTGTGGGTGACGGGCAGGCTGGGAGAGTGGAAGTGGGTGGGTGGGTGAGGGGGAGTGCACCTGTGTGGGCGGGAGGCGGTGGCCGAGTGAGGAGCTTCCCACTGAGACTGGCCTCTCGCGTGTCCCCTCCTCTTTCTTGCCAGGCAATGAACGTCATCTACGAGACCTTCTGCATTCCCGGGTACTGCGCAGCCCTGGCAGAGATGCACCTTCAGCTATTCATCCCTTTGCTCAAGCAGGTCCTTTACGTGATGCAGCTCAACTTGCCAGAGGCCTTAAAAGCCAGGCAGGAAGTCATCCTGAGAGAAAACCCTGAGGCACTCAGCTTCAAGAGGTACCTGGCAGGATGTATGTGAGCAGGCTGGCTGTCTCGACACAGGGATCCGCAGGCACAGCCTCCCTGACAGGCCTCTGGCGGAACCCCTCCCGCCAAACCCCCACCTGCCAAGGCAGCCTGTGCCCTGTCCGGCACCTCTTGTGGTCAGGACGCTTCTCGGAAGGGTTTGCCCAAATCTGCCTCCCTGCAGTTTCCACCCATCAGCTTGAGTCCTGCCCAGAGAGCAATTGTGCTCTCTGCTCCGCGTGACGTTCTCTTTCTCTCCCCTTTCTCTTCTCTTCTCTGGGCTAAACATACCCAGCTCTTCCAAATACTCCTCACAGGATCTGGGTTCCAGAGCACCACCAGCACCCATCCTGATTGCCCTCCTAGGAATGTGCATTTTTGCTGAGGGCCTTAAGATGTAGCACAAGGTTTGGGTTCTTTAGCTTAGAAAAAACGGCGAGGAACAGGGAGACATGGTCGAGCTACACAAAGCTATTCCTGGCAAGGAGGACATGTTTTTCTCCCTTTCTCCTGACACTAGAACCCAGCAGAGTCCCATGAAGAGGACTGGTAGGAAATTCGGATCAAAGGAAGGGCTTCTTCACAGAGTGCAGAGTTCCAGTGTGGTATTTGTTGCCCCAATATGCAGTGATGGCCACCAACGGGGGTGGCTTTAATAGGGGAACAGACCAACAAGGACAATGAGGCTGTCTGTGGCTAGTAGTCCTGATGGCTAAAGATTACCTCCTGCATTGAAGGTAGCACTCTTCACACAGAAGAGGATCAGGACTTGACCTCTGCTGCCCAGGAGAGCCATGACTAGGTCCCCTGGGGGCAAATTCCAGGCAGGTTGAGTTGGGATGAACAGCAGGAGAAAACGCCTTGGCAGGAAGTGCCCTTCAGCACTGGGGTCTGCTCCCTGGAGGGCCAGTGGTGGGACGGGGCTACAAGCCCCCCTCCCTCTCTGCCGTTGTTCTGCTGTCCCTTTTGACGCTCCCACCCTGAACATATTTTATCCTTTGTAAGTCCCACTGATTGTAATTGTGTTAACCATCAAGGATGCATGCTTAGGGCTGCAGCCTTGTTTTAATCCATGATTCAATTACAATCCTATGTGAAAAGTTGCTTCATTTCAAGTCAACCACAGCAGTGCGTGGGGTGGGGGTGGGGGTGGGGGTGGGGGTGGAGAGCGGGGACAGCGAGCTCTATGACAGCAGAGGCCCTGGCTTGTCTTCTCTGTCACTTGCTTAAGTGCCCCCCTGCCAGCCCCACCCCCCGGAAAATACTCTTGATGAGAGAGGAGGACAGACTATTTTGTATCGATTCTATGGAGACTTGCAGAGCAAATCCTAGAACCGGATTACTTTCCAGGCATCATAAGAGGACCCAACGTCGGCACCAGTCCCAGCCCGCAACAGCATGAATGCACAGAGGTGTCTGATTGGTCATATGCAGGACCGGCGCTGCCATAGAGGCAACTCAGGCGGCGGCCTAGAGCACCAAGCAAATGAGGGTGCTGAACGGGAGCTGCTCTCCTAGAGCAGCTTCCGGGCGCGTTGTTCCAAAGCCGCCGCCCCGGCCGCCCGCCAACCCCAGCGTCCTGGCTTCAAAGCCAGCGCCCGGCCGGAAGCCGCTCCTGGCTTCGAAGCCAGGATGCTGGGGTTGGGGGTGGAGGCTTCAGAACGGCGCACCAGGAAGCCACTTCCAGGTGCGCCGCTTCGAAGCCTCCGCCCCACCCCCCAACCCCAGCATCCTGGCTTCAAAGCTGGGAGCGGGCGCTGGACGGAGGCTTCAGAATGGCGCGCCAGGAAGCCACTTCCAGGTGCGCCGCTTCGAAGCCTCCGCTCCGCCCCCCAACCCCAGCGTCCTGGCTTCAAAGCGGGGAGCGGGCACGCACACGGGGGGGCGGGGCGGAGGCTTCAGAACGTGCCTGCCTCATTGAAATCGCATCTCCAACTGCAGAGAGGGTGGCCTAGGAATTAAATGAAGGCAGAGCTAAAGGAGCAGCAGCCTCGCCGCCGCTAACCCCTGTGCTCCTGGTCCAGCTGTGCCCACGCCACCTTCCTTCCCCTGCGCATCAGCCACATGCTCCTGGCGCTTCCAGGCCCCCAGCGCCACCTGCCTAGAGGGCCATCACTGTCGAGCGGGGCTGGGCTGCAAAGGCGCGCCGGCGCGCTGTGCAATTAAGCCAGATGTGCTCGCTTAAAAATCAGCAGGGGGCAGAAGTGAGTGCAGGCCAACCTCATGAAGGGGGAGGAGTCAGTCCAGGGGGCTGCCAGTCGGGGGGCTCTGAGCCTTGTGCCAGGGTTCAGCAGCGGTCGGGGGGGATGGGAAGACGGCACGTGGAAGACGGCGACTTCCGCGCACACGCGCACCCCACTGCCCCATCCTGACCAGAAGTGTGTGGGGTAGGGTGACTGCACACTGAAGGCAGCATGACAGCCCAAGGTACTTTGCTGCCTGAAAAGCAAAAAAAAAAAACCCCAGCACCCACCGTGGCTGGGGCCAAGTCTTCCTGCGCCTTTTGGGCCCCCACTTCCGGCTTCATCTCTCCCACCTCGCCCCCTCCCCACGTGGTCTCCTGCAGTCGCTTGTTTGCCATCAGCAGCAGCCCTGTCCAGGAGGCGGGGAAGGGCTCGTGCTCAGGATGGGTCACCAGCCTGCGCCTTCCCTGGGCGGAAGGGCGGCCGAGGCTTCACCCCTGCCCGCAGCCAGCCGCACGGTTGCTCCTGTGGCCACGCGCCACCTCCGCCCTCGTGTGGGCCCGCACCTCCCCTCGGAGGGGGCCCGGAGCCAGGGGCTGGGGCAGCGCAGGGAGAGCGCCGGGCCTGACGGCCGGTGTCACTTCCTAGCATGGCAGTCGAGATCATGAAAAACCTGTTCTCTGTCGCTTGGGACTGGCCGGTCTACGCCTGCATCGAGTTCCAGCAAGGATGGCTGGCGCTGAGCACCCCGCAGCAGTTCTTAGAAGGCACGCGTCTGCTGGCCAGGTAAGGGGGCCCCCAACGGAAAGCTCCCCGACCCGGGCCCTGCGGCTGCCCCTCCTCAGGCGATCCGCACCGCACCGCAGCCACCCTCCCTTCTCCCCGCCGTCCATATTGAGAGGGGCTTGACTGGACCCCTCCCCCACCCCACAACCATCCCGCTCCATTTCCTCCATCTACATCTGTTGTAGCTCTGAGTGCCCCTGGGGGACAAAAGGCCCTGTGGCAGGACCTCCTCCATGGCTGTTCCCCCTACCCTCTGTGGTAAGGATAGGATCTGCTATGGAGGAGAGGCAAATTCCTTAGTAAAAATGGTGCGGGAGGGGCGCATCATCCCTCCTCCCTCCCCATGTGCTGCTGGCTCTGGTCAGCATGGGGCCTTCCTCTCCCCTCCCCCCAGCACAGCTGCTGGGCAGACGAAGCACCCGGTGGGCGACCCAGTCCCAGCGTCACCCAGGGTGGCTGGATGCTGAGAGGGACAGCTTGGCTGGGAAAGGCTGCCCACCCCATGGGCTGCTCTGGGCCTCCCTTTCAGGACTGCCAGGGAGCTTCTTGGCCAGAAGAGTGGGTGGCGCCCTCCATCACCCCAGCCCCATCGTAAGCCCCACAGGGCTCTGTTCCTCCACCCCACAGGGCCATGACAGAGTGTGACAGTCCACACATCCCCGGCATCTTTGGGGAGGCCGCCCTCATCCTCAGCAGCGAGGAGGACGAGCTGAGCAAGATGACGGCTTTGGCGCTGGTCATTGAGGTGAGCCAGAGGTCCGGAGGCTGCCTTGGGCGACCCACCGGCTGTGTCTCTCCTGCTGCGGGGCGGGGGGGCCTGTCCGTCGGGGCTGGCGGGCGGACCTTGCCCCCAAGAGAGGACCGCTCGGGGGACCGCACGAGCGCTTCACCTGGCGGGGTCCTGTTGCCCGTCACCCTCTCCAGTTCCTCAAGAGCCCCTCTGCCGCCAAGCTGATGAACAGGTTCAACCTCAAGGACCACCTCGAGGACGGCGCGGCATCCTCCAATCCGGTCATCCGAGACCTTTGTGTGAAAGGGCTGAGCAGCTTTGTGTTCCAGCCAGGGAAGGTGAGTGCCGGAGGGGTCCTGAGCAGCTCTGCGTGCCGAGGGCGGGGTTGAAGAAGAGCCTCCGGGAGGCGGAGGAGCAGGAGACGGCAGCAGCACTGGGGCTCAGGGCTGTGGCCACCAGAGAGGCCAGCCATGGAAAAGTGCCTCTCTAATGAGGCGGGGGGGGGGGAGGCAGCCTGGCCTCTCTTGCCCACCAGAGGCAATGCCGCCTCAGGGGGCGTGTGTTGCCCTCTGGTGCCCCCCGCAGCTTCCTGGCAGCTGGGATAGGGGAGTGGAGAAGGGGGCGCCGCTTTTTGAGATGAGGAGCCCATGAAGGACAGGTGAGTTCCTAAAGATGCGAAAGGCAGGGCGGGGTGGGGGGTGGCAGAGAAAGGCAGCCGAAGGGGTCTTTGGTGCATCACCCTCAGTCGGCGGGAGCCCCCAGCTGCCTTTCAACGGCTCCAGCGGGAACCTCTCAGGGATGGGGCGGGGGGGCCTCTCATCTGTCCCATCCATCTTTGGCCGTCTCCTCTTCCATGAAGCCTTTGCTCAGAGGGCATGGATTGGCCTAGGTCCATTTAAGTGTATAGGTGCAAATTTAGAAATACTTCCCATAATTTAAATATTATTTATTTATTTATTTATTTATTTATTTTATTTAAAACATTTATATCCCGCCCTATATCAATAAGATCTCAGGGCGGCATACAGATAAAAGCATACAGTATAAAATCAGTAAATAGAAAAACAATACACTGTGGAAAATGCTCTAACTAGGCCACATTTTATTATTTTCTACATTTTTTTATACTTCCCAATAGCTGAACTTCTCTGGGCAGTTCACAATCCAAACCATAAAATGCAACATGAAAAGACACATAAAAAGTTTGAAAGTACCACGTAAAACCCAAGTAAAACCCAACAGCAGTTACAGCCCAAGGAAACCCCATGAGCACAGGTGTGTTTCCAGGAGGTGACATTGAAAGGTAAGAATCATAAAATCATAGAATAGCAGAGTTGGAAGGGGCCTACAAGGCCATCGAGTCCAACCCCCTGCTCAATAATAATAATAATAATAATAATAATAATAATAATAATAATAATTTATTTCTTACCCGCCTCTCCATTCTGATCGAGGCTGAAAACAACAGTAAATATAAAATACATAAAAATGGCGCATTTACTGCCTCCTGAACTGCGCGAGGGTTAGGGCTTTGCAGAAGGTGGGTGCTGCTACTGAGAAGGCCAGACGTTGGGGTGTGGCAGGGTGAACTTCCATTAGTTCCGGAATGACCACCCAGGCCTCCTCTGCTGATCTTAAACGTCACCTGGGCATGTATGATGAGGGAAGGCGGCCTGCTAGGTATTCTGGCCCCAAGATGTTTTGGGGCTTTGCAGGACAATAACATAACCTTGTACGTCGCTCGGTAGCTAACTGGCATCCAGTGCGGTTCTTTTAAAGCAGGCGTCATGTGAGCATAGCTGGGTGTCCCAGTGAGCACCCTAGCTGAGGCCTTCTGCACTAGCTGCAGCTGCTGGACCGCAGACCAGGGTAGCCCCGCAGAGAGCACATTGCAGTAGTCTAATTGTGAGGTGACCAGTGGATGGATGACCGTGGCTAGGCTAGCCCTATACAGGAATGCGTGTAGTTTATTTATTTATTTATTTATTTATTTTATATATTTATTACATGTTTATACTGCCCATCAGCTGAAGCTCTCTGGGCAGTGCACAAATAAATTTAAAATGTTAAAAGTTAAAAAGGCAATATAAAACCAGCTAAGTTTTCAGGAGGCGTTTAAAAGACGTTACGTTTTCCGCCACCCAAACCGCATGAGGGAGGGTTTTCCGGAGGGTGGGTGGGGGCCGCCACTGAGAAGGCTTCATGGCGGCCTCTTGTTTGTTTCAGAATGGCTGGCAGGGCCTCCTCTGAGGACCGTAGTTGTCATCCAGGTGCATACAAGGGAAGGCCGTCTGCTAGGTATGCTGGTCCCTTGTATGTGGCTCGGTAGCTAACAGGCAGCCAGTGTACCAACCATAGTTGGCCATGGATGCTCCGGGCCACCGAGGCCTCCAGTGACAAAGATGGATCCAGGAGCACCCCCGAACGATGTTCCTGCTCCTTCAGAGGGAGTGCAACCCTGTCCCAAACAGGCGGACAGCCCAATTCCTGGACCTGGGAACTGTCCTATTGGGATTCTGCTTCCGTTTACTGGCCACCGTCCAGGCTCCCCCCTCCCCCGCACTCCCCCTTCTTCTTATTTTCCCCATCAATGTTTTCAGGCCCCCTTACCTGCTGAACAGCCGTCGAGGTGGTATACAATTTTTAAGAATTCAACCTTAAAGCAATAAAAACAAGGACAGTAAATACATTAAAACCTTTAAAACTACATATTTAAAGAGGATCTGGGCTGGACAGCCCCTTATTATTATTATTATTTATTTATTTATATAGCACCATCAATGTACATGGTGCTGTACAGAGTAAAACAGTAAATAGCAAGACTCTGCCGCATAGGCTTACAATCTAATAAAATCATAGTAAAACAATAAGGAGGGGAAGAGAATGCAAACAGGCACAGGGTAGGGTAAGCAGGCACAGGGTAGGGTAAAACTAACAGTATAAAGTCTGCACAACATCAAGTTTTAAAAGCTTTAGGACCAAGTAGGGTACATGGGCCACCCTGTCCAACAGCAACAGGGAAGGGGTCACCCTCCCTCACCCAGTGTCAACTGGACCACCCTTCCCCTCCCTCCCTCCCGCTGCCTCTTCCTTACTGCCAGGCACTGGGCACCCTCCTCAGGGCGATTCCATTTCCTTTCGTTTTGTGCTTATAGTGTAAAGAGCGCTTTGTGTGCAGTGGCAACGTATAAATGCTTCTTTTCAAGAATAAGGCTGCAATCCTGTGTACACGTAACCCTATTGGACTCCTTTTGACTTACTTCTGAGTAGACATGTGTAGGATGGAACTGTAAAACAATGCTTTTGTGGTGGAGTGGGGTGGGCTTGAGCGTTCATGATGCGTGGTTTGAAAAGCCACATAAATGCTGATTTTATGAAGGAAACGTGACACCTGCTGTGGGGCAGGAAGGAGCAGCGGGCGGCTTCTAGCTGTTCTTCACAGGGGTGGGGTGGGATGGGGGGCATTGTACCTCCTTCTCCAATGACCAGCAGATGATGAGGCCTTTTGGAAGACGCCTCTGTCCTCCACTCCCCTTTCATAAGAACGTAAGAAGAGCCCTGATGCTGGATCAGACCAAGGGTCCATCTAGTCCAGCACTCTGTTCGCCTCGAATACTGGAGGTAGCACACAACCATCAGGGCTAGTAGCAATGGATAGCCTTTGTCTCCTGGAATTTATCCAACCCCCTTTTCAAGCCATCCAAATTGGTGGCCATCACTACATCTTGTGGTAGTGAGTTCCACAATTTGACGATGCGCTGTGTGAAGAAGTCCTTCCTTTTACTGGTCCTGGATCTCCCACCAATCGGTTTCATGGGATGACCCCTTTGGGTTCAAGTATTTTGAGAGAGGGAGAAAAAGGTCTCCCTGTCCACATTCTCCACACCATGCATAATTTTGTACACCTCTATCAGGTGTACACCTCTATTTTGTACACCTCAGCCTCCTTTTTCCCAAGCTAAACAATCCCAGCTGATGCAACTTCCCTCTTAGGGAAGATGCTCCAGCCCCTTCATCATTTCAGTTGCCCTTTTCTGCCCTTTTTCCAGCTCTATAATCCCCATTTTTAGGGGTGGTGACCAGAGCTGCACACGGTGTTCTAAGTGTGGTCACACCATAGATTTGAATAAGGGCAGTTCTGATACTGGCCATTGTCTTCTCCATTCCTTTCCTTATCATGCCTAACATGGAGTTTGCCTTTCCCTCATGCTTGCTCAGGTCAAGCTTCTCCGAGAAGAGCTCCCAACCCTGATCGCCTCCATGTTCAGCGGGCCTAAAGAGCACATCCTCGAGGGACTGGGAGCTATCATGACCGCAGTCTATGAGATGGATGGCCAGGGGATTGGGCCTCTCTGCGTGGACCTGGCTCTGAATGTTCGCTCATTCTTTGAGGATGTGAGTTCCGGTTCTTCGGAATAAGGGCTCTCACGAGGGCATCAGAAGCCCCCGCTGGGTCATCCAGGGCCGCGGGCCACTTCTCACACCAGCCCCCTTACTGCCTCTGATACTGGAGGCAGCATAGCGTCCCCAGCACCAAGCCACGCTGTGGAGAGAGAGCTCTTCCCTTCTTAATCTCCATCTGACATCAAAAGCACACCAAAGTCAGGGTGCCACCAATGAAAAGCCCCTTTCTCTACTCACGTCCCTTCTCTCTGATGGTGGTGGGTTCCCGAGAAGGGCCTCTTAACGCCTGGTCAGGCACAGGTGGGAAAACCTGGCCTTTATGGGACCTGAGCCCTCAAATTTAGTGCTTTCCAGGTGAAAGGCAGCACAGCGCTCAGACACGGACCAGTGGCCAGGGCAGTGGTCTACGTATTGGGCAAGACCTGTCCCCTTGCCTGGTCCCCGTCAGTAACAGACCCCCACTGCGTTTGGCCCCAAAGACAGCTTCCTGGCAAACCGCTTCCCAAGGCAGCCCCATGTACAATGCAATGCACTAAGTCACATGGGATGCTAGCAGGGCATTGACTCCACAGCGCACCCCCAGCTCTGAGATGGATTGGGGCCCTAGCATCAGACTGAAGGCCGCGTCCCGGGAGGAAAGCTTGCAGGCGCTTGGTATGTTTAGCCAGGAGAAGAGGCTCCAGGGTTTGCCGCCTGCAAATGTTTGAAAGGCTGTCATGTAGATGATGATGGAGCAAATTTGTTTTCTGTTGCTCCCCAAGGCAGGATCTGAATTACAAGAGAGGGCCTTTAGACCGGGGGTTAGAAATGGCCACCTGCTGAGGAATCAGAATTGTGGGGTTGGAAGGTCACCACAGGGATCATCTAGCCCAACCCTCTTCAATGTGCAGGAAAACCGTTTAAACCATCCCAGAGAGGCGGCTGTCCAGCCTCTTCTTAGAAACCTGCAGAGATGGAGAAGCCACCACCTCCGTAGTTAGACTATTCCACTGTTGTACAGATCTTGCTGTCAGGAAGTTTCCCCTTATATTGAATCAAAATCTAGGCGGCTGTATCTTATACCCGTTATTTTGGGTCCTAATTTCTGTGGCCGTGGAAGGTAGTTCTTGACCATCTTCCCTGTGGCGCGCTTTGATGCGCCTGAACACTGCTCACACGTCTCCCCTCAGTCTCCTTTTGTCCAGACTGAACGTCCCCAGTTCTTTCAGCCTGTCCTGAAGTCCCTGCATCACCTTTGTTGCCCTCCTCTGAACCTGAACAAGCGGCATGCTGCAGCTACTGGTATTCAGCATCAACGGCAGGAGCTGGACTAGACGGTCCGTGGGATTCTCTGACATGCGCCATTTCAAACGCTGTTGGTGGGGGAAGTGGTGGTGGGGAGCTGCAGTTCATGCCTTTAGGTTTTAGGCAGAGGCTCCTGGATTGGCAGAGAATGAAAAAACAGAGTGTGCTCGGCTCCCCCTTACTCCAAGCCTGCCAGGGGCTTCACCTAGACTTTCAATATCATGGATGAGAGCAGAGAGCCCCCTGCCCCCCACCCCACGCACACACTTTCGTCCGTGTTCCTTCCAAAGCACAGAAGAGCCTTCCCCTCATTCTCTGGCCGTGTGCTATCACCAAAGTAACCAAGCTGAATTCCATGCACTGTGACCTATATTAGCCAAATGTCACATGCAGAGGTGAGGAGGGGTTGCTTCCCCTCCTACACCCAGAAGCCCCTGCTAAATTCAGTCAAAACTCCGGGCTATTAGGAAACACAGAGGGGTCCAGCAAGGCCACCGGAAGAATATTGTTCTGCAGCAAGAACGGCTGAAGACAGCTCTTGCCCTGGCTTCCGGAGGGAAGGGCCGATCCGGCACTGGGTCCGTGGCCCAGGCACACCTCGCTCCATGCAAGTGGTGTGGAACTCCTGCCTAGCACCGTCTTGTAGGGCAGGCAGGGTTTCCCTGACCGGAAATGGTGAGGTCGGCAGGCAGAGGGTACGTTTGGGCCATGGCCTGGAAGCAGCCTTCCCGGCCAGCAAGCGTGAACCTGTCCCAGCGAAGGGCTCGTGGGAGGGCCTGCGCCAGGCCATCCCGCAGCGGTGCTCCTGTGCGCTTTACCTCACGTGGATTTCAGAGGTGCTTGTGGGGGGGGGGTGTCGTCCCCAGGAAAGCGCCGGCGTGCGTGCAATGGCCATCTCGTTGTTCGGGCAGCTGGTGATGAGAGCGAAAGAAGCTGACAAGACCCTCCTGGAGAAGGAAGTTGTGCACAGCCTGCTCCCTTTGCTGCTCCACCTGAAAGACCGGGACGGCACAGTTGCCATGGCAAGTCTAGAGGCCCACGCGGGACAGAGCCAAGCCCCTCCTCAGGCGCATTTCCCCAGCCCATGGCGGGGGTGTTCCGTAGCCCCCTTTTAGAGCACCTACTTTAGGGCCAGCACTTCCACGGCACAGGCTGAATCCCCTACTCAGGCGGTGGAGGGGGGGATTGGTGGATCACGCCCACCCACCCCGACATCACTGGGCCCCCTGCGGGCACTGCTGCTACACCTGCCTCCCCCCACACACACACATTCTGGCAAAGGCCCCTGAGGGAGTGCGGCCAGCGAGCCACGCTTCTTGGAGGGTGAGCCCCCCCTCACAACTCTCTCGCTCTGAGCCGTCCCCCGAAGTGAGTGCTCTGGAGAGGCCGTCTGCCTGATCTGTTCCTCAGGGGCTGTGGCGCATGTCCTCCCCCCCTCCGCATGGCGGTGGGACCGCTTGCGCTGCCCTGCTTTGCACAAGGAAAGGCCCGGGTTCAACTGCTGGAGGCCTCTCCGGTGACAGCTGGGGAAGGAAGACCGACTCTCACACACACACACACACACACACACACACACACACACACACACAATCCCCAGAGAGCGGCCGGTGAGGGCACTGACTGATTTGATGGCATTTATAGCTTGCCTTTTCCCTCTCCCAAGGAATCCAAGCCAGCTCACACTTTAACATTTTATTTTTACATTTTTAGTGCAGTCGACATTTATTTCTAGTTCTGATAAAGGAAAAGGAAAGGAACCTCTCGTGCAAGCACTGAGTCATTGCTGACTCTTGGAGGGACGCCAGCTTTCGCTGACGTTTTCTTGGCAGGCCTTATAGTGGGGTGGTTTGCCGTTGCCTTCCCCGGCCTAAGGGATTTACACCAAAAGACATACACAATACAATAGAAAAGCAATATAAACATAATAAATGGTTCAAAACACCACAATAAAGAAACAATCAAGCAAAGCAGGAAAGCCCCGAGTCACCACGGAGGTTTCCACAACGTGCCACAGTGGTGCTGAGTCGGATGGCCCATGGCTGCCTCTTGGCAAAAGGCGGCTTCTGAGCCTCCCAGCATGGTGGTGATCCAGGCCACTGCTCCCCGTGGCTCGAACCTCGGGTGGCTTCTGCCTCCCACCTCCCAAACTGAGGACGTTCCCGGACTGGGGAGCCACCACTGAAAAGGCCACTAGCCTTAGTAGCTCCCCATCTCCCGCCATCTGGTGGAGGCTTCTGAGGAGGACCTTGGAGTCCCGGCAGGGGTATGGGAGAGGAGGAGGAAGAGGCGCCACAGTTGCCCTGGCCCTAAGCCCTCAGAGGGAGCCCTGCCGGGGAAGGCCTCTCCCTGCCTAGGCCAGCTGCAGCTCTTCTGCTGCCCCAAGCAGCTGCATTGCTCCAGCGGAAGAGGACCCCACCCCCACCCCGTTCTTTCACAGCAGCTGTCTCCATGCATGTCGCTCAGTTGGAGTCTTCAGCCTGTTCTTGTCCCGAACAAACACCTGGGTTGAGCAAGGAGTGGGATTCCCCCCACCCCACCCTTGCTTGAATCCTGCACGAAACAAGCACAGATAGCAACCCTGGAATTTTTTTAAAATTATTATTATTATTATTATTATTATTATTATTATTATTATTATTATTATATACCGCCCCATAGCCGAAGCTCTCTGGGTGGTTTACAAAGATTAAAACACTGAACGTTAAAACCGATACACAAATTTTAGAACCATAAAAACAGATGACATACCAGGACAGACAGTATCTATTTAGAACAACTATTCTGGGGTCAGCTAAAAAAACTCAACATATGTCTGGGAGAAGAGAAAAGTCTTGCCAAAAAGCTAACAATGTTGATGCCAGGAGAGCCTCATCAGGGAGAATGTTCCATAATTGGGGGGGCCACCACTGAAAAGGCCCTCTCCCTTGTTGCCAGCCTCCAAGCTTCCCTCAGAGTAGGCACCTGGAGGAGGACCAGAGGAAGAGTCAATACAGGGCTCTTGTGGAGCACCTCAGGACTGAGTCAGGCTACTAGGCCCTAACACAGTGGTATCATAGAATCATATCATACTATAGTAGAGTTAGAAGAGGCCTATAAGGCCATCGAGTCCAACCGCCTGCTCAATGCAGGGATCCACCCTACAGCATACTTGACAGATGATGAAGAGCGCCCTGGTATTTAAGGGGAGCGAAGGAAAGGCTGGGAAGACACACACTGCCCCACAGGATGGCCCAGCCCCACTGCCGGAGAGGGACAGTCCAGCAAGGCTCCGACAACCCTTTTTAATACACAAACTCGGGAAGGTGGTGAGGTCCAAAGGGTCGCCGAGACGGGGCTGGGGGTTGCCCCCTTGACGCAGCTGCCGCTCTCGTGCACCTCACGCGGTGACCCGTTCCAACTTCCCCTTTGCTTGCAGAGATGCAAACTGGCCCTTTTGCATTGTGGCGTCTTCCTTGGATGGGGTCACCTGAAGCTGATGTTTCGCAGCCTGGCCTGGGACGACCTCCGGAGCTGCTTGGTGAAAGTCTGGAAATACCTGGTCAGTGATTGCGTGGGCCGGCAGGCAGGGTTTTTAAAGATACCAAATTATCCATATAGATAAGGTCACGTGGCCACTTATTAATATCCAGCAAACGGCACATTTATGAATATCAAAAATGTGAATCGGATTATAGAGCACTGCTCACTTGGCTCAGCACTGTCACAGTGTTTTTCATGAACCCACTGGAGGGGGATCAGACCAAAGGAAGGGGTCTGTCTAGTCCACTGGGGTGGCCCAGTGGGAAGGGGAAAGGGCCCATCTTCCCTGCTCTGGTCCCGCCCGTACCCTTTGCATCGGGTAGCCGACTCCCTCTGGACCTGCAGGCCCCAATGAGCCATCGTGACTAATAGCTGCCAATGGGCCTGGCCCTCCTCCAATTTCTAGAACCTCCCCACACACACATACTTTAAAGTCATCCAACCTAAGAGCCACCAATGCCTCATTTGACAGTGGGTTCCATAAATTAATGGCACTCACGCCAATGATGGGCAAACCACGAGTAGCCCACAATGAGTGTCCTGAAGGAAGTCCGTGGCCCAAAGGGGGCTGCCTGGGGGTTTCTGTTGGCTCAATGGACCAGGTTGACAGCTATGGCCAGTAGTGCCACCAACCCTCAGTTTGGGGTGTGAGAGGAGGGAATCCAGTCCCATGGGCCCCCCTTCTTTTCCCTTGCCCATGAGGCTGGCATGAAAGGATGCAGTGCCCCCACGCAGCCCCAGCTCGTGAACAAGGACACGGGCGTGCCTTGCGCTCCACTGGATCGTGACTCAGACTAAGAGATGCTTGTTAGAAGGGGCGGCCTCTGTCCATCCCCTCTTTTAAATCCCCTGCCACAGGGGAGGGCAACCGCTGGACCTCAGCCTGCAATCAGGCCTCTGGCAGCAGCAGCCTGACCCTTCCCTGGCAGTCCACAGAAGGGAGGGGGAGAGGGAAGGTCAGAGAGGGGATGGGTTGATCCCCTCCCTTTCAGCTCTGGCCCTGAGCAGCAGCAGCAGCAACATGTCTGCCAGGGAACATGGCCCTCAACCTCAAAAGGGCTGCCTGCCCCACCCCTGCCCTTCAATGGAAGCAGCAGCAGCAGCAGCACACCAGAACCAAAGCAGGTTCAACCAATGCAGGCGTCCCCATCACTCACAGGCCTCCGGATGGATGGATGAACAGACCCTGGCTGTGAGTCCGTCATGGGCCCATTGAAGCGCCGTCGATCTGCTGGCATTGGGAATTCAAGTGTGACTATGCAGGGGGAAATAGCACCATGTAACAAAAGCACTGAAAAGAGGCAAGCTCTGGTGCTTCAGGAATCATATAAAAGTTGTTTTATTGGTTAATATCCAATGATGGCTTGATGGCATCTGATATTCTTGCATTGGGTCATGGGGAAAAACGTTTGAAGAACACTGGTATATGGTTTAGGACAATGGATGGTGGGGTAGTGTGTAAACTACCATAATGTAATTAAAATGTAGTATTTTGTTGAGTATTTGTTATTTCAATATGTGGCTTTAAACACTCTGGGATCCATTGTTGATTGAAGGATGGTTTCCAGAAATAGAAATATGTAAATAAATGTAAACAAATAGGCTCAGCCCCCCCCTTTACAAGTCTAGCCCCATGCGCCCCCCCCTTGAGAAATTGAGACGTCCACGTTCCTGAGCCCCCGTAACTCCCGGTGGAGTTCCTCGTTGCTGGGCGCCGCCAGGGCAGTTGCACACCGGTCTTGTGTCCGCAACCCCCTTTCGGCTTCCATTGGGGTGACTGGCTTGATGCTCAGGTCAGTCCAGCCATGCAGAAGAAGTTATCTCCCCATCTGTAAGAAGGAACTGTTCCCAAATGGCCAAGGCATCAAACGTCCATTGGAAACATACGCCTGCCTTTTCTTTCTCTGCAGATGAGGAACAGCCATGGCAACATCCACCTCTTCCTATCCCAGGCCTTGGGATACCTCCATCACCCCCAGGGAGAGATAAGGCACGCGGCTGCACAGTTCACAGGTAAGCCAAGGGAAATGCCCTCTGCCCCTTCTGCAGAACGGCCTCTGGGATGCCGCTTGTGTGTGGGAGGGGGGCCTCCTCGGGCCACAGAGGGGACACTAGGAAAGCCCCACCCCACCCTACAGCCTCCATTCAAATACTGAATATTCGCTACATATTTTTGGGATGCATGAATAGGCAGCAAACCTTTGCTATTCGACAGGACTTTGAAGCAGCTGTTGGCAGGTTTCCCCCCAGTATGATTTATTAAGTTTTGTATCACACTCAATGATTAATTTGATTAATCTGGAAACAGCCCCTCGAATAAGTGCTGGAAATCGAAAATATTTCTATTTTGATGTCAAATTTCAAAGTGGAGATGTTTCAGGTTGGAGTGAAATGTCAACGTCCGAATCTGAATTGTGGAGCTTGCCCATTTCCCCCTGGTGCTATCCCACCCCCCACCCACCCCGCTTCTGTTCAGCTGGAAAGCAGGATCACGTGGGCAGCCATTAAGAAGCAGAGTTGGTGAATCGGTGCTGCGTCAGTCATATGACGCAGCCGCCAGTTCTCAGCCACTGCGGGGCAAATAGACGCAAATGCTCAGTAGCAAAGTTAGGGACTCACCCCGGCTTTTTTCTTCAGAGCGAGGTCACCACGGCCCTTCCACTGTGTGACCTCGCTCCGGCAGGGACCCAGGAGCCGTCTGGGGTGACAGCTGATTGCTCGCTGGATTGCTCGTTACATACCACCACCCTGCAGCAGCGAAACCACAGGGTTGAGTGGCAGAGCAGGGCCAAAGCAGCACTGTGAAGACCCCCACCCCACCCCCACATCAAGAGAGAGAACACAATGGCCTTAAAGGACAAGACCCTGCTCAGTGATAGATGTGTGAATCCAGCTGAGTGTTTTGGGCTTCCGGAATTAATTTATATGGGCGTTGTGGTCCCTGAAATGTCTCTCAAGCCAAGTAACACAAAGTGGTGCCACAAAATATGCATTTACCGCTCAAATGGTATCAAGGATCTTTGCGATGATGAAACAAGCAAACCACATTATTGCGTACAATGCAATGTGGACAATTAGAAACCTAATCGAAATCGTGGCTGGCACATTCTTTAGTAATATGAAAGTTCTGTTCCTCTCAGCCAACAAAGCGGTCCTCCTTGAGCTCTTACAGTTGCCCTCCTGGCAAGCGTGGGGCACAGAGCGTGGGTCATGGTGTCTGGTGGGCGTCTCGTTCTCCCTGGGTCTCTCTGGGGGGCCTTTGACCTTTATAACTTGCACAGGGTCAAGGACCTCACCCTTGCTTTCAAGCTTGGTCCTACTATTCTCAGTGTGGTCTAGTATTGACAACAGTAAGACGTGGACGAAAGGCTCCCTGCCCAAGGGATCTCTGCTCCCACCACCCAACCTACCCACTGGTGGCAACCTCCTTACAATGCCAAGCCTGCATCCTGTTGCTCACAGTGCCCTCGTAACATGTACACGCAACTAGTCACGGCTGTCACTGATCACGTAGTCAGCCTGTGCAGATCATGAGGAGCACCACTCCTACGAAATACAAGGGCGCGTTGCATTCATGCTGTGTGAGACACAGGTGTTCTGGCCCCGGCCCCGACTTGCTCCCCACTTGCCTCCCTCCCCCACCCCACCAGTGCCTTGTAAAGTGCATCATTCACATGTGCATCGTTGCAGTGTTTATTTGGTAAATGCATAAAAGGCACCTGTGCCCTTGAAACACTGCCTTAAGTTGTGTGTGTGTGTGTTGTGGGATGGGGGGTGGGTGGGGAATCTGTCTGTTTGCCAGATTATTTGAGTCTGTAATGCTACTCAAGCGGTTCATCCCTGTATAGGTGAGACGCTCAACCATTACAGCTCTGAGCTATCAGAACACCTTGAACAGGAGGACATTTTGTACCTGAATGAAGGTAAGGGGTCAACCACCTTCCTTTGAGCGGCGTGGCCAGCAGGGATGCCACGTTGCCTGCCTGCCTGCCTGCCTGCCTGCCTGAGGGGGCCCGCCACTTTTGCCCATTGAGGGCTGTGGGGTGAGAAAGGAGAAACTCTCACAACGGCACCCCAGTAGGGTGCTGGCTCTGCCATGTGTGAACCTGAGAGAGTTGTTCGGGAGAGCTGGACGTAGACTTTTTGCTGCTGGAAGGAAAATGTCTAAACGAGGCACCAAAGGTCGCAGAGTATTTCAAGCTGCTGCAGCCTCTCATGGCCCCCTTGGATCGAGGGCCCTCCTTAATCAGGTGGGTCTCCTCTGAGGGAAGGAAGCTGAGCACTGGAGTTAGGCCAAGAAGGCCAAGATGTGGCCCCTGTCCCCCAAAGCCAGGATCATTTCCAAGCCTGCCTGCAAATGGTGGGTTGGGGGGGGGGCACAGGAGAGCCACAAGACCATCTGGCCTCACGAGCAGCCAGGATGGGCAGACACACCATTGGCCTAGATCCAGGGGTCTCTGCACGAAGGCCCCTGGGACAGAGGTGGACTCAGGCAACTGCAGGGGGTGGGGGGGCCGGCTCACAAGCCCCACAGCCGCTTCACGCAAGCCCGATGGACTGGTGTAGCTGTCCTGGGAAAGGGAAACAGCCGTGGGATTGGGCTGATCAGGGCTTCCAGGCTCCAAGAGAATCCTCCGGTGTGACCTGACCCACGGCTTTCCCCTAGTTTTCCAGAAGACGGAATCAGGCCCAGATCCCAGCATGGTCCACTTTGCCAAAACCTACTGCGTGGCTTTGCAGAAGCTGTCCGTGGAACGGAGGTGAGCACCGAAGCCGCACATTGCGGGGCCTGAGGGCCCAGGCAGTGCCTTAGTCGAGGCCAGAAAAGCTGGCGAGGAAATGCGGGGTACCCTCATGAACCCGCAGGGGTGTACGTGCGATGATGACCCAGGAGGCCTGAGCCTGGCCGAGCCTGGCCCCAAAGCTCCCCAAGCACACTTCGGGACAGGCAGCGGAGGGAGCTCCTGATCCAGGGAGATCTGGGAGTGGACGGGCAGCGGGGGGAGCGCTTGGGGCGGGACACTGGGCTGGGCCCCGGGTCCCCTCCTGCTCTGCCAGAGGCGAGAGGTGTACGTGCGTGCAATGGCGGGGAGGCGGGACAGCAGGCTCTGGGAGGCCCCTGCGCTGACTCTCCCCCTTGGCCACAGTGAGCAAGTTCTGGGTGACGGTGCAGAAGACAGAGGCAGCCAAGCGTTGCAAGCTGCAAGGGGTGTACGTGCTGAAGGCCTCTCGGGACAGCCTCATCCTTGGAGATCCCCACTCCAACCTGCCCCTCTTCACGTGGCCCTATCGCCTCGTCTGCAGATACGGCCGGAACAAGGTTGGTGCAGTGGGGCAAGAAGGGTGTGTGTGTGTGTGTGTGTGAGAGAGAGAGAGAGAGAGAGAAGTGGTGGGGTGGTAGGATGGCGTGAGAAGGACGTGGGTGGGGAGAGCCTCTCTGCCTGCCTGCCAAGACCCCCATCCTGGGAGCTACAAAGATGGGGCAGGGCCTGCTCGGGGAGGAAAGGGCCCCAGCCCCATGGTTCATGGGACACAGGGGAGGCTCACAGCCTGCGAGCGGTGGGGCATGTAGGGCGCAGCTGCCTTCGAGCACATCGGGCAGAAGGACTAAATAGCAAGCGGAGCAGTTCCCCTTCTGGTGCAAGGAGCAGCAAGAGCCCTGCTTTCCCTCAAACCCAGGGAAGGTCCAGGCAGACCCAAGCTGGGGGTGGGTCTGTTCCGCCCCCGCTGTTAGGGGTGGGTGGGTGGGTGGGGAGCAGCTCTTGCCTGCCATCTGGGCGGGAGCTCAGTGCGACTTCTGCCCTGCAGGTGATGTTCTCCTTTGAAGCCGGCCGGCGCTGTGAATCGGGCCCTGGGAACTTCACCTTTGAGACCAAGCAGGGGAATGAGATTTTCCACATCGTGGAGGCTGCAATCCAGGCTCAGAAGGCCCAGGTGGAAGAGAACCGGCAGAGCAGCTGCTCCTTGGACTCCGAGGCCTCCGGCGTGGCCCAGATCCAGAGCACCATCGCGAACTTGCTCAGCCTGGAGGGCGAGGGGCCTGCTCCCGAGAGGCGGGCACCCAGAGCCATGCTCGCTGCCAAGCTCAGCTTCGCTGCGGAGGAGAAGGAGGTGGCCGGCAGCCCTCCATCGAAGGGGCAGAGCCTGCATGAGCCTCTGGCACCGTGGCCCAGCACCCCACCGCGGTCTCCGCTCCCCGGATTGCCTGGCCACCCGCAGCCCTCCGAGGACACGGCCAACGTCTACTCGGAGCCCCTGGACGCAGTCAAGGGCTCCCGCCCCCAGCCAGACACCCTCTACGCCGACCCCGTGGACAGCAGGCATGACGGTGGGGCAGGCAAGGCAAACGCTTGGCCCCAGAGCGCCCGGCTGCTCTACGAGCAAGTGGGGCCCGGCGGCTGCCAGGGGCCACCACGCGGCACAGCCCATATCTACGACGAGCCGGAAGGCCGGGCCCCATGGCCGGCCCCGCCTCCCTCCGCCATCTACGACGAGGCGCGCCTCCCTTGCGAGGCCTGGCGGACGCAGGGCCGGGAGAGCCAAGCGGGCTACGAGGTGCCGTACCTGCCTGGTGCCGGAGATTACGCCGTGCCGGCCTTCCACCAGAAGGTAGGGCTCAAGGCTCCCAAGCCCTGCCTGGCCCCGAAGTCCCCCGGGCCCACAAGCGGTCCCCTCAGCTGGGCGGCACCAGCGTGCCCCGGACTCCTTCAGCGCCTGACGGGGACGGGCCGAAGGACGGCTCCCGAAAGAGCAGCAGCAACAACAACAACGACAAGAGCCGCGAGGCGGTGGGTCCCCGGGAGCCCATCTACAGCCGCGTCTTGAAGCTGCCCCCGGTCCCAGCCAGCCGTTCGGGCCACGAGCAGTCTGTGGATGAGAGCCGGACGGTCTCTGTGTATGAAGACCTGGGCGAAATATGAGGGCAGCCTGGAGCCAGAGCGTGCCGCCCCCCCCCAGGCGAGGGGGGGATCTCGTGGTCTCTGGGGTCCTGAGGAACTGGAGGGGGGCGGCTTTGGGCCAGCGCACGGTGCTCAGGCTTGCACTGCTGCTCGAGCGCAACCGGGCTTCATGACACACACACATCGGCCCCCTGCAGATGGCAGGATGGCCTTTGGAAGGTATTTCTCTACAGAAGTTTATTTTGATATTAAAGCCTTGCTTTCTAGTGGAGCTGCATGTGATGCGGTGGGCGGGGGGGGGAGTCCTCCTGGCTCCTGTTTGCTCAGGGCTGTGCCGCCTGGGGCACGCAGGGAGGGCTGGCGCCACCGCCTTGTACAGCACTCTGCTGGCCTTTAGAGTCTGCGCTGGGAGGGCGTGATTCAAGAGTAGGACTGCCCTGCTTCCATGGCGTTTTCAAAGCACAGGGACCAAGGTCCGCTGCCTAAGGCTGCACCCGGCCCTGGGTACATTGAGCCCAGTATTCCCCACACTGACTGGCAGCAATGGCCTGTGCTCCAGGCCGGCCTTTCTCCAGCCCTGCTGCGCCTCCCCCCCCAACCCCCCGGGCTGTTGTCCCTGGAGAATCCTGATGCAAGATCTCCTTCCTTCCTTCCTTCCTTCCTTCCTTCCTTCCTTCCTTCCGTGCTTTTTGAAGTCTCGTAAAACACCCCCCTTCCTGCCAGCTGAGTAAACGGTCCCTGGTTGCGCCCCACCTGTTTCTTTGGGGTCCCGAGTGTGGGAAAGCAACAGGCTTGTGGAGCAAAGCTCCTGTCGTCTGTGACAGGGGCGGCAGCTGAAGTGGGGCTGCCACAGCTCTTACCTGTGCTCAGCCCTGAGCCTCCTCAGCCTGGGTCTGAGCCATTTCCCCTTCCAAGCAGAGGGCAGCTTCTCTTGAGTGTCTGGCTGGCCACCCTCTCCCCTGGGCATGGAAGTGGCCCGAGGGAGAGGCAGCTGGGCCGAGCAGGGCCTGGCCAGGAAGGTGGTGGCGGAGAAAGAAGAGGAGGAGGAGGGTCTTCTAGCCAGCCTGTACTTCAAAGCACTCCTTAAAAGCCAAGCTCCGCGGCGGACAGGGCCGGTCTAGCCAGGGGAGGCCCCACCACCAGTGCTGGCAGCCAGGGCTCTGCCTGGCCTCAGGGGGAGCGAGCGAGGGGCTCCTGCCCACAGGGTTTCCTTCTGCTGGTCCCGAGCATGATGAGGCCCAGCCCCCGCTCCCCCCAGACTAAGTTGTGTTATCTATTACGCTATTGGGATCTCAGGGCAGCATGCAGATGTAATTGAGCTTGAGCTGGAGGTGCAGGCGAGGGCGTGCAGAACTACAGCCGTGCCCCCCCCCCCATTGATGTGCTACTTCCTCCTCTGTGGGCTGCTGCAAGAGGACGTGGGGGCTGGTCCAGAACTGCTTCCCCCTTCTACAGCATGGGGGAGGGGGGCTTGAGAGATGCAACAGTGGGGGGGTGGAGGGTGCAGAAGGGCCTGGAATGGGGAAGAGCAGAAGGAGGCCGGGTCTCAGTCGGGCTCAGAGCTGCCAAAAGAGGTTTATTGACGCAGGAGGTGGGGCGGGGCTGAACAGAGGCCGGAAGAGGCCAACGGCTGACAGGAGGAAGCCCAAAGTGTAGTGGAATTGCCACACCAGGTGGGGGGGGGCATTGCTCTGAGTTGCCGAAAGGTGGAAGACGGCTGGTTCGATCAGAGGGAAAAGCTTTCGGCCACGGCTCCTTCTTCCTCTTGGAGCCCGATGCCAGCCTGGTCCTTGCCCCCGCGAGTGTTGGGGCTCCCTGCAGAAGGACAGAGGCATGTTTCTCTTGGAATGCAGCTGTGGGGCAGGGGAGGAAAGGGGCTGGGAACGGGTGGGGGGTGCTGGCTGGCATGAAGGGACCTCCTGGGAGAGGCAGTCCTCCACTGCTGGGGAGCTTTTGGGTGGGGGAGAGGGAGAGGAGGAGCTCTGTCCAAGGAATTGGGGGGGTTGCGCCTTTGAACAGGGCTGAGCCCCTCTGAGGCTGGGGAGTAGTGAGGAGGGCCTTCCTGTACCTCGAGCTCCTCTTGCCTCCAAGTAGGTGGGGGGCTTTGGCTTTGGGCCCAGCACTCGGTGCCCTCGGGGGGGGGTTCAATGACTCATACGGACCCAGGGGGCTACTACGTGGATTCCAGGAACTCATCCTCCTCGCTGGAGAAAAGAGGGGCCCCGAGCCTAGCCGTGGGGAGAGCCATGCGGAGGGGGGCCACGGTGGCCCGGGCCTTGCTTGGGTGCGAACGGCTGCCTTGCTGTGGGCAGAAAAAGATGCCGTTACCCTGGGGGAAGCGTTGCAGGGGCCATTCACCCTGCCCCAGCCCGGAGGTCGCCATTCGCACTGGCAGCCGGTCCCACAGAGCTGCTTCCCCCCCCCCCCCGCTCTTCCCTCCCCAAAGCGGCCTCTGTCCCGTGGCTGCTGCTGGGCTGCTTCGAGGCTCCCGTACCTGGCGAGGCGAGGGCCGTTCTGCCGGCCGCTGAGGCCGGGAGGCAACTGGTCGGATCAGGCTGCTCCTCAGGGCTCGGTAGAGGTGAGTTGTGGCACTCAGGGGGTTGTAGGCCATTTCCACATCCAAACTGTCAAGGATGCCCTAGAGAGCAAGCAAGGGGGGGTGATTTTTGTCCCACCCTGAGAGCTCTCCGTCTCCTCTCTGTAAGCACAAACTGCACCCCCACCCCCACCCTGGGCTTCAGAGGAGCGCTGCTTGCCGTGCAGGGGAGGGCGAGCGAGCGAGCCTCATCCTGCAACCTGGGCTGATTGCAGGAGACAGAGGGGAGTCCGGCAACGCACAGCACATCGTCCACCAAGGCGTGGGGGTGGGGGGAAGCCAAGTGCATGGAGGACGGGGGGGGGGACACGCAGGAGCCCTGTGCTCACGTCCTGCATGGAGAAGGGCTTCTGGCAGGGGCACCCGGCTGGACATGCTGGGGACACACCGTTGGACTAAGCGGGTCTTGGAGCCCCAATCCAGCTCCAGGGCATTTATGGCTTTCAACGCGGCCTCACGTGACTCGAGGTTTAAACCCGCCCTCACGTTACACTGCTGCCCCTTGTGATGGGCACGTGCAGCCTTCCAGGCGTCTCAGCCAACCACTCCCATCATTCCTCACCGAGGCTGCTGGGGGTTGCAAGCCGAGACGTCTGGGGGCCTGGAGTTGCCCATCCATTCCAGGCCAAGGTGTCCTGGGAGAGGGAGGCTCCAGCAGGGGACTGGAGAGGAGCCCTGCAGGCCTGGCCCTGTTCTCTTGAGGCGTCTCCTTGTTGGAGAGAGCAGGCTGGCCTTTAAGCCACCGGGGCCCAATGGCCTGGCCTGGCCTGGGCCAGGGCGTGCAGCTGGCCTTTGGCTGTCTTCCACTTGCCTCCATTTCGCTGAGAGTGGCGGCTGCAGGGTCAGCAGGAGGCAGAGGGACGCTGCACGGCAGGAGGAGCTCTCGGGCTGCCACGGAGCGGAGCAGCAGCGAGCCGGAGCCCGAGGGCAGGAGGACCTGGTAGGTGGTGGCCCAGGAGCCCCAGCTGGGGCCACCTGCCCCCCCCCTCCGTGGGGCTCATACTGGGTGAGAAGCAGCAACTCCCGTTTCTGAAAGAGGGAGACCGCGCTGGGTGACTTGGGCCTGTGGTGCCCCCTGCCGGAGCCGTCCTGGTGTGCTAAGGCCCTGCCTGGTTCCCCCAACCAGGCCGAGGGTGGGATTGTCCTGCCTGGAGCGGGCAGAGTGCTTTGGGAAGGCAGGGCCAGGGCGGCTCAGCACCAGCCTTCCTCACAGAGCTGGGGCCAGGGCGGCTCAGCCCATGAGGACGGGCATCCGCGGCAAGGGCCACCCCACCCCCCAGCCCCGAGGGAGCAGCCCGGTCTTGCGGATGGCTCGCTCTGTGCTGCAGGGCCCCAGTGCGATTGCTGTGGGGCTGCCCCCTTGCAGCGCCAGGTGCCCTAAAGCCGCTCTGCTCCGGTGGCCTGCTGCAGGCTCTCCTCCCCCCCCCCCCGACTCACCACCAGGCAGTGGCAGAGGGCTTGGAAACACTGCTGGTTGGCCTCCAGTTCATCCCAGTTCAGCTGCCAGCAGCTTGTGGGCCTGACGACCAGCGGGAGCCCGAAAAGCACCGACTCGCACAGCCCGCCTGCCTTCAGAGCCCTGCAACAGCAACTCCTGTCAGCTAGGGTGGGGGGACGGCTCCGTGCCATCCCACCCCCAGTGTACCGAGGGGGCTGCAACTCTGGTTTGCATGGGGCAGAGGGGGGACAGGCTGCTGCTGCTGCTGCTAAAATAGGAGGGCGGCTGCCCCTGCTGCCCCCAGGATGACTATAGTATTCATGGGGCTGTAAGGAGGGGCCTTGGAGTGAACGCTTTCATACCCAAACCGGGAGAAATTAGAGGGGGGAGCAGGAAGATTTGGGGGGGGGTGAATCAAATCTACGCCCTGCCCCCACACATGGCAGCCTGTAACTTGAGGATGAGAAACCGCTGATCCTGGCAGGCGAAAGGCAAGGCAGCGGGCGGCAGGATCACTGCCAGGGTGGCTACTTCTGCCACACACGTCCCCCTTCCTGGCCCTGGCTGGACGTCCCAAGGGGAAGCTGTGTTCTGTCTGTCAGCCACTCTGCAGAGACCTCCTGTGGGGCTGAGCTTGGGGGGAAGGGGTCACGGAGGAGGAGGCGACAACACTGCTCTCAGCTGCCTCTGCTCTCGGCAGCGCTGGGCTTCTGTCTGGATCCTTTGGAATTGTTGCCCTGCCTTCTCTGGGGTTGGCCTGGGGTCATCCGCAGCCCACCTGCAGCCTCGCCCCGGCCCTACATGGACGCCTGGAACAACACGGGGCCTGGAGCCGCCGTGCTCTGCAGCGTCCCACCCGAGGCCTCCCTCCAGGAGGCTGCAGAGCCATCAAGGAGCGCTCCGTGGGGACAAGCCGTGCCAGAGCCAGTAGTACTTGTTTTGAAGTCCAGTTTAACTTGGAACACGAGGCGCAAGTGTAAAGAGAAGCATACCTCTAGGCATGGGTGGAGTGCCTCTTCTCATAGCTTGGGTGCGTAACATGCCACGGCTGCAGGGGGAACTGAAGGAGTCGTCGTCGAGGGACACTGTTCAGGGGAAAGGTGGGCACCCCTGCAGTTAGTCTCAGATGATGCCAGCAACTCCTGGTTTATCTCCCACACTGGCCCGGCCAGGGGCAACTTTCCCTCCAACCTGCTTTCCTGTGTATATAAACGACAGAGCCCCCAATCCAGCCTTACCTGCTACACAAAAGGAAAGTCAGCCACCAGGATGCAAGCCTAAGAAAACAGAGAGAGGAGGCCAAGATTGTGACAGCAGACACACTGGGCTGGGACAGGGCAGGGGGCAAGGAACGAGAAAGCCCAGGAAAGGGCACAACCCCCGGCCTGGCCTGGCCGTGGCTCCCTTTCCGACTGCTGGCCATCAGCAAGGCCGCCCTGTGAGGCACAGCAGGGATTTCTCCATGGGAATGCACATGGGTACATGTACAGCACCATGTACATTGATGGTGCTATATAAATAAATAAATAAATAAATAAATAAATAAATAAATAAATAATAATAAAAAGGGATTTTGCCCAGCATGGGGCCTGGTCAGATTTGCAGAGGAAAGCCGCAGGCCTGACAGGTGGCTTGCCAGGGAGCATCTGCGTGAATGAGAGGGCGATCATTTCACTTCCCTGTATTTTGAAAAGGGAAGAGGTGAGCGATCAGCTGAGCCAGCCGGGGATAAAGAGACAGAGTCCTGGCACAGCGGCGGCCACCCCACCCCTGGGAGAGCGTGTTCCGGTCTGGAACTCTGCCCCTGATAGGAGCTCCAAAGCACGGAGGAGCAGCGCCTTTTGCATCTTGGCCCCCAGACTGCAGAACAGCCTCCCCACGGAAATCCGGTGTTGTTTTTCTACCACTGCTTTCTGAAAAGGTGCAAAACCACAAACTGTTTTAAAAGGCATTTAGCTAAAGAGGCCCTGTTTTGGCAGCTGAAGAAGATAGATTCTTTCTATAGCAGAGCTTCCAGGATGCTTCACAAAAACAAGGTAAAATACAAGTAAAACAAACAATTTATTAAAAACAACCAGTAATACATTATCAAGCCGGGGAAACAAAAATGTCTTTGCTTAGCGATGCACAAGAAGAGGACACATCTCAGGATGCTAGAAAAATTGCTTTCATTCTGGAGACTATTCAATGCATTTCAGCCCAGATTTTCTTTGGGGCTTTCTTTGGGGGATTCTAGAAGATAGGTCTCATACTTTATTTGCTGAATGTACAAGACATATCTTTCAGATTTTTCCAGAGTTCTCTGAAGACAATTTTAAAGAATTCTCTGAGAGAAGACACCCCACCCCACCCCACCCCACCCCCCAAAAAAAAATCAAAAAAATCTGGGCCAAAATGTGTTGAACATTCTTAAAAAATAAAAGCAATTTTCTAGCATCTTGAGATGTGTTGGTAATTTAATTACCAAATTATACGGCATGACATTCATATGATGAAAGCAATTATACAGCATGTGGTAATTCAATAAACAGGAGTCCAGTACACATAACCTGTTTTGCCAGGAATGCTTCCTTAGGACACACTATATAGAACATAAAAACATAGAATAACCATTACAAATGCTGTATAATTGTTTTCATTATATCAATGTACTTTATTTTGATTATTACTAATGTATATGGTACATGCCACCAATACATAGATATACTTTTGAAATATAGTAAGTGGCTATAAGTATTTTGTTTAAATTTGTGATATGACATGCATTTGTATACTGATGTGATTGGTTAGGATTTAAAAACAATATATTTACATAGTTTGAGGCAGGGTAACGTAACTTGCCAATAAGAATAAGAACAATAATATATACATCTATTTAAACAGATTTTTAAATAATTGTTTGGTTTATTCCTATTTTGGTTGGAGGATGTCTCACCCCAGCTTTTAACTCAGTGAGAGCCAGTGTGGTGTAGTGGCTAAAGTGTTGGACTGGGAGTTGGGAGATCCAGCGCTATGTAAGCACTATATATGTGGAAGCTCACAAGTATCCCATGGAGAGCCAGAGGCATGGCGGGAGCAATCTCCGCCTCCCTCTCCTCCCGCTCTGCCCTTTCATGAGATCGGCTTGTTTGCCCGTCTAGCTGGGACGCTTTGGAGGGGGTGGGAAGTGTGATATGTGGATGTAGATACCTTTAAGAGGCCTGTAGCTGCTAGTCTCCAGGTCCTCATCGAAGGCCTGGGCGGGCCTCTGTTTCAGCCACTTGGTGGTGTGGGCCTTGCTACAGGGTTGTGGAGTGTCACTGTTCTAGGAGGTTTTAGTAATAAAGGAATCCAGCAAGGAAAAGACTCTGAAGTTATTGTCTGGTAGTCTAAAGGCACGTGGCAGGCTGAGCAGGCAAGCTCACCCGTAGGGTCCCTATGCCTGAGGGATACTACATGGTGTCAGAAGTGGGATCTCCCCTTCAGAAATCCACTTGAAGAGGGGTTTTAGTGCCCGCCGCCAGATTGGAATAAAACATGGAGCATTTTAAACCTCCTTCTGAGCTAAGCTTTATTGGGAACTTAGGAGAAAATTGGAGGAAATGGGAACAGAGACTACAACTATACCTTACAGTTACAAAAGCGGAGAAAGAGTCAGAAGACTACAAAATTGCTGTAATGCTGCGCTGCATAGGAGAAAAGGCTTTAGAAATTTACAACACCATTCCTAATATCTATGCAGATCCTGAAAGTCAGACACTAGAAGAAGCCCTTGCTGCATTCAAAACTTATTGTGAGCCCAGGAGAAACCCTGTTTTTGAACGGTACCAGTTCTGGCAGCTTCCTTATAATGAGGACGCAGGCATAGACTGTTTTGTTACAGCCCTTAGAGAAAAATCTCAGCACTGTGAATTTGGGGCCTCCACAGACCTGATGCTTAGAGACAAAATTGTTTTCAGCATCTCAGACAGCAAGCTTAAAGAAAAGCTTCTAGAAGACCCTAAGTTGACTCTAGAGCAAGCTATTACCATCTGTAGAGCAAAGGCTCTTATCAGGGCTCAGGCAACAGCAATGACCTCAGAAACAAACATCTTAGCCATCCAACATAAAAGCGGAAGGACCATAAGCTACCAAGAAAGTAAAAGGGCCCCAAAGCAGACCTTTGCAACAGTTAAACCTACAGCGGCAAGGGGCAATTCCTGCAGTAGATGCGGTTATGTTCACAGGCCCAGGCAGTGTCCAGCTTTTGGAGAGACCTGCAATAGGTGTGCAGGAAGGAATCACTTTGCTAAAATGTGTAGGACACAATCTGAGCCTTCCAGTCTCACCAAAGATGTAAATGCCTTATTCATGGGAGTAATAACTACATGCCATCAAGCTAGGCTCATGGGAAGCCCAGAAGCCTGGTATAGCACAGTAGTTGTGGCAGGACTTCCAGTTGTTTTCAAGTTAGATTCTGGATCTGATGCTAACACAATTCCAAAAGATATTGCAGAGTGCTTGCAGGATAAAGTGCATACAGCAATGACAAATGTGACACTAATTGCCTTTGGTGGAGCAAAGGTCAAACCAAGAGGTACCATTATAGCTCCTTGCAAAAATGGTCTGAAGAATCGAAATCTAACCTTCTATGTCACAGAAACTGGAGATCCACCACTTCTGGGTCGGTCAGCCTGTGTAGCCCTTGACTTGATCAGACGTGTGCACGTATTAGCAGTACATTCTCCAACCAAGATGGAGGGTCTCCTCAAACACTATTCTGATGTTTTTGAAGGCCTGGGTCGTTTCCCAGGTGTGCATCATATTCATGTGGATCCCACTTCTGACACCATGTAGTATCCCTCAGGCATAGGGACCATACGGGTGAGCTTGCCTGCTCAGCCTGCCAGTTGCCCCTAGACTACCAGGCAATAACATCAGAGTCTTTTCATTGCTGGATTCTTTTATTACTAAAACTTCTTAGAACAGTGACACCAAACTCCCTCAGCAAGGCCCACAACACCAACTGACAGAAACAGGGGCTCCAGCCCCGGCCTTCGATGAGGACCTGGAGACTAGCAGCTACAGGCCTCTTAAAGGTATATACATCCACATATCACAATGTCATTCTGGGCCTGCTGTCTGTACAGGGGAAAAGCAAGTCTTAAATCCAGCAGAGGAGAGCGAGGCGTTCCTGCAGTTGGCCAAACTGTGCCAGGACCCCACCCTGGTTGGCGTGAAGCTATTGGATAAAATTCCATCTGTCCCTCACGGGGAGCTTGCCTGCAGTAAGTGTTTATCTCTGGACGTCCAGTAATGTCACGCTTCTGAGGACTTGGGTCTTGTGACTAAGACAGCTACCCCAAACATGCGCACTTGGCCACAGATCTCGTCGCAGTCCCTGGGACGTCATGTCCGAGTACACATAGATACGACTGTGCTGTAGGAGCGACCTCGTGTCCTGTCCTTTTGCTCTCTTTGCGTGGTGGACATCTGGGAAATGCGATGCCAGGAGCTGCATTCGTGGAGGCCTCGGTTCACATGCTGCTGCAGTTCCCCATGCTGCACGTGTGTCTAGGGAGCAGTGCAGGTTTACCGCTTGAGCCCTTTGAGACTGTGCGAACATTCCCAGAAGGGGAAAGCGGTGGTCTCCATCTCTGACCTTCATGACTCAAGCCTGGGAACTGGGTCTCTGGGTCTCCCACAGCTGAGAGGTTGGCTGCTGGGGGTCCCATTCAGCAGACAGTAACAAGGCAGGGACTTAAATCCCGCTCTTTGGCTTTTGGGCCACAAGAACTCTGTTTTAAGCAAAATGCTTACTGATGGGAGCCCCCATTCCTCCCTCCCTTAGCTACAGAGCTCCTGATCCTCGCCCATAATTGCTTCAGCCTCACGTGTCATATGGAAGGGATTATTCGCGTTCTCCAAGCTGCCCGAACGCTCACGGACGAACACTTAGCACCCAGCGGAGAATACGGCCTTGTGGGAGGTAGAGACGGCGGCGGTGGCGGCAGCCCCAAAAGCACCCCGTGGAGGATGTTGAGCGGCTGCGGTGCCCCTTCCTCCCCCTGGTCTTTGGGCTTTTAGAGCGGCAGGCTGTTGTGGCTCCCACTGATTCCCGGAGCTCCGCTGTCTCCCTCACTGAGCAGGGAAGGCCGTGGCAAGGCAGACGCTCGCCTGCCCGCGCCTGTGCAGGGTGGCCTGTGCTCCGACACAGGTCTTGTTCTGTTGTGCTGCACGTTGACTTACGCCAGCAAGCGTCCTGCAGTGTCTCTCGTGAGAAGCAGTGCCAGGAGTCGGGCCTTGTGTGTGGAAGCGAGTGGCTCTCCACTGGTCTGGTGAGAGAGCAGCCATTGCTTCCTCCTGGCCTTGCGTTCGTTTCTTCCGTTGCTCAGTCTCTCAGCTGGGGAGTTCTTGCCTGCAGCTGGGAGGTGTCCATAGTGTCTGGAACCCCACTGAAATGGGGGAAGTGGCTGGTCAGTGGCATTCCACAGGCAGGGACTCTGTCCCAAGTGGAAGAGTGGGGCTGTCATGACACAGCACTGCTCCAACGGCGACGTGTGGGGTGACGTTTTGTGGGTTCTGAAGCTCAAGCTCTTTTCTCTCCCCAAAGGTTCGACTTCTCACTGGCATCGGCAGGTACAACGAGATGACCTACATCTTTGACTTGCTGCATGAGAAGCACCACTTTGAGGTGCTAATGAGAAAGAAGTTGCACCCAGTGGGTACAAACAACAGAATCCACCCTTCCCAGTCCAAGAGTTCCAAATTGTAGAACCTCCAGTGCCTTTGTTCTGCTTGTTTCCCTCTTCCAAAATAACCGCCCCAGTCCCTGCATTCCCACGACATGTTGCCCTGTGCTACCGAACTCTCCGTCACTTGCCCATGCCCTCACCCTTGAAGGAAGGGGTGGGCAACCCCTGGCCCTCCAGGTGTATTTGGCCTACAGTTCCCCTCCCTCCGCCTTAGCCAGCAGAGCCAGTGATGAGGGACAGCAGGACTTGGAGACCTGGATATCTGCTGGAGGACCACAAGTTGCCCCACCCCCGTCTTAAGGGCAGGTTTTTCTTGCCACCTTTACGCTCCTTCACAAGCGACTGTGAGGCCTGGCGTTGCTGTTGGAGGGCTCTGCTCAGCGCCAGAGCTCACTTGCCCTGAGGATTGGCGCTGGCCAGGTCCCAAGCCACGCGCTGCCTTCACTCTCCGCCCCTCCCTCTTTGGCAGAGCGGGACCCTCAAGACAGCGCTGCTGGACTACATCAAGCGCTGCCGCCCAGGAGACAGCGAGAAGCACAACATGATCGCCCTCTGCTTCAGCATGTGCCGGGAGATTGGGGAGAACCACGAGGCGGCAGCCAAGGTCCAGCTGAAGCTCATTGAATCCCAGCCTTGGGGTAAATTGCCGCTCGTCCCGGGGAGCCCCGGGCGGGAGCCACCCGGACCTGGAAACGGTGGGATGTCTGAGGTGTTCGATCTCAGGTGGAGGAGGAGGAGGTGCCGTGTGGGTGGGGGTGGGGGAGCGTGTGTCCCCTGACACAGAGTAGGTCCCCTGACACAGAGCAGGCGGCATCGCTGCCCACCGTGGTCATACAATCACCCTGCTCTCTCCTTTCCAGAGGAGTGCCTTCAGAACACAGCCCTTTTCACGTACCTGATGCAAGAACTATCACACCACAGAACACATGGAGCAAACACTTCACAGCTCACCTTTCAATTGAAACCTGTTGGACTACCACTCCCAGCATCTATTACCATGCTGGCTGGGGCTGATGGGAGCTGAGGGCTACAGGCTCCCATCACCATTTTAAACCTTCATCCAGCCCCATTCAGTGTTCCATTTTACCTTGGAATAGCTCTCAGCAGCGTCGATAAAGAGGGTTAGGGCTTTCATCAAGAGCTTCTTCAGGTGTGGCACGTTCTGTTACGAAGGAGCTCCGCCTTGCTGCCACTTTAAGTATATGCTTAGCACTTAGACTCTAGAAAATCCAGTGTGCCTGAGTAGGTGCATCAAGCAAAGGCGTGGAGACCTGGAGCATAAACACTGACTCTTGTGGCTGCCTTTCTACCCACACAGGATGCGAAGAGGTGCGAGAACCTCTGGGCATACGCTCATGCTTTACGCTCTGCCTAGTCCTTTTGCACACAGCCACCCTGGGCTCACCCATTATTATTATTATAATTATTATTTTTATTATTTATTTATTTATTTATATAGCACCATCAATGTACATGGTGCTGTACAGAGTAAAACAGTAAATAGCAAGACCCTGCCGCATAGGCTTACAATCTAATAAAATCATAGTAAAACAATAAGGAGGGGAAGAGAATGCAAACAGGTACAGGGTAGGGTAAGCAGGCACAGGGTAGGGTAAAACTAACAGTAGAAAGTAACAGTAGAATTGGCCCGTCGGAGCCAAGCAATGGTAGACCACTACGCCAGAGAACTATTCCTATCGGTAAAGCATTAGCATTAGTGAAGGTCAGTGACCCTCCATCCAGGATTTGCAGAAGAACTCCCATTGTGTCTGAAGGGGAGAACTAGCTCAGGCCCTCGTTGTTACTTTCGGCTTCGCATGCTGCACCTTTGGTGGTGGGGAAAAACCCTCCTATTTGCAGCTCCAAATCACAGTCTGCTCTGCCCATGCAAATCCAAACCTGGTGTCCGGTATGTATCCAGTTGCCCTGTTGCAGCCTTCCCAACCTGGTGCTGTCCAGATGGTTTGGACTACAGCTCCCACTGACCATTTCTGACCATTGCCCATGCTGGCTGGGGCTGGTGACAGTTAGTCCAAAGATCTGGAGCGCAACAGGTTGGGAATAATGATAATTTTATTTCTTACCTGCCTCTCCGTTTGGATCAAGGTGGGGAACAACAGTAAGTATAAAATACTGATTAAAGACATAGTATACACTGTTAAAACATCCTAAAAACATCCTAAGACTCCACTGGATATGCCTGAGATCCGTCTTTATAGCTTTCTTAAATGCTAAAAGACTGTTAAGTTGACGAATCTCCTCCGGCAGGCCATGCCACAGTCTGGGAGAAGCAGAAGAGGTCCTCTGGGTAATACATGTCAGCCTAATTTTGGCTCGCTGATGGAAATTCTTCCCAGAGAACCTGAGTGTGCGAGGTGGATTGTACAGGTGAAGGTGACCCCGCAGGTAGCCTGGACCCAAACCAAGGCTGTCCTGTTGCAGTTAGGTGCAGTGACTGCAGCTGCTTCCTCCTTGCTTACCTGACTCCTTTCTCGTCATCCTTCCTCTTTGAGGACTTCTGTGTGCGTCAGTCCTTGCGCTGCAAGAGGCTGACAAAGCTCATTACGCTGCAGCTCCACTTCCTGAACACCAACCCCAAAACCAAGCTGATCAACCTGAGCCAGAAGAGCCTGCTGGAATGTGCCATGTCCCTGCCCAGGTTCTACCCGGTGACGAAGAGGACAGGAGAGCTTTCACCATCGGGAACAGCTTACAGCTATTGTTGGATCTTGAGTATTTTTCCTTGCAAGAGCTTGATTGGAGCTCGGTCCTGTTGTGGGCCCAGACACTTTCCTTGTTCTTTCTGAGAGCCTGGCTACTTTTCATGCTGTGAATGTGACATGCAGTCAGGATCTCAGGACGATGGACAGAGAGCCTTAGGGGGCAGAGTCCTTTTGTTGGCAGGGGGCAGCGTGCAGCTCCTAGCATGCTCCTGCTCCTGCTCCAACTGGAATCTCTTCCCTCTCCACTCCCAATCTCTCGCTAGGCGGCAGTCGTGGCTGAGGCCTATGACTTCGTTCCGGACTGGGCTGAAGTCCTGTATCAGCAAGTGATTGTAAAGGAGGACTTCAGCTACCTGGAGGAGTGCAAGCAGCGTGGCCTGCTCAAGGCGAGCACCTTTGAGGAAATGGCCCAGGAGTAAGTCCTCTGCAACCAAGTGAACCATTTGAAGCCCAATTCTCCAGTGGGGAGACTTCTCCCAAATCAGGTTTTCTGTATCATTGGGATACTGGCTTCATGTCTTCAAGTCCTTCAGAGTACGTACTGAAAGGGGGTAGATCTCATTCTTTCGGCACTAGGTTGAACTAATGGAGAGGCTGGCCGTAGGATGGAAGCAGAGGGGGTGAGGACATCTGTTAACAGTATGACCATCTCTTTCAGGTTCAAGCAGCGGGCAGGCAATGAACCGGCTCTAAAAAACCTGAAGAAGCTGTTGACCTATTGTGATGATATCGATGTGTATTACAAGCTAGCTTATGACAACCAGTTCTACGACGTAGTGAACATGCTTCTGAAGGGTTTCCACATTGGCAAGAACACACGTGAAATAATAAAATGGTTCTTTGCTTTCTGACCTACATTGATAGTGGAGGAATGTCTCAAAGGTGCAAAGGTGATCTTAGGACTTTGCACTGCTTTTAGGTCTAACTTTTGTGTCATTAAACTTTATTACTAAATTTATTATTCGGGTTATGAACGGAACAGCGGAGTCTTAAAAGACAGAGGCTACAATCCTGTTGTAGAGCTCAGTTAAATTTTACTGATCGTATTGCTTCGTGACTCCTCTGTCTCAAAGTTACATTTCTCCCAAATCATTTTAAATTCCTTTTACTGTATGGTGGTTAAAACTACTGTTAAGCCAAGAGCAAGTAACACACTGGCCAAATGTCAACGCCAGATTCAGGTTGTCTCTGGCCAGCGCAGTGTTGAAGTCCAGTGCGCATGCAACATTTACACATGCGCACCCTTCAGCCCTTATTTGCCAACCGTGAAATTCCCCCAGCAATTCATCTCAGATACAAGGGAATTGAAATAACACTTTTTCCAAGGAGATACAACAGAAAGATATCATGTAATTTTGTTTTATTTAACGGCTGTAGCTCTCAAGCGTGTTAAATTAAATTGCTATAACAAAGTCAGAGGTGTGGCCTTTCTTGTTGCTGTTCTCGTTCTGCTTTTGCATATCTGTGGTTGGCTTATCTCAGCACAGCTACAATCCACAGAAAATGTGCGTAAGTGGGAGCCCAGCTGCCCCTGGCATCGCTACATCGCCTCTGAGCTCCATCTTCCTCCCCTGCATAGTTCAGCTGTTTCATGCAAGGCTTTCACAGCAGATCACTCTAGGACCTGCCAAAAATGCCTCTCCAAGGCAGGCTTGCCTCTGGTGCGGATGTGATATTTACTCTGCACATGATCCCACCCCCATCCTGTCCTCTGAGTTTGAGCCAGAATCTGTTGGGAGCCGGAAGCCTCCTACCACTACTAGCACCACAACCAGCAAGAGCGTGGAGAGCGGCACTTCCAGGGATTGGCCCACAATGGTGGAGTTCCAGTCATGTCGTGAGTCGCCAAGGGCTGGGAATGAAGTCTTCGGAGACGTTTCTGAGCTGTCTGCTTGCTTCGGGGGGTGGAGTGGGGTGGGCCACGGAATGAGTCCACCTCTTCAGTTGGTGCTGGGACCTGTGCATGTGTCATCCCGTGAGGGCTGCCTCCAGTGAGATGGCTCATAATTGGAATGGCAATATTCAAAGAACTGGGTATGTTGGCCTTGAGAAGAGAAAGATGAGGAGGGTTAGATAGCACTTTTCAAGTACCTAAAGCATTGTCACACAAAGGAGGCCAAAACATGTTCTCTGTCATCCAAGTGCGGATTCTATTTATTATTTATTTTATTTATTACATTTTTATACCGCCCAATAGCCGAAGCTCTCTGGGCGGTTCACAAAAATTAAAACCACAGTAAAACACCCAACAGGTTAAAACACAATTACGAAATACAGTATAAAAAGGATTCTGGCTGAATAACAGGGAAATTTCTCTACTGGTTAGAGCAGTCAGAGAAGGGAACCAACTGTCTTGGGAGGCAATGGGCTCCCTATCACTGGAGTAGTCAACCAGAGACTGACCACCATCTGGCAGCGATGCTCTAAGAGGGATTCCTGCACTGGCGCTGAGGAGTGGGTCGAACGCCCTGGCCTAGAAAGCCCCTTCCAGTTCTATGATGCAGCCTGGGGAATGAACTAGGGCGTGGCAGTGTTGGGCCTCAGTGGAGGGCCCCCAGAGCCACCGCCCTCCCCCCCAGCCCTCCCTATGTATTCTATTTTTAATTTGACCAATAACAGGTGTTCTTTGGGCAGATTACAAACAGAATAAAATATAATGCAGAAAACAAAGGGTGTAGGAATCAATCTTTTTAAAATATATAAAACTAAAATCTAGCCATAAAATCTAAAAACTAAACTCTAAAATGGCTGTGAGAAAAGAAATGTCTTTGCCTGGTGCCAAAAAGATAACAATGTAGGTCCCAGGCGAACCCATTCCCCAAATCGGAAGGCCTCTGCCTCACTTGTAGCCTCCCGTCCCGCCTCCTTTGTCAGGGGCATTTTTAGAAATGCCTCCAAAGAGGACTGAAGGGTCTGAGTAGGTACATACGGGAGAACACTTTGCTTTAGAAATGGGGGTGCAGGGGTGCAGCTGGTGTTCAAGCTATGCAATCTGTCTGCATTTAGTTCTGAGTATCAGCTGAATTTAATATTTTTTAAAAATGGTGTATCAAGCATTTGTTTCTTTATCCTAGCAACCATCGAGAGAGTCCTAGATACAACCTGAAACCATCACAGTACTTGATAGAGGCTGATTTTGACTGGCTCCTCCACAGGACCATTTCTGCTCAGGAGAGGTGCTGCCTCTCCACAGGGCCGGTGCTACCATAGAGGCCACTCAGGTGGCCACCTAGAGCGCCAAGCTAAGAGGGGCGCTGGGCCCAGCGCAGCACTCACGCGTGTTGGCTGTGAGCCGGCCTGGCCTGAGGATTCAGTTGGGCCTGGGCGGGCGAGATGGCGCCCTGAGCCCGCCCAGCTGAAGCAAAGCCAGGGACACTGGGGTGGAGGTGGAGGTGGAGTGGCTCCACGTTCAGACTTCCAGAACGCACCCGGAAGAGAGAGAGAGAGAGAGAATGTATGGGTGAATGGGGTGCATGGGGTCTTTGAGTGAATGTGTGTGTTCATGCGTGTGTTTGTTTGGAGTGAGTGATGCTGAGTGCGTGTGTGCGTGTGCGTGTGAGTTGGGGGGGATGATTTGGAGGTGATATTCCTATTAAATAATGCATTTTAGACCCATAGACGTTCCTTTCCAATTTGTTTGCTATAATTGGCATGACGTATTTCTTGCACTTTAAAATCAATGTAGCAGTTTCAAGTTTTGTGCTTCTTATTTTTTCCAGGAAACATATATTCTTAAAAATCAAAGTTGGCATTTTGTGTGTGTGTGTGTGTTTGTGTGTGTGTGTGAAAGTAGCTCACCTTGCCTAGGGCGCAAAATAGTCTGGCACCGGCCCTGCCTCTCCATGTAAAGAAAAGAAATGGAAAGACCCAGGATAAAACCAGCCAGTGTAGAGGCCCCTCCCTGAAAGAGGGAGCAGAAACAGCAGAACAGTTCTGGGAAGAAATGGTCATGTCGAGAAGCCCTAAAGAAGCCCTGAATTCCACACTAAGTTGTTACTGGAGTTCCTGAATCTTCACCTTTAGTGGGGAGGTGGAAAGTCTCTCACAAATCACCTAATACGATGATTCGCATAATGAAACTTTTATGTTTGGTGCCACCACTCAGGCTTAAGATTGAAAACCACTGCGTCCAATATCACTATGCAATACTCTGGATATCCCCATGCAGTAGACTCACCACTTCCATCCTATCTAGTCCAGCTGCAATTGATAGGAGAGAGAACAGTGGTGCTTAAAGACATCCTAAAGACATCCTGACAACTGAAGGAATACGTCCATTGTGCTAAAAGCAGATTGGGAGGGCTCCTCCCCCAGCCGTTGCCTTCATCCTCCATTGTGAACCTTAAAAGTTCTGTTTGTTTTTGAAGTTAGCTAAGACAATAAAGGTGTGGCAAAGCCTGTCCTTGTCAGTATCTGCTCTTAACTCATAAACCATCGCCAGGGCTAGCCAATTTCCAGTGCACCCCCAGGTTGCCTCCCACCTATACTAGTGGTGAGTCTGACTAGACACCCTTTCTGGAGGCCAAGAAGACCCTCCCACCCCACCCCACCTGTGCCAATCGGGACCTCTGAAAGGGCCTCTTAAGAGGCCATTTCATATGTCCCGATTGGCACGGGTGGGGGGAGCAGTCATCTTCGAATCCAGGACGCTGGGGTTGGGGGGCGGCTTCAGAACAGCGTGCCTGCCTAGGGCGCAAAATAGATTGGCCCTGGCCCTGGGTACATTAGTGTATGGGATGTAGCAAACTCTGGTACATTAGAGAAACATCCTTATTCTGTTATTGGTTTCTCTTTTGAAAGGGAGATAATGACCTAAATCCAATTGCTACTCCCAACTGGAGTCGACACAGTGAATCAATGGGAACTTGGCAAGTCCATACTTATCTTCGTTCCATTGCTTCACTGAGTCTGCTCATGTGAGGACTAGCAACTGGACTGGTGATCTGACCTATTTCTGTAATAGCCAGAAGTGCAGAATGCAATACTGCAGGACCTAGCGTTCAGCCAACTAGGAATCAGATCTTTTCTAGGAGTGAAAGAGAGAGACGGTATTTTAAAAACTGTAAAAAAAAAACCACACACAATGTGTTTTACATTTTGAGATGGTGTCAAAAGGCGTGCCTCAGGTAGTACGAGGTTGAGAACTAGAGCTCCATATGGAACTGTTCAACATCTGCACACAACATAATTATCTCCAGTTAGAAAGATGAAAATGGAAACAGCCTTCACAAAGTTTGAGGGAAGCCTTTAGAACAAGGAGTCGCAGAGCTGACTCAAGTATGCGGGCACCAAACGTGATCTTGAATGGAGTAGTGAGCACTAACGGAATCAAAGAAGAGCCACGCTGTTCTAGATTAAACCCAGAACGGGAGATGGTTTAAGACCACCATGAATCTCACCAGGTTTGCATATTCTCCCAATATCCATCACACAGAAAAAACAGAGACATAGCACTTACTTGGGCACGAAATCCTGGTTTGACCGGGCTTGCACAACTTCCTGTAGGCCATCTTTGTCACGGGATTTAGAAGGGTGCATTCTTTGCAAAGGTTTTGGATGAAGTCTGACTGCAGGGCAAAGGGTCATCTTGTGGTGAGTGGCCATAGTCAATGCCTTCACGGCAGCTGAATTCGTTCTCTGAAAAAAGACACATGCGATGCAAACTTGAGGCGACTGCCCTGGCAGATTCAGGACTAGCCATTCATGCTTGCCCCATGTCCGAGATAAGCGTGTTCGGTGCCGGCTGAGCGCTTTCAAGGGGATTCCTTTTAGCTGGTAATCTTATAGTGTAGGAAGCCATCTTGGCCATGTGAGTGAACAAAGTGTGCTAACTGGTTGCTGTCCGGGAACAGATGAGGCTACTATTAACTTCTCAGGGATTATTCTCTTCCCAGCCTTCACGCTGCTCTATGGCCAATACAGTTGTCTTTCTAAATGACAGACATGCAGAGCTGCCGTGTCATTTTTACTTCACAAACATTCAGGAGCGTCTGTTCATTCTCCTGCTTCCGTCTGGGTAATAAAGGGCAATGGCAAAGCTGGTTTTGAAAACTGGCCCTGCAGTCTGCCAGCACTTCACACAGTGGGGATACGGAAGCAGAGAACTCACCAGCTGAAGCACACCCAAAGAGGCAAAGCCGGGGGGTGGGGTGTCACGACGCTAGGGGCACTGCTTGTAAGCCCAGAATTACTGTGGACATCAGCCCAAATCCACTAAAACGGCAACCAGCCAATGCTGTCTTTGCCCAACCAGGCACAGAACACCCATGTTTTTGAACAGCATTAACTTCTGGTGGCCGCCTTAGGCAAGCCATTCTTTTCCAGCCACAAATAACCTTCTACCATAAGGGGGAAAGGAACACCGACACCCCCCCACCCCCAATATTATAGGCTTGATATAAGATAATGTGCAAGAGAAGTGCAAGAACTACAAGACAGTATTTTGAGAAGTGAGGCACCTGGACAGAAACAAAAGCTATGACTAATTTTGCAAATCAGAAAAGACCTTTTGGCTATGACTAAGAGAAGACAAAATCCAGCCTATCAAGTTACGATAGTTGCTTGCAGACAGTCTCTGAAGATTGTAGTCAACAAAACGAGCATGTTTTCTAAACCCTGTGAAGCGATCCTCCCTCCGCACTTTTGGAGTCTGCTTTAAAATCTTACGGGCCATAAGGAAAAGGAGTAGATGCTAGGGCTTCAGCATGGGAGCTCCTTTGATCTATTCACAAGCAGCGGGGGTTACCTTGAATACCAACGAACCAGTTTCGGGCCGGTACTCCAGGAACTGGACACCACATTTCCGACAGTCGGCCTCTAAGGTATTTTCATATTTCAATTTTGCAAGCTGGCTTGGGCTCTTTATCAAGCCACCTGAGGTTTTGTCAGTGGGCCAATATTCATCCAACGTAATTTCGGCTCGCCTGTTAAAAAAACAGAGGGTTGGAGACCTGGAACGCAAATACACCTGCAATTAAACTTCACGAAGGCCGCACATTTAGTCATGGAGAACGCAAGCCAACTTTCCGGCAATTAAACGGCAATTAAACTTCACGAACGGGAGCTCTGCATTACCGATTTAAACCTTGCCCGAAGGGTGGAGCCAATCTGGCATCTGGGTAGATGACAACGTATTTCCTGCAGATGCCCACAATCTCATCTAGGTTCAAGTTGGTCAGGTTGACTTCGCCTTCGAAGTAGATTGAGCCATAGCCTAGATAGAAGACGATGATTAGCAAGGGGTCAGCCCAAACTGGATGGCTGCGACGATACACCAAAATCATCCTGCGCACACAGCTACATGTGTCTTAGAAATGTAGTGTAAGCATTTGCCAGAGGTCAGCCTTGGAGCAAGCAAAGTGATGAAAGAGGAGAGTGCTTCTGAGAACATGCAGAGGGCCTTTTACACCTCAATAAGCACTGGTGCAGCTAGGTAATTTTAGACATTAATTTTAAATTAATGAAGATGAAGGTAAATTAAGGTGCTGTGGGGTAAATCTTTTGCAACCACTAGGCAAAACTAGAATCATAGAATAGTAGAGTGGAAGGGGCCTATAAAGCCATGGAGTCCAACCCCCTACTCAATGCAGGAGCCCACTTTAAAGCATACAGGAGAACATAAGAACGTAAGAATTGCCAGGCTGGATCAGACCCAGGGTCCATCCTCACCTTTCCGGCCAATGGTGAAATTGGTCACAATGCACTCTCCTTGGTCGCTTGTCATTTGGGCCAGCTCTTCCATGGATGGAATGGTATAGTATCCAATTCGTGTTAAAATGATTCCTGAAAGACCCAAAACCTGGTTGAAGGCCACTCTTTTCAGGAACTTCAAAAACACATGCAGTGATTCAGTGATAGCGCAAATTAACAAAACAGTCAACCACAGAGAACTTCAACATTTTCACACTAAAGAGCGTGAACATGGCTTGAGGAAGAGCTTATGAAGCAAGTGGGGGCACCTTAGGGCTTCTCCACACAGAGGCTTTTCATCCTGCGATTTCTACTGGGCCTTCTGCTTGCGGATTCTTTGCTGGATTGATTGGCCCATTACATGCATTTCCCTCTGCCCTTCCTTCCCCCTCTCCCCGTTAATCTGCGAGAGAAGAAATCTGCCCAGAACAACAAAGACCGAGAAAGCCTGATGCAGCAAAAAGCAGGTCCCCACTATACTCTACTGGCAAGCAGGATGGGATGATTCAGACAAGCACGTTCCATGATGGCCGTCAATCCAAGGGGCCCTTTTCCAGAGCCCTCTGGGCCTTTTGAAAAAGACCTGCGAAGCGCTGAGATCTACACTGTTTGGATCATGAGTCGCCACAACCCGGTTGAGTATTAAGAAAAGCAGGTCAAGGCTGTAAAATTCAGTGAAACCCTCATGAGGTTTATCTATTTAGGGAAAGGCCACTTGAATCAGGACTCTCCGTGTAAAAGGCAGCATGCAGAGAAAACAGCCCTCCCCGGCTCTCCACCATGGCCAGGTTTTCCAGTCTGGACACGAGAGAAAAGAGCTGGATCACCAGCAATAGGAACGCAACTTCACCTGCTGGATGCACATGATATACATCTTCTCCATCCTCCTCACTGTCATGCTGTAGGGACTCCTCATCACAGAAGGCCTCCTCACTGCCCCCAACTCTACAAGCTTCCGAAGCACAGCGCTCAGCCCTCGGAGAATCTCTGCTTTCAAAAGAAAAAGTTTCTAGTCCTTAAGCTGGCTAAGGGTAGACTTGATAGTCTCTGGGCCGTGCCCGGCAAGATCTCAGAAGCCAGAGCAGGGCCTGTGCAGGATTTCTAGTGATAGTGGATTCTTTGCCCCTCTGCGTAACGAGAAGGCTTGCGGAATTCAAGTACAGTACTGCTATTTCAGGCATTCCAAATAGCGCCGTATCTTCTTTCCCCATCTGCACTCTAGAAAGGTTGCAGAATTCAAGTAACCACAGCTGACTTTTGGACTGTTTTCCCATGACTTATGCAAAACCCTGTAATTATGCTTGGTAACACCTATCATTCCCTGAGAGGATTCAGCCCACTCACAATGGGGAATTTGGGGGGAGATTCTAGGGAATGGGTGTACTTGTGGTTGTACATATTCACTGGGCTCCCACGAAAGCACAGCCTCGGATCAATGTGCTGCTAAGGAGCTGGAACACTCCAAGGCACCCAACAGGCCTTGCCCTTCACATCTTACTCTGCAACGCTTTGAGGAGGCTCCCAAGCAGCAGCCCTCAGGATGGTATCAGTGACAGAAGGCAAGACAGACGGCTTTCCAGTGGAAGCGTTACCATTACGACACACGTGGCTCTCGTATTTCTTCCTGCTGCGCAAGCTCCACACACACAACATGGAACTTGGCACAGCATTGCTAGCATCACGGCTACAACAGAGGAGATTTGCAGATGCTTCAAACTGAACCACTACAGCTGGAGCTGCATCTTTAAAAGTCGTTTGTTTACTTCAGAAGTCAGCGGAGCAGAGAGCATGCTTCTTCCATACCTCTGTAAATGGGTTTCTCCATTGTTTAGATCCCCAGATGTAGAGGCCACGTCACCAACTGTGCACGGATTAGAGCATGAAGTAGAGCACGGATTGTTGCTGTTCAAGTTCTTTGACACCAGCTTTTTAAATGTCTCCCTAAGAGAGAGAGAGAGAGAGACCAAGGTGACAAAGATCAGCTTCTATCCTTTACAGCACTGACACCTGAAAAACAGTCGGAGAATTTCAGAGGCATTAAAAAGTGTGCCAGAATGTGCCAGAATCCACACTCCCATGCAACCTATGTCCTTTGCCTCCTGTTTTCGCAACAAGTTTGTCCCTGACAGTTTTTAATGATCCTTCTGCACGCAAAGGTCCTTTTTTGTGGGATCAGGATTGGAATGACCGAGAATATTGCTTGTGCCACTTTGTGTTGGATGAAACTTAAAAGATGGAGTAATACTAAAAATGTCCCGGGAGTAGAGGGAGGGAATTATTTAAGCCTAAATAAGTTTAAAGCAAAAAGGTTTAAAAGGCTTCTCATAAATAATAATAAAAACAGGAGGGGGGTCATAACTTACCAGAACCAGGCCGGCCACGTCCATCGCTGATACTTGCTATTCTGAGCAATTTGCCAAATCCTACACAGGGACCTAAAAGACAGAGACAGGTAGAAAGAAAAGAAATGAAAATAATTCAGAACAAGTCCTTGTCAGCCATTGAAATAGCAGCATTGTCCAAGCAATTTGTTTTGTATAGTTAGCTAAGCCAATAAAGGTGTGGCAAAGCCTGTCCTTGTCAGTATCTGCTCTTAACTCATAAACCATCGCCAGGGCGAGCCAATTTCCAGTGCACCCCCAGATTGCCTCCCACCTATACTAGTGGTGAGTCTGACTAGACACCCTTTCTGGAGGCCAAGAAGACCCTCCCACCCCACCCCACCTGTGCCAATCGGGACCTCTGAAAGGGCCTCTTAAGAGGCCATTTCATATGTCCCGATTGGCACGGGTGGGGGGAGCAGTCGTCTTCCCTGCCGCTCTCCCAGAAGTCTCAAGTCTTGGGAGACTTCCGGGATGAGCTAGCTGAGTCCAGACTTTTGGAGGAGGTGGGGCGCGTGTACGCGTGCCAAGAGAACACCGGTTCACTGGCCGGCCGGCCAGGTGGGCGGCCATGGCAGCAGTAGCAGCAGCCTTGTGGGATAAGGCAGTGGCAGTGGGAGTTGCAGCCGCAGCTGTGGCGGTGGCCACAGCTGCTGCAGAAGCAACGTGGGGCAAGGTGGCGGCGGCAACCGCATCAGCACGGATGAGTCTGCAGCGGTGGCGGCAGCAGTAGGAGCAGCAGCACAGGGCGAGATGGCAGCGGTCCTGGCGACTAGCGAGGCAAGTCGGCGTTGGCAGCGAGTGCGGGTGGCACTCTTCAATTTAGTAGAAAAAATCCTCCCTTGCGGTATGTTTAGTAACGTGGTTCTCCTTTAGCAAGCCATGGTTCTGCCACCTTTGGGCAGACTAGCAGGGAGAGAAGAGAGGCGTCTCTTGACTTCATGTTTTGTAGGCTACTTAATTTTGTCATTTGGAGGTTGGAGCCGAAGTGAGGTTCTTGCATCTCTACGGGCTAGTGGGAGGGATTTTAAGTTCTAGTTAAACCTCATTATTATTATTATTATTATTATTATTATTATTATTATTATTATTATTATTTTCATTTAAAAGAACTCTGTCTGTGGGGTTTGGGCTGATTTTCTTTCTTTCTTTCTTTTAAAGGTTTGCTTTGGAAGTGGTGAATTCTCTTTCTAGGGAGCTAGGAAAGCAGTTGAGGATTCCAAAGTTATGTGCACTGGTGGAGCTTGGGGGGCTGAATAGCTGAGGGGATAGAGAGTCTGCACAAAGGGGAAATGAAGCATCTTCGTCCCTGGGTGAAGAACCTTTATCCAACGGAATGACCTCACAGGGGCCTCAGAAGAACAGAAGAGGCGTGTGCTTGGGGATACAGGGTTCTTGGGAGGGCGCTGAGGTCCAGATACCCAAAGGGCCAGGGGGTGGCAGGAAGGAGATGAGGGGCGACTTCACACAGCCCAGGGGCAGGAGAGGTGCACGGGCAGCAGGGCACTTGTGTCTGCACGTCAGGGACAGAGCGAACGGACACCTCACGCAGCGCCCGCTCAGGAAGAGGAGGCGGCCTGGCCTGTGTGGGGTCGGTCTCAAGGGATGAATCCTGCACACTGATTCAGAGTAAGTGAACCACCAAATCCTTGGCTTCAGGCCTCTTGTGACTAGAATTTCGTTTTAACGACCATAAAAAAGCAAACCCCCAAATCCCACCTCCTGTGGAACACAAAACCACCGCGTTCTTTCCTTCTTTCCCCTCTAAGAGAGCTGCAGACCTGCTCAGGGGCCTTCTGGCGAGTCAGCCCTGGGGCTGGGCTGATGAGTTCCTGGGCTCTCCTTTGAGCCTCACCCACAGATGTTCTTTCCCCCAAAAGAAAATGTTACCCCTTTCTCCACCTTTGGTCATAGACGGATATATTCTCCCTCTCTCTCCCTCTTTGTGGTCATCTTTCAAAAGTTGTAAAACTTTAATACAAAGGATTTTTTTGAAAAAACAAAACAACAACAACAAGGAGCTATTTCCAAAACAATTTCCCAATCAAAACACATTCCCTCAGGAAATCTAAGTTGTAGTGGGGCGACGGGGGATGTTTTGATGCACAGCCTCTGCCCCTGCCTCTTTTACTGCTACTCAGTGTTCCTGCAGAGGTTTTCAGGCAAGGGAATGACTTTGGGTCATCTCACTCGCACGTGATACAGATGTCATATAAATGCCCTCGAGTCTTGAATCGAAGCTGCTTCTGGGGGAAAAAAAACATGCTTCCAATCCCTATCCTCACGCTGCACTGTGTTGTGGCAGTCTTGTGGTGAGTGAGCTGGGATGCCAGCTGAGCCAGAAGCCTCTTCAATATAGCGGTTCTTCTGTTAGATAGAGCCTCGCGTGGCACAGAGTGGTAAAGCAGCAGTTTCTGCAGCTGAAACTCTCCCCGTGGCCTGAGTTCGATCCCAGCGGAAGCTGGTTTCAGGCAGCCGGCTCGGGTCGAATCAGCCTTCCATCCTCCCGAGGTCGGTAAAATGAGTACCCAGTTAGCTGGGGGAAAGGTAATAACGGCCAGGGAAGGCAACGGCAAACCACCCCGCTATAAGGCCTGCCAAGAAAACGTCAGCGAAAGCGGGCGTCCCTCCAAGAGTCAGTAATGACTCAGTGCTTGCACGAGAGGTTCCTTTCCTTTCCTGTTAGATTAATGGCAGAGAACCAGGTGATGCAAATCTCCATAAACCCGAAATAAGCAAAGTGTTTGAGATTACACTGAAAAAGGAACTTACCTGTGAATTTGGGGATAGGTTTAGCTAATTGCTCTGAAAGTGGTTTTATTTTAGTGTGTTAAACATAGAAGTACAGACAACATTATTATCTTCAGTTAGAAACATGGAAATGGAAACAGCCTTCACAAAGTTTGAGGGAAGCCTTTAGAACAAGGAGTCGCAGAGCTGACTCAAGTATGCGGGCACCAAACGTGATCTTGAATGGAGTAGTGAGCACTAACGGAATCAAAGAAGAGCCACGCTGTTCTAGATTAAACCCAGAACGGGAGATGGTTTAAGGCCACCATGAATCTCACCAGGTTTGCATATTCTCCCAATACCCATCACACAGAAAAAATAGAGACATAGCACTTACTTGGGCACGAAATCCTGGTTTGACCGGGCTTGCACATCATCCTGTAGGTCATCTTTGCCGTAGGATTTAGAAGGATGCCTTCTCTGCAAAGGTTTCGGACGAAGCTTCATTGCAGTACCAAGGGTCATCTTGTTGTTACTAGCCATAGTCAATGCCTTACTCAATGCCTTCACGGCGTCTGAATACGATCTCTGAAAAAAGACACATGCTATGCAAATTTGAGGCGACTGCCCTGGCAGATTCAGGACTAGCCATTAAAGCTTGCCCCATGTCCGAGATAAGTGTATTCGTTGCTGGCTGAGCGCTTTCAAGGTGATCCCTTTTAGCTGGTACTCTTATAGCGCAGGAAGCCATCTTGGCCATGTGAGTGAACAAAGTGTGCTAACTGGTTGCTGTCCGGGAACAGACGAGGCTACTATCCAGTTCTCAAGGATTATTCTCTTCCCAGCCTTTGCGCTGCTCCATGGCAAATAGGTTTGTCTTTCTAAATGACAGACATGCAGAGCGGCCGTATCGCCTTTACTTCACGAATGGTAAAAACAGGCTACAGCCTGTGAAAGGGGAAAGGAGCTACTGCGCTATTGTGAATGCTTGAAACAGTAAATGCTAGTAAATGGGGAAAGGAGCTATTACACTATTGTGAATGCCTGAAATATAGGAAAAGAGGTACAATGCTATTGTGAATGCCTGAAACAGCATTACTGCACTACTGTGAATGCTTGAAACGGCACCACTGTGATACTGTGAATGGAAAAATGAGGCTAGGTATTGTGAATGGAAAAGCAGTCTTATCGCAACAGGGGGGGAAAAGGAAAAGGGGGAAGGAAGGGAGTAGCCCCACCCCTTGACCAGGTCCCAGCCAGGTCAGAGAAATAGGCATGCCCAAGATGTAATGCCCGGGGGCTGGGGCACACTGTAGTGGAACTGCAGGGTAGCAGCCTTTAAGGGGAAAAAATGCACTAAAAGGACTTTCCAAAACTGCGGGGTCACTGCGGATTGGCGACAGTGTCATCAGTCACAAACAAACCTGGTGTGCCACCCCTCTGCACTAAACCAGTCGTGTGGGTGGGGCCCTAAAATATTATCACTAACGATATTTTGCTTGTGACAAGCAATCATTTTGCACTGTTTTACGTTACAGTGTTTTGTGATAAGAGCTTAAGAGCAGCTCCGCTGGATCAGAGCAACGGTCCACCCACCCAGCATCCTACCTTCCGCTGTGATCACACCAGATGCTTCAATGATCTGGTGGCAAGAGCAATACCCTCCCCCTAGTCTTGCTACCCAGCAGCTGGTATTTAGCAGTATACTGCCTCTGAATGTGGAGGTTCCATATTCAGCTTCCAGGATTAAGAACCACTGATAGACCCCTTCCTCCATTCATGGGTCTAATCTCCTGTTGAAGCCATCTAGGCTTGTGCTTCTCACCCCATTCTTTGGCACCCAACTCCATCCGTGAGTTATGCCTTGTGTGAAGAAACACTTCCCCGTCTCTGTTCCGGATCTCTTGGCAATCCACTTCATTGGGTGACCCCACCTACCTCCTGCTCCTTTGGGTCAGGCTTTGGGCTTCTGAAGAGGGGACGATCCCCAAGGGGCGAGTCAATCGAGGTGTTGTGGAGCTGCTGAAGAACTGCTTGCGGGTCTCCTGAAGCATTTGGACGGAAATGAAGGACAAAAGTCAGTCCAATAACCCACAGGGAAATCCAGAGGCGGCCAACTTGTGGCCCTCCAGATATTTTGGCCTACAACTCCCATGATCCCTCACCATCGGCTATGCTGGCTTGGGCTGATGGGAGTTGTTGGCCCAAGTTTCTGGAGGGCTACGCGGTATCCACCCCTGCACAGAATGATTCAAGAAGCTGCTGAAAGAAGAACTGGGGTCTGTTGTCCTGCAGGTAAGCCCAGGGGGCAACAGCTTCCCTTGCCCAAGTGCTGTGCCCCTTCCCCGTTAGCTGTGCAGGGGCTGGAAGGTGCTTCCAGGCTGCTTCCGTGGGGCCCGGTGGGCAAATCTGTGTGGGTGGCTCTCCCACTCAGATAGGCTTCCCAAGCCCGTGCCATTCCAACTGAGCTCTCTGAATCGCTCCACAAGACGAAGCACACACACTCCAGCGGCACACCAACAGTGTCAGCAACCCAAAGTATTTGAAGTAGCTGCAGAGTCAATGTGACAGAGGGGCCGTTTGCCCGATTGCCAGGTGGTTCACAAGCCACGGAGCACATGCCAGTCACAGGTGGCCTAAAGCACGTTCCGTGATGGCCGCCAGTCCAATGTGACCTCTTGCAGAGCCCACTTGGCCTTTTGAAAGAGACCTGTGAATGTGCCGAGACCTGCGCAGCTTGGCTCATGAGTCAACACAACCTGGTTGAGTCTTAAAAAGACCATCTCCGAGTTGGAAAATTCACTGGAACCCTCATGAGGCTGCTCTCTTTAGGGAGAGGCCACTGGAATCAGGACTGTCCGTGTAAAGGGCAGCATGCATGGAAAACAGCCCTCCCCTGCTCTCCACCATGGCTAGCTTTTCCCGGCTGGACCCGAGAGAAAAGAGCTGGACCACCGGGAATAGGAACACCACCTGCTGCATGTCCATGATGTTTGTCCTCTGTCGTCTCATCACGCTCCCCCATAATGGTGCTTTCCACAATGTTGTGGTTGTTGCTGTTCGTGTTCCATTGCGTCTGGGGAGGGCGGCTGGCAATGCGGTCGGCGCAGAGCTGTAACACTTTGCAAAGGGGGCTCTCTTCCTCCTCCTTCTCTCCATCCTGCCTGGGGCGCTTGCCAAGGGCCATGGCGTGCAAGGTGACGCTGACAAAGGAAGACACACTATTTGCGTGGTGCCATTCATGGAAGAGCAGTCACCTGAACCAGGACAATGGATTTCCATAGCCTGTGGCTTCTGGATCATCATTATCATTATTATTTATTTATTTATTTATTTATTTTATTTCCCACCTTTTTTCCTCCAAGAAACCCAAGGTGGCATACATAATCCTCCTCCTCTCCATTTCTATCCTCACAACAACAACCCTGTGAGGTAGATTGGGCTGAGAGTCTGTGACTGGCCCAAAGTCACCCAGTGGGTTTCCATGGCCGAGTGGGGACTAGAACTCGGATCTCCCGACTCCCAGTCCACCACCTTAGCCACTACACCACACTGGCTCTCATACCTCTAAGTACCTCTGTGAAACAGGAAGGCCTTGCCCAACTTGGTGCCCTCCAGATGTTTTGGACTTCAGCTGCCATCAGCTGTAGCCCACATAGCCAATGGTCAGGAATGCTGAGGGTGTGGTCCAAAACATCTGGAGGGCACCAAGTTGGGCAAGGCCGATATGGGGAATTTTGGAACAAGCTATTTACAGTGGCATGGCCAAGAAGAGGCACTCAAGAAGCCAGCCTTCCGGGATGCATGGCAATGCCTGCAAGAAGCCCAGTCAAAAATGTTCAGAAACGACACAAGGAACAACACAGCTACAACAGAGAGCCTACAGAGAAGAGAGCCAAGGGTAATTCTACTCCTGGTTACCCGAGCCTTTAATGAATTTATACACATGGGTTGCTGTACGGATTAGGCATTGGTCAACTACATTGAATAGGAAAACAAAGCAAACAACCAAATCAGATGTTAGAAAGTTGAGGCAGAATCGGAGCCTGGAGTAGGCAGAAGGGTCAGAGCCTGAAAACATTTGGCCTTTACCTGTTTAGGAAAGAGATCCAGGCCAAATCCATTCCAGCATTCTAATGCTGTCTTCTTAGCACTGACCCGTGGGTCAGGTCATGTGTAGAAGCCTCAAGTCACTGCTGAATTTAAACATGCACACTGTGGGGAGGCCAACTGAAGGACCTAAGGTGAACTGCATTCCCTAAAAACACGACAGCTCCAATACAAAAATGAAATTTTGTGGGGGCCCGTTTGTCCTCCAAGGGGATGTTCCATTTCCATTCTTCTAAGACAAAACTCATGAAAATTAAAGCTTTTAGAATGGTTTAGCAAGTAGTCTATTTCCCTGGGAGCACCAGGGAAACTGGAGAGTTTCTCGCAGACTATTTTAAATAACAGGACAGTGCTGACTCTACCATGAAGGTAGGCAGGTAGTTTTTACTTCCTCGTCCTCATTTTGTATCGTAGAGTTGGGAGAAATTTGAGCACACCCAACCCTATTTGTCCCCACCTCTACACACTCCAGAAGTACAGCGCTCAGCATTCTGAGAACCTCATTTTCAAAAGAAAGTTTCTAGTCCTTAAGCTGGCTAAGGGTAGACTTGGAAGTCTCTGGGCTGTGCCTGGCAAGATCTCAGAAGCCAGAGCAGGGCCTGTGCAGGATTTTCAGTGATAGTGGGTTCTTTGCCCCTCTCCATAACAAGAAGGCTTGCGGAATTCAAGTACAGTACTGCTATTTCAGGCATTCCAAATAGCGCAGCATCTTCTTTCCCCATCCAGTCTAGAAAGGTTGCAGAACTCAGGTAACGACAGCTGTTTTTTGGACTGTTTTCCCGTTAAGTATGGAAAACCCTGTAATTGTGCTTGGTAACAGCTTTCATTTACTGAGAGGATTCAGCCCACTGACGATGGGGAATTTTCGGGGAGGTTCTAGGGAATGAGTTTACACTGTTGGTTTTGCCCTACCCTGTGCCTGTTTACACTTCCCTGTGCCTGTTTGCATTCTCCTTCCCTCTTTATTGTTTACTACAACTTATTAGATTGTAAGCCTATGCGGCAGGGTCTTGCTATTTACTGTGTTATCTGTACAGCACCATGTACATCGATGGTGCTATATAAATAATAATAATAATAATAATAATAATAATAATAATAATAATAAGGATGTACATATTCACTGGACTCCCACGAAAGCACAGCCTCGGATCAACGTGCTGCTAAGGAGCTGGAACACTCCAAGGCACCCAACAGGCCTTGCCCTTCACATCTCACTCTGCAACGCTTTGAGGAGGCTCCCAAGCAGCAGCCCTCAGGATGGTATCAGTGACATGAAGGCGAGACAGACGGCTTTCCAGCGGAAGCGTTACCATTACGACACATGTGGCTCTCGTATTTCTTCCTGCAGCGCAAGCTCCACACACACAACATGGAACTTGGCACAGCATTGCTAGCATCACGGCTACAACAGAGGAGATTTGCAGATGCTTCAAGCTGAACCACTACAGTGGGAGCTGCATCTTTAAATGTCGTTGGTTTACTTCAGAAGCCAGCAGAGCAGAGATCAAGCTTCTTTCATACCTCCGTAAACGTCGTTTTCTATTGTTTGGATCCCCAGAGGTAGAGGCGACATCCCCAACTGTACAAGTAGCACGAGAGCATAGGCTTTTCCTTCTGAGGGACACCAGCTTCTTGAAGCTCTCCCTAAAAGAGAGAGAGAGAGAGACCAAGGTGACAAAGATCAGTTGAAAAGTCACACCACGATCCCTCGGCTGTGGAGTGGACCAGGGTGGACCAGTCATCTTGCCTTGGCGGCTGTGACCCACAACTGGGTTGTGGCCTAACTCAGAGCAGGGGGGAATCACACCAATGACACCACTGCTATTTATTTATTTTTATAAAAAGTGAATAAACAGTTTTAAAATCTCTGCACCGGCTGCCAATTATTTTCCGGGCAAAGTAGAAAGTAGAAAGTGTTGGTTATCACCTTCAAAGCCCTACATGGTTTGGGTCCAGGTGACCTGCGGGATCTCTTTCTCCCGTACAATCTGCCCCACACACTCAGGTCCTCTGGGAAGAATTTACTCCAGTCAACAAAAACAAGGCTGACAACTACTACCCAGAGGACTTTTTCCTCTGCCGCTCCCAGATTATGGAATGACCTGCCAGGAGGGACTCGTCAACTTAACAGTCTTCCAGGGCCAGATCTACACGTCGTTGCGAAGGGGCTTCCGTGCGCCTTTTTTAAAGATGTGCCTAAAAGAAGCGCCTCTTTCTTTCCTGTGTGTACTGTGAGCTAGGCAGCGCCGCCTGCGGAAGAATCTCTGCCCCATTCAAAGACGCTGCTCTGGCCGCTTCCCCCTCGCATGTTCTTCCATTCGAATAATCCCCCCTCCCACCCGGCGGCTCTTCTGGCGTGTCCCACCGGCGGCGGCTCCTCCTGCAAAACACTTTTCTCCCTCGGTCTGCAGATTTTAAAAAAGCTATAAAGACTGATCTCTTCCGGCAGGCCTACCCAGTTGAATTTTAAGATGCCTTTTAATAATGTGCTGCTTTTAATAATGTATTAGTTTTAAATGTTTAAATTATATGTATTTTATGGCATTTGCATATTATTATTATTATTATTATTATTATTATTATTATTATTATTATTGCATTAGTCCAAAGGTTACACAAGTGACCAATTAAAATTTGTCAGTAAAATTGTTAAGGTTAAAAAGTATTCCTAAAATAACTAGCTTTACTTATACAATACATGACACTATAAACCCGCATCAGAACGCATTTCTCATTATTCAGCATCTCCCAGGCAATTCATAGCAATGGAAACTACATACTTCTCCCTGTATTGAGCAGCCTTTACTGCAAAAGGTGCAACCCTCCAAACCAGATATTGCTTAGTTCCTTGTAGCAAAAATCCCAGTTTCCTCTTTATACCCCAAATTTCATTAAAAAAGGGGGGGGCAATCTAACTAATGGGCTTTCCTGTCAATGTATAATTGACATTTGAGAGTATAACCTGCCAAATCCTCCAACGCCGCTTCCTCACAAACACACAATCTCTCTTGGACAGATACACCATGAAACCTAGTGGAATTCATCATACAGTCCATTTGTTCAAAGCGCAATCCATTGAAAGCCCTTCAGTATTCCACCGTCATGGAGATTAAGAGGTACCTTTGCGTTGATGCTGATGTCTGGTACCTGCCACCACCTAGCTATTCTAGAGGATGTACGGAAAGCTATATCAGACTGGGTGTCAACATCCAAGACTTATTGTTTAAAGCAATTTCTAGTAACATTTCCCCATGGGTTTAAAGCCTGTAAGGAGCAACCAAAATTTAGTAATTTGAGAATTTCTGCAGCCATGAAGTACCTAGATTGCTTATTCTCTGTTTCTCTAGACCTGTAATCATTCTCATCCCCATTTCAGTTTTGAAACCCCTGGGGCCATTTTGAACTTGTTCACTTTTGGTGAGATTTGCATATCCCCACGTTTCTGCACTGAATGTTAGCATTGGGATCACCTTTGCTTTAAAAATATCCAAAATCGCATGCATTGACCCAGGGTATCTGAGACTCAGCAAACGGATTAGGGATTGCGCATGGGCAACTGATGTCAGTGATCCTCAGGGTGATGTGACACTTGTGCTCGTCATATGTGTCTTCTCAAATGCCTTCTCAGTGTTCTGCATTCTTTATCAAACCATAAAGTCTTCATAGGCTTTGTATCATTTGAACTGACAGTATAGCAGTCGTTAAGAAAGGTTTCAGAGTATCACACACGGCCTGATGCGCATGTAGAACTCAGTCAGGATCAGAATCACAAGACACAGTGATATTGAGCAAAGATCTAGCCATATTCAAATTCTGAAATGCTTCCAGCTTGATCGTATTTATTTTTTTGCTATTTTCATCTCTTTTCCTGATAAATTTCCTGGTTCTAGGAAAACCAGTGGTCTGAAAAAGTTTCAAGTCTTAAGTCGGATTCAGCAACCAGCATTACCACTACGAGTTGGGGATCCCTGTCTTCCCTGGGGGGAACCGTTACACTGGAGAATAGATGTGCTTTTTCTTTGGAAACACAAATGTAATCGAGAACAGTGCTGGAATAAGCCAAGAAATGAGTAAAAGGATATGTAGTGCTGGGACCATTGCCACCTACAACATGCAATCCAAACATCTATGTTAGCCTAAATAAATTTAAAGCAGCACAATTTATCTTCGCAACTCTGAATTTCCAGTAATTTAGTTCTACAGGGACATCTTGCGATATACCACCGTGTTCTGCAACTAATGGTAGTGATGAGTTCAGTCTGTCATTAACATCATCTCATAGGATAAGCAAAGCCTTTGGGAACTCCATATTCAGCTCCGTCAGTACTCGCTCCAAGTGCTCTTCTTTAACCAGGATGGCTAAACCCCTTACAGGTCTGGCCCTGTGATTTCTTTTGTCGGTTTAACTACACTGTAAAATGTGGAATCAGTAACTCATCTGTTGCAGTGAGCCATGTTTCTTGCAGTGATATCAGTGCGTCTATAGATAAATATGTCATCAACTCACAATCCTGAGCTCTGGCCTTCCTCTCTCCCCCCCCCCCCCCCCCCGCTGTATTCCATGACATAAGAGCAGAAGACATCCTTTTTTGGCCTCAAGCAAACCCTCCTTTGATTTCCTCCTGCTGATGTTTCTGGCCTGGGGGTCTTTCAGATTATGATCCTGCTGTTTGCGTTGTCAATTTATATAGCCCAGGTTTGTCATCTGCACCTCAGATAGCTCTTCCTCCTCCTTGATTCCATAGAAACATAGAATAGTAGAGTTGGATGGGGCCTATAAGGCCATCAAGTCCAACCCCCTGCTCAATGCAGGAATCCACCTTAAAGCATCCCTGACAGACGGTTGTCCAGCTGCTGCTTGAATGCCTAGTGTGGGAGAGCCCACGACCTCCCTAGGTCATTGGTTCCATTGTCCTACTGCTCTAACAGTCAGGACATTTTTCCTGATGTCCAGCTGGAATCTGGCTTCCTTTAACTTGAGCCCGTTATTCCGTGTCCTGCACTCTGGGAGGATTGAGAAGAGATCCTGGCCCTCCTCTGTGTGACAACCTTTCAAGTATTTGAAGAGTGCTATCATGTCCCCCCTCAATCTTCTCTTCTCCAGGCTAAACATGCCCAGTTCTTTCAGTCTCTCTTCATAGGGCTTTGTTTCCAGACCCCTGATCATCCTGGTTGCCCTCCTCTGAACACGCTGCAGCTTGTCTACATCCTTCTTGAATTGTGGAGCCTAGAACTGGATGCAATACTCTAGATGAGGCCTAACAGGGCCGAATAGGCAGGAACCAGTACCTCACGCGATTTGGAAGCTATACTTCTATTAATGCAGCCCAAAATAGCATTTGCTTTTTTTACAGCCACATCACACCGTTGGTTCATATTCAGCTTGTGTTCTATAACAATTCCAAGATCCTTCTCGCTTGTAGTAGGATTTAGTTTAAAGCCCTCCTGATCAAGTTCTTCATGTTGTGACCAAACACATTCTTCCCAGCCCTTAGGAGGTGCAACCCATCCCTTGCCAGCAGTCCATCTTCCAAGTAGCGTAGCCCGTGGTCCCAGAATACAGATCTCTCACGTCGGCACCACCTGTTAGCATAGGTGCCTCCATTTTCTTAAGGAAACTGTGAAGCAGCCATTATGTAGTAAGCAAAACGCCACGTCTCCAAGGGTGTCTCCTTGTATCTGTCTTATCTAACGAAAACAATAGCTTCGGCTCCAGGCAAAAGTTAGCTTACTGTAACTTACTGTGAGCAAAGGGATTGTTTAGCAAAGATTAGCTATGCTCCAGTGTTACGTTCTGATTGGTTAATGCCGCTACTGGGCACTGCCCCTTTCAAGCTTCAAAAGCTGTGCTGAATCCCCTGTTTCGGTTGTCTGACTGCTCGCCTTCAGAGACCAGACCTTGATTACTAATCAATAAAGTGCTTTTGAACCCTCTGTCGCTGGAAGTGTGGAGTCGTGCTTAGGGGCTGATTGGATCTCGTCCCTAAGGGCAAAGAACTTGTACAACACACCTTCGTAGCCAGTCATTCACCCAGAGTATTCTTCTTTCCCTTTCTTATCCTCTTCCAAGAACCGGGAGGATGGATGGGAAAACTATCTGGGCCCCAAAGTGCTTGAGTTTCCTTCCCAGAGCTTCAAAATCTGATGGGATTTCTTTGTAGCTCCACTTGGCAATACCATTTGTTCCCACATGGATGAGAAGAAAAGGGTATGTGTCAGTGGGCAACATTATGGGACTCAACCAACTAACGTTTGAAAGTGCTGGACACATGTCTTTTCTTGGATAAGGGATATTGGATGTTGCCTTTTGTTTGGCTAGTCTCTGCGGGGAGCCAAATGCCTCATCTCCCAGGTATCTCATACCTGCCCAGGCAGAAGGTCTTCTTAAGTCCGTAAATTTTACAGTGGGCATACTACTTCCCTCGTATGGCATCTCTGTTCTATCTTACTTAGTGGGTTAGTCTCTACTGCCTTGAGGCAAGATGATGCGCCCTTCCCAGGTCTAAGAGGTTCCTGTTCATCTCCATCCCTTCCTTTATGACTATGGTCTGGCTGGGCTGAACAATAGCCCTCCATTAGCCAGAATGCCCCTTCTTCAGAGTCTGTGCATCTCCCATTTCCTGCCTGGAGATTTCTCATCTTTTCTTTCAGGCACTCAAATCTCATTGCAATTGCATTCTGTGCCTCTACTGGCAAAGCACAAAAAGAACGTAACAAGGCTTTCTCCTCGGTGTTGAAAAGAAAACACTTTTCTCTTAGGAGATATTTTCCAATGTTCTTGCATTCTGGCAGGTTCTGTCTCTTTCTGCGCTTGAATTTCTAAATTTAGAAAAGTGGGGTGATTTTCTGGGGTAGTATCGACTTTGCTGCCGAAATGAAAACATAAAAAAGAGAACATTTACTTTGAGGTTTTCATTTTCTGCCAAAAAGGCCCTCTTTGGCAGAAAAGCAGAGTTGAAATATGAAGGAATGAATTAACAAATTAATAATAAATTTATTTATTTATTCGTTAATTCATTCATTCGTATTTTAAAGCTGCTTTCCTATCGAAGGGCGCCTTGCTTGGCAGGAAATGAAAACATCAAAGAAAATGTTTCTCCCCCTTTTTATTTAAGTATTTCGAGAGAAGGATAAAAGAAGAAAGATTGTGAAAGGGCTTTTTCTAGAACACAGGTTTGAACTGATTCTCCGCAAGGAACCCCAGGAATTGTAGTTCCGTGAGAAGAGGGACTTCAAAGGCATGTCTCAGGTATGATGCGCTGGAGAACTGGAGCTCCAGTCTATGGTACTGTTCAACATCTGTACACTACATCATTATCTTTGGTTAGATACATGAAGAAGGAAACAGTCTTTACGAAGTTTGAGGGAACCCTTTAGAACAAGGAGTCACAAAGCTGACTCAAGTATGCAGGCACCAAACATGATCTTGAACGGAGTAGTGAGCACTAATCACATCCAACAAGAGTTTTCATCTGGTTTTAAGCGAATGCTCTAGATTAAAACCAGAACGGGACACAGTTTAAGACCACCAGGACTCTCACCAGGTTTGCATATTCTCCCAATACTCATCGCACACACAAGAAAGAGATAAAGCACTAACTTGAGCACAAAATCATATTTCGGCTGGCGCAGCTCTTCGTCCTCTGGGTCGTCTTTGACGTGGGATTTAGAAGGGCGCATTCTCTGCAAAGCTGTCGGACGAAGCCTGCTTGCACGGCGAAGAGTAAGCTTGTGGGGAGTGGGCGGCAACAATACCAGCAGGTGCAATAAATTCCCTCTCTGAAAAAAGAGACATGCGATGCAAACTTGAGGCGACTGCCCTGACAGATTCAGGACTAGCCATTAATTCTCGCCCCATGTTCGAGATAAGCGTGTTCAGTGCCGGCTGAGCGCTTTCAAGGTGATCCCTTTTAGCTGGTAATCTTATAGCGCAGGAAGCCATCTGGGCCATGTGAGCGAACAAAGTGTGCTAACTGGTTGCTGTCCGGGAACAGACGAGACTACTATCCAGTTCTCATGGATTATTCTCACCCCAGCCTTCGCGCTGCTCCATGGCAAATAGGTTTGTCTTTCTAAATGACAGACATGCAGGGCTGCCATGTCATCTTTACTTCACGAATGGAAAAAACAGGCTACAGCCTGTGAAAGGGGAAAGGAGCTACTGCGCTATTGTGAATGCTTGAAACAGTAAATGCTAGTAAATGGGGAAAGGAGCTATTACACTATTGGGAATGCATGAAATACAGGAAAAGAGGTACAATGCTATTGTGAATGCCTGAAACAGCACTACTGCACTACTGTGAATGCTTGAAACGGCACCACTGTGATACTGTGAATGGAAAAATGAGGCTAGGTATTATGAATGGAAAAGCAGTCCTATTTCAATTGGGGATAAAGAGGGAAATGGGGGAGGAAGGGGTGGCCCCACCGCTTGACCAGTTCACAGCCAGGTCAGAGAAATAGGCATGCCCAGGATTTAATGCCGGGGGCTGGGGCACACTGTAGTGGAACTGCAGGGTAGCAGCCTTTAAGGGGGAAAAGATGCACTAAAAGGACTTTCCAAAACTGCGGGGTCACTGTGGATTGGCGACAGTGTCATCAGTCACAAACAAACCTGGTGTGCTGCCCCTCTGCACTAAATCAGTCGTGTGGGTGGGGCCCTAAAATATTGTCATTAACGATATTTTGCTTGTGACAAGCAATCATTTTGCACTGTTTTACGTTACCGTGTTTTGTGATAAGAGCTTAAGAGCAGCTCCGCTGGATCAGAGTAAAGGTCCATCCACCCAGCATCCTACCTTTGCTATGATCGCACCAGATGCTTTAATGATGCCTACAAGCAGGGCCTGGTGGCAAGAGCAATACCCTCCCCCTAGTCTTGCTACCCAGCAGCTGGAATTTAGCAGTATACTGCCTCTGAATGTGGAGGTTCCATATTCAGCTTCCAGGATTAAGAACCACTGATAGACCCCCTCCATCCTATCATGGGTCTAATCTCCTGTTGAAGCCATCTAGGCTTGTGCTTCTCACCCCATTCTTTGGCACCCAACTCCATCCGTGAGTTATGCCTTGTGTGAAGAAACACTTCCCCGTCTCTGTTCCGGATCTCTTGGCAATCCACTTAATTGGGTGACCCCACCTACCTCACGCTTCTTTTGGTCAGGCAATGGGTTTCTGAAGAGCGGATGATCCCCAAGGGGCGAGTCGTGGAGCAGCTGATGAACTACTTGCTGGTATCCTGAAGCATCTGGATGGAAATGAAGGACAAAAGTCAGTCCGATATCCCACAAGAAAATCCAGAGGCAGCCAACTTGTGGCCCTCCAGATATTTTGGCCTACAACTCCCATGATCCTCACCATCGGCTATGCTGGCTTGGGCTGATGGGAGTTGTTGGCCCAAGTTTCTGGAGGTCTACACGGTGTCCACCCCTGCACAGAACGATTCAAGAAGCTGCTGAAAGAAGGACTGGGGTCTGTTGTCCTGCAGGTAAGCCCAGGGGGCAACAGCTTCCCTTGCCCAAGCGCTGGGCCCCTTCCCCGTTAGCTGAACGTTAGCTGTACAGGCTCTCAAAGAAAGCTCACAATGGCCAATGAATGCACCTGAATATGATGACTTGGTGGACAAAAGAGACAAATTGATGGAAGGTTTGGACAAGGATTTTCCGGCTAAGGCAGACTGGTCAAAGATTTATTTGGTTAAGTGGAAATTGCAAATGCCAAAGAGACTGCAACTTCAGCAATGGTGGATCTCTCTGTAAAGGGGCTGCCAGGACCTGTGCAGCAGAAATATACACATGTAATTTTAGGGTGGGGGAGAAGACTGTGAAGGAGCCAGTGAATGCAGTATAACAATGTCTGGGTGCTCAAGAAAGGAAGAGAGAAGACCTAAATGGTTCCATCATGGTTATGCAGGCGACTCCCTTGAAAACACAGGCAGGCAGGGGTGGAGGGAATAGCGGAAGAGGGGGTCGGGGAGGTTTTAGTGGCAGAGGAAGGCGAGGAAGAGGTCAAGACGGCAAGGGGGGCAGCTGCAGGGAACCCCAGTTGGAGGACTGAGAGCTGAGGTGCTGCCGTTCAGCCCAGGCTCAGGAGAGTGTTTTCATTGTGGTCAGACAGGGCACTGGAAAAGAGAATGTCCTTACGTTGAAAAGAAAGTGCCATAGGAAAGCGCAGCTACAGAGGCATGCGGAAGAAGGGGGGAAGTGACTCAGACTCAGAAAATGATGGGTTTACACAAATGTGTAGAGAAAGGTTGTGATCTGGAAGTGATAGAAATTGGGTCTGGATTGGAGCAGACTATGATTGGGATTTGGAAGATGCTATGCATTTTGCCTGTGTTCAAGTCACTCCCCACCCGGGAGTGGGTACTCAAGTCTCTTTGAAAGTACCTGGGTGCGAAGTAGAACTTTTGGTGGATACAGGGGCTACAGATTCCACTCTTAACCCACAAAAGTGCGCCTTGCCTCTAGGGCAAAAGAATGTGAACGCGATTGGATTCAGTGGGTGTCTGAAACCCGGCCAATGTCAGAGGACGTGTCAGTGGAAGTGCCAGGGAGGCAAGAGATTTTGGAACATGAGATTTTGGAGCACTCCAGTCAATGTACTAGGTATAGACTTGTTGTGTAAGATTGACTGTGCAGTGGGTGCAGCGGAAAGTAGTGTACTTGGGACAAAGTTGTTTTTGTGGGTGTCTCTGCCAAAAGGGGGGCAGAAGGATGGCCATTGGCAGGATATGCTGTGGCAGGAAGCGCAGGAGTGGAATTCGAAGCTGCAGCCCTGCCAGGGAGTTTGTCAGCTCAGGGAGCGTAATGGTTTGCGCTCCCTCGAACTTGTTTGATGCATGAAGGCCGGAAGGTCACAGTACATACAGACGCTAGATATGCATTTGGGACAGTCCACAAGTTCAGAATTCTGTGGGGAAATAGAGGGTTCCCAACAGCAACAGGGACACCGATAAAGAACGCAAAGAGTGTAGAGGGACAATTGAATGCCTTGCAGAAACCCCTTGCAGGTGCAGTGGTTAAACGGGCAGGACACCAGACAGGAGAAGATCCAATAAAATGGGGAAACGACTGGGCAGATCAGGCCGCAGGAAAGGCCACAAGAGCCTTCGTAGGGATAGTCCAGGATGCCACCCACACTTTGCCCAGTGCCCTTGGACATTTGGCAGCAACACAACGTGCAGCCGGCCTTGGTGAGCAACAAGAATGGCTCAAATGGGGCTGCAAGCCGGATCCTGATGGGATCGTACGTGAACCCCCCACCCACAAGCCAATAACAAACCAAACCATGGTAACAAACCAAACCAAACAACGTATGTCATGTCAAAAGCATAATGTGGGGAACGCAGCCAAGGTCCCGCAGGTGAAATTGCAGATTGATTTCATCCAAATGGCCAAATGTCAAAGATTTCAATATGAGTTAGTCATAATCGACATGTTCTCCCAACGGATTGAGGCCTATCTGACCTTGAGGGCGGATGCCATGCCAAGAAACTGCTCTGGGAACTCATCCTGAGAGTTGGATTGCCAGCTACTTTACAGAGTGACTGGGGGACTCGTTTTACCAGCAAGGTGATCTCAGTCCTAGAAAAGGCTTTGGGCGTAGACCGACACCGTCGTGGTCCTTCTCACCCGCAATCCACAGGGCTCGTGGAGAGGCATAATGGGATTCCAAAGAACAAAATTGCCAAAATCTGTGAAGGGATGGGACTCAAATGGCCAGAGGCGTTGCCTGTAGCCTTGTATGCAATGAGGGTCACTCCAGGTCCCCTTGGTCGGTCACCACATGAGATTGTGATGGGCAGGCCAATGCGTGTACCAGCTTCACCACCACCATGCAGTGAACTGCAGCGGGTCGATGAGCGGATTAGAGACCATTGGTCCAGCTAACCAACTCTATGCAAGGACGCTTTCCACAGGTCAAAGTTGCTTTACCTGCTCCCAACCAGCACAAAAGGGGCCATAAGTTGAAAGCAGGAGATTGGGTGTGCATGAAGTCATTCCAGTGAAACAAGCCAAGGAAGTCTGCGGGTTAAAATAGGCCAAACTTGCCAAACTTTTGAAACATTCTACACAGTACGTGATCTAAGGAATGTGGCAGAGGGTGCGCGGTGTACAGAGTTCTCTAATGCTACTGTCTGGGAATGTGTCTGGGCCTCAAAGGGAGAATGCTACCTAAATGGTACCAAAGTAAGTGCCCCCACCGCCAAAGATAGAGGCAGTGTTATACCATTTGGAGGCCACTATGCATACTTCACACCCATTGGCTCTGATAGAAACGCCATTGCACTCGAAGGTCATTATTTTGTACGTGGCATTAAGGCTTACAAGATCTTGCGTGGCAATTGGTACGGCATATGGGAGACATTGCAATAGATGCACCGTTGAGGATTCCAAGGCAATGTTAGAGAACGGTTATAAGAATCCCCTCACTCAAGGGAAGTTGGTTGGGTGCTCCACAGTAGGGATTCTCCCAGTGGTGGGAACAGCCTGCCTGAGACAATATGTCATAAGGCCTCAAGCGGTTGTTCGAAATCACGGCAGATGAATTCAAGCAGTCTGTTGGAGAGTTGGGCAAGGCAGAACAGATCAGACCAATGGGAATACCGAATCGGATGGCCATAGATTTCAGACTCAAAGAGGAAGGCAGAGCCTGTGCAGTTCTTTCATGGGAATGCTGCGTATATGTAAATAGCCCTTTTCAAGGGGTTGAAGCCCATATGAATGATGCTATTGTCCGTGCTAATAAAGCTAGCCAAATAGCAGATGTTCCCAGAGGCAGCTCTATGGACCGGCTGAGTGGATGGTTGCCCAGTCTCACAGGATGGGTGAGGGCCGTGCTGAAATATGTACTTATGGGATTATTTCTTCTCATGTGATTGTATGCGATAGTGCAGTTAGTAATCTATGCTTTAAAATCCTGCATTAAGAAAACATCTGATTCTGTCCAGGCCATCTCAGCCACCAAAATGAAAATGATGGTATACAAAAATGTACACCTTTCAAAAATGCAGACAAACATTAACATATTTGCAAAAATGCACAAAAAAGACTTTATTCAATGTGGGTGGGGGAATGTGTACATTGGCAAAATTGTGCACAAAAATGTGTTCATTTGGGGGAATGCTTAAAAAAATTGAAAGCGTGCATATGCAGACTCAAAAACATATTGCAATCCAATGCGGAAGTAGGAGAAAAAGCATATATATATATATATATATATATATATATATATATTGAGGAAACCTGAGTGAAAAATGGGAACCAGAGTGAAATTGAGCATGACAGAGTCACCCATCCGTATTGAATACAACAGCCTACAGATTTAAATATCTGTAAACTAATAAATAAGCCAAAGGGAAGCATTTGACTAAATGGTTAGTGTGGTCTTCATGTTTTGGACATTATAACAACAAATGAAGACCATACGGCACACTTATTAATTCATTTATTTGTTTATTTTGTTATTCCTTTTCCCTTCCATTTTTTTGCTTTTCTTTCCTTCTTTGTATTATTCTCCCCCCCCCCAAAAAAAAATTGTATTACGTAATTAATTCTATATAACAGCTGTTTACGCATCAGTTGTTAGGGGACTGATCATTTGTTGGTTACATTAAAATAAATTTGAAAATTTGAAAAGAAAGGAAAAAAAGATTTGCCTAAATCGTTACCCGAAAGTCCCCTTGTAGTTGTGCCAGATGAGGATGCGCTGGTGGCCGCAGGTCTCTTCCTAAATCGGGGCTGAAAAGAAAACCCTTAAAATCCACAGAATCACACACTTAAATACCCGCACGCGCACATCCACACGTCACAACCAACCATTGGTGCATATTTTCAGTCAGCTGCCAACAAAGGTCTGGGGAGACGGATGCCTTGCTGCCACCCGTATAAAGCACGTTAGCCCTCCACCTGCTTTCCAAATGATGGCTTCCTGATCCCTGGCCGTGTCAGGCATAATACTGAGCTATGGGCGTGGGGAGAGAAGAGTCTTGTGCTTCCCACTCACCCCCCAGCATCTCCTGGATACACGAGTGCCAGGACAGGACAGACCATGGTGGGGGGTTACGATGGTCTTGTCCTAGCCAGGCGTCTTCCCTGGTTGAGGGAGAGAACTGCTGCGACAGACGGTCTTCTTCACCATCTAGGGTCACAGGGAGGAACAGACCTTCTTGGAGATTAAGGCCCCTGCCGGGAGAAGGAGCAGCTGCCAACTGCCAGCCACAAACCCCACCAATGGGAGAAGGCAACCAGAAACACTCCTGGGTTAGTCTTTGCCCAATGCAAAGGTCACCAAGGGACTTTCTCCCTGGAGCCCAAAGTACCGGTGGCCAGGGGGCCTCACTCAGTGTGACATCTACCCACAGGGCTTAGGGTGGGAACTGTGCAGTTTGGGCTCATTCTTGCACTACGGAAGAACACAGCCGGGATCACTTAACATGCTGCATGGCGCACTTTGTTGGGGTTGGTGCAGACTGCAGACTTGGCCATTGTGTCGGTGCCTGCAGGAGAAATGTTATCGGCCATCTCGGCTCCCGTAGGCTTGATTTCCGCTTCCCTGGTGCCAGACATCCCGTCAGCAGTCAGTCATCCTATGGGTGGAGCAGCAAGACTCCTGGGAGCACCCAACTGGTCAATTTAGTGGGCTAACAAACACGTCACAGTGGCCTTGGATGCAGGGAATTCAGGTTCAGACTCTTGCCCGCCATGAAGCACGGCTACTTGCCTTTGGGGAGAAGGATCGGGTACCGAGAGAAACAAAGAGCCAGGCTTTGCTTACCATGGCATACGGGGCATGTGAACGTATCCACTCCCTGCCAGTATACGGCATCCTGGCGCTTGGCTCCCTCTGTCTGCTCCTGTGAATGCCCTGGAAGGAAGCCCTGGTCCCAGCCTTGGACAGTGCCTCCCACTGCTCCTTCTCCTAGTCCAGGCGCAGGAAAGTTCCCCAACCTCTCTGCTGCTCGTGGCAGAAGAAAGGCGCAAGGCAACTCTCTCTTTCTTCAAATCTCAACAATCCCTAGTCCACCACCAACTGCCACAGAACGCCCAAGAGCGGCTGAATTCCACCCTCCCTTTAAAGGGGCCTCTGTGCTACAAGAATTCCGCTGAAGCAGCACCCCTGGTGTTTCACCCTGAGAACATGGATGCGGCTTCGTACCGAGTCAGTCCATGCTCCTTAGTCTAGTTGGCGTTGACTGGCAGCCACTCGCTGGGGCTTCAGGCAGGAGCCTTTCCCCTCGACCTGGAGAGGCCACCCATCGAGTGTGGGGTCTTCTGCATGCAAAGCATGTGTTCCACCACTGAGCCTTTCCGCAAAACTTCACACCAAAGTTCAACCACCGTTGGCTGGTTATTGCCATGCTATTCACAGCCGAATCTTCCGTGCCCCACATGGTTTGTATAATGCATATGTGAAGGACAATGGGTCTGAAACGGGTCTGCTTTGATCTAATGTTGCTTTTTGTGTCTACCAAGAACGAGCAAAGTGCATTTCGTGGTGTTTCAAGTTTCGCTGTCCCAGGCTCGGGTGGGAGGGAGAGAGCTGGGAGCGCCTGCCAAGGTCGTCTTGGCCTGGCGCTTCCGACTCCCGCTCTAGCACCTGGGAGTTCTCAGGGGCTGCCTAGATGTTAACCCATTTCAGCTGTGGGAAAGAATGTTGCTAAGATGTGGGTCTCGCTCCTGTTGGGGGGGGGTCGCCGGAAGCCCGGGAAGGGCATCGGTTGGTTGGCGTCGGTCATGGGGCCAGGTGGTCGAAGAAGGGATAAAAAGTCCAGTGTCAAGGAGTCGTCATCTTCCTGACTGGATGACACGTGTGTCGAACAGAAGATCAGGTCCGGGCAGTCAAAGGGGGCTGCTCGGAGTTAGTTAGGCTTTTCTTAGGTTTTAATGTGTTGGGGTATTGTGGACAAGGTCAGCCGCTGCCGCTGCGGCTGGGTGGTGGAATGACTGATGGTTTTATTGGGGTAATGGCTAGCCTTTTCTCCCTCAATTTCCTTTCTCACTCCTTTCTCCCTCACCCCCTTCTCCCAACCTTCCCTTGTCCCCTCCGCTTAGCTTTTACCGACCAAGGCCTTACATGTTAGTCTTAGTGGTGTTAATAAACCTCCTTTGGTCCCTAATGTGTGCTTGTGCTTTCTTCTTGGAACATGTGGCTCTTCCCGGTTGTGGACAGGGCTAGGGAGGTGGGTTGCCTGGGAGCTTGGGACGTTTGGTCCAGGAGCCTACCTGGCAGGGACGTCAGGTAGACCCTGACATCCGTTACAGTGTATACACAGACATCCAGTGGGCTGACTTCACAGGGGAGTTCCTGCTGGCTGGAGGCGTTATGAGATCCTTTGCGGCACATGACGTCGTGGCCAGGATGCTCAAAAACAGTCCTTTCGGCCAGCTGAGGAGGTTTCAGGTGCTCGATCTGCAATGTGCCCCAGGCCGCCTCATTCAACGCTGGGCCTGCCTGTGATGTGGGCTGGCCCTCGGCTATCCCCTCCTTGAGCGTTCTCGTTGAGAGACGTCTGTTCACTTCCTGCATTGTTATTGTTGTTTTTCTCTTTTCTTTCTTTATATAACAGAGAATAGAACAGTCCCCTAAGAATTGGGGTTTAATCAGCTGTTACAGAAAACTTGGTTAATACAATTTTAGGGTTAGGGTTAGGGGAATCATTTGTATTGTAGCAATTTGCCAAGGTTCCATTTATTCCATTTCTTCAAGTCTGTAATCACAGTTTTAATAATTTCATTTATTTTAAACAATTTGTTAATTTATCTAAAGGAAGTTCTACAAATTAGTGTTCCCATGGTATGGCTAATAAGGTATTGATGGTTGGGGTGACATGATAGATTTTTCATAATTAACTTCTCAACCTGCCACTTGTCTGAAATTTTCAAGTTCTTCCTTTAGGTTAGAAACTGATTGATGTGGGTCCCCCAGCAGAATTATCATGTCATCCGCATACAGGTTCATCACATGTTCTTCACACCCTCCTCTGTGTCCCAGAATACCTGGGGGTTGGTGTATAATGTTAGCCAATGGTTCCAGGGAGAGGGTGAAGAGCAGAGGCCTTGTTTCATTCCCCGTGCCAAGCTGATAGGCGGAGAATCTATATTGTTAGTACGCACCGTTGCAGTACTAGCAGCGTATAATTTGGAAATTGCGGTCACAAATGAGGTTCCTGGCTGATAATAGTTTAGGACTCTTCACAAGTATTGCCATTCAAGACAGTCAAAGGCCTTGACTATGTCGAGTGAAATTAGTGACTATGAGTGACCTGTTCTGCTTGCATCATAGATAATATTTAAGACCGGTTGTATCGGTCCAGATATATGTCTTTGGGGAATAAGTCCAGTCTGGTCTACCTGAAGACCTACCCCCTATTTAATCGTTGAACTAAAAGTTATGAAAAAATTTTTTGATCCTGATTGAGTAATGTGATTGGGTGATAGGATCCCACCTTTGCGTTGTCTTTCCCAGGTTTTGGTATTACTATTATCCTGGACTTCTTCCAGGTGTTGGGGTTTGTTAGGATTTTAGGAACAAATCTGGAAAGGGGGATTATGAAATTTGAAGAAAAATCCATTTTTCCCCATCCTCCCCACCCCAAGGGTCGCTCTACTTTAATTAGAATTAACAGAAATGCTTACAGCACTGCCATTTTTAAGGATAAAGAGTTGAAACTTGGCACAGTGGTAGCTCCTAGGTAGAGCTTTATCCATGCCAAATTTGAAGCATATCCATTCATTTGTTGATTTTTAGGAATTTTCAAATTTTGAGGCTTTAATTTTTAAAAAACAACAAAACACCATCATTTTTAAAGGTAAAGAAATGAAACTTTTTAAAAGAAGCAAACACAGTGTGTCATGGCTGGACATTAACTTTGTACCACAATAGCTCTTAAGTAGGGCTTTAGCCATGCCAAGTTCAAAGCATCTGTTGATTCTTAGGAATTTTTTTAAATATTGAGGTTTTAAAATTATTATTTCTAAAAGCCACGGGAGCTATACCCTTCAAACTCAGGTTATCAAGCCTCCTCTTTGGGGTCTTTCACCTTGAGCATGTTCAGCCCTTGGCATCAAGGGGATCTCCAGTTTTTAGCTAAGAAGTGCTGGGTTAGGAGGGCAGCTTTCCTGTTGCAGGTTTGGTGGGCAGTCGGGCACCTGGAGCTCAGCAGAGGTGAGGCAACCACAGATCAAAATGTAGGAAAGGAGAGGTCAGTCAAAGCAGCCCAGAGGTCAGGCAAAACAGAATGGGCCAGAGGCCTTTTTCTCAGAGTTCCACATCATGGGCGATGAAGGGTCATCCTTAGATGAAAACACTCATGACCAACAGTGACCCACAAAAAAGAACCTTTGCCTGCAGAAGGATCATTAAAACCTGTCGGGGACAAGCTTGTTGCGAAAACAGGAGGCAAAGGTCATAGGTTGCATGGGAGTGTGGATTCTGGCACACTTTTTTTAATGTCTCTGAAATTCTCCGACTGTTTTTCAGGTGTCAATGCTGTGTGTGTGTGTGTGTGTGTGTGTGTGTGCGTGTGTGTGTGAATTGAATAACTCCATATTTGGAAGGTGATGTGTGGGGTGAGGGCTAGCTTTGATCTTGACATCTACGGCTAACCAATTAGGAATTGCCACAGCGCTGTCTGTGACCGTCTCCTCCTCCAATTGCAGTGTTTGGGGGAGTGGGAAACACTAACTGGCTGCTGATTCTACCAATGGGGTGAGGGAGAGGGAGGGCGCTTCTGCTCAGGCTAATAGAAGTCAATCATCCACATTCCACAGTGTAAAAGTGCTGTTGGGCTGGCTGGCATCGAGAGTTAGAATGCTCCTACACCTGAGTCAGGCACAGGCTGGCTCTCTGTTTCAATTAAACTATTATTCCTGTTGCCTGGATGGGCTTCCAATGCAGAGGAGGGGGCCTCCGTCCAATAGATCTGGAGGGCACCAAGTTGGAGAAGGCTGGAGTAGAAACTTGCACCAGCAGCAGTGGAACTCTGCATCAGCAAAGTAAAGGATAGAAGTTCCCTCCATAATTTGCAGGGCTGGATTAATGTGTGTGTGTATTTGTGTGTAAGGGGAATAATGTTTTGTTGGGGGGGGGGGGGGGAAACAAAAAATCCTAAAAAATCAAGACATGAATGGATCTACTGCAAACTTGACATGTCTAAATCCCCACTTAAGAGCTATCACCATTATTTATTTATTATTATTTATTTACAATATTTATTTACCGCTCCCTATTGAAAATTTTGGAGCGGTGTACAAGATAAAATGAAAATAAAAACAGAATAAAACACTTAAAACAGATTTTAAAAGAAGCAAACACAGTGTGTCATGGCTGGACATTAACTTTGTACCACAATAGCTCTTAAGTAGGGCTTTAGCCATGCCAAGTTCAAAGCATCTGTTGATTTTTAGGATTTTTTTTAATATTGAGGTTTTAAAATTATTATTTCCCAAAAGCACTGGAGCCATACCCTTCAAACTCAGGTTATCAAGCCTCCTCTTTGGGGTCTTTCACCTTGAGCATGTTCAGCCCTTGGCATCAAAGGGATCTCCAGTTTTTAGTTAAGAAGTGCTGGGTTAGGAGGGCACCTTTCCTGTTGCAGGTTTGGTGGGCAGTCGGGCACCTGGAGCTCAGCAGAGGTGAGGCAACCACAGATCAAAATGGAGGAAAGGAGAGGTCAGTCAAAGCAGCCCAGAGGGCAAAACAGAATGGGCCAGAGGCCTTTTTCTCAGAGTTCCATATCATGGGCGATGAATCATAGAATCATAGAATCATAGAATAGCAGAGTTGGAAGGGGCCTACAAGGCCATCGAGTCCAACCCCCTGCTCAATGCAGGAATCCACCCTAAAGCATCCCCGACAGATGCTTGTCCAGCTGCCTCTTGAAGGCCTCTAGTGTGGGAGAGCCCACAACTTCCCTAGGTAACTGATTCCATTGTCGCACTGCTCTAACAGTAAGGAAGTTTTTCCTGGTGTCCAGCTGGAATCTGGCTTCCTTTAACTTGAGCCCGTTATTCCGTGTCCTGCACTGTGGGAGGATCGAGAAGAGATCCTGGCCCTCCTCTGTGTGACAACCTTTTAAGTATTTGAAGAGTGCTATCATGTCTCCCCTCCATCTTCTCTTCTCCAGGCTAAACATGCCCAGTTCTTTCAGTTTCTCTTCATAGGGCTTTGTATCCAGACCTCTGATCATCCTGGTTGCCCTCCTCTGAACATGCTCCAGCTTGTCTGCGTCCTTCTTGAATTGTGGAGCCCAGAACTGGACACAATACTCTAGATGAGGCCTAACCAGGGCCGAATAGAGAGGAACCAGTACCTCACGTGACTTGGCAGCCCAAAATAGCATTTGCCTTTCTTGCCGCCATATCGCACTGTTGGCTCATATTCAGCTTGCAATCTACAACAATTCCAAGATCCTTCTCTTTGGAGTATTGCTGAGCCAAGTATCCCCCATCTTGTAACTGTGCCTTTGGTTTCTATTTCCTAAATGTAGAACTTGGCATTTATCCCTATTAAATTTCATCCTATTGTTTTCAGCCCAGCACTCCAGCCTATCAAGATCACTTTGAAGTTTGTTTCTGTCTTCCAGGGTATTAGCTATACCACCCAATTTTGTGTCATCTGCAAATTTGAACAGCGTTCCCTGCACCTCCTCATCCAAATCATTAATAAAAATGTTGAAAAGCACTGGGCCCAGGACTGAGCCCTGCGGTACCCCACTTGTTGCCTCTCCCCAGTTTGAGAAGGTTCCATTGATAAGTACTCTTTGAGTCCGATTCTGAAGCCAACTGTGAATCCACCTAATAGTTGTTCCATCTAGCCCACTTTTAGCTAGTTTGTTAATCAGAATGTCATGTGGTACTTTGTCAAAAGCTTTGCTGAAGTCAAGATATATGACGTCCACAGCGTTCCCACGGTCCACAAGGGAGGTTACTGTGGCGTTACACCCCACAAGTCAATTCCCAAAGGTATGTCTGCTGTTTGTAAGTCTGTGGTTTGTAGAATGTTGGCCTGAGTGGGCAGAGTTAGAATGTCTTGGGAGGGGGAGGAGTGATATATAAGGGAAGGACTGAGGGGATTGAGAGTTCTTTCCAGGGAGACTTGTTAGGGACTCTTAGAGTCTGTAGTGCTCTCTGTATTTATGGTACTTAAGTTTTGGGAAATTTGAGAGTATATCATTATCTTTAACTTTATTTAAAATAATATTTTAATGGAATAAAATAGCTATGACTTTCTATTGCCAAACTTAAACATTAGCAATTGTTAAATACTCTTACGTACTACTTCTTTGTCTACTTTTCAGACATGCAGCCAGCTCACAGCCAGCAGCAAGGTGAAGATCCACCACTGTCACCAGCAGTTGCTGAGGCAGCATCACCAGCAGTTGCTGAGGACCCAGGTCTATCCCTGATTCCAAGAAACTGTAGAATAATTTAAGACATGAAGGTAATGAGTGATGATCCCTTTTTTTCATAACTAAAAGTACATGCTTCCCCTTTCAGGGACATCCACCCTCGATCCTCCTGCAGCTGAGCAGTCAGGGCCAACATCCAGCAGTGACCCAGTGCTGCAAGCTGTCCTCCGGCTGGAGGGTTCGTTTAAAAGAACAAGTAAATATGTTTTTTTTAAAAAAAAAAAAAAATTAAAGTGTGAATTGTGAATAACCTCTTTCCTGCATGGAATATTAACGGTTATACTTACTCTATTCATAGTGCGTCGCTTGCAAAGGAGAGTCTCCTTATTAGAGGAGGACAATCGGCAGCTGAAACGCACCGTCCAGGTGCTCCAAGAGGGTCCACCAGCACAAGCCCCTCCAAAATGATCAGTGATCAAAAACTATTTTGTAAATATATTTTTTTATTTTAAAACATAACTTTATTATGTTGTATTAAAGAAATGAAAGAACTGTACATTATAAAAAAGTATATTACCATGCACTTACAAAAAAAGTTGTTGCAAAGAAAACATAAAAGTCTTATCTCCTTTATTGTAGTTATAATACTTATAATGCAGTAAAGCCGAAGTTTTAAAGAGTAACACTAACACTTTTGTCTTGTACGCCTTAAAGCCCTAACATAATTTCTTTTAAACAAAATTTGAACTATTACAGTAGAACCACAGTTTAAACGAAGCATTTACCAACTCCAAAAACATTTAACACGTTAAAAGTGGTTACCTGAGTAATATTATAGTGATGGTGAAAACACAATAGGAGGTTTTATAAGCCCTCTGGGACTTACAGCATCTGCTAAAGTACCATTAAACTACTAAAGGTAAACGTGCTAAATACAAAAAAAAAAAAAAAAAAAACATTACAAGTACAGCAACCCTTTAACAACATCATAAACCAGATACATTAACATTTAACAAGTTTTAGGTTACTTCCACACTACTTTGACAGTTATGGAGAAAACACTAAGGGACGTTTAATCAGCCGTCTTGGACGCTCAGGATTTTCTACACCTCTTTTGGGAGTAGATGTAGCAGATGAGGAATTATTAGACATAATTTCCTCATTTTCAAGAATCTCAGCATTTACTTGCTGAGCGGCACTTTGAATCTCTGCTATTTCTGCAGCCTGGATATTCCTGTGTCGCACCATGCTGTTGGCATCTGGAATTTTATCAACCAGGCGTTCCAAAATAGATGAGTGATGTGCAATAGAGTTTATCAGGATCTTCCTGTCGCGTTTGTATTCCTCATCTGATTCCAAGGACTTGCGTAAGAAATCATTAAAAAAAATTGAATCTTCCTGCATCATTGCTCTTGTTTTAGCACTTTCTGACGAAGAGTGCTGCATTAACCGGTCAGCAATATCATTTGCTGTACGTCGGGTTTTTCGATTTCTAATCATCGCAAGCCTTGTGGCAGGCGACAAAGTGGCCTGTGTATTTGGAATCCCTGTGTCTGATAAGAAAAAAAAGGAATTGAAGTTAGAGGTAGTGGTTGTTGGCATTATCATGACTGAGAATATTAATTTCTAGAACATAAAATATGATGGATGGTCTCATGGAAGATTTACCAGTTCCAGGGTGCTGGGATGCTTGCTGTTGTGCATCAGCTGCAGTGCTGCTGGTTGAGGCTGTTTCTGTGAATATCAGTCGAAAAAGATGAACTCAGTTTCTCTTTCCATCGTTGACATGTTCACAACGGTTCTTGTTATAAAATTGAGGAATATCAATAGTTACAATGTTAATATTCTACATTAGAATGCTTTTTAAAAACACAGGAATAAAAAGTAACAGCATTATTAAATGTGATTATCGCATTGGAAAACATATGATTACTCGTAGCCAATGCTACCCCGGGGAAAACAGGTTCAAACCCCAAAACATTGTCAGCCCATCTTTAACAGATCCAAACCTTGCTCCACAGTAATCGGCGCTTGCTCTTGATCTGTCACTGTGCAGCTCATATTTGGATCCGAATCCATGCTGACCTGTTCATCTGTGAGAAGTTTAAAAAAGCAATACTTAATACACACTTCTCCTGTAGGTAAGGGAGAAATATAATATTAACGAAAAAAATACTCACCATTGTAAAGGTCTTCAGTATTCACCGTTTCCAGAGGCACATTTTCTTCTTCCTGTGAGGACCCATAACTGATGTTCGATGAACTTCCGGATGAGCTGCTGCTGCTGCCTGATGACGGCATGGTCCTTCTAATTTCTAAACTTGATACTACACGCTTAGGTCTCATTGTAGCCTCACCCCTGAGAATGCTGTGTAGCTGTGAGATGCAGGGACATGTGGTTGCATTGTTCCCTGACTTTGCATTGTGCATGATGACTCTGCGGTACTCAAGTCTCATAGCTTTGCTTTTCCTCCTGCACTCTACAGCTGTTCGGTTGTGCCCCCTCTTTTGTAGTTCCTGTGCTATGACTTCAAATGAATCAATGTTCCGATGGGTTGCCCTCAGTTGCTCCTGAAGTTTTTCTTCCCCCCATACGACAAGCAAATCGAGAATTTCTGGGTGACGCCATGAGGTGCCTCGGCCCTTACTGCCACTTGCCATTCTCAGATCTAAGGATTATGAAGAATAAAAATATTTATAATATTATGAATTAAGAAAGATAACTCTTGCTTAAACTCGTTAACTCCTTGATTTGGTTTTAATGTTAGGTCAATGATCACTTAGCAGAATTGCTAACAGAATGTAGGTTTTTAATATGTGACCAAACATAAAGCAACTTTTAAAAGTATTGCACTTGGAATAACTCTCCTCATAAAACCATTACCTGAAATATGAAGAACTATACAAAAGTAGGTAAAGTTCCTGAACTGAAATATCAGTTCTAAGAGATACATGTAAACTTCAGCAGCAGAAAAGGAACACTGTTATTTTACGAAAAAGGCATGCAAAAGCTTGCAATAATCTATGTAGGGGCGGGGTGGGTTTGTGTGTGGAGGGGAGAAACTTAATATTAATTACATTTCAAGATCTAGACATTTAAACAGCATCATTTTCTTCTAAAGAAACTAGTAACATTACAAATGAGAAAGCCAAAAGAGTGAACGACTGAGGATAATGTATACCTGCACCCTCCCCCCTCCCTCGCTGGAAAAATGCGAAGAGGAAAAATGGAGGCTGCTTCTCGCGCCAGATTTGGGGCTTGCCTATACTAGCCGGCGCTCTGTAAAGGGGGAAAAGGGGGAATATAAATAAATTAAAAAAGAATTACAACTGGGAATGGCGACTGAGGGTAATGGATACCTGCCACCTGCCGCCTCCCCCTCCCTCGCGCGAAAGGTGGCTGCTTTTCGCGCCAGAATTGACCCTTGCCCATAGAGTTCAAAGCACACTTGCGTGTGCTGTGCGCCTATACACGATACACAGAGTCCGCTGCGCTCTGTATGGAGAATATTAAACGTATATGCACTTATGCGCATAACTCAGAACCCTAGAAAAAAATTAAAACTGGGAATGGCGAAAGAGGGAAGGCTTAGGAGAATGGATACCTGCCCCCTCCCTCGCGCGAAAGGTGCAGAGGAAAAATGGAGGCTGCTTTTCGCGCCGGATTTGGGGCTTTGCCTATACTAACCAGCGCTCTGTAAAGAGCCTTTTAAACGAATATGCATTGATGCGCATAGATCAGAACAAATTAAAAAAAAAATAGAAATGAGAAAGCCAAAAGTGGAAACGACTGAGGTAAATGGAACCGACCTCACCTGTCCTCGCACGCGGAAAAGTTGATGATTACAGATTAAAGAGGGATGGTGTTGTTCGGACAGGAAGTATTATCGGAAGAGGAGAGGAAGTCAAAAGGCAACAAAGTAAGTCTGGTGGGCGGGGCGGGGCAGGGAGGAAAGAGCGACTAATTGATTCACACCTTGGAAGAAGGGACGCCTTAAACTGACCTAAGACGGACTAAATAACAGCGCCCAAAAGCCGGGAAAAGGCGCTTTGAAAGTACGCCTGTGTGCACCGATGAGCTTCGGGGCGCACTCCAGACACAAGCAAGCGATTTCGGAACGACGTGTGGATCCGCCCCAGGATACTCCAGTTCCTGGAGGGGACCTCATGTGTTCCACGGGCACCACGCAGACGCCTGCTTCGGCTTTTGGGAGAAGCAGTCTGCTGTGGGGTGCCTGCAGAACACACGAGAACTCCTCCAGGAACTGGAGTGTCCTGGACCACGTCAGGGAGTGGGCGATCACGCTTGTGAGTGGGCGATTGCAGCGGCAGCAGGGAGGACGTGAGTGCCCACTGACCCTGGACTCTGGTAGGCTCAGCCCTCCCAGGCAATGTATGCTGGGAGTTTTTCATTTATTTGTTTATTTCATTTATTTCATTTATTACATTTATTACATTTATATCCTGCCCCATAGCCGAAGCTCTCTGGGCGATATACAAAAGTCGTAGGCGGTTTCTTCTTTAAGGAGGCCTAGGACTATGCATTGAAATGGTGGTTCCGTGATAAAATAACAGATCCCTTACGAAATGACCATCGTAATTTGGATTTCAAATTCTGAGGCCCGAGGCTTGCACAGACCTAGTTGTAACTACAATAATGTCTCTTATTAAAATTTGGAGGTTTTGCCTCAAGACCGGCTCACATTTGCCAAGGCAGAAATTAAACTGAACCAAAGTACACTCCTCTCCCTTTAGTTTCTCCTATCAGCATGTAGATAGGAAATCAGGCCTGGAGCAAGCTCAGTTCCAACTACTCTAAGACAAACACGGTTGCTACGTTGCCCCTAGGTGCCAACACATAACATATATTACAGTTTCCTTTAAGGTCCAAAGACCAATCGAAGATAGAATTCAGGAACTGAGATGGCTCAGCTACTCCCTCCTTTCCCACCTCCTCCCTTGCTGTAAAGAAAACAGTGTGATTTTGGTTTGATTTCCCCATCCATTGGGGGGATAGTCTCTGGAGAAGGTGCCATTCCCAGGGTCCTATATCCCCTTCCGGAGAGCACCATTTCGTAAAGTCTCTTACAACGCCAGTGATTACAGACATGTTAGAGTAGTCCAGTCATGATGTTCACCATGCACGAAGCATTACGGTGAGGTCCAACTGAACCAGGGATGGGTGCACCATTCCATTCCAGGGAAAAGCACACCTGGCCACAACTATTACCTGAGCAGGTATGGTCCAGGAGTATCCCCAAGCTGCTGTCCTGATCTTTCAAGGGTGCACCATTCTATGCTGAGTGCACCGTTCTATGGGTGCAGTACTCCATGCTGAGGAAAAGCACACCTGGCCAACCATCACCTGAGCAGGTATGGTCCAGGAGTATCCACAAGCTGCTGTCCTGATCTTTCAAGGGTGCACCATTCTATGCTGAGTGCACCGTTCTATGGGTGCAGTACTCCATGCTGAGGAAAAGCACACCTGGCCAACCATCACCTGAGCAGGTATGGTCCAGGAGTATCCCCAAGCTGCTGTCCTGATCTTTCAAGGGTGCACCATTCTATGCTGAGGATTTCAGTCTTAATTTTTGCAATTTTAAAAAGGGGGGGAAACGGGGTGGGTGTCTGGGGTGGGGGAGCAAAGCGAGGTAGCAAGTGACCATCTCAACTCCCAGTGTAGGGAGGAGGAGACTTCAAATGCAGCACCAGGACCTCCAATGGCAGAGGAATTGAGAGGCAAATCACAGTTACTGAGAGGATTAAGCCCTCCTTTCCCATGTGGGGGCTCCCAATAAAAACTGGACCCCCCATTGTTAAAAAAGAAAAGAAAAAGGTGGGGAGATGCAGGATCCCCACCCCCACGGAGAACGCTTCCATACTATACATGTAGTGTATTTTTTAAAAGGTAATACACAACAAATTAAAAGTCATAAAATGCTCTTTTTCAAACATGTAATACATTCTAGTCCTTTTTTCAAACTGCATCGATAGCTGTTAAGACCATAAGATACAGTCAACTCAAAGAATCTAATTAGTTATGCAGCAAAATCTAGCAACAAGATTAACAATACCCATTACATATACATATTTTGAGCGACCTGTTATAAGAAAACAGACGGGCAAGCTGCAATACTGCAAACACAATTCGCTTGATTAAAAAGCCTCAGCGTTTGTTGTGAGTCCTGCTATCAGAACGAAATTTTTTGGGTGCATATGTGTGTGTGTGTGTGAACAAGCCCTGATGCATTAGGGAAGGTGCGGGTTGATTTTATAGTGTTCAGCTGAGTCGTGATGGTGTGATTTAACCCTGAATGGTGATCAAAGGGTCAACGGTAAGTTAACAGTGATTAATTGTGTGCAATTAATTCTAAAGTATCATTGAGCCCTCCTGGAGTGAGGGACTTCAGAGATAGAATCCAATAGAGTTCTCTCCTGCTAAGAGTGGCTTCACTTCCTCTAGTTTTTTCAATGGCCCACAACAGGATAGATTCTGGTGAATGTTACAAGCGTAGGGTGACCATATGAAAAGGAGGACAGGGCTCCTGTATCTTTAACAGTTGCATAGAAAAGGGAATTTCAGCAGGTATCATTTGTATATATGGAGAACCTGGTGAAATTTCCTTTTCATCACAGCAATTAAAGGTGCAGGAGCTATGCTAGAGTGACCAGATTTAAAAGCAGGCAGGGCACCTGCAACTTTAGCTGTTGTGATGAAGAAGAAATTTCACCAGGTTCCCCATATATACAAATGACACCTGCTGAAATTCCCTTTTCAATGCAACTGTTAAAAATACAGGAGCCCTGTCCTCCTTTCCATATGGTCACCCTATACTAGCGGGGCTTCAATTTTGTTATGTCTCAAATTATAAAGATATTCCCCTATTCTAGTCTTCAATTGCCTTGTTGTTTTCCCTAGGTAGAGTTTTGAACAAGGGCAGGCAATGGCATAATCCACTCCTATGGACTGAGAGGTGAGGAAATCTTTTATCTCTATACAACAGGGACACTGATTCAGAAGCAGCCAAAGGACTTCGCTTGAAACTGACAAGACATTTTGGGTGAAACTGACCAGGGGCGGATTGAGAGACTAGCTCTGGTGCAGATAAAAGTGCTACGAGCCGGAATTCTTTGATTAGAGGTAGTTCAGGCGAACGCTCAAAAAGGAAAAAGGCTCCAGAAAATATTTAACATATAAGAATAAGGTTTCCAGTGTCAGCTCCTGAGGAAGGAGTATTATTAATCCGAAACATCGAACATTCTGGACACAGATGAGAATTTATAAAGATTTTAATCACTTTTATTGGCACCAGAGCTAGTCTCTCAATCCGCGCCTGAAACTGACCAGCCTTTGAAGAGACTGTTCCGGACCTACGGAGGAACGTGTTCCTTTGCAGTTAAACACACACACAGATCTAAAGAGTCTCTCCCCCCTCACCTTCCATTCTTCCCTGGAGGTCCAGTGTACTTAATTTGTATATATGTGGGTGAGGGTTGCTGCTGCAAATCCCATTGATTTCAATTGCTACACGCTGCCCCTTGGTCTGTGCTTAGGAAAAGGGCGCAGAAAGAGGGGAAATCTTTCCAGCCCCCTTCCCTCTGTTTCTCTCCCCTCCAAGCACAGACCAAGGGGTAGCAGGTCAAATTAGCAGTTGAAATCAATGGGATTTACTTTTGAGTAAAGGACAACCACCTGCCAGGGATGCTTTAGGGTGGATTCCTGCATTGAGCAGGGGGTTGGACTCGATGGCCTTGTGGGCCCCTTGCAACTCTGCTATTCTATGATTCTATGAAATCCCCTACTGGGATTTTCCAGTACTGGGTAAGTGTCCATTGGATAGGGTGACCCTATGAAAAGGAGGACAGGGCTCCTGTATCTTTAACAGTTGCCTAGAAAAGGGAATGTCAGCAGGTGTCATTCGTATATATGGAGAACCTCTTGATCACAACAGTTAAAGCTGCAGGAGCCCTGCCCTCTTTTAAATCTGGTCAGTCTAGTATAGCTCCTGCATGTTTAACTGTGGTGATGAAGAGGGAATTTCACCAGGTTCTCCATATATACAAATGACACCTGCTGAAATTCCCTTTTCTAGGCAACTGTTAAAGATACAGGAGCCCTGTCCTCCTTTCCATACGGTCACACTAGGTGCGTGGAGCACCTGAGTCCTCCAACTGCTCCGCCCCATATCCCGGAAGTCTGTGCATTAGGAGCCCATGCAGTAGCGCCAGCCATTTTTGCGTGGACTAGCACGTAAATGTACGTTTTCACGGGGAAATCCTCCGTTCCTCTAGTGGCTCATGGCCTGTCATGCTCGCGGCCATTTTGAGTGTGTCTGCTGTGCCGGCTAATGCCATCCGCCATGTTGGTGACTCCTCTTTATAGTACAGCTCCAGCGGCCATTTTGAGTGTGTCGGCCATGGGAATGAGCGGGCCAAAGCAAGCGAACGGGACGCATCATCAACAAGCGACATCGATATCATGACACAACAAAGGGAAGAAGTGCCGGGCAATGAGGAAGTAAATGTGAGTTTAACACGCGCCTGTTCAATCAGACGTAACTGCATCAAAATCTTTGCCGACTATGCAAAATGGTGGCCTCTGCAGACGCTTAGGCAAAGCAGCCGTCTGGAGCAGTGGAATTGCCCGCAGTATAGAGCAGCCATGGCAATTTTGGCCACTCTATACTTGAGGCTCTATTATTTCAGCATGTTAACCACAGACATGTGTCAGATGACACTTTTAGCCATGGTTAGTGCTGCTAACCATGTTCCATAATGCCAAGTTTGAAGCATATGGGTTCATCGCCTGAGTTTTGGGAGTTTTTAAAAAAGTTTGAGGTTTTTTTTAAAAAATGAAAATATGCTGTCATTTTAAAAGGTAAAGACATGTAGCTTTGCACCATGGTAGGCCCTTAGTAGGGCTTTAGGCATGCCAAGTTAGAAGCATATGGCTTCATCCCCTGATTTTTTGGAGTTTTTTTAAAATCTCAAACCTCGTTGAGGACTAGAAGCTTGAGAAGGAAGTTTCCCAAAAAAGAAATGGAATTACAGATACAGACACAAAAATTAGCACCATGGTAGTGCTTCAGTAGGGGTTTAGGCATGCCAGGTTTGAAGCCTATGGGTTCAGCCTCTGATTTTTAGGAATTTTTTTTGAGTGAGAGTTTTGGTTTTTATAAAAAAATTAAATACTCTGTCATTTTTAAAGGTGAAGACATGTAACTTGGCAACATGCTAGATCCTTAGCAGGGCTTTAGGTATGCCAGGTTAGAAGCATATGGGTTCATCCCCAGTTTTTTAGGAGTTTTTAAAAAAGTTTGAGGTTTTTTTTAAAAAATGAAAATATGCTGTCATTTTAAAAGGTAAAGACATGTAGCTTTGCACCATGGTAGGCCCTTAGTAGGGCTTTAGGCATGCCAAGTTAGAAGCATATGGCTTCATCCCCTGATTTTTTGGAGTTTTTTAAAAATCTCAAACCTCGTTGAGGACTAGAAGCTTGAGAAGGAAGTTTCCCAAAAAAGAAATGGAATTACAGATACAGACACAAAAATTAGCACCATGGTAGAGCTTCAGTAGGGGTTTAGGCATGCCAGGTTTGAAGCCTATGGGTTCAGCCTCTGATTTTTAGGAATTTTTTTTGAGTGAAAGTTTTGGTTTTTATAAAAAAATTAAATACTCTGTCATTTTTAAAGGTGAAGACATGTAACTTGGCAACATGCTAGATCCTTAGCAGGGCTTTAGGTATGCCAGGTTAGAAGCATATGGGTTCATCCCCAGTTTTTTAGGAGTTTTTTTAAATTCTCCAACCTCATTGAGGACTAGAGGCTTAAGAAGTTTCCCCCCAAAGGGAAGGAAATTACTGAAACAAACATAAAAATTAGCACCATGGTAGGTCCTAACTAGGGCGTTAGGCATGCCAAGTTTGAAGCATATGGAGTCATCCCCTGATTTTCAGGATTTTTTTAAAAAATTGAGTTTTTTTTAAAAAAATGTTTAAATACGCTGTTATTTTTAGAGGTAAAGACATGTAGCTTTGCACCATGGTAGGCCCTTAGCAGGGCTTTAGGTATGCCAGGTTAGAAGCTATGGGTTCAGCCTCTGATTTTTTGGAGTTTTTTAAAAATCTCAAACTTCGTTGAGGACTAGAAGCTTGAGAAGGAAGTTTCCCAAAAAAGAAATGGAATTACAGATACAGACACAAAAATTAGCACCATGGTAGTGCTTCAGTAGGGGTTTAGGCATGCCAGGTTTGAAGCCTATGGGTTCAGCCTCTGATTTTTAGGAATTTTTTTTGAGTGAAAGTTTTGGTTTTCATAAAAAAATTAAATACTCTGTCATTTTTAAAGGTGAAGACATGTAACTTGGCAACATGCTAGATCTTTAGCAGGGCTTTAGGTATGCCAGGTTAGACGCATATGGGTTCATCCCCAGTTTTTTAGGAGTTTTTTTTAATTCTCCAACCTCGTTGAGGACTAGAGGCTTAAGAAGTTTCCCCCAAAAGGGAAGGAAATTACTGAAACAAACATAAAAATTAGCACCATGGTAGGTCCTATGTAGGGCGTTAGGCATGCCAAGTTTGAAGCATATGGAGTCATCCCCTGATTTTCAGGATTTTTAAAAAATTGAGTTTTTTTTTAAAAAAATGTTTAAATACGCTGTTATTTTTAGAGGTAAAGACATGTAACTTGGCAACATTGTAGGTCTTTAGTAGGGATTTAGGTATGCCAAGTTTGAAGCATATCGGTTTATCCCCAGATTTTTAGGAGTTCTTTAAAATTCTCAAACCTCGTTGAGGACTAGAAGCTTGAGAAGGAAGTTTCCTAAAAAAGAAATGAAATTACAGAAACAAACAAACAAATTAGCACCATGGTAGAGCTTCAGTAGGGGTTTAGGCATGCCAGGTTTGAAGCCTATTTGTTCATCCTCTGATTTTTAGGAATTTTTAAAAGTTTGAGTTTTTAAAATTATTTTTTTAAAAATACACTGCCATTTTTAAAGGTACAGACATGTAACTTGGCACTATGGTAGGTCCTAAGTAGAGATTTAGGTATGCTACGTTTGAAGCAGATGGGTTCATTGCTTGATTTTTAGGAGTTCTTTAAAATTCTCAACCCTCGTTGAGAACTAGAAGCTTGAAAATTTACCAAAAAAGAAATGAAATTACAGGTACAGGCATAATAATTAGCACCATTGTAGGTCCTAAGCAGGGCTGTAGGTATGCCATGTTTGAAGCATATGGGTTCATCCCCAGATTTTTAGGTGGTTTTTTAAAAATTCTCTTACCTCGTTGAGGACTAGAGGCTTAAGAAGTTTCCCCCAAAAGGGAAGGAAATTACTTAAACAAACATAAAACTTAGCACCATGGTAGGTCCTAAGTAGGGATTTAGGTATACCAAATTTGAAGCACATGGGTTCATCCCCTGAATTGTTCAGGCTACACCAGTTGAGTCACATTCAGGCAGTTTGTGATGGCATCTAGAACTGCGGCTTTGCCTTGTGGGAAAGTCAGATGTCTCATCATTTTGCGACCGGCATGCAGCTACAACCCCCACAAAAGAGGGGCGGTGGGTGTGCAATTCCCCTGAGTTATGCCCATCATGGTACGACTGGAGGAGGGCTAACATAGGAATGTAGGCCTGATTCTGGGATGCCATCACTGGGCCTCGGGCCTCTCCTGAACTTGTGCAGGCTCCTACCGCCTGTGCTATTAGTGGCAGCTGTACTGCCTGCTGGCCATTAATGACTCTGAATACTCTTTAGAACCCTGGACTGCATTGCAGGGTTGTTGTAAATCACCATTTCAGCCTCAGGGCAGATCTACACCGAGCAGGGAATGACACTTTGAAGGCGGTTTGAAAATGGTCTATGGAGCATGTCCTGGGCCCCATCAGTTGTCAAGACCATTTTAAATGGTTACAAAGCAGTAGTGTAAGGGAACAATTCTATGCTCCCTAGACAGTGTCTGGGGGGCCACAGGAGACTGAGGATTCCAGGATCATGGAAGGCAGCGCTCTGACCTCAGATCTGGAATCAATCCTCTGCCCCCCCTCCCTCCTCCTTGCAGCCAACACAGAAAGAACCATGACTGATGCCTCTCCGAGGTCAGGAACTCCCCCAGTGGGCGGGGCAGAGGGGAGGGGATTGGGGAGGTCAGGATGGAGGTTATCCTGAGGCTTTTCCAGCCTCCTTCCCACCCCCTCCAAAGCGTCCCAGCTAGACGGGCAAACAAGCCGATCTCATGAAAGGGCAGAGAGGGAGGAGAGGGAGGCGGAAATTACTCCCGCCATGTCTCTGGCTCTCCATGGGATACTTGTGAGCTTCCACATTCAGAGGTTTCTGACATCGAGGCTGGAACGGATAGGATGGTGTCTTAACATGACTTTGAACTGCTTAAAAAAAGGCATAGGATTGAATCCATTCAAACCGGGCAAAAAATTATTATTTTTATTATTATTATTATTATTCCACCTTTCTTCCTCTTGCAAAGAACCCAAGGCAGCTCACATAGTCCTCCTCCTCCTCTCCATTTTATCCTCACCACAACCCTGTGAGGTAGGTCAGGTTGAGAGTCAGGGACTGGCCCAAACTTAGCCTGTGAGTTTCATGCCTGAGTGGGGAAACCAGATCTCCTGAGTCCCAGCCCAACACTCTAGCCGCTACACCACACTGCCTCAATGCCTTTGGAAGTGGTTTAAGCTGGTTCAGAATGCCAATCAAGTAAATATAGGTCTGCGTAGGGACTCCTGCAGATATTAACACCATCACCTTAGCAGTGCTGAAGAAATGATCACCAATTACTGTCGCAAAGGGTTGCTGTGCTTGTGATGTTGGGGACTGCGTTGAATAATCAATGCAGCACCACTGCACAGCCACCACGGGGCAAAGAAGACGTCTAGACAGCCCCCTAGTTTCCTTCTAGGGCACCTATTGATTTAGACTTTCCCCCCTCTCCCTTATATTCATCTATCATCTATCGCACCAAGGTCAATTCTTTTGGTTACATTTCCTTCAACGTAGAGTTCCCTGAAATTCTTATAGAAGGATGAAAATTGCAGTATTAAGCCATTAGACCAAACATTCCAATTAATCATGTCAGATATATCGTATAATAGAGACGAGGAATAATCAAAACAATACATTTAGGCAGAAAACCCATTGATCTCTCACAACAAGTGCTTTAAACCTTCCTTTCTATTGCAACTCAAAGGATCCATGGCTAGGATTATGGCTCATGGGTCAGTGGGGGGTGAGGGTGGGGTGGGGTAGAAGGCCCCCTTCACCCCCCTGTGGTTGCCCATGGTGGTCACTGCCTATATCAAAATCCCATCCAGTCCAGAGCCGGATTCTCCACAATGCCGGAGTTCTAGCAGCCGTGGTGACGCAGGATTCCAAGTTACCCGAGAGACCGTTGGTGTCTTGAGAGAGTGTGGAGGATTGGTGTGGGAGTGTGGCGGATTGGTGTGGGAGTGTGGCTGTTTATAGTGTTTTTAGTGCTACCAGCATTTATTGTTCATTTTTCTTTGTAATTTTAAAGTTAACGTTTAATATTTGGATAGGTTATTAGTTGCGAACTTAATTGTTAATAGTTTAGCCTTCCCTTCCCTCCCCTCCCTTCCCCCCATCCCAGAGAGCCGACCCCCTTCCCCCTCCCCACACCGTCTTCCACCCACCGCTGCTCACGATGAGCATCATCAACCCAACGTGGCGCAAGGTAAGAAGGGTTCCATCTTGGTGGTTTAAATTTTTTATTTTTTCCCAACAGCATCTAAGCAAACATCCCACATGGTACATACAAACAAGGGTATACATATAACCACTACAATTACACTCAAAACACTTAAGGGTGAGGTTAAAGTATATTTTTCTTTTGCCCTCTTCATGCCAAAAATGCTGATTAATTTCTTCATCACCCTTTATATATCCAATTCAGTTTTTCTTATGATCTTATAATTTATTAAAATCTCCTACATTGGATTCACAGAGTTATGCTTCTTTCCTCCCTTTCCCCACATCGCTGTAAGTTTTTCCATCTCTGCAAGTTCCAACATCTTCAACATCAATGCATTCATTTTTGGTGTTATTTCATTTTTCCAGTTCTGTGCGAATAGCAATCTTGCTGCCGTCACCCAATACGAAAAAGCATTTCCCCCTTCTCTTTTATTTGTTTGTCCATTACTGCAAGTAAGAAAGCTTCTGGTTTCATTTCTTTAATGTTTTTTGGATTAAGGAGGGATTTGAGTCCAAAAGGTCTTGGCTTTTTTACAAGTCCACCAAAGACGATAAAAGGTTCCTTCTTCTTTTTTACATTTCCAACATTTACTTGAAGCCCCTTTAAACATTTTAGCTAATTTTACAGGTGACATATACGATCTGTACATCATCTTATAAAAATTCTCTTTAAGATTTGCACATTGTGTAAATTTTAAACCCTTTCCCCACATATTTTCCCATTCTTCCATTAAGATATTATGCCCAATATTTTGTGCCCGTTTTGTCATACAGTCTTTTACTTGTTCATCTTCTGTCTCACATCTTAACAACAATTTAGGGTCCCATCTTGGGAAGTGTCAGCTGGTGGCTCTGGAGAGAGAGGGCCAGCGGGGAATCGGGGGCTTTGCTTCTCCCACAGGCACTGGAGGAGATTTCATGGGTTAGGGGGTTCTGCCACAAGCGAAGACAAAATTGGGGCAGCTTTGCAGGGGGGAAGGCAGGGCACGTCCTGGGGCAGGAGGGAAGAGCCCTATTTCGATGACACCTCTTTCATGCCAGAAGTTAATCGCATGCACCTGGCCGCAGCTCTTTTGCCATCGCTCATATAAAATCACCAAACTTATCTTCGTTTTCTGCAGGAGAGAACGAAGAAATGTACTAAAAGGTGGGCTGTCAACTTATTAAAGATGACACCATTGAGTTGGGATATTTCCTTTCCCCCACAGCTGTACTAGGGACTCCACCGCCTTTATTTCAGAGGTGTTTCACTAGACAGGAGTTATGGGATGCCCACTAATGAAATTAATCTGGGCTACAGAATAAATAGAAGAAGACTCCACACATGTAGCTAGGTCATAATGAACGATTCTTCAATTCAAAAGAGTAAATCGAGCAAGGCCTGCCTTATCTTTCATTCTGGCACCTGCAGATGGAGATGTCCCAAACAGGGGTGGCCTCAATTCATTACGGTTTGGCCCCCTTTTGTGGTCGACTGAAGTCTTGTCAAGTTAGAATTCCAGTGTGCATAATTCTGGACTGCCTTTTTCAAACCACTTTTTCTTTTTGTGGGGATTTGCACCAAATCACACTTGCACAAATAGGCATCACTAATGCACTTTATTAGATCTATGCTAACGGGCATTAGTGTAAATGGGATGGAATTCTTGGACTTCCTTAAAAAAAGTATTGATTTTTTCAATGAGTGGATGATGGAACGAAAGACACCTGACAACATGCAAAACACAGGCAGAAAGACTGAACGAAATGCGTACACCCTGGGCCCAGCAAGTGCAGCCTGAATTACAGGAGTCAGAAGCGCTGCCAAGCCCTCTGTGGTCCACTGGAAACAGGCCAGTCTCCCCCAGGTAGACCACGCTCTGCCTCCCCCCCCGTCTTTTCTCAATGCCACAAGTGGGCTGACTTGCGTGATCCACGCTCTTTTCTTTTTTAAAAATGGAATTCCACTTTCACAGAAGTGTGTTTTACACAGATAAAGCTGAAGGCATCTGCCTGATCTCTGAAGCGCTACCCTAATCTGTTAGGCGATGCTGAGTGTGTTGTCTCCCTTCTGCCCGCCCTGGATCTCCCCTAAAACGTCGACACGTTCTCAGTCATCCTGGATTGGATCCGCCAGTTGTTGACCTGTTGTCCATCTTTCTCTTGCAGGACCTGGGTGTGACCAGCTACCCAGCAAGGCGGCTGCTGTGGGATTTCATGGTGGCGCAAGAACATCAGTTGCGTGTAAGTCTCCCAAAGCTCTGAACTTTCCTGTAGAGGTGGGAGGAAAAGTCAGGTAGGAAGTCCCAATTCCCAGACCTAGGAAGATGCCCTTACCTTACATGCAACATGCCATAAAAACAACTAGTCGGTAGGTACATATTCAAAATGAATCTCAGCGGCCCCCCTCAGGAATGGGACCTTCGATGCCTGGAGGAGCCAGGGGAGCAGCTCCAGCCCATTAACTGAACCCATGTCCATAGGTGAGATTCCCTTTTCAGTGCATTTACAAACTTATCCCACGACTGAAAATTCCAAATGTGGACAGGTATAATCTAATGTTTCTGTATCTTTAATAGGTGCATCCCATAGTTGTGGGATAAGTTTGTAAATGCGCCGAGAAGGGAATTCCACCAATGTATGGTAGCAAACATGTATTACCCCCAGCGCAACAGATGAAGGATAAATGAGGGATGAGGAGGAAAGCCTAACACAGAATTTAGGAAAGGCCTACGTTTCCCCACCCCCAACATCTGCAAAGAGCAACTGAGTATTCATTGACAAAAAACATCAGTTTCAAAGTTCAACAGCTTGGGAGACAGAGTGTGCGCCTCCTTAAGCACTACACACACACACACACACACACACAAAAGCACACACTTTTGAGAAAACACAGGCAAAAGCTGCAGCAGGAGAATTGTCGTTTTGTTTAGTTACAAAGTATCTTTGCGGGGGTTGATCCAGGCATGGTGAACACAGCTAGGGTCACCATATGGAAAGGAGGACAGGGCTCCTGCATCTTTAATAGTTGTATTGAAAAGGAAATTTCAGCACATGTCGTTTGTATGCCTGCAGCCACTGGTGGAATTCCCTCTTCATCACAACAGTTAAAGCTGCAGGAGCGCTGTCCTCCTTTGTGTCTGGTCACTCTAGTATAGCGCCTGCAGCTTTAACTGTTGTGATGAAGAGGGAATTCCACCAGTGGCTGCATGCATACACAGGGCATGTGCTGAAATTCCCTTTTCTATGGAACTGTTAAAGGTACAGGAGCCCTGTCCTCCTTTTATATAGTCACCCTAGCCATATGGAATGGAGGACAGCGCTCCTGTATCTTTAACAGTTGCATAGAAAAGGGAATTTCAGCAGGTGTCATTTGTTTATATGTAGAACCTGGTGAAATTCCCTCTTCATCACAACAGTTAAAGCTGCAGGAGCTATACTACAGTGACCACATTTAAAAGAGGGCAGGGCTCTGGTCATCCTTTACAAAAAGTCATGAAATTCAAAAAACAAAAACCTACGGTTTATGAAACAACGTTAAGTACGTACACTTTTCCATCAAGCACCAAAACACGGGGAAATTGGGAGTTAAGGCTCACCAACCTTAACGCCACATCCTCCATAAGGAGGCAGAAAGTCCCAGTGAAATTCTCATTCTGCCAAAGCAGATAAACCATGAGGACAGGATGGAGATTAGGATATGCAGAGGTGACTGTGGTGTTGTGGAAAATGGATGACGAACAGCTTAGAGCCGCCTACTTCTTTTTTTGTTTAGAGCAGCTCTTCCCCAACCTGGTGCCCTCCAAAGGTGTTGGACTGCAAGGACGGAGCAGGTAAGAACCCCCCTCCCGCCTGGGCCCTCACCTGGACCCGCTGCCGCTGCTGTGCGAACTGCGGCGCTAGCTCTCGGCAAGCCCCCACCCCAGCCCACCCCACTTACCTGCTCCGTCGTCGCTGGGCCCGGGCTTGGATCGAGCGCCCTGGTCCGCCCGGAAGCAAGTCCGCACCTGCAGCCTTGCTTCTGGGTGGACTCGGGGGCTCGATTCAAGCACAGGCCAGGCCTTGACGGAGAAGGAAAGTGGTGGGGTGCGGGGGGGGGCTTGCCTGGAGCTGCCACCCCAACAGTTCGTGCAGTGGCGGCTCCAGGTAAGGGGCCAGGCAGGAGGGGGGTTGCCTGGAGCTGCCACACTTTGTGCAGTGGTGGCGGCAGGTCCAGGTAAGGGGCCAGGTGGGGAAGGGGGGTTCTTATCTGCTCCGTCGTCGCCTGGCCCAGGCTTGAAGAGAGCCCCTGGGTCCACCCAGAAGCAAGGCTGCAGGTGTGGCCTTGCTTCCGGGTGCACCAGGGCGCTCGGTTCAAGCCCGGGCCCAGCGACAACAGAGCAGGTAAGTGGGGTGGGGTAGGGGGGGGGCTTGCCTGGAGCCGCCGCCCTACGTTCCCCATCCTGCTGTCCCAGCATTCCTGACCATAGGACATACTGACTTGCAATGATGGATCGTCGTAGTCCAACACCTTTGGAGGGCACCAGGTTGGGGAAGGGCTGCTCTAAACAAAAAAAGAAGTAGGCGGCTCTAAGTTGTTCGTCATCAGTTTTCCACAACCCCACAGTCACAACCCCACTGACCTGTCACTTTTTGTTTGATTGGAGGTACCCCTCCTATTACTACTTGTGTGCTATCTATTGATGTGTTTGTATGTAAATGATTTTCTTTATATTACTCTGTGTATAATATTGTGTTTTAAGGGTCTTTGGTCTTTGTAAACCACCCAGAGAGCCTAGGCTATTGGGGCAGTACAGAAATGGAATGAGAGAATGGGTGAATCAGTGAATATCAAGGGAGGGCCAAGTTAACCTCCTCACTCAGGGGAGAACCGAACTGGGCGACCACAGGCCAGGCTAAGCTAGCTGACTTGGTTAGGCTCTCTCAGCATGACCTACATCACACAGTTGTAAGATATTCACACTTTTAAGGATGAATTGTGGCGGGGAACAGAACCATGGAAGCCCTATTGATCCTCTTCAAGAAAATGTGGGATATCGGTAAATAAATGTCTGCGGTTTTGTCATTCTTTCTGAAGCAGTATGCAGGTTAAATTCATTGTGGATTTCTTTGCCAGGTACTCTTCTCCCTTTCCCTCAGACACTGACATGGTTTGTGTGTTTTTCCTTCACAGAATCCCCATCAGAATCGCCTCACCACAGCAGCAGGCAAGGTTAGTGCCTCTTCCGTCTTCCGTGTTTTGCTGCCAAAGGCTGTTAATGGGAGGACGGCATGGGTTGCGGTTTAAACTTCCTTGGGGACCAGTAAGAATGGAAAGAGAGAACTCCAGGGCTCTTCTTCCCAAGCCTTTTGTGGGGGTGATCAGGTTTCTTTGTGGGATTGAGAGCATTGCAACATGAGGCTTTTCTTGTGCGCTCTCGATTGGTTACTCAGTTGGTGGTCAAGCCCTTTGGGGACTGGACATGTTGGTGGTCACACCCTCTTGGGCCGGCCATTTGTCCTCCTCTTTGGTTTCCAAAATATGGCCACCCTATTATTAAGTGACCCCAAAGTTCAACTCCTCACTCAGGGGAGAATGTAACTGGGGGATCATGGGCGAGACGAAACTACTTCACAGGTTTAGGCTCAATGAGCAGACCCTACCCCACAGTTGTAACTTACTCACACATTTTAAAGGTAAAATGGGCTGAGGAGAGGGAAGAAAACTGTGTAAGCTCTATTAAACTCCTTCAAGAAAACTTTGCCTATAATAAATAAATACCACCTGACACATTTGTCACAGTTATCATCAGACCTTGCCATTGTTTGTTTATTTTTGCTTCACAGAACGCATGCCTGGCCAAAGGCCAGCCAACCCCTGTGGTAGTCAAAGTAAGTGTGGCGTCTCCCTGTTCCATGTCTTGCTGCCCTGTGGGGATAGTGGGAAGACAGCCCGATGCACCCAGTTTATACATTTATATAGTTACGGCTTTACAAATTCTAAATTTAACAGAAGGGTATGGTTCAACGAGCTCTGTCGTTGAATGTGGCCTCTGTTGTGCCAAGAGCATCCAAGAGATGTTTCCTTTTCCTCGGGGGCATTTCCCAACATGTGCAGCTGAATGCAAAGTGAATTCAGCGTAGATTTCATAAAAGTTTGATCTTCTGCCTCCCCTTCAGACACCCTTTTATGGCTCTTTTTGTTTCACAGAAACATGTGGTTTCGAGGTGGCAAAGTCTGCTCGCGGCTGTGGGAAGAGAGGTCAGTGGCCGTTCTGTGTTGTCTGTTTTGCTGCCCGGTGGTGTTATTGGGAGGAGATGGTGAGCTGGGATTTAGATGTCCCTGGGCCCCTGAAAGGATATTGTTGGAAATTCGCAGCGTGTTACGCCTTGCGCTCTTCTTTCATTTTTGTGGCGTATTGGTGAGATTAATACGGTAAGTGGCTGGATGAGGGTGAACAAGCTGAGGTTGAACCCAGGGGAGATGGAGGTGCTGTTGACGGTTGTCTCATCCTTCCCATTGATCTGTTGACTGAGTGATCTGTTGACTGAATTTTTCCAGGAAACATCTGTACCGAGCAGTGCCTGGGAAGAGGCAGTCGCAGAGGCGTTGAAAGCCCTGGACGTAAGTCTCCTACAGATCTGACATTGCTGGTGGACGGCGGAGGGAGGGAGTCAGCGAAGGAGCAAGACCATGGTTGGGGACATTCTAGTGTAGGTTGTTACGGGTGCCTGACTGGGTCCAGGAGTCCAGAGGGCTCTCCACTGCCTCTCCACCCACTGGGCCCAGCGTCTTTGGGGGCAACCAGGTCACTAAGAAGCTCACGCAGTGGCATGAGCAGGGGCGGGATTGGTGGTGGCGTGGCAGCTGACTAAGGCAGAGGCGGGCAAGTCTCTCCAGTCATATTCTAGCGCCAGCAGCATCCAAGAGATCCTCCCCCCCCCCACGAGGGACTTTTCCTGAAGATCTACATCAAAATGGGTGGTGAATTCACGGTGGATGTCCGAAATCCCTTTGGATTTAATTATTTCTCTTTTTTGCTTCACAGACTCGCTGGGCTTCCTTAGGAGAGGCTTGGGCCACGGAGGTGACTAGGGAGGTCAGTGGCTCTTCTCTTCTGTCTGTTTTGCTAAAGACAGGAGACAATATATTAATTTCTTATTCATTATGCAGAGTTTTATACTGCTTTCTAATAAAACTATCAAAGTACTTAACATAATAATAGATTTAGAGTAAACTATAATAAAATATTTATTTATTTATTGCATTTTATACTGCCCAATATTTGAAGCTCTCTGGATGGTTTAGAAAAATTAAAACCAAAAAAAAAGCATTCAAAATATAAAACAAACAATATAAAAGCATAGTATAAAATATAAAAGCACAACCAGAGAAAACTGAGCAGCAATGCAGAAATTAATACAGATCTAAAATATAAATTCATAACAGCAAAGTTAAAATTAAGTTAATAGGCTGTTAAAATGCTGAGAGAATAAAAAGGTCTTCACCTGGTGTCTAAAAGAGTACAGTGTAGGTGCCAGGCGAACCTCTTTAGGGAGCTCCTTCCTCAGCCGGGGTGCCACAGCACAGAAGGCCCTGCTCCTCCTGGTAGCCACCTGCCTCACTTCCTTTGGCAGGGGCTCACGGAGAAGGACCCCTGAGGATGATCTTAGTGTTGTGGCAGGTACATATGGGAGGAGGTGTTCCTTCAGACAGCTTGGACCCAAGCTGTTAAGGGCTATGAACGTGAATACCAGCACTTTGAACTGGGCCCGGACCTAGCAGCTGGAAAAGGACTGGCGTGATGTGGTCTCGTTGGCCAGTCCCTGTTAGCAAAGCTGCTGCCCCGTTTTAAACCAGCTGAAGTTTCTGGACACTTTTCCAAGGCAGCCCCATGTATAACACAGATCAGAGGTTATCAGAGCATGGATAACTGTAGCAAGACTATCTCTGTCGAGATGAGGACGCAGTTGGTATATCAGCCTAAGCTGATAAAAGATGCTCCTTGCCACTGAGTTCACCTGTGCCTCAAGTGATAGTTTTGGATCCAAGAGCACCCCCAAACTACGAACCCAATCCATTAGGGGGGAGTGCAACCCCCTCCAGAACAGAGTGAACACCACCTAGCCGAACAGGTGAACCACCTGCTAACAGTACCTCTGTCTTGTCTGGATTGAGTCTCAGTTTCTTGGCCCTCCTCCAGTCCATTACTGTTGTCAGGCACTGATTCAGAACAGCCACTTCCACCACCTTCTGGAATTGGCCCTCCAAGTAGGAGCAGAGCCACTGCAACACAGTGCCTCCAACTCCCAACCCAGGCAACCTTTCCAGAAGGATACCAAGGTCGATGGTATCAAAGGCCCCTGAAAGGTCCAAGAGAATCAACAGGGTCGCACTCCCCCTGTCCCTCTCCTGGCAAAGGTCATCCCACAGGGCGACCAAGGCAGTTTCCGTTCCAAAATCATAACTGAACAATCAACCTCTAACTGCCTGTGGTTATTTATTTATTTATTTATTTATTTATTTATAACAATTATACCCCGCCCTATATCATTAATATCTCAGAGCAGCGTACAGATAAAAACATACAGTATAAAAACAATAAATATGCACAGTTAAAAACAAATTAAACCATGGTTTAGACTTTGACTGCATTCTGACGTCACAATAACCCACCATGGGTTATTTAAGAGAGTGGATTGATTAACCCTTCGTGGGTTATCTTGTCATCTGTCAGGAGCTTTTTTAGCCCATGATGGCTTATTTGGCCCAAATAATACAACATCAGTTATCGTGTCATGGGGTGGTCACAGTGGGCTACCTTGGGTCGCACTCCGGGTTGTCTGGGAAGAGCGGCCAAAACCGCTCCCACCACTCTCCTCCAGCCGGCAGATCTCTGTTTCCAGGACCCTGTCCCCTCCCCCGACGTTGGCCCTGTGCAACCCCCCCAGGTGTCAAACACTATCTTGGTGGGGAGGCAGCAGCTGCCTGGGGCTGCGATTCGCCCGGTGTGCATCCCTGCCAGTGGATGCTGCGCCTGAAGTTTTGTCCCGCTCCTGCAAGCGTCCCTGGAGTTATAGCCGCCCCCCTTTTTGTGATTTCACTTGCGTGGCTTTGTCAGCATGCAGGATGTTCAATGGGCCTGCTGGGCATCTCTCCTCGGGGAGACGGACTAGGAAGCTGGATTCCCATCCTGCAACCTTCCAAGGGTTTCTTTCAGTGCTCCTCTTCACAATCTTCCTCCGCCCTTCTCTGCCCGCTCCTCCACGTTCTCCGCTATTTTGGAGGCCAAGGCTGCCCCTCCTGCTCATCTCATGCTCTCCACCTTTCCCAGTCCAGCCCTGCTTGATTTCAACCAGCTAGCCTGGGCAGGGAGCCAGGCAGCCTCTCTCCCCCTCTCTCAGGCTCCTCACAGCCAGCACAGATAAGACGTATCGAACCCAGCAAGGTGACAGAGTTGGCCCTCTCCTGAACATCAGGGAAGCATCATGTGATGCAGCCTTCGCCAGGCGGCTGGGGCATGGATTCGGACATCACCAGAACCCAACATGGGTTATTTAAGAGAGGGGGTTAAATAATAATGATAATCATATTAATAATAATTTAATAATATATTTATTTCTTACCCACCCCTCCATTTTGATCGAGGCAGGGAACAACAATAAACGATAAAATACATAATACTCCATTAAAACATAATTTACATTCTTAAAAACATCCTAAAAAACATCGTGCAAACGTTTTAGAAATATCTTAAAATTCCATTCGATAATAATAATAATTCACTGAATTGTTCCAGGAAACATCTGTGCCGTGGAATGCCTGGGCCCAGGCAGTGAATGCAGCCCTCCTAACTTTGGAAGTAAGTCTTCTCCAGAGCGAACATGGCTGGTGGATGGTGGAGGGCGGGAGTCAGCGAAGGAGCAAGGCCATGAATGGGGCATGGTAGCATAGGATGTTCTACTTCTGGGGGTGCAACCAGGATCACTGTCTGACAATGTGGGATGAGGGGAATATGTACTCCGGCGTAAGCTGCCTGATATCTGAGTGCTTCCTCCCCTCTCCCTGGTCAAAATGGTTCAGAAAGAAGCTGAGGTAATCCTGGGGTAAATAATAGATTCATAAAAATAGCTTGATGAATGTGTTGGCCAATCAGAATTCCCTGACTTTCCCAAGGGCAGCCCCTCAGGGCAGCCCTCAAGCCAAAGGAACGTAAACGTAGGGGAGCTTGAGTGGTGAAAGGGGGAAGTTATCAATTACGCTATAGCCCAAAATAGAGTTTATGTACTGGTATTTTCACAGGAGTCAGAAACATCATCCGCAGCTTCACCTTCTCCTCCACCTCCTGCAACAGCATCTGCTACACCTCCTACAACAACAACAGGGCAACCATCTTCACAGGTAAGATCACCTTCTCCGCCCTCTCCTTTTCCTCCTCCATCATCCACAGCATCTTGAAATGAGAGGCAACAGTGGTTCTGCAGTCAACCCATTGACTCCATTTTTACTGGGAAGCAGGGCCATTCCACCAGCCCTGCTGAAAGACCGGTCCTTCCCTGCACAGTAGAAAGGGAGGTACAAAGATGGGAAATAGCATGTAGGGATAGTCCAAGGGAATGCAGACCACCCGCCTGATGGCATTCTTTCCTTCTATTTAGGCCGAAGGGAACCTCCCCCCAAGCAGAAAGCGGGCATGGAGGAAGAGGAATGCAGCTCCATTGGAGCCGTCAGAGGAAGAGGTAAGGCAATCCATTACACTGCACTCTCTGCTCACAGAGCTATTTGGCTCTTTAAAAACTCACCACATGAGTTGGTGGAAGCCCCTGAGGATGACCCTGGGACCCCAGTAGAACTGGCTGCCATTTCAGGGGATGGGGGAGGGAAACTCACAGTGAGGTGTCCTTCTGCGAGAGCTTGCGTTGGTCACTGCCTGTAGAGCCACTGCGACAAAGTGCGTCAAGGGGTTTTGAAGGGACAAGATGCAATGCTGCTGCCCTTTTCAGCAGCCACCCAGCTTCTCCCACAAAATTGAAAAACACATGGAGGCTGAAATTGTGTTGTCCCTTGGGAAGGGGGATTGTTGGCCCCTCAGCCTCCTCTCCCACGGGGGTCCCTAAGAGTCAGAAAACCACGGAGGCCCTCATCAGCCATTACAAACGTCTCTCTCTCTCTCTCACTCACTTTCAGATTAGGAAGCCAAAAAATGAAGGGCCCGAAAGGAAAAGGTTTGGAATTTTCTTTTGCTTCGATGTTTCAGAAATGCTGGTGGGAAATGTGACATTGGGGATGGGGTTTTGTGGTGTGGCACCATGCCCTGGTCATGCATAGAGATGAGTAGGAACTAGGGTTGTGCTCCACTCCGATTCGGATCGTGAATCCGGGGCATAGCGACCCGATCCGTCTTCACCAAAGGCGGATTCGAATCGGGTCAGGGGGAGCTGTGGATGGAGGTGAAACGGTTCACCTCCATCTGGAGCTCCAAACGCAGGTAAGTAAGGGGGAGGGGGGCTCACCTGGCGGCGGCACCGCTGCCACACCCCATAGAAACCACTTGGACTCATTCCTCTAATGTCTCTGTTTTTGCAGGATGAAAATGGAAAGATACTGGTTCTGGTAGTGCTCCTGCCCCCTTTTCCTTCCTTCCTCCCTTTTCCCCTCTCTCTCTTTCTCTCTCTCTCTCTCTCTCTCTCTCTCTTTCTCTCTCTCTCTTTCATTTTTCTTTCCTTCTTTTTCATCTCTCTCTTTCTCATTCCCTTTTTCCTTTTTTTTTCTTTTTTAATGAAAAACATTTACAACCTATACAGCATGCATCGCCTGGGAGGGCTGAACCTACCAGAGCCCGGGGTCAGTGGGCACTCGTGTCCTCCCTGCTGCCGCGGCGATCACCCACTCGCAAGCGTGATCGTCCACTCCCTGATGTGGTCCAGGATACTCTGGTCCCTGGAGGGGTACTCATGTGTTCCACGGGCACCACGCAGATGCCTGCTTCGGCTTTTGGGAGATGCAGTCGGCTGTGGGGCGCCTGCAGAACACACGAGAACTCCTCCAGGAACTGGAGTGTTCTGGACCACGTCAGGGAGTGGGCGATCACGCTTGTGAGTGGGCGGTTGCAGTGGCAGCAGGGAGGACGTGAGTGCCCACTGACCCTGGGCTCTGATAGGCTCAGCTCTCCCAGGCAATGCATGCTGGGAGTTTTATTTATTTATTTTATTTATTTATTTCATTTATTACATTTATATCCTGCCCCATAGCCGAAGCTCTCTGGGCGATATATTATTATTATTATTTATTTATTTATTTATTTATATAGCACCATCAATGTACATGGTGCTGTACAGAGTACAAAATATCTGTACAGATATACAAAAGTCGTAGGCTGTTTCTTCTTTACAGCCTAGAGCTGTGCATTAAAAAGGTGGTTTTCCATCATAAAATGGCAGATCCCTTACGAAATGACCATCGTAATTTGGATTTCAAATTCTGAGGCCCGAGGCTTGCACAGACCTAGTTGTAACTAGGACAGTGTCTCTTTTAAAATTCGGAGGTTTTGCCTCACATTTGTCAAGGCAGAAATTAAACTGAACCAAAGTACACTCCTCTCCCTTTAGTTTCTACTATCAGCATATAGACAAACCGAAAATGAAGATACAGAAAATCAATTGATATCTTGAGTATACTGAACTAGTTTCCAGATACATTGGTCTTAACCCACAAGGTCCTTTGTATTGACAAGTTCAGCCTCTCCCTGGCCTTGGGATGTCACCTTCAATGGCGCAGGGTAACTGCCCGTTCTCCCGGCTCACCCAATGGGTGTCACTGGATGTTCTAGCTCTGAAGTTACTTCATCAGGAGAGACGCCGAAAGCAGTGGCATGATCTGAAGCAGGGATTGTGGTCCTTTCAGTCTCTCCGGAATAACTGGCATTATTCATGTTTGCCCAGTTAAGGTTCAGCAGCCTTATCCAGTCCTGGCCCATTAGACTAGGTCCTTTCCCTTTCCCTGCAACTAAGGGCAATTGTAAGGTCTCATTCGCATATATCACCTCTATTTATTGATTTATTTATTACATTTGTATACTGCCCCACACCCGAAGCTGTCTGGGCGGTTCACAAAAGTTATAAACAGTAAACACTTAAAAAGGATACAAAATTTGAAAATCATCAGAAACATAAAAACAGCAGTATAAAAACAACAGTATCTATTCAACATGGATACTGCCTCTCACTGGGGCATATTCACCAGTACATGTGTGTATCAACATTTTCTCTAGCCATGTCATACGTGGTGTACACCACATCCGTGCTCTCAGCATTCTCTCCTGCACCTGTAATGTGGTGTATCTGCTTGCTGTTGTGAGCTTCCTGGTCCTTTTTCTGTGTCCTTCTTGTACGAAACATTTTAGCGAAATGGCCTCGATTTAGGCACAACCAGCACTCACTATTCCTGTGGGGGCATGGGTGACCATCAGGTTTCCCTCCACATCGAAAACAGGGACTTCGGCTACCTTTGTGGATTCTGTCTTCCCCGGAGAGCCCTTTTCAGCCAACTTAGGCACAGTAGCAGAGACTATCTGAGCATCTCTGGGGTTGTAGAGACCCTCTGCAAATCGAAAGCCTTCTGAGTTGCTACCTCCACGGCTTGCACAATCTCCAGGGCTTTCTTGAAGTCTAAATTGGATTCTGCCAATAAACGCCTCTGCATCCTGTCCTCATTGATGCCACAGACAGGGCATTCAAGGTATCTCCAAACTCATAATGCTCTGACAGGCGACACAGGTCTGCCACATAGTCTGCCACAGACATCCCAGGGGAGCGTGAGGGACTGTTAAACTGAAATCGCTGCACAATCTCTCTTTTTGTAATCATTTTTTATTATTATTTCATAAACACATGTAGCCTAAAAGTATTACATAAAGCTATAAAAAAGGGAGAAGAAAAGGGGGAGAGAGAAAGGAAAGGAAAACACACATCAAGGTTAAGGTATGTTTTCGGCTCTCTACACATCAAAAATGTGAATTATATGCTCTCCTTGTTCAATACATTTAACATAATAATCAAATTCTTTTCTTTCTTCTAAGTTAACTAAATCTCATACATTGAATCCACAGACAAATACGTTGTTTTTCTATGTCTCTTGCAGAAATCCTATCAGTGGTTTCCATTCCATTCCATTTGTGAACCGCCCAGAGAGCTTCGGCTATTGGGCGGTATAAAAATAAATAAATAAATTCTGATATAAATGTGGCGGTTGATTTATCCTTCATTATCGCTGTTAGTTTTGCCGTTTCTGCCAACTCGAACATCCTCAATATGCGTTCTTGCATTGTTGACGTTGTTTCATCTTCCCACTTCTGTGCATATAATAATCTCCCTGCCGTTGTCATATACAAAAGCAAAGTTCCCCCCTTCTCTTTCAGATGATTGTCCATTAGCCCCAATAGAAAGGCTTCTGGTTTCATTTGTATATTAGTCTTTAATATTTTCTGAATTCAAAGGTGTATTTGCATCCAGAATGCCTTAGCTTTTTTGCAGGTCCACCAAAGGTGATGGAAGGTTCCTTCTTCCTCACATTTCCAACATTTACCCTTATACATTTTGGCCAGCTTCTTAGGTAACGTACTGCATGCCATCAATACATCTTCTTATAAAGATTCTCTTTAACTCTTGAACATAATGTAAATTTCAAACCCTTTCCCCACATATTCTCCCACTGTTCCACTGAAATGTTATATCCAAAATGTTAAGCCCATCTTATCATACCATCTTTTACCTGCTCATCCTCTGTTTCATACCTTAATCAAAGATTATATACATCTTTGAAATCACATGCTCATCTTTTGTACACAGTGCCATTTCAAACTCAGATTTCGATTGCTCAAACCCACAATTCTTTTTATCTATTTTAAACCTTTCCATAATTTGTACTTACAAAAACCATTGACATATATGACCTTCTTTCAACAACTCCTCCCTTGATTTGAATTTACATTCATCTTTTAACATTTCTAATACATCATTGTATGTTAACTATGTATGCATAGATGACCATTCCCTCCTATGAATAGCCTCCTGGGCAGATACCCAAAGTGGTATTTTCTGGCCGAACCTAGGTTTATATTTATTCCATCCTCTTAGGATAGCACGTCTCACATAATGATTATTAAATTCTATGTTAACTTTAGCTTTGTCATACCACAAATAGCCATGCCATCCATATCTCAATTCATGTCCTTCCAGTTCCAACAGTCTCCTATTTTTCAACAACATCCAATCTTCCATCCACACTAAGCAGCAGGCAGAGAAATATGCCTGGAGGTCTGGTAAACCTAGTCCTCCTCTTTCTTTGGCATCCTGCAATATTTTAATTTTAACTCTTGGTTTTTTGCTTGCCAGATAAATTTAGATACATATCTCTGCCACTGCTTAAATGATACGTCCAAGGTTACAATGGGTATTGTTTGAAACAAAAATAACATTCTCGGCAAATTCATTTAAATTGTTCATTTAAATTGTTTAAATTCTCCCCAGAAAAGACAGTTGGAGCTTTTTCCATCTTTTAAACTTCATTCCACACCTTAACATAGTTATGATGAAATAACATACGATTCATATTTGTTAGTACAATTCCCAAATATTTTACCTTCTTTTCAATTTGGAAGCCTATCTTTTCTATCAATTCTGATTGTTCTTGGGAGCTCATATTCTTTGTTAACAACTTTGTCTTTTGCTTGTTAACTTTGAAACCTGCTACTGCCCCAAACGCTTTCAATTTTCTCACCAAGATTTCAATGCCCTTTCAAGGACCTTCCAAGGCAAAACCCAAATCATCCGCAAATGCCCTCAGCTTGTATGACTCTTTTTTTCTCCTTATTCCTCTGATTCGCTCATCTTGTCTGAATATCGTGGTTCAGCAGTTCTAACTCCAAAATAAACAATAACGGGGACAGGGGACAACCCTGTCCCGTCCCCCTTTGTATTTCACAGGATTTGGTCACATTTCCATTGATAATTCCTTGCGCTTTCTGAGAGGTATCAATAGATTTCACCCATTTTATGAAGTTTACTCCAAAATCCAGGTCCTCTAGAGTTCTAAATAAAAAGGGCCAATTAAGATTATTAAGCGCTTTCTCTGCATCGAGAAAAATCAAAGCAGCCTGTTTCTCTGGGTGTTTTTCCAAATATTCCACAGCATCTATGACCGTTCTTACATTGTCTCTCAACTGCCTCTTAGGTAAGAAGCCACTTTGATCCTCATGTATGAATTCTTGTAGGACTTCCTTAACTCTTTCTGCCAAAATTGCCATAAACAGCTTATAATCATTATTTAGTAATGATATCGGCCTATAATTCTTGGTCAAGGTCAAGTCCTGTCCTTCTTTCTGTATAAGTGTTCTACAAGCCATCTTCCAAGTACCAGGTATCTCCCCACTATTCAAAATAGAGTTCATTGTAGACTGTAGTGGTTGTAGGAGATCATCCTCAAGGATCTTGTAGTATCAACCTGACAGTCCATCCGGTCCTAGGGATTTCCCCAACTAATCATTCTTTTCGCTGCCACCATCTCAGCTGTTGTTATGGGACCATTCATCATTAATAGTTCTTCCTTTTAAATTTTGGGTAATTTTTGTTTTTCAATGTATTTATCCATTAAATCTGTTGATATATCCTGTCTCTTATATAAATTTGAATAATATTGATGAAAGACGCTTTGTATGGCCAACCGTATCATCTCTGAATTCCGCTCCATTTTCCTTTATTTTAAATATTGTTCTCTGTTCTCTTTCTTTCTTCAATTTATAAGCCAGGCATTTTCCTGTCTTGTTTGCTGATTCAAAACTTCCTTGTTTCATATAACTTAACTTTTTTCCCATATCCCATATTGTTAACACTGATAATTGTTGTGGAAGCATTTTAATTTGTTGAAGTGCACTTGTCTTTCCAGACGTTTTCCTTAATTCTTCTTCTCTTTTTTTGATCTCATTCAGAATATTTTGTCTTTTCTCTTCCCTTTTTTCCTTAAGTTGACTATTTTGTTGATCAAAATGTCCTCTCGTATAGGCCTTACTTGCGTCCCAGACCATTTGGAGATCTGTTCCTTTGTTCAGATTCATTTCAAAATACTCTTTCAATTTTCTTTTACTGATGTCCACCATATCTTTATCTTGCAGCAAAGTTTCATTTAATCTCCATCTAAATGTTTTACCTTTTCTCCTCTAGACCATAGATATAAGATTGTGATCTGAGAAAGATTTAGGTAAGATTTCTATTTTGCCCACTTTTGTGAAAAATTCCTTAGTTTTCAAGGTCATATCTATTCTTGAGAAGGACTTGTGCCTTTCTGAAAAATAGGTCTACTCCTTTGAGTTGCCATTTCTGCATCTTCACAATCTCTGATGGCCTGGGGTTGCGATGATTTGAGACAATCCCAATCAATTCCTCAAATGATTTGTCACTGGGCTGATCAGGAGCTACTAAACTTCTTTTGAGTCCATATGTCTTTGCTCCACAAAGAGTCAGTCAAAAGGCACGCTTCTGGCTATCATCATCAAGGCCATGAGCAATGAAATACTGGGAATGTCTCTCTGCATAGTGTACCCAGGCCTCCTGGTCAGGATCAAACTCCTTCATAAATCCATAAACAGCCATCTTCAGCCACACTGCTCCTCACAATGTGTGAAGAATCAAAGGAGTGATGTATCCTGTTTATCCTTGTCACCAGTGTAATAGAGGTAGCTTACACCGGTAAAAAGAAAGAATAATTGGCTTACTTCTTCGTACATTGCCATTTGGAGTCCATCTCGAAACCACGCCCAGGAAATCAGGCTTGGAGGAAGCTCAGTTCCAACTACTCTAAGACAAACACTTTTGCTACATTGCCCCTAGGTGCCAACACATAACATATATTACAGTTTCCTTTAAGGTGCAAAGACCAATCTTTGGATAGAAGTCAGGAACTGAGATGGCTCAGCTACTCCCTCCTTTCCCACATTCTTTCTTGCTGCAAAGAAAATAGTGTGATTTTGCTTTGATTTGCCCATCCATTGGGGGGGGGGGATAGTCTCTGGAGAAGGTGTAATTCCCAGGGTCCTATATCCCCTTCCGGAGAGCACCATTTCGTAAAGTCTCTTCCAACGCCAGCGATTACAGATGAACGACACTTCTAGTCAGTACTCATGTCCTTGCAAGTTTATTCCCAAGTCCCCATAGATTAATTGGGGTTGTACCTTCTTAGTTGTGACTTCTAGGCTACAAACAGCAACCACATTTTCTTTTCTTTTCTTTCCGCTCCCAGTCTCTTCTGTTGCTTTATTGATGACACTGTTTAATTGAAGAGTGTCATTTCCAAAGGACAGCGGAGTGTTGATCCGAATCCCACCAAGTCCCTTTCCAAGGGCCAGCAGAAGGAGAGCGCAGGTTAATGTGAGGGCCAGAAGGGAAGTTGCAGCTTCTCCTTCATCCGCTCCACATCTCAGGCAGCAGCGTCATTCACAGCAGCTGAGGCCTCAGCCTTGTTCTTGCTCTCCCTGTCTCTCTCCCTGTCCTGCCCTGTCCTTTCCATTACTACTTTTCCGAACAGCACAATAGCTGAAGCTGTTGAGCCATCGAAAACAACAAAGTCCTCTATGGTGAGGAGAGAGGATTTCAGCCATCAAAGGGATGAACCGAGAATACAAACGGAGCCAACCAAATGCTCCCAACCTTTCTTGCATGGTAAACATCGGTCTCACGCCTCTGACGGAGCAAAAACCGAGGCTGCTGCTATGGCGAAAAGAGGTGCAAAGCATGTAAATTCTACTGACTTGACTAACAACCCATTGCACTGAACAAGCTGCAGAGCAAGTTGAACCAAGGAGGACTCTTGCAAACTATTTTGAATCCGTGCACTGATCCTTTGGGCAGAAACCTTGGGATGGTGGAAGACCATGTGACATCCTCCCCTGCTTTGACTGTTCCCAATTGAAAGAGAACGTTTTCCAGGTGCTGAGAAACTCTCGAGGGCTGTGCTATCACGACACCGAGGTGCAAGTCTCTCAGAGATCAGAGGGAGAATAACCCGGAGTCATCCCAGACGTTGCACAAGCTAAGAACTAAAGGAAGTATATCATTAATAGAAGAGGTACACTTTGCATCCTTCTGAAAACCTGCAAGTGATTTCCCGAAATGAGAAAGGATTAGGCTCATTGAACTAAGCAAGCCAGAATAGGATCACTGCTGCCCTGAGAAAACCCCAAACCTTTCTATTCCTCCCAAGACACACACGAGAGGCCCCCAGTGTGTCACATAATAAGCAGACAATGGATGTGCCCCCCCCTCTACCGTGTAGCAGCATCTGGCTCCAAGAAAACAAGAGGGGTTTCTCTCATTCTGGGCAAGAGGGGCCCCTTCCCCCCTCTCCAAAGCCCACAGGTCCTCAAAAGGCAAATTTCTCTGCTCACTGGGGCACGTGGGAAGGATATAGTTCTTCTTTGCTCTCTCTCCAGCCCAGACAAGGGCCAGTAGGACTTCCTGAGCAACACCCTGAACAAGCGGGATAAACCTAGGCAGGGTGCAGGGCTCCTTGGAGGGGATTTAAACAGAGTTCTGGTCGAGAAGGAAGACAGAGGGTCAGAGACTCTTCATTCTTCTCACCAAGTTAGAAGCTTCTCCATATATGGTGGAACTGCACCCAGAACTGGTTCCAGAATAGCCACATTCCTCTTCTTCTGGGCAACAGAGTCTAGCATCACCATCAGGTTTTTCTCCATCTCCCTCCTAAGCCCTTTCGTTGCATCTCATGGCTTGTTAGAGTGTATGCCTGAGGGCAGGGCCTGCCTTAATTTTAAGATCAGGAAGAGAGGTCCTTCTCATTTGCCCACCCGTGAGAGCAATGACGTGGGTGTCTGGACTTCCACTCGAAAGACTAAGTCCCCAGCTGCCTTGGTTGAGGAGATGAACTGGATGGTCCTGCACTAGGAAGAGCAAATATATGTGGGTGTGTGGGTGCGTTAGGCCATTATGTGTTTGATTTGTAGTTTCACTGCTGATGTTTTGAAGTATTTTAGTGTTATCAGCTAGCCTAGGATGAATGTCCTTCAAGTTGTATTCAGCTCCTTAATTAGGAGTGTTCTAATTGTTTTAAGAATTTAATGGGAGCCTTAAGCAGTTATAAGTTGTGCCAGGAGCTGGAAAGTTTCTGTTCGGGCAGCATCCTGAGTTATTTTACTATTATTTGACATTTGTATGTGAGTGTGTCGTTTCATATATCTACATTCTTAGCATATTTTACTTTTTACAATTGGTACATTACCTGTTTTATCTATAGATCTGTTTATTTATTCCCTTCTGGGACTACTGCAGTCCTTTGCCAAACGGAAAACAATCCTCCTTGGTGGAGCCGTTTATATACGTTTTATAAAATGTATCGTTCTGTAGGCTTCATGTATTACAGGAAGGATTGGCAAGAGCCTTGAATTGGGAAGTTGAAATTTAATTTATTTTAGAAAAACCTATTTTTGGATACCTTTTACTTGGATTTTAAGTAGGAATTTTTAATAAATAATATTTTTAAATAGAATACTGCCTTTGTATTTACAGGTCTTAACGCTGCAGTAGGGCCTAGTGATACTTGTGTTGTCTGTATGGTTGATATATGTTTGTATAATTGTGAATGTTCATTTTACCACTGAAGAAGACCATAGGTCAAAACGCGTTTGGTATTAGTAAAGTGTTTGTAGGTAAAGCGAGGTTTTCAATACTACAATATTGTGTTTTTATTGGCCTGATATATACCATGTATTTGTTTCCATGGACTTGCGACTGGATCGGCTCTGTTAACTTGGAACCCCCCAACCTAGAATCTTTTCCAAACCAGTGCCAAAGTTTTGTGCCGTTTTGTGCTCCAAACCCCGAGTTTTGTGCCACCACCGACAGCTCTGTTTTGATACTTCAAGCGGGGGCTCGTAGTTAACACACCAAAAAATGAACTTTCTTATAGAACCTATTTATTTATTTCATTTCTACACAGCTCAATAGCCAAAGTTCTCTGGGTGGTTCACAAAAATTGCAAGCCACAAGTAAAGCATAAATAAAAATATACTACACAATCATTAATGGCTCTAAGACAGCTAGAAAACAGTTACAATAAGATACCAGACCCAATAAAACAACTGACAAATGCTCCATCACATGTTATCAGTTACCTGTGGGTTTTTTCCTAATTCGATTAAGCTTCGATTCCCTAGTAATTATATCAATCAACCTTTTTTTCCTTTTTCCTTTTTTTTTTTTTTTTGGTATATTATACATATCCATATAATTGTCGGTTTGATATTTAGTGTTAGGGGATTGTTTGTATTCATTTTCTTTTCTGTAACACTTTAAATAAAATAAAATATTTTTTTAAAAAAATCTGGTGTCTGGAGGCTATCTAGAAAGAAAGGGGGCAGGGTTACCATGTCTGGAGGCTATCTAGAAAGAAAGGGGGCAGGGTCCCCATGTCTGGAGGCTATCTAGAAAGAAAGGGGCAGGGTTCCCATGTCTGGAGGCTATCTAGAAAGAAAGGGGGGCAGGGTTCCCATGTCTGGAGGCTATCTAGAAGGAAAGGGGGGCAGGGTTACCATGTCTGGAGGCTATCTAGAAGGAAAGGGGGGCAGGGTTACCATGTCTGGAGGCTATCTAGAAAGAAAGGGGGGCAGGGTTCCCATGTCTGGAGGCTATCTAGAAAGAAAGGGGGCAGGGTTCCCATGTCTGGAGGCTATCTAGAAAGAAAGGGGGCAGGGTTACCATGTCTGGAGGCTATCTAGAAAGAAAGGGGGCAGGGTTCCCATGTCTGGAGGCTATCTAGAAAGAAAGGGGGCAGGGTTACCATGTCTGGAGGCTATCTAGAAAGAAAGGGGGGCAGGGTTACCATGTCTGGAGGCTATCTAGAAAGAAGGGGGCAGGGTTACCATGTCTGAGGCTATCTAGAAAGAAAGGGGGCAGGGTTCCCATGTCTGGAGACTATCTAGAAAGAAAGGGGGCAGGGTTCCCATGTCTGGAGGCTATCTAGAAAGAAAGGGGGCAGGGTTACCATGTCTGGAGGCTATCTAGAATGAAAGGGGGCAGGGTTCCCATGTCTGGAGGCTATCTAGAAAGAAAGGGGGGCAGGGTTCCCATGTCTGGAGGCTATCTAGAAAGAAAGGGGGCAGGGTTCCCATGTCTGGAGGCTATCTAGAAAGAAAGGGGGCAGGGTCCCCATGTCTGGAGGCTATCTAGAAAGAAAGGGGGGCAGGGTTACCATGTCTGGAGGCTATCTAGAAGGAAAGGGGGGCAGGGTTCCCATGCCTTTCCTTGCTGTGTAGAATTTTACACTCCCAATTGCCCTTCACCATCACTGGGATAGAGACATCCAAGAGACTGAAACTGACTCATGTGCTCAGCGCATTGGCAATGTTATGCTCCTCTGCATGGAATCCGATCACAAGGAAACCTTTTTGTGTGGGGGGGGGGGGAGACCTCCCCTTCTGGGCACTAATGTACAAAACATCCCTTTACTGTTGGCTAGTATAATCTAGTTAGTACAACACTTCCCTGGATGTGCTCCAGAACTCACTAAGCCCTTCACTACCGCTTTTGGGGTGGGTTTTTAATTACTATTTTATTTTACAAGGTATTTTGTTAAGGTCTGTGGTTTTTTGGCTTTGGGAAAGAAAAGCCAAAGTGCCTTCCTTGTTACTTTTCCCAAGGTCAGAGCTGAAGGAAGGGGCCCTTGGCAACAGGGCTCAGAAACTCCCCTAGCAGCTGGACAGACTATGGTGGGTCAGGAGGTTCATCCTGACTGGTGGCAGTCTATCAGAAATTCTTTTCTGCTGGGGAACTTAGGTAAAGAAGGGGTCCACCGGGGGGGGATCATCCCTCTCCCATCCAAACATACGAAGACCATCAGAGCTCAAGTAGACCGAGTAAAGCTCCACCAAGACCAAAGCCCTCTTATACTCCTTCCTGCCAAGGAGGAGCCAATAGCAAACCTAAGAAGGCTCGGTCAATCCAGAGCCAGAAGGTTCTTCACCACCAGGATGCTGCAGTTATGTGGTTCACCACAAGCAAAAAAATGGTCAGTACAGTTCCTGGAAACCCTCTGAGCATATTCTCTGTTTTGGCATCTGCAAAAGAACCTCTCTGTGGCTGTCACAGAATCCCTGAATGTTGTAGAGATTTCAGGGACATATTCTAGGTGACATTGTCCACATAGGTCAGCACCCTCTCTGAACTGAGAGATGTCAAAGAGCAATACATAAATTCTCCGTAGCTGTGCATTGTCAAGGGCGTTTACTAGAGTCATCAAGCCACCTTTGAGGGTTCCAGAGTAAATAGTTTGGCTTTGGCAAGTCTCCAGAGTCGTCTCCAGTTTCACTGTTGTGCAACATCTATGACTGTGGGGCATGCATCAGTTTGGGTTTAGGAAACCGTAGAGGCAAGATTGTGGCAAGAAACCAGAATGATGCATGTATGAATTTCTCAATCCAGGCTAGAAAACCAGAGGGGCTGGGGAGATCTTGCTCTTCACAGTTGTAGCCTTCCTAAACCCTACTTGTAACTTCAGCTGAACTCCAGATAATTCAGGAACGTAGCACCAGATAAGACCAAAATATTCAGCATTGGGTTAAATTATGAATATCTCAAGCTGTATGATCTTTCTCCATAAACATGCAAACCTGTGCAAGTTTAGTTGTCAGTTGGTTCCATTGACTTCAGTAGGACTTAGCTATTCCCTCCATGTTCTGTAGGACCATATCTCTTGGGTGCTCTGAAAGCATTCGTGAACATAACCGCCAGCTGTGCAATATGGAGGTGGTAGCCTGAAGTTAAATATTTTACACAAAGCTCCTGATGGGATAGAACACATCTGAGTCATGGCTCAGCTTCCAGGCCCATGCAATGGAGCATGTGAAGAATTCCTTTAAGCCTCTGCATTTCCACCACCATCAAGCAACTCTAAACGTCTGGAAAGAGTCATTAGGGCTTGCAGAAGAAATAATAATGACTTTCAGATAACCTTGAGCCTTGGCACCTCTCTGTTTGGAGTTTAGGATTTATTTATTGATTTATTTCATTTTTATACCGCCCAAAAGCCTAAGCTCTCTGGGAGGTTCACAAAAATTAAAACCATGAAGAGCATAAAAACAATCAACAAATTTAAAACACAAAAACAAAATACAATATAAAAAGCACAACCAGAATAAAACCACACAGCAAAATTAATATAGGTTAAAATATCAGATGAAAACAGCAAAGTTTAAATTTAAGTTAAATTAGGTGTTAAAATGCTGAGAAAATAAAAAGGTCTTCAGTTGGCGACGGAAGGAAAACAATGTAGGTGCCAAGCGAACCTCTCTGGGGAGTTCATTCCACAACCGGGGGGCCACAGCAGAGAAAGCCCTCTTCCTAGTAGCCACCTGCCTGGAATTTATACATATTTACATATGCAAATATTTCTTGATGTGAAACCTCCGTAAAAACATATTTAGCAACATTAGTTTTTCAGCTTACAGTTTTAAAAGATAGGAACCATGGAGGCTTACAGACTGGTAGCAATCCAGTACACAGTGATGCCTCTTTCAGCCTCCCCAAATTTGAAATTGCCATGATTCAACATTTGCATTTTAGAAGCAGGCCAGAGTTGCCAACCTTCTAATCCAGCTGGACCAGAACATTGGTGTTTAAAAGAATGAACAGGTGTTGGTTTATATAATGGAACAAACAGTAACTGAGAAGCAGTAATAAGTAATGGCTCTAAAACCCTAGATCTACACTACTGCTTTATAGGAGTATTGAAGTGGACTGATAACTGTTGGGGCAAAATCCACATTCCATGGACCGCTTTCATAGTGTTATTTCCTGCTTTTCATTCCACATTCAAAAAGATTTGACACACGGTGTCACTCCAGCCACAGGAGTGCAGAACCCCTGGCCCATTGAGCCCCCTGGAGGGTTCCCCCTGTTATCTCCAGTCTGAGATCAGAGATAACAGCCAGGATTCCCTGGCATGCTGCTCTCCCTTCAATTGGGAGGGAGGGAGGGATGGGTGGGTAGATAGGCCATCAGAGCATGTGAAAAGTGCTTCTCCTTCAAGTAACCAGAGGGGTACAGCAACAAGAGGGCAAATAGGGGTGAGCCACTGGTCGGAAGGCTTCCCTTCCCTCATCTTGTCTCCAGAGCCTCCCCCTGTTTTTCATAAGAACATAGGAACTTGCCTTATACTGGATCCGACCATCTGGCCCAGCATGGTTGACACTGGCTGGCAGCATCTCTCCAGGGTTTAAGGCATGGATTTCTCCTGCCCTTCCTGGAAATGACAGGAATTCAACCTGGATCCTTCTGCACGGGAAGCAGGTGCTCCACCACTGAGCCACAGCCCCTCTTTAATGCCACTCCTCTGCTGTTCTTGCTGCTCTCACTCCCTCTTTATTAGTCCCGCTCTCAACCCACACACTACGGCTCCTTCCTCTCTCAAATTGATCTCAGTGCCCTCTGCCCATTGAAATGACATGACCCGTCAGACCAGTGCATCCCTGGGCACATAGGGGGCATATCTGGTCCCAAGGAGGAAGTTGAGGTGTGAACCGGGACTGACGTGTTGGGAGCTGTGCAGCTCGGCCTGGAACTTGTGGCCAAAGCCCTCCGGGCAGCAGACACAACCTTCGATTTAAGTGAGTTCATATTTATTAGCCAAGCTGCAGATAAAACCCTGTGAGGACAGCCCCAATAAGGAGTTTGAGGGCAAAGCCTGAGGTTAAGAAGAGGCCCTTTCAGCCCCAATGGGCGAGAGAGGAAGGAGAGGCGTGGGAAAATGCAGTTCCCCTGCTTCCTGAGATGGCACAGATTCCCCCGGCTATGCTAATGTTTATTAAATAGGGTGTGTGTGTGGGTGGGTGTGTCTGAAATTATCATTATTATTATTGGGTAGAAAACTTAAATCATTTTACTATATGCCTTAAGCAGGCCTGGTCTAGGCAGGCAGCTGCTGCTGAGTGTCCAGAGGCTCAGAGGGGCCAGTCCTTGACCCTAAGCCTGCTGTTGCAGCTGCTGCCATCTTCCTTCTCCTCCTCTGCACCCACCTGGGCAGCCCTAGGGAGTCCCATGTGGCTCAACCTGCAGGCCCCACGGTACCACATTTCAAAGGATTGTAAGACATTTTGAATAGCACTGATCTGAACCAATCAGACACTGCCTTTAGGGCAGACTTGGCCAATGAGGGTACAGAGTGTTTGTTATATCATTCCTGGGCCCTAATTGGCTGAGTCATACCCAAAGGTGCATCTGATTGGTTCAGACCCTCGCGATTACACAGAAAGCAACCTCTAAAATTCAAGAACCTATGAAAAATAAAATTACACCACTAATCAATGCATTACAAATCCGTTCTTTGACTGAGGCTATCCAAACTTTTACAATGGTTATGAATGAAGAATTTTCCGATGGGATTATAAATTTTGGCAGAATCTTTTCTATTTTTTTTCCCTGTAAAAATGCTGACCGAGAGTCTACAAACACAAGATATTCCCCTGAAAAGAGAGGACATGGAACATTTTTCTACATGTGTCACTGGCTTTATCATATCTAGGAGGGGCCTGGATAACTGGTTAACTGAAAATGGTGGCTGGCTGAGTATTTTAAGATGCAGCGATGGTTATTTTAATATTGTATTGATTTTATATTCCCTTTTTTTTAATACTATTTTTATTGATTTTCAAGTAAGGGCAAATACAATAAACACACAGAGTAAAAGAAAACACTCAACAACAATATAGATGTTCCCACAGCACCACTATAAAAAAGCACGGGTGTTCATTCCTTCAATAAGCACTTGGTACAGAAAAAGATGCAGGTTAAGTTAGAACCTCTGACCAAAAGGATTCCTGAGTCATTGGGGGTCTAGGTTCGCCAGGATTCATATTAATAAATGTGAAAAAGTCCAGCCAGTTTTCCACAAATGTGTCTGCTGTTATTTCTCCTCTTGCTAACCTGCTATGTTGTGTCAATTTATCATTTAAAGCTAGTTTCCAAATCTTATCAAACCAGCGTTGATGGTCAAAAGGTCTGTCGCTTTTCCAGAATTGGGCAATTTCCCACCTGGCTGCAACCAGCAAATGGGTGACCAAGGCTTTGGGAATACTTTTTCTATTGGCATTCCTAAAAATAGAAAGTAGAGCCAGTGCTGGGTCAGTTTCTACTTCAACATGAATAATGTTTGTAATGGTTTGGAAAACCCTCGACCAAAAAGTTTTGACCTGTTGACATTCCCACCAAAGATGAATATAAGTGCCAGGAACGGAGCAACCACGCCAACAGTGCGGGGATATATTAGCACTAATATGGTGCAGTCTAACAGGGGTGATATACCACCTGTGAGTGATTTTCAGAGTGAGCTCTTTAACTTTTGCTGATATTGTTTTATAGGGTGCTGATTGCCACAAGCTTTTCCATTCACCTTCAGTGAAACTGGTGCACAGATCATGTTCCCAAATCATTTTTAACCCTCCCTTATCTGGGAATTGACAATCCAACATCATGTGATATATATCAGAAGCTCCCCCTTTAACCTTTCTAGAATAAGTCAGGCAAGCTTTCTCAAATATAGTAAGCGAGCGTGGAATGTTATGGAATCGATATAGAGCATTTGCAAAAGAGACTATTTGCAGTTTTTGGAGCCAGGGACAAGGGAGTGGGCTCAGTTTTGCCTCTAATTGTTGCATTGATATGATTTGTCCTTGTATAAAGAGATCACGAATATGGAAAAAACTAGGGGAATTATATAAAAATATAATTCTCTTTTTCTTCTCTGTGTAACTTGGACTGCGAGTGTGCTGTGTGTGCACTGCTTTTGTGAAGTCCCACTTCTTGTCCCATTTCCCTACATTAAAACATATTATATTCTTCTTATTAGGGGTGTGATCCGCTCCGATTAGGAGCGTAGAAGCAGTAGCGGATTGGCCTGCTCCGCCTTACCCAGAGGCGGAGTAGGAGCAGACCGTGGACCCCTAGAAGCAAGGCGAAGAGAAGCGACCATTTTTCGGAGCTCCTAGTTCAGGCGGAGCGCTCCGGTCGCCATCTTGAAAACATTTCGCCATAGGATTGCATTGCGGCAAATAATCACGCATAACTAGGTTGTTTTTGAAGCTATCGTTCTGGAAATTCTTGTGCTCAGAGAGTCGTGGATGGGGGTCATTTTGAGACCACTCTCACCTCTCTGCGTCATGTGGGTCGCGTGCTATATTTGTTTGAAAATCGGGTCAACCGCGCGGCTCAAACGGCATTTTCGGCTTTTCGCCCATAGGATTGCATTGAGGGAAAGAATCGGGGATAACTGGGGGGGGTTTAAGCTATCGTTCTGAAAATTCTTGTGCACAGAGAGTCGTGGATGGGGGTCATTTTGAGACTGCTCTCAACTTTCTGCGTCGTACGGGTCGCGCGCTAGAAGTTTTTAAAAAATCGGCGGGAAAAATACCTTTTTCAAAGGGCTGAGGGGCAGAGTCAGCTCCCGGTCATGATGATCCCAAAGTTAGAGGAGGGCATAGGCAAAACAGGTAACTTGGGATTCTGGGAAACTTCTCTTTCTTCATCTGAACGGGCTTTTCCCCGTGTTTTTTAACACAGTAGCCCCACCAAATGCACAAACACAACCTGAAATCATATACTAAGCCAAGAATAAGAGATAGAAACACAGCACTGCTCCCCACCCTAACTTTGGGGAACAACTGAAAAGATGTGGTGCAAGGGGATGAGCTCCCCTAGGGCATCTCATCGTGGACGTGCCCCCACTCTCTCCTGCACTGGAATGCCATTAGAGCCTTCCAAAGAGAGTAAAACGGTGGAGCAATGCCTATCATGAGTTGAAGTGAATGTTCACTTTTTAGTGGTGGAGCGATGCCTGTTATGAGTTGAAGTGAGCGTTTACTTCTTAATCTCAGAGCTGTTGGTGGCTGTCTTGAGTTGAACTGGCAGCTGCTTCCCCCTCCCCTGGGCACGTCCCCCTATTGCTGGTAAAAGACAGATATAGCCTTTTTTAAAAAAATCTTCTTGCTGTTTATTGAGCAACACTGCTGCTTTTAATTCCACCCCTCCTTTGTTTATTTATTGATTTATTCCATTTTATATGCATTACTGGCTTATCCTTGGCTCACTTCCTTATGCCCCCAGAAATGCCAGCTGCATGCCTGCCTGCCTTCCCTCCCTCCTCCCCTGCCCACCTCGCAGGGATGTTGTGTGTGTGTAGCTTTGACTCAGGGGAGAAGTCCTTCCTGCGCTCACTTGGAGTTTTGGAAGTTCCAAATTTTGCAGGTTTAAGCCCCGCCAAAAAACAGGGGATGATGGGACTGCCTTGAGTCTCGGCGTGCGTATGTATCCCTGGATAAGCTTTCATGGTGGCGAGTTTGAGGTTTCTAACATGCCAAGTGACGGAGCTATGGAAAGGGGTGTGAATGGGGTGCCCGATTTTCAAAAATTCCCCAAAAATCAGGGGATGATGGGATTGCTTTGAAACTTGGTGTGCGTGTGTATACCCCCATGAGGTGTCATGGTGCCAAACGTGAGGTTTCTAACTTGAACAGAAAAAAAGTTGTATAATTTTTTAGCTTTCAATGCAAGCCTATGGGGGGGGAAACGGAGCTCCGGATCCAGATCCGGAGCTCCGAGCGGAGCGGAGCGGAAGTGGGCGGAGCGGGGGCGGGGCGGAGCGGCCCGATCCGGAAAATGGCGGATCTGCAAGTGAAGCGGAGCGGGGGGTCCGTGCACACCCCTACTTCTTATACATATAGTACCTTATACATATTAGTAGTAGTATTAATATTTTATTAGTCATCATGAGAAGAGGGAGCAGGCGTGCTGAAAGCAGCAAGGCTCAGGCTGGCACCCGTAAGCAGGCAGGTGGCAAGAGGCAGGTGGCAGCAAGAGGCAGGTGGCAGCAGTGCCATTAGAGGAGGAGGAGGAGTATCTCCTTCATTATCCTTTGAGCCCATGAGCCCGCTGATGGACCTAGACGAGGTCCTCAGCACAGTGGAGGGGGAGGAGGAGGAGGCGGTGGTCCTCCAGGATGTGGGGGCTGAGGAGGAGCAGCAGCAGGCTGAGGCTCTCTCCCCAGTCTCATCTCACCCCTCTTCTGCTGCCACCCCTGTTTCTGTGGCAACACCAGAGAGCTCAGGTGGGCAATTGGTGGTGTCACCACGGAAACGAAAGACAAGCATCGTGTGGGACCACTTTGAGTTGGGAGCGGATCCCCGCTTTGCTGTCTGTCGCCACTGCAAACTCAGCCTAAGCAGGGGTTCATCTACAGGGCATTATGGAACCAGCAGCATGAAGATGCATCTTCAGAGGAAGCACCAGTCGGTCTTGCTGGGGAAAGAGGCGGGCAAGGCGACTGGTTCCAGGGGAAAGCCGAAGGCTGCTGCTGGCACTGCCACTCTAAGCTCTCCATCTCCCATCCCCACAAGGGTTAGGCAGGCAACCCTGCAGGACATGAGGTGGGGGAAGTATGGACCCACAAGATGGCGTTTTCCAACGCCCACCCAGGGTGCTACTGTGGTGGGGCATCTGCCGGGACTGACTCCTCCCCAATACTAGATCTATGACATGTCACTCTGCCTGCCTCTCTGCCCGCCTGGTGCCTGGGAGATGGGCTTTGCGGTTCGTGCCCAGCACCCTCCGGCACGCTTGCTCCCAGTCGTCCTCCTCTGTGCCCCTCAAGGCGTAACTGCTGGCTTAGAAAGAAACAACCAGCCATCTTTGCCTCACTTGCTCCTTGCGCCCACTTACGGGTTGGTTTGCTATGCGTTAGTGCTCAAGTCATCCTTGCGGCACTACAATGCATGTTGCCTGCCTGCCTGCCTGCCTGCCTGCCTGCTTTCCCTCCCTTCTCCCCTTCCCGCCTTGCAGGGATGGTGTATGTGTCTTGCTTTGACTCAGGGGAGAAGTCCTTCCTGCGCTCACTTAGACTTTATCAAGTTCAATAATCCCTTTTTCAAATGTTCCAGAAGATTTAGGGTTATCTCGTGGCATGTTGGGATTTCCTTGGAACTGGCCCCATTGAGCTGTCTGCATTGCAACTTTAAATCCCTGACATACTGGAGTGCCCGATTTTCAAAAGTTCCCCTAACATCAGGGGATGATGGGATTGCCTTGAAACTTGGTGTCCATGGGGACACATGGGTAAGCTGTCATGGGACCAAAGGATAGGTTTCTGACGTGCAAATTGACGTAGTTGTAGAATGGGACTTGATTTGGGGTGAGTTAAAAAGTTTAAGCCGCGCCAAAAATCAGGGGATGATGGGATTGCCTTGAGTCTGGGCATCCATGTGGACACATGGATAAGCTATCATGGTGCCGAGTTTGAGGTTTCTAACATGCAAATTGACGGAGCTATCCCAAGGGGTGTGAATGGGGTGTCCGATTTTCATAAATTCCCCAAAAATCAGGGGATGATGGGATTGCCTTGAAACTTGGCGTCCATGTGGACACGTGGATAAGCTATCATGGTGCCGAGTTTGAGGTTTCTAACATGCAAATTGACGTAGTTGTAGAATGGGACAATTTGGGGTGAGTTAAGCCGCGCCAAAAATCAGGGGATGATGGGATTGCCTTGAGTCTGGGCGTCCATGTGGACACATGGATAAGCTTTCATGGTGCTGAGTTTGAGGTTTCTAACATGCAAATTGACGGAGCTATCCCAAGGGGTGTGAATGAGGTGCCCGATTTTCAAAAAATCCCCAAAAATCAGGGGATGATGGGATTTGCTTGAAACTTGGCGTCCATGTGGACACGTGGATAAGCTATCATGGTGCTGAGTATGAGGTTTCTAACATGCAAATCGACGGAGCTATCGAAAGGGGTGTGAATTAGGGTTATGGGTGGTGCGTTAGAGGTTAGAGCCGCGCCAAAAATCAGGGGATGATGGAATTGCTTTGAGTCTGGGCGTCCATGGGGACACATGGATAAGCTTTCATGGTGCCGAGTTTGAAGTTTCTAACATGCAAATTGACGGAGCTATCCCAAGGGGTCTGAATGGGGTGCCCGATTTTCAAAAATTCCCCAAAAATCAGGGGATGATGGGATTGCTTTGAAACTTGGCGTGCGTGTGTATACCCCCATGAGGTGTCATGGTGCCAAACGTGAGGTTTCTAACTTGAACAGAAAAAAAGTTGTTTACTTTTTTAGCTTTCAATGCAACCCTATGGGGGGCAAAAACGGAGCTCCGGGTCCGGATCCGGAGCTCCGAGCGGAGCGGAGCGGAAGTGGGCGGAGCGGGGGCGGGGCGGAGCGGCCCGATCCGAAAAATGGCGGATCTGCAAGTGAAGCGGAGCAGGGGATCCGTGCACACCCCTAGAAAAAAACTTTTTCTTCCCAACCTGCAAATTGTCTGTACTTAAATTGATCTCTGAATCGGGGGTGGTCTAAAATCGGGGTTCGGGGGGAAGGGGATGGTGCAAACCATTTTGCTCACTTTGCCCAAACCTTTAAATTTGCTTTCAAAAATGGGTTATTAATTGTTTGAATATGTTTTTTCAGTGTTGGAAGGAATGGGATCGCCCTGATCGTAGGGATGCAGGGGGCGCTTTCAATTGACACCCACGGGATTGCTGTCTCATTTCTAATTATTTTGAGCAGTTGCCTCAATTGAAAAGCATCATGGTACAGCCTAAGATTTGGGACACCAACCCCCCCTAGTTTAGTTGGTCGGAATAGTGTCGCTTGATTGACCCGGATGCGTTTGCCCCCTCCACTGACTGTGGATAGAGCTTGTTGCCAACGTTTGAATTCATTTCCAGGAATCTCTACTGGCAGGGTATGAAATCAAAAAGACAGTTTAGGCAACAAAGTCATTTTCAGGGCTGCATTCCTCCCTAGCCAAGATAATTTAAGTTTCTTCCACAGTGTCATATCTTTTCTTAGAGCATTCCATAAAGGATCAAAATTGCGTATACGCAGTTGTTTGATTTCCTTAGTGATCTGAATGCCTAAGTATTTTAAACTGCCAAATCTTAAAGTGACTTTGGAAATTCGTTGAATATTTTTCTGTTCAGCCAAAGGGATATTAACACAGAGCAAATCAGATTTGTCATAATTGACCTCCAGACCAGCAACTTCCTTGAAGGTATCCAGATGTGTGCGAAGAGCAGGAAGAGCAACCTTAGGTTCTGTTAACATAAGCAATATATCATCAGCAAAAAAGTTGATGCAATGAGGTCTCCCATTTATTCTAGGCCCCGATATAGCTGGGTCTGCCCGAATTGAGGTTGCTAGGGCTTCTATTGCAATGGCAAAGATAAGTGGGGAGAGTGGGCAGCCCTGACGTGTGCCTCTAGTTATTTGAAACCTTTTTGATTCCCAAGAGTTAACACATACTGTTGCCTTAGCATCAGAGTACAATTGCTACAATACCTTAAGAAATTGATTACCAAACGCCATTTTATGAAATAAGCGGAAAATAAAAGGCCATTCCAAGCAGTCAAATGCCTTGAAAACATCAAGAGAAAACAGTGCCAAAGGAGACTTTTAGTTTTCGCTGTGGTGAATTAAGTTAAGTATCCTGCGCACTGAATCTGCTAAGTGTCGACCTGGCATAAAACCTGTTTGATCTTCATCGACATATTCTGTTATAAACTGGTTCAGACGATGAGCAAGCAAGGATGTGAAGAGTTTAGCATCCTGATTAAGAAGCGCTATTGGGCGATAAGAGTTCACTAGGTGGGGATCTCGTCCTGGCTTAGGAATGGTTATCAAGCGCGTGCCTTTCCAGGATTCTGGAATCTCCCCACCTTCTAAAATAAAATTAAATAATCTCACTAAATAGGGAGTAAGGGTGACTTTAAAAGCTTTATAAAATTCCCCCCCAAGACCATCTATGCCTGGTGATTTCCCATTTTTAAAATGTTTTATGGTCTCTTCTATCTCCTCAGCTCTAATGGGACTATTAAGAAGAGTTCTATGTTCTACTTTTAATTTAGGGATAATCAGCCTGTCTAAGAATGCGTCTGTCTTGGTCACATCAAGGCTGTCTGTAGTATATAATTTTTGGTAGAAATTTTCAAATGCCTTACAAATTTCCTCATTCTTATTTGCACTTTAGAAACCTCAAACTCGGCACCATGATAGCTTATCCAGGGATACACATGCACGCCAAGGTACAAGGCGACGGCGACGGCGGCAGAGCCCGGTAAGGGACCAAGGGGGAGGGGGGCCTTACCTGCGTCCGTCCGCGGTCCATCAGCTTCTTCAATTGAGCCCGCGGTTCAACCAGGAAGTCTGGGCTCAATTGAAGAAGCCGAGGGACCGCAGACGGAGGCAGGTAAGGGAGAGGAGGGCGGGGGGGTTACCGGGCCCTGCCGCCATGGCTGCATGGGCGACAGCGACAGCAGCAGGGTCCGGTAAACCCCACTTACCATTCCGGCGGAGCTCCGGATCGTGGTGAAGGATCCGCCTTCACCTCGATCCTCTTCGCCACGCTCCGCCGGCCCCCCAATCCTCTTCGCCTCCGCCTTAAGGGCAGGCAAAGCCCCCCGCTCCGCTTCTAATTCGCCGGTCCGATTAGAAGCGGAGCACATCCCTACTAAGAAGGTCAATCCAGAGCCAGAAGTTTCTTCACCAGGATGCTGCAGTTATGTGGTTCACCATAAGCAAAAAATGGTCTGTACAGTTCCTGGAAACCCTCTCAGCATATTTTATGTTTTGGCATCTGCAAAAGAACCTCTCTGTGGCTGTCACAGAACCCCTGAAAGTTGTAGAGATTTCAGGGACATAGTCTAGGTTACATTGTCCACATAGGTCAGCACCCTCTCTGAATTGAGAGATGTCAAAGAGCAATACATAAATTCTCCGTAGCTGTGCATTGTCAAGGACGTTTACTAGAGTCATCAAGCCACCTTTGAGGGTTCCAGAGTAAATAGTTTGGCTTTGGCAAGTCTCCAGAGTCGTCTCCAGTTTCACTGTTGTGCAACATCTATGACTGTGGGGCATGCATCAGTTTGGGTTTAGGAAACCGTAGAGGCAAGATTGTGGCAAGAAACCAGAACGATGCATGTATGAATTTCTCAATCCAGTGGCCCTTCCACACGTCGTCCCCAGAGCGCATCTATTCGACCCCAGTGCACTCTGAGGACGATCGTGAAACTTCCCTGTAAAAGAAACGACGAAAAGACGTCCTCCGCGCTGCCGCCGCCGCTACCCAGCTTCCTGCTTCCCGCCCGGGACGGATAGCTCGGCGGAAGAAGGCAGAGGAGAGGGCGGAAGAAGCTCTCTCTCCCAACATCTTCAAAAAAAGCTCTCCGAGCCGGCCGGGGAGCAGGAAGCTGGGAAAGACGTCCTCGCCACCGCCGCTTCCGCCGCCGCCGCCGCCGGTGCTAAACAGCTACCGGGCAGCAGACGCAACCTTCGATTTAAGTGAGTTTATATTTATTAGCCAAGCTGCAGATAAAACCCTGTGAGGACAGCCCCAATAAGGAGTTTGAGGGCAAAGCCTGAGGTTAAGAAGAGGCCCTTTCAGCCCCAATGGGCGAGAGAGGAAGGAGAGGCGTGGGAAAATGCAGTTCCCCTGCTTCCTGAGATGGCACAGATTCCCCCGGCTATGCTAATGTTTATTAAATAGGGTGTGTGTGTGTGTGTGTGTGTGTGTGTGTCTGAAATTATCATTATTATTATTGGGTAGAAAACTTAAAATCATTTTACTATATGCCTTAAGCAGGCCTGGTCTAGGCAGGCAGCTGCTGCTGAGTCTCCAGAGGCTCAGAGGGGCCAGTCCTTGACCCTAAGCCTGCTGTCGCAGCTGCTGCCATCTTCCTTCTCCTCTGCACCCACCTGGGCAGCCCTAGGGAGTCCCATGTGGCTCAACCTGCAGGCCCCACGGTACCACATTTCAAAGGATTGTAAGACATTTTGAATAGCACTGATCTGAACCAATCAGACACTGCCTTTAGGGCAGACTTGGCCAATGAGGGTACAGAGTGTTTGTTATATCATCCCTGGGCCCTAATTGGCTGAGTCATACCCAAAGGTGCATCTGATTGGTTCAGACCCTCGCGATTACACAGAAAGCAACCTCTAAAATTCAAGAACCTATGAAAAATAAAATTACACCACTAATCAACGCATTACAAATCCGTTCTTTGACTGAGGCTATCCAAACTTTTACAATGGTTATGAATGAGGAATTTTCCGATGGGATTATAAATTTTGGCAGAATCTTTTCTATTTTTTTTTTTTTTTTTTTTGCAAAAATGCTGACCGAGAGTCTACAAACACAAGATATTCCACTGACATGGAACATTTTTCTACATGTGTCACTGGCTTTATCATATCTAGGAGGGGCCTGGATAATTGGTTAACTGAAAATGGTGGCTGAGTGTGTATTTTAAGATGAAGCGATGGTTATTTTAATATTGTATGATTTTATATTCCCTTTTAAGCAGTTTTTATGTATTATATTGCAGGAAAAAGGATTTGAAGACAGAAAACCTTGGTTATCCCTCTACACTTTGAAGACAAATATCTGAAATGCCTGCAATTATTATTTTTTGGTAAAATGGTTGCTGCTGCCTGTTTGAAAATAAATATTTTAAAATATTTCTGTTCCCTTTTCTCTTTTTACTATACTTAAGTCTGTTTTCCCACAGTTAATGTAACCTAATGGAAGTTACTAAAATTATATATAAAAAAAATAGTTGTATACCGCTGTATTAGATATGGTCAAGGTCTTGATTTAAAGGAGAAATTATAACCATAGAAAATTAGTAAAGGGAAAAAAACCCTTTACATTATGGAGGGAAAAGATGCCCTTTTGGGGGGGGGGGTATTGGATCCATCACTAGGGCATTGAAAATGGTTCAATTACAGAATGTGGCTTTACTCAACAATTAAATATTCTAAGGCACTGCAAAGGCAACAGCCACCCCCCAAAATCAAGTACAGTGTATTTTAAATCATATGAATTACACCCGAGTCTAACCTTAGTTTTCTAATAAAGCCTCATCTTTTTCATGCTATTTTTGCCATTAAATAACCAGTGTATGTGCCTATTTAAACATTTCAAAATAAAATAAAGACGAAGAAATATAAAGAGCATTTCTCCCCAATTGTAAATAGTTTTTAATTTACAGCACAAACCTAGCCATCTCCACTTAGAAGTAATACTCACTGAGTTTAACAGGTCTAATTTTCAGGGGGAAATGGGTATAGAATTGCAGACCGATCCGTTTTAGGACAGGAAAGAAAGAAAGAACAGAAGATCTGTTTTATATCACCCACACTCAAAGCATTTAACATTAAATGAAATACCTGACCCACACCTGCCCAATAAGACTCCATTGCCTGGGTTGTATCAATCCAAATTGGAAATATCAATCTAGGGGGGATTTCTGCACCCCCGAAAGGGTCAGGGCTCTAAAAACCCTTCCTATTGGTCGAGGGTGGCCTGACACCTCCCTAGAGAGGTCACATGACCCCACTGGGTCATGTGATCCCTGTCAAGTGACCACACTTTCCGGAGGCGGGACTTCCGCATAGGGTGGGACTTCCAGTCCAAAAGGGGGAGGGGCACCTTTCAGTGGGCGTGGTTTAAGAGTTTGATGGATGGTCCTACTTCTCCTACTGCCAGAGGCCTATTAATATACCTTATAGTTTTGTTACTTTGTATGGAGCCTTAAACAGTTGTGGTTGCCTTGGTTATGGTGGCTTATGAATGGGAGCTTTAGGCTGTTCAAAATGTTGAGGGTGAGAAGTTACCTTTGTTTTGATTGGTCAGGTGGGTCAACAAAGATCATTGGCAGTTGGGAGTTCTGTGAGGTCAAGGAGAGTCAGTGAAGAAACAGTGGTGAAGGGACAACAGAGTGGGTTGAGGTTGCAGGTGAAGGGACCAGTGCTTGGAGCTGGGAGAGAGGAAAGCCAGGCTGAGGGAGCTGCTCTGGAGGGAGCCGTGGAATCAGGAGCAGGTGGCTGGGAAGTGGCGATCTTTCAGGTTGGCAGCAGAGCCCAGCATCAGGAGTCAAAGGCCTGCCCAGAAGGAGTTTCAGCCAGTGATCCCTGATTCTGTATCATCATCCCAAAAGCCAGAGAGAACAGGAAGGACTGAAGGCAGAGGAGGGCTGCAGTGCTGTGTCCATTCCTAGTTATGAGACATTGGCTAGGGTGGAATTTAGGGGAAACTGGATTGTGGAGGGGGGAGAGAGCTTAAGAGCAGGGAAGACTCTCTTATTTAGTATTGTAGCCAATGATATTGAGTTTAAGTAAGTTTAAGCATTCCCATCCTATAATTTGAATAACACACTCTTCCCATACTTACAAAATATGCCTTAATAAGTCTAAACTGACCTTAGTGTCGGTTTTCATCTCATGGCAAGGCCTCTTTTACCAAGTTGCCAGGAGGTTTTAAAGGATTCGAAGTGAATTGGTGGCAGCAGAAAAGGGTCAACTTGTGGACCTCTTAAGTTATAGTGGCAGGGAGTTCCTTAGGCCCTGAAATATAAACATAATAATAATAATAATAATAATAATAAGAAGAAGAAGAAGAAGAAGAAGAAGAAGAAGAAAAGGAAGAAGAAGAAGAAGAAGAAGAAGAAGAAGAAGAAGAAGAAGAAGAAGAAGAAGAAGAAGAAGAAGAAGAAGAAGAAGAAAAGGAAGAAGAAGAAGAAGAAGAAGAAGAAAAGGAAGAAGAAGAAGAAGAAGAAGAAGTAGAAGAAGAAGAAGAAGAAGAAGAAGAAGAAGAAGAAGAAGAAGAAGAAGAAGAAGAAGAAGAAGAAGAAGAAGAAGAACCATAGGTGGGATTGTTTTCCCACAGGGATACCCAAGTTAAGTGAAGGGTGAGCCTCCTCCCACAGATGGTGGTAGAGTGGGGATTAAATTCTCCATACAAGGTGGTAGAGTTGGGAGCAAATTCCCCGCAGCAATGAATAATTGAAAACAAAGATTCTATAGATTTGTAAAGAAACATAAAACTTGAGAAACATGCAAGAAGTCCTTGTGTTTTCTTGTGTAACTAAGCATTCAGATATGGCTAAATCCAGTCCAACAAGAAAAGAAAGCTACAGCCTTCAATAACTAATTAAAGACTGAAACATTCTAAGTCTCCTGTAGATGCCAAAAAAAAAAAAAAAGTGCTCCAAGAAGAAAGTCCCAATAGGAGGCCTGTCTGGTAATTTGTTTCAGATGCCCCTATTAATGGGAAAAACTAATTTCTATCCAAAATAGCTGAAAATGAAAACCTAACACCAAGGTGACAAGACATATCCTCATTTACCACTAAGAAGACACAATAAAAAGGGATCCACAGTTCAGAATATTAGTGGTGTTTTGAAAGAGCACTTAAGAAATTTGTACCATATCATGAAAGATGGCTTGCAAAGGTACAGAATAGCAAGTTGGAAAACTGGATTTTAAAAAGGCATGAATATTTACTGTGGTCTCTGCACTATGCAAAATTAAATCTTTACAACCCCTCTAAATCACAACAAAATGAACACTTAAAAAGTACTAACAGCCTCAAGGATGATGAATATATCATCAAATATAGGAGTGTGTGTGTGTGTGTGTGTGTGTGTGTGTGTGTGTGTGTGTGAGAGAGAGAGAGAGAGAGAGAGAGAGAGAGAGAGAGAGAGAGAGAGAGAGAGAGAGAGAGAGATTCAATTTTGAATTAGTTAACTGAATGCTGTAGCCTTTTTCCTTCCTGGACTGCATTCTGTCATAACTGAATATATTTATGCATCAATAAAAATTAAGGTAAACATCTTTGCAGCCCTGTAGTATGAGAAGATACATATCCCATCCATTAACTTGAGTTTCTTATCCTGCAAACTATATGTCTTTTACATTTAACAACAACAACAAAAAGCCTTCCCCAAAGACTCAATGTATTTTGTTGAAATAATGTGATACATTAAATCCATCTGTCATTTAAGTAGGAAAAGTAACTAGTTGACATGTTTCTTCCAGTTGCTGTAGTGCAAGCTTCTCCAACCTGGTGCCCTCTAGATGTTTTAGACTGCAACTTCCATCAGCCCAACTTCCATCACCAAAGGTAAGGAATTATGGGAGTCCAAAAACATATTTATTTATTTATTTATTTATTGCATTTCTATACCGCCCAATAGCCGAAGCTCTCTGACAATCAGACGGCCTTCCTAGACGAGGGTTTAGCCCGGTACGAGGCCCGGGCTCCCTGCTGTGCATGCAGATGATGCATGGGGATCCCAGGGTCCGCGGCTTTTCCCGGCTGCTCGACGGGGGCGAGGAAGAATCGGATCAAGAGAAAAAGTGGAAGGCTTCGAAGAGCGCAGTATTCTAGACAGTTCATCAGCTGAGACCGAAGGGAAGGCAGAGAAATTTGCAGGAGGAACTGACAAATGAGCGACAGGAACTGGAAGAGGAACAGAGCTGGCAAGATCAGAGCGAATCGTTTGGATTTTAGCATTGAAAAAAGAGGCAAAGTCGTTAGCAGACAGAGAGGCGGGGAGAGATGGTGGATTAGGGTTCAGAAGAGAATTGAAGGATGCAACGAGCCGCTGAGGATGCGTGGCATTTGACTGGATCAACAGTGAGTAATACTGCTGTTTATCCAAGGAAATAGCAGAAGAGAAAAATGAGAGAACAAATGTGTAATGGACAAAGTCCGCCTAGTCCCTGGTCCTACGCCAAAGGCGTTCAGCTGCCCGGGTACAAGAACGAAGGTAGCAGAGGAAAGAAGTGAGCCACGGTTGGGGTTGAGAAGGACGAACTATCAGAGTCGCAGATGGAGCAAGATTATCAAGAGTTGAGGATAAGGAGGAATTAAAGAAAGAGACAGCTGAGTCCAAGGAGACGGCAGAAAAGACAGAAGGAAGAGAGGAGGCTAGAGATTGAGAAAAAGCCTCATAATTGATAGACTGCAAATCACGACAAGAGCGAGAAACAGGATGTGAAGGAGGAGGATTATGAGTAATCATGAAAGAAACTAGATGATGATCTGACAAAGGAAAGTCAGTTGCTCCCTCTTTCTCCACGATGACATCAGGATGCATCGAGACGTAGCCCCACGTCTCCATAGTCAATAGACGACTACGACTCAGACTCAACATCCATCTCCCTCAATTTCATCACTCGACAAGACAGTGGGATGTCAGGAGGGCGCATCACCTTTGGAGGACACTTATCGTTTCACAGGTCAAGTTCTCAGGATGGCACAATTGTTGGGAGTCGACACGATGCTGGTGTGATGAAGCTATTCAATCGCTTTCAGAAGAACCATTTGAACCTATGGCGACAGCTGATGTCCGTTTAGTCTTGTGGAAAGCAGCACTTCTCTTCACTCACACCACTGCCCGACGGGCAGGGGAGCTCTGTGCTCTCAGGAGAGACACTCCATATACCACTTTCCATAAGGACAAAGGACTACTAAGACCAGATATAACATTTCTACCAAAAAGAATGTCAAATTTTCACCTTAACCAGGACATGATACTTCCAACTTTCTTCCCACAACCAGTGACCCCACTCGAGCCATCCTTACATGCACTTGATGTGCGAAGGGCCTTGGCTTTCTATAAATCTAGAACCGAGGCCCTTAGAAAGTTGCGGCGCGTGTTTATTGGAACCCCCGTTTTGCCACAATGGTTTTCCTCCAGGGTCGTACAGACTATATCCCTGGCCTACCAGCTGGCAGGCCTGGAACTCTCCCAACCAATTCATGCCCACTCCACTAGAGCAGTCTCGACATCAACAGCTTTTGGAAGAGGCGTAATGGTGGCAGACATTTGCAAGGCTGCAACATGGCCCAGGCTGTCCATGTTCATGGCGCCTGGGCCATGAGCTAGAACATGGCCCACCAGAGCTAGAACAGATTGCTCCTTTGGAAGAGTGGTCCTTCCTGCGATATTGGCCTAGGACATCTCACCTACCCTAAGAGCTAAGGGAGCTAACTACTCGCCCATAATGTGTGATGCACAGAGACCACAAAGAAGAAATGCAGTTGACTAACCTGTAACTGTAGTTTTCGAGTGGTCAACTGTGCATTCCCACAACCCTCCCAACATCCCCACTTTCAGTATCCATGTCCATTGTATGGGGATACCGAGGGTGTCACCTCTCTGCCTTGAGGACATCTAGTCGGTCTCAGGGAACTGAGGGGAAGGTGGGAACTAAGTTATGCCTGCACAATGGATGGTGGGGGAAGGATTCCTGACCAAAACAATACTCAGCTTTGGAAAATTCTGAGAGCAGCTCTGCGCAGGCGCAGAGCCCATAATGTGTGAATGCACAGATGGCCACACAAAGAACTAAAATTACAAGTAAGTAACCCACATTTCTAGCCCCAGGTGAAAAAGGGGGGAGCTGGGAGTGGTAGAGCATGGAGCTAGCATGAGGTGGGCCAGAAAGCTGTGATGCCTCCATTTCTAAAGTTCTCCCCTCTCGTAACACTAACCTGGACGTCTGCTGACCAGTTGCTCCACTTTTCTGCAGCTACAGAGGTCCACGATGCCACAGGCAGAGAGTTGGAGTTAGATTTCAGTGGAGAATGGTGATGCTGAAGACAGGTTTCCTGAGGCTGCCCCCACCTGTTTGACTTTAGCCGGACGTCTGGTGAGCACCTACTTGCCCCAGGTAAGGAAAAGTGGGGCTCTGAGTGGCAGGGTTCGGAGCTGTCATGAGGTGGAGAAGAAAGCGGTGATGCCTCCATTTCTGAAGTTCTCCCCTTGAGTAATGCAATCTTGGACGTCTACTGACCAGTTGTTCCACCTCTCTGCAGCTGCAGAAGGCCACGATGCCACAGCCAAAAAGTTGGAGTGAGATTCCAGTGGGGAGTGGTGATGCCGAGGACAGGTTTCTTGAGGCTGTCTGACTTTAGCCGGATGTCCGGTGAGCTTCCTCTCCTACTTGCCCCAGGTAAGGAAAAGTGGGGCTCTGAATGGCAGGGCTTTAGGTTAGCATGAGGTAGAGCGGAAAGCTGAGATGCCTCCATTTCTGAAGTTCTCCCCTCGTGTGACATAAACATGGACGTCTACTGACCAGTTGCTCCACCTCTCTGCAGCTGCAGAAGGCCACGATGCCCCAGGCAGAGATTTGGAGTGAGATTCCAGTGGGGAGTGGTGATGCCGAGGACAGGTTTCCTGAGGCTGTTTTACATTAGCCGGATGTGTGGTGAGCTCCCACTCCTACTTACTGCAGGTAAGGAAAGTGGGGCTCCTAGTGGAAGGGCTTGGGGCTAGCATGAGATGGAGGAGGAAGCTGAGATGCCTCCATTTCTGAAGTTCTCCCCTCTTGTAACACAAATGTGGACGGCTGCTGACCAGTTGCTCCACTTTTCTGCAGCTACAGAGGGCCCCGATGCCACAGGCAGAGAGTTGGAGTGACTTTTCAGTGGGGAGTGCTGATGCCGTGTATAGATTTCCTGAGGCTGCCCCCACCTGTTTGACTTTAGCCGGACATCTGGTGAGCACCTACTTGCCCCAGGTAAGGAAAAGTGGGGCTCTGAGTGGCAGGGTTCGGAGCTGTCATGAGGTGGAGCAGAAAGCGGTGATGCCTCCATTTCTGAAGTTCTCCCCTTGAGTAATGCAATCCTGGACGTCTACTGACCAGTTGTTCCACCTCTCTGCAGCTGCAGAAGGCCACAATGCCACAGCCAAAAAGTTGGAGTGAGATTCCAGTGGGGAGTGGTGATGCCGAGGACAGGTTTCTTGAGGCTGTCTGACTTTAGCCGGATGTCCGGTGAGCTTCCTCTCCTACTTGCCCCAGGTAAGGAAAAGTGGGGCTCTGAATGGCAGGGCTTTAGGTTAGCATGAGGTAGAGCGGAAAGCTGAGATGCCTCCATTTCTGAAGTTCTCCCCTCGTGTGACATAAACATGGACATCTGCTGTCCAGTTACTTCACTTTCCTGCATCTACAGAGGGGCACGATGCCCCAGGCAGAGATTTGGAGTGACATTTCAGTGGGGAGTGGTGATGCCGAGGACAGGTTTCCTGAGGCTGTTTGACATTAGCCGGATGTGTGGTGAGCTCCCACTCCTACTTACTGCAGGTAAGGAAAGTGGGGCTCCTAGTGGAAGGGCTTGGGGCTAGCATGAGATGGAGGAGGAAGCTGTGATGGCTCCATTTCTGAAGTTCTCCCCTCTTGTAACACAAATGTGGACGGCTGCTGACCAGTTGCTCCACTTTTCTGCAGCTACAGAGGGCCCCGATGCCACAGGCAGAGAGTTGGAGTGACTTTTCAGTGGGGAGTGCTGATGCCGTGTATAGATTTCCTGAGGCTGCCCCCACCTGTTTGACTTTAGCCGGTGCCTGGTGAGCTCCCACTCCTACTTGCCCCAGGTAAGGAATATGGGGCTATGAGTGGCAGGGCTTGGAGCTAGCATGAGGTGGGCCAGAAAGCTGTGATGGCTCCATTTCTGAAGATCTCTCCTCTAGTAACAAAAGCCTGGATGTCTGCTGACCCGTGGCTCCACTTTTCTACAGCCACAGAGGGCCACGATGCCAAAGGCAGAGAGTTGGAGTGACATTCCAGAGGGGAGTGGTGATGCCGAGGACAGGTTTCCTGAGGCTGTTTGACTTTAGCTGGACGTCTGGTGAGCTCCCACTCCTATTTGCCCCAGGTAAGGAAAAGTGGGGCTCTGAATGGCAGGGTTTGGGGCTCGCATGAGATGGAGAAGAAAGCTGTGATGGCCATTATGACCCCTTGCTGATGCTCTCTGCCTGAGGGAGGGGGCTGGCCACTGTGACCCTTGCTGATGCTCTCTGCCTGAGAGAGTGAGGCTGGCCACTGTGACACCTTGCTGATATTCTCTGTCTGAGGGAGAGCGGCTGGCCACTGTGACCCCTTGCTGATGCTCTCTGCCTGAGGGAGTGAGGCTGGCCATTGTGACCTCTTGCTGATGCTCTCTGACTGAGGGACTGAGACTGGCCACTATGACCCCTTGCTGATGCTCTCTGCCAGAGGGAGAGAGGCTGCCATTTTGACCCCTTGCTGATGCTCTCTGCCTGAAGGATAGAGGCTGGACATTGTGATCCCTTGCTGATGCTCTCTGCCTGAGGGACAGAGGCTGGCCATTGTGACCCCTTGCTGATGCTCTCTGCCTGAGGGAGTGAGGCTGGACATTGTGACCCCTTGCTGATGCAATCTTCCTGAGGGAGAGGGGCTGGCCACTGTGACTCCTTGCAGAAGCACTCTGCCTTAGGGAAAGGGGCTGGCAATTGAGACCCCTTGCTGATGCTCTCTGCCCGAAGGAGTGAGTTTGGCCATTTTGACCCCTTGCTGATGCTCTCTGACTGAGGGAGTGAGACTGCCCACTATGACCCCTTGCTGATGCTCCCTGCCAGAGGGAGAGAGGCTGCCATTTTGACCCCTTGCTGATGCTCTCTGCCTGAGGGAGTGAGGCTGGCCATTGTGACCTCTTGCTGATGCTCTCTGACTGAGGGAGTGAGACTGCCCACTATGACCCCTTGCTGATGCTGCTTGCCAGAGGGAGAGAGGCTGCCATTTTGACCCCTTGCTGATGCTCTCTGCCTGAGGGAGAGCGGCTGGCCATTGAGACCCATTGCTGATGCTCTCTGCCTGAAGGATAGAGGCTGGACATTGTGACCCCTTGCTGATGCTCTCTGCCTGAGAGACAGAGGCTGGCCATAGTGACCCCTTGCTGATGCTCTCTGCCTGAGGGAGTGAGGCTGGACATTGTGACCCCTTGATGATGCTCTCTTGCTGAGGGAGAGGGGCTGGCCACTATGACTCCTTGCTGATGCTCTCTGCCTTAGGGAAAGGGGCTGGCCATTGAGACCCCTTGCTGATGCTCTCTGCCCAAAGTAGTGAGTTTGGCCATTTTGACCCCTTGCTGATGCTCTCTGCCTGAGGGAGAGAGGCTGGCCATTGTGCCCCCTTGCTGATGCTCTATGCCTGAGGGGGAGGGCTGGCTACTGTGACCCCTTGCTGATGCTCCATGCCTGAGGGAGGGAGACTGGCCATTGTGACCCATTGCAATTGCTCTCTGCCTGAGGGAGAGGGGCTGGCCACTGTGACCCCTTCCTCATGCTCTCTGACTGAGGGAGAGCGGCTGGGCACTGTGACCCCATGCTGATGCTCCATGCCTGAGGGAGAGAGGCTGGCCACTGTGACCCCTTGCTGATGCTCACTGCCTGAGGGAGAGGGGCTGGCCACTGTGACCCCTTGCTGATGTTTTCTGCCTGAGGGACAGAGGCTGGCCATTGTGACCTTTTGCTGATGCTCTCTGCCTTAGGGAAAGGGGCTGGCCATTTGGACTCCTTGCTAATGCTCTCTGACTGAGGGAGAGGGGCTGGCCATTGTGATCCCTTGCTGATGCTCTCTGCCTAAGGGAGAGGGGCTGGCCACTGTGACCCCTTGCTGATGCTCTATGCCTGAGAGAGAGAGGCTGGCCATTGTTACCCCTTGCTGATGCTTTCTGCCTGACAAAGTGAGGCTGGCCACTGTGACCCCTTGCTGATGCTCTCTGCCTGAGGGAGTGACGCTGGACATTGTGACCCCTTGCTGATGCTCTCTTCCTGAGGGAGAGGGGCTGGCCACTATGACTCCTTGCAGATGCACTCTGCCTTAGGGAAAGGGGCTGGCCATTGAGACCCCTTGCTGATGCTCTCTGCCCGAAGGAGTGAGTTTGGACATTTTGACCCCTTGCTGATGCTCTCTGACTGAGGGAGTGAGACTGCCCACTATCACCCCTTGCTGATGCTCCCTGCCAGAGGGAGAGGGGCTGCCATTTTGACCCCTTGCTGATGCTCTCTGCCTGAGGGAGTGAGGCTGGCCATTGTGACCTCTTGCTGATGCTCTCTGACTGAGGGAGTGAGACTGCCCACTATGACCCCTTGCTGATGCTCCCTGCCAGAGGGAGAGAGGCTGCCATTTTGACCCCTTGCTGATGCTCTCTGCCTGAGGGAGAGAGGCTGGCCATTGAGACCCATTGCTGATTCTCTCTGTCTGAAGGATAGAGGCTGGACATTGTGACCCCTTGCTGATGCTCTCTGCCTGAGAGACAGAGGCTGGCCATTGTGACCCCTTGCTGATGCTCTCTGCCTGAGGGAGTGAGGCTGGACATTGTGACCCCTTGATGATGCTCTCTTCCTGAGGGAGAGGGGCTGGCCACTATGACTCCTTGCTGATGCTCTCTGCCTTAGGGAAAGGGGCTGGCGATTGAGACCCCTTGCTGATGCTCTCTGCCCAAAGTAGTGAATTTGGCCATTTTGACCCCTTGCTGATGCTCTCTGCCTGAGGGGGAGGGCTGGCTACTGTGACCCCTTGCTGATGCTCCATGCCTGAGGGAGTGAGACTGGCCATTGTGACCCATTGCAATTGCTCTCTGCCTGAGGGAGAGGGGCTGGCCACTGTGACCCCTTCCTCATGCTCTCTGACTGAGGGAGAGCGGCTGGGCACTGTGACCCCATGCTGATGCTCCATGCCTGAGGGAGAGAGGCTGGGCACTGTGACCCCTTGCTGATGCTCACTGCCTGAGGGAGAGGGGCTGGCCACTTTGACCCCTTGCTGATGTTTTCTGCATGAGGGACAGAGGCTGGCCATTGTGACCTTTTGCTGATGCTCTCTGCCTTAGGGAAAGGGGCTGGCCATTTGGACTCCTTGCTAATGCTTTCTGACTGAGGGAGAGGGGCTGGCCATTGTGATCCCTTGCTGATGCTCTCTGCCTAAGGGAGAGGGGCGGGCCACTGTGACCCCTTGCTGATGCTCTATGCCTGAGAGAGAGAGGCTGGCCATTGTTACCCCTTGCTGATGCTTTCTGCCTGACAAAGTGAGGCTGGCCACTGTGACCCCTTGCTGATGCTCTCTGCCTGAGAGAGTGAGGCTGGCCACTGTGACACCTTGCTGATATTCTCTGTCTGAGGGAGAGCGGCTGGCCACTGTGACCCCTTGCTGATGCTCTCTGCCTGAGGGAGTGAGGCTGGCCATTGTGACCTCTTGCTGATGCTCTCTGACTGAGGGACTGAGACTGGCCACTATGACCCCTTGCTGATGCTCTCTGCCAGAGGGAGAGAGGCTGCCATTTTGACCCCTTGCTGATGCTCTCTGCCTGAAGGATAGAGGCTGGACATTGTGATCCCTTGCTGATGCTCTCTGCCTGAGGGACAGAGGCTGGCCATTGTGACCCCTTGCTGATGCTCTCTGCCTGAGGGAGTGAGGCTGGACATTGTGACCCCTTGCTGATGCAATCTTCCTGAGGGAGAGGGGCTGGCCACTGTGACTCCTTGCAGAAGCACTCTGCCTTAGGGAAAGGGGCTGGCAATTGAGACCCCTTGCTGATGCTCTCTGCCCGAAGGAGTGAGTTTGGCCATTTTGACCCCTTGCTGATGCTCTCTGACTGAGGGAGTGAGACTGCCCACTATGACCCCTTGCTGATGCTCCCTGCCAGAGGGAGAGAGGCTGCCATTTTGACCCCTTGCTGATGCTCTCTGCCTGAGGGAGTGAGGCTGGCCATTGTGACCTCTTGCTGATGCTCTCTGACTGAGGGAGTGAGACTGCCCACTATGACCCCTTGCTGATGCTGCTTGCCAGAGGGAGAGAGGCTGCCATTTTGACCCCTTGCTGATGCTCTCTGCCTGAGGGAGAGCGGCTGGCCATTGAGACCCATTGCTGATGCTCTCTGCCTGAAGGATAGAGGCTGGACATTGTGACCCCTTGCTGATGCTCTCTGCCTGAGAGACAGAGGCTGGCCATAGTGACCCCTTGCTGATGCTCTCTGCCTGAGGGAGTGAGGCTGGACATTGTGACCCCTTGATGATGCTCTCTTGCTGAGGGAGAGGGGCTGGCCACTATGACTCCTTGCTGATGCTCTCTGCCTTAGGGAAAGGGGCTGGCCATTGAGACCCCTTGCTGATGCTCTCTGCCCAAAGTAGTGAGTTTGGCCATTTTGACCCCTTGCTGATGCTCTCTGCCTGAGGGAGAGAGGCTGGCCATTGTGCCCCCTTGCTGATGCTCTATGCCTGAGGGGGAGGGCTGGCTACTGTGACCCCTTGCTGATGCTCCATGCCTGAGGGAGGGAGACTGGCCATTGTGACCCATTGCAATTGCTCTCTGCCTGAGGGAGAGGGGCTGGCCACTGTGACCCCTTCCTCATGCTCTCTGACTGAGGGAGAGCGGCTGGGCACTGTGACCCCATGCTGATGCTCCATGCCTGAGGGAGAGAGGCTGGCCACTGTGACCCCTTGCTGATGCTCACTGCCTGAGGGAGAGGGGCTGGCCACTGTGACCCCTTGCTGATGTTTTCTGCCTGAGGGACAGAGGCTGGCCATTGTGACCTTTTGCTGATGCTCTCTGCCTTAGGGAAAGGGGCTGGCCATTTGGACTCCTTGCTAATGCTCTCTGACTGAGGGAGAGGGGCTGGCCATTGTGATCCCTTGCTGATGCTCTCTGCCTAAGGGAGAGGGGCTGGCCACTGTGACCCCTTGCTGATGCTCTATGCCTGAGAGAGAGAGGCTGGCCATTGTTACCCCTTGCTGATGCTTTCTGCCTGACAAAGTGAGGCTGGCCACTGTGACCCCTTGCTGATGCTCTCTGCCTGAGGGAGTGACGCTGGACATTGTGACCCCTTGCTGATGCTCTCTTCCTGAGGGAGAGGGGCTGGCCACTATGACTCCTTGCAGATGCACTCTGCCTTAGGGAAAGGGGCTGGCCATTGAGACCCCTTGCTGATGCTCTCTGCCCGAAGGAGTGAGTTTGGACATTTTGACCCCTTGCTGATGCTCTCTGACTGAGGGAGTGAGACTGCCCACTATCACCCCTTGCTGATGCTCCCTGCCAGAGGGAGAGGGGCTGCCATTTTGACCCCTTGCTGATGCTCTCTGCCTGAGGGAGTGAGGCTGGCCATTGTGACCTCTTGCTGATGCTCTCTGACTGAGGGAGTGAGACTGCCCACTATGACCCCTTGCTGATGCTCCCTGCCAGAGGGAGAGAGGCTGCCATTTTGACCCCTTGCTGATGCTCTCTGCCTGAGGGAGAGAGGCTGGCCATTGAGACCCATTGCTGATTCTCTCTGCCTGAAGGATAGAGGCTGGACATTGTGACCCCTTGCTGATGCTCTCTGCCTGAGAGACAGAGGCTGGCCATTGTGACCCCTTGCTGATGCTCTCTGCCTGAGGGAGTGAGGCTGGACATTGTGACCCCTTGATGATGCTCTCTTCCTGAGGGAGAGGGGCTGGCCACTATGACTCCTTGCTGATGCTCTCTGCCTTAGGGAAAGGGGCTGGCGATTGAGACCCCTTGCTGATGCTCTCTGCCCAAAGTAGTGAATTTGGCCATTTTGACCCCTTGCTGATGCTCTCTGCCTGAGGGGGAGGGCTGGCTACTGTGACCCCTTGCTGATGCTCCATGCCTGAGGGAGTGAGACTGGCCATTGTGACCCATTGCAATTGCTCTCTGCCTGAGGGAGAGGGGCTGGCCACTGTGACCCCTTCCTCATGCTCTCTGACTGAGGGAGAGCGGCTGGGCACTGTGACCCCATGCTGATGCTCCATGCCTGAGGGAGAGAGGCTGGGCACTGTGACCCCTTGCTGATGCTCACTGCCTGAGGGAGAGGGGCTGGCCACTTTGACCCCTTGCTGATGTTTTCTGCATGAGGGACAGAGGCTGGCCATTGTGACCTTTTGCTGATGCTCTCTGCCTTAGGGAAAGGGGCTGGCCATTTGGACTCCTTGCTAATGCTTTCTGACTGAGGGAGAGGGGCTGGCCATTGTGATCCCTTGCTGATGCTCTCTGCCTAAGGGAGAGGGGCGGGCCACTGTGACCCCTTGCTGATGCTCTATGCCTGAGAGAGAGAGGCTGGCCATTGTTACCCCTTGCTGATGCTTTCTGCCTGACAAAGTGAGGCTGGCCACTGTGACCCCTTGCTGATGCTCTCTGCCTGAGGGAGTGACGCTGGCCATTGTGACCCCATGGTGATGCTCTCTGCCTAAGGGAGAGGGGCTGGCCACTGTGACCCCTTGCTGATGCTCTCTGCTTGAGGGAGTGAGTCTGGCCATTTAGACCCCTTCCTGATGCTCTCTGCCTGAGGGAGAGAGGCTGGCCATTGTGACCCCTTGCTGATGCTCTCTGCCTGAGGGAGTGAGGCTGGCCATTGTGACCCCTTGCTGATGCTCTCTGCCTGAGGGAGTGAGGCTGGACATTGTGACCCCTTGCTGATGCTCTCTGCCTGAGGGAGTGAGGCTAGCCATTGTGACCCCTTGCTGATGCTCTCTGCCTGAGGGAGTGAGGCTGGACATTGTGACCCCTTGCTGATGCTCTCTGCCTGAGGGAAATGGGCTGGTCATTGTGATCACTTGCTGATGCTCTCTGTCTGAGGGAAAGGGGCTGGCCAAAGTGACCCCTTGCTGATGCTCTCTTTTTGAGGGAAAGGAGCTGGCCACAGTGACCCCATGCTGATGATCTCTGCCTGAGGGACAGAGGCTGGCCATTTTGACCCCTTGCTGATGCTCTCTGTCTGAGGGAAAGGGGCTGGCCACAGTGACCCCTTGCTGATGTTCTCTGATTGAGGGACAGAGGCTGGCTTCAGTGACCCCTTGCTGATGCTCTCTTTTTGAGGGAAAGGAGCTGGCCACAGTGACCCCTTGCTGATACTCTCTGCCTGAGGGAAATGGGCTGGCTATTGTGACCCCTTGCTGATGCTCATTGCCTTAGGGAGTGAGACTGGCCATTGTGACCCCTTGCTGATGCTCTCTGCCTGACGGAGAGAGGCTGGCCATTGTGAACTTTTCCTGATGCTCTCTGCCTGAGGGAAATGGGCTGGCCATTGTGACCCCTTGCTGATGTTTTCTGCCTGAGGGACAGAGGCTGGCCATTTGGACTCCTTGCTAATGCTCTCTGCCTGAGGGAAATGGGCTGGCCATTGTGACCCCTTGCTGATGTTTTCTGCCTGAGGGACAGAGGCTGGCCATTGTGACCCCTTGCTAATGCTCTCTGCCTGAGGGAAATGGGCTGGCCATTGTGACCCCTTGCTGATGCTCTCTGCCTTAGGGAAAGGGGCTGGCCATTTGGACTCCTTGCTAATGCTCTCTGACTGAGGGAGAGGGGCTGGCCATTGTGATCCCTTGCTGATGCTCTCTGCCTGAGGGAGTGAGGCTAGCCATTGTGACCCCTTGCTGATGCTCTCTGCCTGAGGGAGTGAGGCTGGACATTGTGACCCCTTGCTGATGCTCTCTGCCTGAGGGAAATGGGCTGGTCATTGTGATCACTTGCTGATGCTCTCTGTCTGAGGGAAAGGGGCTGGCCAAAGTGACCCCTTGCTGATGCTCTCTTTTTGAGGGAAAGGAGCTGGCCACAGTGACCCCATGCTGATGATCTCTGCCTGAGGGACAGAGGCTGGCCATTTTGACCCCTTGCTGATGCTCTCTGTCTGAGGGAAAGGGGCTGGCCACAGTGACCCCTTGCTGATGTTCTCTGATTGAGGGACAGAGGCTGGCTTCAGTGACCCCTTGCTGATGCTCTCTTTTTGAGGGAAAGGAGCTGGCCACAGTGACCCCTTGCTGATACTCTCTGCCTGAGGGAAATGGGCTGGCTATTGTGACCCCTTGCTGATGCTCATTGCCTTAGGGAGTGAGACTGGCCATTGTGACCCCTTGCTGATGCTCTCTGCCTGACGGAGAGAGGCTGGCCATTGTGAACTTTTCCTGATGCTCTCTGCCTGAGGGAAATGGGCTGGCCATTGTGACCCCTTGCTGATGTTTTCTGCCTGAGGGACAGAGGCTGGCCATTTGGACTCCTTGCTAATGCTCTCTGCCTGAGGGAAATGGGCTGGCCATTGTGACCCCTTGCTGATGTTTTCTGCCTGAGGGACAGAGGCTGGCCATTGTGACCCCTTGCTAATGCTCTCTGCCTGAGGGAAATGGGCTGGCCATTGTGACCCCTTGCTGATGCTCTCTGCCTTAGGGAAAGGGGCTGGCCATTTGGACTCCTTGCTAATGCTCTCTGACTGAGGGAGAGGGGCTGGCCATTGTGATCCCTTGCTGATGCTCTCTGCCTAAGGGAGAGGGGCTGGCCACTGTGACCCCTTGCTGATGCTCTATGCCTGAGAGAGAGAGGCTGGCCATTGTTACCCCTTGCTGATGCTTTCTGCCTGACAAAGTGAGGCTGGCCACTGTGACCCCTTGCTGATGCTCTCTGCCTGAGGGAGTGACGCTGGACATTGTGACCCCTTGCTGATGCTCTCTTCCTGAGGGAGAGGGGCTGGCCACTATGACTCCTTGCAGATGCACTCTGCCTTAGGGAAAGGGGCTGGCCATTGAGACCCCTTGCTGATGCTCTCTGCCCGAAGGAGTGAGTTTGGACATTTTGACCCCTTGCTGATGCTCTCTGACTGAGGGACAGAGGCTGGCCATTTGGACTCCTTGCTAATGCTCTCTGCCTGAGGGAAATGGGCTGGCCATTGTGACCCCTTGCTGATGTTTTCTGCCTGAGGGACAGAGGCTGGCCATTGTGACCCCTTGCTAATGCTCTCTGCCTGAGGGAAATGGGCTGGCCATTGTGACCCCTTGCTGATGCTCTCTGCCTTAGGGAAAGGGGCTGGCCATTTGGACTCCTTGCTAATGCTCTCTGACTGAGGGAGAGGGGCTGGCCATTGTGACCCCTTGCTGATGCTCTCTGCCTGAGGGAGTGAGGCTAGCCATTGTGACCCCTTGCTGATGCTCTCTGCCTGAGGGAGTGAGGCTGGACATTGTGACCCCTTGCTGATGCTCTCTGCCTGAGGGAAATGGGCTGGTCATTGTGATCACTTGCTGATGCTCTCTGTCTGAGGGAAAGGGGCTGGCCAAAGTGACCCCTTGCTGATGCTCTCTTTTTGAGGGAAAGGAGCTGGCCACAGTGACCCCATGCTGATGATCTCTGCCTGAGGGACAGAGGCTGGCCATTTTGACCCCTTGCTGATGCTCTCTGTCTGAGGGAAAGGGGCTGGCCACAGTGACCCCTTGCTGATGTTCTCTGATTGAGGGACAGAGGCTGGCTTCAGTGACCCCTTGCTGATGCTCTCTTTTTGAGGGAAAGGAGCTGGCCACAGTGACCCCTTGCTGATACTCTCTGCCTGAGGGAAATGGGCTGGCTATTGTGACCCCTTGCTGATGCTCATTGCCTTAGGGAGTGAGACTGGCCATTGTGACCCCTTGCTGATGCTCTCTGCCTGACGGAGAGAGGCTGGCCATTGTGAACTTTTCCTGATGCTCTCTGCCTGAGGGAAATGGGCTGGCCATTGTGACCCCTTGCTGATGTTTTCTGCCTGAGGGACAGAGGCTGGCCATTTGGACTCCTTGCTAATGCTCTCTGCCTGAGGGAAATGGGCTGGCCATTGTGACCCCTTGCTGATGTTTTCTGCCTGAGGGACAGAGGCTGGCCATTGTGACCCCTTGCTAATGCTCTCTGCCTGAGGGAAATGGGCTGGCCATTGTGACCCCTTGCTGATGCTCTCTGCCTTAGGGAAAGGGGCTGGCCATTTGGACTCCTTGCTAATGCTCTCTGACTGAGGGAGAGGGGCTGGCCATTGTGATCCCTTGCTGATGCTCTCTGCCTAAGGGAGAGGGGCTGGCCACTGTGACCCCTTGCTGATGCTCTATGCCTGAGAGAGAGAGGCTGGCCATTGTTACCCCTTGCTGATGCTTTCTGCCTGACAAAGTGAGGCTGGCCACTGTGACCCCTTGCTGATGCTCTCTGCCTGAGGGAGTGACGCTGGACATTGTGACCCCTTGCTGATGCTCTCTGCCTAAGGGAGAGGGGCTGGCCACTGTGACCCCTTGCTGATGCTCTCTGCTTGAGGGAGTGAGTCTGGCCATTTAGACCCCTTCCTGATGCTCTCTGCCTGAGGGAGAGAGGCTGGCCATTGTGACCCCTTGCTGATGCTCTCTGCCTGAGGGAGTGAGGCTGGCCATTGTGACCCCTTGCTGATGCTCTCTGCCTGAGGGAGTGAGGCTGGACATTGTGACCCCTTGCTGATGCTCTCTGCCTGAGGGAGTGAGGCTAGCCATTGTGACCCCTTGCTGATGCTCTCTGCCTGAGGGAGTGAGGCTAGCCATTGTGACCCCTTGCTAATGCTCTCTGCCTGAGGGAAATGGGCTGGCCATTGTGACCCCTTGCTGATGCTCTCTGCCTTAGGGAAAGGGGCTGGCCATTTGGACTCCTTGCTAATGCTCTCTGACTGAGGGAGAGGGGCTGGCCATTGTGACCCCTTGCTGATGCTCTCTGCCTGAGGGAGTGAGGCTAGCCATTGTGACCCCTTGCTGATGCTCTCTGCCTGAGGGAGTGAGGCTGGACATTGTGACCCCTTGCTGATGCTCTCTGCCTGATGGAAATGGGCTGGTCATTGTGATCACTTGCTGATGCTCTCTGTCTGAGGGAAAGGGGCTGGCCAAAGTGACCCCTTGCTGATGCTCTCTTTTTGAGGGAAAGGAGCTGGCCACAGTGACCCCATGCTGATGATCTCTGCCTGAGGGACAGAGGCTGGCCATTTTGACCCCTTGCTGATGCTCTCTGTCTGAGGGAAAGGGGCTGGCCACAGTGACCCCTTGCTGATGTTCTCTGATTGAGGGACAGAGGCTGGCTTCAGTGACCCCTTGCTGATGCTCTCTTTTTGAGGGAAAGGAGCTGGCCACAGTGACCCCTTGCTGATACTCTCTACCTGAGGGAAATGGGCTGGCTATTGTGACCCCTTGCTGATGCTCATTGCCTTAGGGAGTGAGACTGGCCATTGTGACCCCTTGCTGATGCTCTCTGCCTGACGGAGAGAGGCTGGCCATTGTGAACTTTTCCTGATGCTCTCTGCCTGAGGGAAATGGGCTGGCCATTGTGACCCCTTGCTGATGTTTTCTGCCTGAGGGACAGAGGCTGGCCATTTGGACTCCTTGCTAATGCTCTCTGCCTGAGGGAAATGGGCTGGCCATTGTGACCCCTTGCTGATGTTTTCTGCCTGAGGGACAGAGGCTGGCCATTGTGACCCCTTGCTAATGCTCTCTGCCTGAGGGAAATGGGCTGGCCATTGTGACCCCTTGCTGATGCTCTCTGCCTTAGGGAAAGGGGCTGGCCATTTGGACTCCTTGCTAATGCTCTCTGACTGAGGGAGAGGGGCTGGCCATTGTGATCCCTTGCTGATGCTCTCTGCCTAAGGGAGAGGGGCTGGCCACTGTGACCCCTTGCTGATGCTCTCTGCCTGAGAGAGAGAGGCTGGCCATTGTTACCCCTTGCTGATGCTTTCTGCCTGACAAAGTGAGGCTGGCCACTGTGACCCCTTGCTGATGCTCTCTGCCTGAGGGAGTGACGCTGGCCATTGTGACCCCATGGTGATGCTCTCTGCCTAAGGGAGAGGGGCTGGCCACTGTGACCCCTTGCTGATGCTCTCTGCTTGAGGGAGTGAGTCTGGCCATTTAGACCCCTTCCTGATGCTCTCTGCCTGAGGGAGAGAGGCTGGCCATTGTGACCCCTTGCTGATGCTCTCTGCCTGAGGGAGTGAGGCTGGCCATTGTGACCCCTTGCTGATGCTCTCTGCCTGAGGGAGTGAGGCTGGACATTGTGACCCCTTGCTGATGCTCTCTGCCTGAGGGAGTGAGGCTAGCCATTGTGACCCCTTGCTGATGCTCTCTGCCTGAGGGAGTGAGGCTGGACATTGTGACCCCTTGCTGATGCTCTCTGCCTGAGGGAAATGGGCTGGTCATTGTGATCACTTGCTGATGCTCTCTGTCTGAGGGAAAGGGGCTGGCCAAAGTGACCCCTTGCTGATGCTCTCTTTTTGAGGGAAAGGAGCTGGCCACAGTGACCCCATGCTGATGATCTCTGCCTGAGGGACAGAGGCTGGCCATTTTGACCCCTTGCTGATGCTCTCTGTCTGAGGGAAAGGGGCTGGCCACAGTGACCCCTTGCTGATGTTCTCTGATTGAGGGACAGAGGCTGGCTTCAGTGACCCCTTGCTGATGCTCTCTTTTTGAGGGAAAGGAGCTGGCCACAGTGACCCCTTGCTGATACTCTCTGCCTGAGGGAAATGGGCTGGCTATTGTGACCCCTTGCTGATGCTCATTGCCTTAGGGAGTGAGACTGGCCATTGTGACCCCTTGCTGATGCTCTCTGCCTGACGGAGAGAGGCTGGCCATTGTGAACTTTTCCTGATGCTCTCTGCCTGAGGGAAATGGGCTGGCCATTGTGACCCCTTGCTGATGTTTTCTGCCTGAGGGACAGAGGCTGGCCATTTGGACTCCTTGCTAATGCTCTCTGCCTGAGGGAAATGGGCTGGCCATTGTGACCCCTTGCTGATGTTTTCTGCCTGAGGGACAGAGGCTGGCCATTGTGACCCCTTGCTAATGCTCTCTGCCTGAGGGAAATGGGCTGGCCATTGTGACCCCTTGCTGATGCTCTCTGCCTTAGGGAAAGGGGCTGGCCATTTGGACTCCTTGCTAATGCTCTCTGACTGAGGGAGAGGGGCTGGCCATTGTGATCCCTTGCTGATGCTCTCTGCCTAAGGGAGAGGGGCTGGCCACTGTGACCCCTTGCTGATGCTCTCTGCCTGAGAGAGAGAGGCTGGCCATTGTTACCCCTTGCTGATGCTTTCTGCCTGACAAAGTGAGGCTGGCCACTGTGACCCCTTGCTGATGCTCTCTGCCTGAGGGAGTGACGCTGGCCATTGTTACCCCATGGTGATGCTCTCTGCCTAAGGGAGAGGGGCTGGCCACTGTGACCCCTTGCTGATGCTCTCTGCTTGAGGGAGTGAGTCTGGCCATTTAGACCCCTTCCTGATGCTCTCTGCCTGAGGGAGAGAGGCTGGCCATTGTGACCCCTTGCTGATGCTCTCTGCCTGAGGGAGTGAGGCTGGCCATTGTGACCCCTTGCTGATGCTCTCTGCCTGAGGGAGTGAGGCTGGACATTGTGACCCCTTGCTGATGCTCTCTGCCTGAGGGAGTGAGGCTAGCCATTGTGACCCCTTGCTGATGCTCTCTGCCTGAGGGAGTGAGGCTGGACATTGTGACCCCTTGCTGATGCTCTCTGCCTGAGGGAAATGGGCTGGTCATTGTGATCACTTGCTGATGCTCTCTGTCTGAGGGAAAGGGGCTGGCCAAAGTGACCCCTTGCTGATGCTCTCTTTTTGAGGGAAAGGAGCTGGCCACAGTGACCCCATGCTGATGATCTCTGCCTGAGGGACAGAGGCTGGCCATTTTGACCCCTTGCTGATGCTCTCTGTCTGAGGGAAAGGGGCTGGCCACAGTGACCCCTTGCTGATGTTCTCTGATTGAGGGACAGAGGCTGGCTTCAGTGACCCCTTGCTGATGCTCTCTTTTTGAGGGAAAGGAGCTGGCCACAGTGACCCCTTGCTGATACTCTCTGCCTGAGGGAAATGGGCTGGCTATTGTGACCCCTTGCTGATGCTCATTGCCTTAGGGAGTGAGACTGGCCATTGTGACCCCTTGCTGATGCTCTCTGCCTGACGGAGAGAGGCTGGCCATTGTGAACTTTTCCTGATGCTCTCTGCCTGAGGGAAATGGGCTGGCCATTGTGACCCCTTGCTGATGTTTTCTGCCTGAGGGACAGAGGCTGGCCATTTGGACTCCTTGCTAATGCTCTCTGCCTGAGGGAAATGGGCTGGCCATTGTGACCCCTTGCTGATGTTTTCTGCCTGAGGGACAGAGGCTGGCCATTGTGACCCCTTGCTAATGCTCTCTGCCTGAGGGAAATGGGCTGGCCATTGTGACCCCTTGCTGATGCTCTCTGCCTTAGGGAAAGGGGCTGGCCATTTGGACTCCTTGCTAATGCTCTCTGACTGAGGGAGAGGGGCTGGCCATTGTGATCCCTTGCTGATGCTCTCTGCCTGAGGGAGTGAGGCTAGCCATTGTGACCCCTTGCTGATGCTCTCTGCCTGAGGGAGTGAGGCTGGACATTGTGACCCCTTGCTGATGCTCTCTGCCTGAGGGAAATGGGCTGGTCATTGTGATCACTTGCTGATGCTCTCTGTCTGAGGGAAAGGGGCTGGCCAAAGTGACCCCTTGCTGATGCTCTCTTTTTGAGGGAAAGGAGCTGGCCACAGTGACCCCATGCTGATGATCTCTGCCTGAGGGACAGAGGCTGGCCATTTTGACCCCTTGCTGATGCTCTCTGCCTTAGGGAAAGGGGCTGGCCATTTGGACTCCTTGCTAATGCTCTCTGACTGAGGGAGAGGGGCTGGCCATTGTGATCCCTTGCTGATGCTCTCTGCCTAAGGGAGAGGGGCTGGCCACTGTGACCCCTTGCTGATGCTCTATGCCTGAGAGAGAGAGGCTGGCCATTGTTACCCCTTGCTGATGATTTCTGCCTGACAAAGTGAGGCTGGCCACTGTGACCCCTTGCTGATGCTCTCTGCCTGAGTGAGTGACGCTGGACATTGTGACCCCTTGCTGATGCTCTCTTCCTGAGGGAGAGGGGCTGGCCACTATGACTCCTTGCAGATGCACTCTGCCTTAGGGAAAGGGGCTGGCCATTGAGACCCCTTGCTGATGCTCTCTGCCCGAAGGAGTGAGTTTGGACATTGTGACCCCTTGCTGATGTTTTCTGCCTGAGGGACAGAGGCTGGCCATTTGGACTCCTTGCTAATGCTCTCTGCCTGAGGGAAATGGGCTGGCCATTGTGACCCCTTGCTGATGTTTTCTGCCTGAGGGACAGAGGCTGGCCATTGTGACCCCTTGCTAATGCTCTCTGCCTGAGGGAAATGGGCTGGCCATTGTGACCCCTTGCTGATGCTCTCTGCCTTAGGGAAAGGGGCTGGCCATTTGGACTCCTTGCTAATGCTCTCTGACTGAGGGAGAGGGGCTGGCCATTGTGATCCCTTGCTGATGCTCTCTGCCTAAGGGAGAGGGGCTGGCCACTGTGACCCCTTGCTGATGCTCTCTGCCTGAGAGAGAGAGGCTGGCCATTGTTACCCCTTGCTGATGCTTTCTGCCTGACAAAGTGAGGCTGGCCACTGTGACCCCTTGCTGATGCTCTCTGCCTGAGGGAGTGACGCTGGCCATTGTGACCCCATGGTGATGCTCTCTGCCTAAGGGAGAGGGGCTGGCCACTGTGACCCCTTGCTGATGCTCTCTGCTTGAGGGAGTGAGTCTGGCCATTTAGACCCCTTCCTGATGCTCTCTGCCTGAGGGAGAGAGGCTGGCCATTGTGACCCCTTGCTGATGCTCTCTGCCTGAGGGAGTGAGGCTGGCCATTGTGACCCCTTGCTGATGCTCTCTGCCTGAGGGAGTGAGGCTGGACATTGTGACCCCTTGCTGATGCTCTCTGCCTGAGGGAAATGGGCTGGTCATTGTGATCACTTGCTGATGCTCTCTGTCTGAGGGAAAGGGGCTGGCCAAAGTGACCCCTTGCTGATGCTCTCTTTTTGAGGGAAAGGAGCTGGCCACAGTGACCCCATGCTGATGATCTCTGCCTGAGGGACAGAGGCTGGCCATTTTGACCCCTTGCTGATGCTCTCTGTCTGAGGGAAAGGGGCTGGCCACAGTGACCCCTTGCTGATGTTCTCTGATTGAGGGACAGAGGCTGGCTTCAGTGACCCCTTGCTGATGCTCTCTTTTTGAGGGAAAGGAGCTGGCCACAGTGACCCCTTGCTGATACTCTCTGCCTGAGGGAAATGGGCTGGCTATTGTGACCCCTTGCTGATGCTCATTGCCTTAGGGAGTGAGACTGGCCATTGTGACCCCTTGCTGATGCTCTCTGCCTGACGGAGAGAGGCTGGCCATTGTGAACTTTTCCTGATGCTCTCTGCCTGAGGGAAATGGGCTGGCCATTGTGACCCCTTTCTGACGCTCATTGCCTGAGGTAGTGAGACTGGCCATTGTGACCACTTGCTGATGCTCTCTGTCTGAGGGAGAGAGGCTGGCCATTGTGACCCCTTGCTGATGCTCTCTGCCTGAGGGAGAGAGGCTGGCCATTGAGACCCCTTGCTGATACTCTCTGCTGAGGGAGTGAGGCTGGCCAATGTGACCCCCTGCTGTTGCTTTGTTCCTGAGGGAGAGAGGATGGCCATTGAGACCCCTTGCTTATGCTCTCTGCCTGAGGGAGAGAGGCTGGCCATTGTGACCCCTTGCTAATGCTCTCTGCCTGAGGGAGAGGGGCTGGCCATTGAGACCCCTTGCTGATGCTCTCTGCCTGAGGTAGTGAGGCTGGCCACTGTGACCCCTTGCTGATGCTCTCTGCCTGAGGGAGTGAGGCTGGCCATTGTGACCCCATGCTGATGCTCTCTGCCTGAGGGAGAGAGGCTGGCCACTGTGACCCCTTGCTGATGATCACTGCCTGAGGGAGTGAGGCTGGCCACGGTTACCCCTTGCTGATGCTCTCTGCCTGAGGAAGTGAGGCTGGCCACTGTGACCCCTTGCTGATGCTCTCTGCCTGAGGGAAATGGGCTAGCCATTATGACCCCTTGCTGATGCTCTCTGCCTGATGGACAGAGGCTGGCCATTGTGACCCCTTGCTGATGATCTCTGCCTGAGGGAGTGAGGCTGGAAATTGTGACCCCTTGATGATGCTCTCTTCCTGAGGGAGAGGGGCTGGCCACTATGACTCCTTGCTGATGCTCTCTGCCTTAGGGAAAAGGGCTGGCCATTGAGACCCCTTGCTGATGCTCTCTGCCCGAAGTAGTGAGTTTGGCCGTTTTGACCCCTTGCTGATGCTCTCTGCCTGAGGGAGAGAGGAAGGCCATTGTGTCCCCTTGCTGATACTCTATGCCTGAGGGGGAGGGCTGGCTACTGTGACCCCTTGCTGATGCTCCATGCCAGAGGGAGTGAGACTGGCCATTGTGACCCATTGCAATTGCTCTCTGCCGGAGGGAGAGCGGCTGGGCACTGTGACCCCATGCTGATGCTCCATGCCTGAGGGAGAGAGGCTGGCCACTGTGACCCCTTGCTGATGCTCACTGCCTGAGGGAGAGGGGCTGGCCACTGTGACCCCTTTCTGATGTTTTCTGCCATAGGGACAGAGGCTGGCCATTGTGACCTTTTGCTGATGCTCTCTGCCTTAGGGAAAGGGGCTGGCCATTTGGACCCCTTGCTAATGCTCTCTGACTGAGGGAGAGGGGCTGGCCATTGTGATCCCTTGCTGATGCTCTCTGCCTAAGGGAGAGGGGCTGGCCACTGTGACCCCTTGCTGATGCTCTATGCCTGAGAGAGAGAGGCTGGCCATTGTGACCCCTTGCTGATGCTTTCTGCCTGACAAAGTGAGGCTGGCCACTGTGACCCCTTGCTGATGCTCTCTGCCTGAGGGAGTGACGCTGGCCATTGTGACCCCATGGTGATGCTCTCTGCCTAAGGGAGAGGGGCTGGCCACTGTGACCCCTTGCTGATGCTCTCTGCCTGAGGGAGTGAGTCTGGCCATTTAGACCCCTTGCTGATGCTCTCTGCCTGAGGGAGAGAGGCTGGCCATTGTGACCCCTTGCTGATGCTCTCTGCCTGAGGGAGTGAGGCTAGCCATTGTGACCCCTTGCTGATGCTCTCTGCCTGAGGGAGTGAGGCTGGACATTGTGACCCCCTGCTGATGCTCTGTGCCTGTGGTAGAGGGGCTGGCCACTGTGACCCCTTGCTGATGCTCAATGCCTGAGGGAAATGGGCTGGTCATTGTGATCACTTGCTGATGCACTCTGTCTGAGGGAAAGGTGCTGGCCAAAGTGACCCCTTGCTGATGCTCTCTTTTTGAGGGAAAGGAGCTGGCCACAGTGACCCCATGCTGATGATCTCTGCCTGAGGGACAGAGGCTGGCCATTTTGACCCCTTGCTGATGCTCTCTGTCTGAGGGAAAAGGGCTGGCCACAGTGACCCCTTGCTGATGTTCTCTGCTTGAGGGACTGAGGTTGGCCACAGTTACCCCTTGCTGATGCTCTCTGCCTGAGGGAAAGGGGCTGGCCACAGTGATCCCTTGTTGATACCCCCTGCCTGAGGGAAATAGGCTGGCCATTTTGACCCCTTGCTGATGCTCTCTGCCTCAGGGACAGAGGATGGCCACTGTGACCCCTTGCTGATGCTCTCTGCCTGAGGGAAAGGGGCTGGCCACAGTGATCCCTTGCTGATACTCTCTGCCTGAGGGAAATGGGCTGGACATTTTGACCCCTTGCTGATGCTCTCTGCCTGAGGGAAAGGGGCTGGCCACAGTGATCCCTTGCTGATACTCTCTGCCTGAGGGAAATGGGCTGGACATTTTGACCCCTTGCTTATGCTGTCTGCCTGAGGGAAATGGGCTGGTCATTGTGATCGCTTGCTGATGCTCTCTGTCTGAGGAAAACTAGGCTGACCAAAGTGACCCCTTGCTGATGCTCTCTTTTTGAGGGAAAGGAGCTGGCCACAGTGACCCCATGCTGATGATCTCTGCCTGAGGGACAGAGGCTGGCCACAGTGATCCCTTGCTGATGCTCTCTGCCTGAGGGAGTGAGGCTAGCCACTGTGACCCCTTGCTGATGCTCTCTGTGTGAGGGAAAGGGGCAGGCCACAGTGATCCCTTGCTGATGCTCTCTGCCTGAGGGACAGAGGCTGGCTTCAGTGACCCCTTGCTGATGCTCTCTGCCTGAGAGCTCTCTGCCTGAGGGAAAGAGGCTGGCCATTGTGACCCCTTGCTGATGCTCTCTGCCTGAGGGAAAGAGGCTGGCCACAGTGATCCCTTGCTGATGCTCTCTGCCTGAGGGAAAGGGGCTGGCCAATGTGACCCCTTGCTGATGCTCTCTTCCTAAGGGAGAGAGGCTGGCCATTGAGACCCCTTGCTGATGATCTCTGCCTGAGGTAGTGAGGCTGGCCACTGTGACCCCTTGCTGTTGCTCTCTGCCTGAGGGACAGAGGCTGGCCACAGTGATCCCTTGCTGATGCTCTCTGCCTGAGGGAAAGGGGCTGGCCAATGTGACCCCTTGCTGATGCTCTCTGCCTAAGGGACAGAGGCTGGCCATTGAGACCCCTTGCTGATGCTCTCTGCCTGAGAGCTCTCTGCCTGAGGGAAAGGGGCTGGCCTTTGTGACCCCTTGCTGATGCTCTCTTTCTTAGTAAAAGGGGCTGGCCACAGTGACCCCTTGCTGATGCTCTCTTTTTGTGGGAAATGGGCTAGCCATTGTGACCCCTTTCTGACGCTCATTGCCTGAGGGAAAGGGGCTGGCCAAAGTGACCCCTTGCTGATGCTCCTTTTTTGAGGGAAAGGAGCTGGCCACAGTGACCCCATGCTGATGCTCTCTGCCTGAGGGACAGAGGCTGGGCATTGTGACCCCTTGCTGATGCTCTCCGCCTGAGGGAAAGAGGCTGGCCACTATGACCCCTTGCTGATGCTCTCTGCCTGAGGTAGTGAGGCTGGCCACTGTAACCCCTTGCTGATGCTATCTGACTGAGGAAAATGGGCTGGCCATTGTGACCCATTGCTGATGCTCTCTGTCGTAAGGAAAGGGGCTGGCCACAGTGACCCCTTGCTGATGCTCTATTTTTGAGGGAAAGGAGCTGGCCCCTTGCTGATGCTTTCTGCCTGAGGGAGAGAGGCTGGCCACAGTGATCCCTTGCTGATGCTCTCTCCCTGAGGGAAAGGGGCTGGCCATTGTGACCCCTTGCTGATGCTCTCTGCCTAAGGGAGAGAGGCTGGCCATTGAGACCCCTTGCTGATGATCTCTGCCTGAGGTAGTGAGGCTGGCCACTGTGACCCCTTGCTGTTGCTCTCTGTCTGAGGGACAGAGGCTGGCCACAGTGATCCCTTGCTGATGCTCTATGTCTGAGACAAAGAGGCTGGCCACAGTGACCCCTTGCTGATGCTCTCTGCCTGAGGGAAATGGGCTGGCCATATTGACCCCTTGCTGATGCTCTCTGCCTGAGGGACAGAGGCTGGGCATTGTGACCTCTTGCTGATGCTCTCCGCCTGAGGGACAGTGGCTGGCCATTGTGACCCCTTGCTGATGCTCTCTGCCTGAGGGAAATGGGATGGCCATTGTGACCCCTTGCTGATGCTCATTGCCTTAGGTAGTGAGACTGGCCATTGTGTCCACTTGCTGATGCTCTCTGCCTGATGGAGAGAGGCTGGCCATTTTGACCTCTTCCTGATGCTCTCTGCCTGAGGGAAAGGGGCTGGCCATTGTGACCCCTTGCTGATGCTCTCTGCCTGAGGGAGATAGGCTGGCCATTGTGACCCCTTGCTGAAGCTCTCTGCCTAAGGGAGAGGGGCTGGCCACTGTGACCCCTTGCTGATGCTCTCTGCCTGAGGGAAAGAGGCTGGCCATTGTGACCCCTTGCTGATGCTCTCTGTCTTAGGGAAAGGGGCTGGCCACAGTGACCCCTTGCTGATGCTCTCTTTTTGTGGGAAAGGAGCTGGCCACAGTGACCCCTTGCTGATGCTCTCTGCCTGAGGGAAATGGGCTGGCCATTGTGACCCCTTTCTGACGCTCATTGCCTGAGGGAGTGAGACTGGCCATTGTGACCACTTGCTGATGCTCTCTGCCTGAGGGAGAGAGGCTGGCCATTGTGACCCCTTGCTGATGCTCTCTGCCTGAGGGAGAGAGGCTGGCCATTGAGACCCCTTGCTGATGCTCTCTGCTGAGGGAGTGAGGCTGGCCAATGTGACCCCCTGCTGTTGCTTTGTGCCTGAGGGAGAGAGGCTGGCCATTGAGACCCCTTGCTGATGCTCTCTGCCTGAGGGAGAGAGGCTGGCCACTGTTACCCCTTGCTGATGCTCTCTGCCTGAGGAAGTGAGGCTGGCCACTGTGACCCCTTGCTGATGCTCTGCCTGAGGGAAATGGGCTTGCCGTTATGACCCCTTGCTGATACTCTCTGCCTAAGGGAGAGGGGCGGGCCTCTTTGACCCCTTGCTGATGCTTCATGCCTGAGGGAGTGAGTCTGGCCATTTTGACTCCTTGCTGATGCTCTCTGCCCGACAGAGTGAGGCTGGCCACTGTGACCCCTTGCTGATTCTCTATGCCTGAGGGAGTGAGTCTGGCCATTTTGACTCCTTGCTGATGCTCTCTGCCTGAGGGAGTGACGCTGGCCATTGTGACCCCTTGCTGATGCTTTCTGCCCGACAGAGTGAGGCTGGCCACTGTGACCCTTGCTGATGCTCTCCGCCTGAGGGAGTGACGCTGGCCATTGTGACGCCATGGTGATGCTCTCTGCCTAAGGGAGAGGGGCTGGCCACTGTGACCCCTTGCTGATGCTCTCTGCCTGAGGGAGTGAGTCTGGCCATTTAGACCCCTTCCTGATGCTCTCTGCCTGAGGGAGAGAGGCTGGCCATTTTGACCCGTTGCTGATGCTCTCTGCCTGAGGGAGAGGGCTGGCTACTGTGACCCCTTGCTGATGCTCTCTGCCTGAGGGAGTGAGGCTAGCCACTGTGACCCCTTGCTGATGCTCCATGCCTGAGGGAGACGGTTCTGGCCATTGTGACCCCTTCTGATGCTACTCTGCCTGAGGGAGTGAGGCTGGACATTGTGACCCCTTGCTGATGCTCTGTGGCTGAGGTAGAGGGGCTAGCCACTGTGACCCCTTGCTGATGCTCTCTGCCTGAGGGAAATCGGCTGGCCATTGTGATCCCTTGCTGATGCACTTTTTTTGAGGAAAAGGAGCTGACCACAGTGACCCCATGCTGATGCTATCTGCCTGAGGGACAGAGGTGGGCCATTTTGACCCCTTCCTGATGCCCTCTGTCTGAGTGAAATTGGGATGGCCACAGTGACCCCATGCTGATGCTCTCTGCCTGATGGAAAGGAGCTTGCCATTTTGACCGCTTACTGATGATTTTTGCCTTACAGAGTGAGGGTGGCCACTGTGACCCCTTGCTGATGCTCTCTGCCTGAGGGAGTGACGCTGGCCATTGTGACCCCATGGTGATGCTCTCTGCCTAAGGGAGAGGGGCTGGCCACTGTGACCCCTTGCTGATGCTCTCTGCCTGAGGGAGTGAGTCTGGCCATTGTGACCCCTTGCTGATGCTCTCTGCCTGAGGGAGAGGGCTGGCTACTGTGACCCCTTGCTGACGCTCCATGCCTGAGGGAGTTAGGCTGGCCATTGTGACCCCTTGCTGATGCTCTCTGCCTGAGGGAGTGAGGCTAGCAACTGTGACCCCTTGCTGATGCTCCATGCCTGAGGGAGACGGGCTGGCCATTGTGACCCCTTGCTGATGCTCTCTGCCTGAGGGAGTGAGGCTGGACATTGTGACCCCCTTCTTATGCTCTGTGCCTGATGTAGAGGGGCTGGCCAATGTGACCCCTTGCTGATGCTCTCTGCCTGAGGGAAATGGGCTGGCCATTGTGATCCCTTGCTGATGCACTCTTTTTGAGGAAAAGGAGCTGACCACAGTGACCCCATGCTGATGCTATCTGCCTGAGGGACAGAGGTTGGCCATTTTGACCCCTTCCTGATGCCCTCTGTCTGAGTGAAATTGGGGTTTCCACAGTGACCCCATGCTGATGCTCTCTGCCTGATGGAAAGGAGCTTGCCATTTTGACCGCTTACTGATGATTTTTGCCTTACAGAGTAAGGGTGGCCACTGTGACCCCTTGCTGATGCTCTCCGCCTGAGGGAGTGACGCTGGCCATTGTGACCCCATGGTGATGCTCTCTGCCTAAGGGAGAGGGGCTGGCCACTGTGACCCCTTGCTGATGCTCTCTGCCTGAGGGAGTGAGTCTGGCCATTGTGACCCCTTGCTGATGCTCTCTGCTTGAGGGAGAGGGCTGGCTACTGTGACCCCTTGCTGACGCTCCATGCCTGAGGGAGTGAGGCTGGCCATTGTGACCCCTTGCTGATGCTCTCTGCCTGAGGGAGTGACGCTAGCCACTGTGACCCCTTGCTGATGCTCCATGCCTGAGGGAGACGGGCTGGCCATTGTGACCCCTTGCTGATGCTCTCTGCCTGAGGGAAATGGGCTGGCCATTGTGATCCCTTGCTGATGCTCTCTTTTTGAGGAAAAGGAGCAGGCCACAGTGACCCCTTGCTGATGCTCTCTGCCTGAGGGAGTGACGCTGGCCATTGTGACTCCTTACTGATGCTCTCTGCCCGACAGAGTGAGGCTGGCCACTGTGACCCCTTGCTGATGCTCTATGCGTGAGGGAGTGAGTCTGGCCATTTTGACTCCTTGCTGATGCTCTCTGCCTGAGGGAGTGACGCTGGCCATTGTGACCCCTTGCTGATGCTTTCTGCCCGACAGAGTGAGGCTGGCCACTGTGACCCCTTGCTGTTGCTCTCTGCCTGAGGGACAGAGGCTGGCCACAGTGATCCCTTGCTGATGCTCTCTGCCTGAGGGAAAGGGGCTGGCCAATGTGACCCCTTGCTGATGCTCTCTGCCTAAGGGAGAGAGGCTGGCCATTGAGACCCCTTGCTGATGCTCTCTGCCTGAGAGCTCTCTGCCTGAGGGAAAGGGGCTGGACTTTGTGACCCCTTGCTGATGCTCTCTTTCTTAGTAAAAGGGGCTGGCCACTGTGACCCCTTGCTGATGCTCTCTTTTTGTGGGAAAGGTGGTGGCCACAGTGACCCCTTGATGATGCTCTCTGCCTGAGGGAAATGGGCTAGCCATTGTGACCCCTTTCTGACGCTCATTGCCTGAGGGAAAGGGGCTGGCCAAAGTGACCCCTTGCTGATGCTCCCTTTTTGAGGGAAAGGAGCTGGCAACAGTGACCCCATGCTGATGCTCTCTGCCTGAGGGACAGAGGCTGGGCATTGTGACCCCTTGCAGATGCTCTCCGCCTGAGGGAAAGAGGCTGGCCACTATGACCCCTTGCTGATGCTCTCTGCCTGAGGTAGTGAGGCTGGCCACTGTGACCCCTTGCTGATGCTCTCTGACTGAGGAAAATGGGCTGGCCATTGTGACCCCTTGCTGATGCTCTCTGTCGTAAGGAAAGGGGCTGGCCACAGTGACCCCTTGCTGATGCTCTATTTTTGAGGGAAAGGAGCTGGCCCCTTGCTGATGCTTTCTGCCTGAGGGAGAGAGGCTGGCCTTTGAGACCCCTTGCTGATGCTCTCTTCCTGAGTTAGTGAGGCTGGCCACTGTGACCCCTTGCTGTTGCTCTCTGCCTGTGGGAGAGAGGCTGGCCATTGTGAACTCTTGCTGATGCTCTCTGCCTGAGGGAAAGGGGCTGGCCATTGTGACCCCTTGCTGATGCTCTCTGCCTAAGGGAGAGAGGCTGGCCATTGAGACCCCTTGCTGATGATCTCTGCCTGAGGTAGTGAGGCTGGCCACTGTGACCCCTTGGTGTTGCTCTCTGCCTGAGGGACAGAGGCTGGCCACAGTGATCCCTTGCTGATGCTCTCTGCCTGAGGGAAAGGGGCTGGCCATTGTGACCCCTTGCTGATGCTCTCTGCCTAAGGGAGAGAGGCTGGCCATTGAGACCCCTTGCTGATGATCTCTGCCTGAGGTAGTGAGGCTGGCCACTGTGACCCCTTGCTGTTGCTCTCTGCCTGAGTGACAGAGCCTGGCCACAGTGATCCCTTGCTGATGCTCTCTGTCTGAGGGAATGGGGCTGGCCACAGTGATCCCTTGCTGATGCTCTATGTCTGAGGCAAAGAGGCTGGCCACAGTGACCCCTTGCTGATGCTCTCTGCCTAAGGGAGAGGGGCTGGCCACAGTGACCCCTTGCTGATGCTCTCTTTTTGTGGGAAAGGAGCTGGTCACAGTGACCCCTTGCTGATGCTCTCTGCCTGAGAGCTCTCTGCCTGAGGGAAAGAGGCTGGCCATTGTGACCCCTTGCTGATGCTCTCTGCCTAAGGGAGAGAGGCTGGCCATTGAGACCCCTTGCTGATGATCTCTGCCTGAGGTAGTGAGGCTGGCCACTGTGACCCCTTGCTGTTGCTCTCTGCCTGAGGGACAGAGGCTGGCCACAGTGATCCCTTGCTGATGCTCTCTGCCTGAGGGAAAGGGGCTGGCCAATGTGACCCCTTGCTGATGCTCTCTGCCTAAGGGAGAGAGGCTGGCCATTGAGATCCCTTGCTGATGATCTCTGCCTGAGGTAGTGAGGCTGGCCACTGTGACCCCTTGCTGTTGCTCTCTGCCTGAGGGACAGAGGCTGGCCACAGTGATCCCTTGCTGATGCTCTCTGCCTGAGGGAAAGGGGCTGGCCAATGTGACCCCTTGCTGATGCTCTCTGCCTAAGGGAGAGAGGCTGGCCATTGAGACCCCTTGCTGATGCTCTCTGCCTGAGAGCTCTCTGCCTGAGGGAAAAGGGCTGGCCTTTGTGACCCCTTGCTGATGCTCTCTTTCTTAGTAAAAGGGGCTGGCCACAGTGACCCCTTGCTGATGCTCTCTTTTTGTGGGAAAGGAGGTGGCCACAGTGACCCCTTGATGATGCTCTCTGCCTGAGGGAAATGGGCTAGCCATTGTGACCCCTTTCTGACGCTCATTGCCTGATGGAAAGGGGCTGTCCAAAGGGACCCCTTGCTGATGCTCCCTTTTTGAGGGAAAGGAGCTGGCCACAGTGACCCCATGCTGATGCTCTCTGCCTGAGGGACAGAGGCTGGGCATTGTGACCCCTTGCTGATGCTCTCCGCCTGAGGGAAAGAGGCTGGCCACTATGACCCCTTGCTGATGCTCTCTGCCTGAGGTAGTGAGGCTGGCCACTGTGACCCCTTGCTGATGCTCTCTGACTGAGGAAAATGGGCTGGCCATTGTGACCCCTTGCTGATGCTCTCTGTCGTAAGGAAAGGGGCTGGCCACAGTGAACGCTTGCTGATGCTCTATTTTTGAGGGAAAGGAGCTGGCCCCTTGCTGATGCTTTCTGCCTGAGGGAGAGAGGCTGGCCATTGAGACCCCTTGCTGATGCTCTCTGCCTGAGTTAGTGAGGCTGGCCACTGTGACCCCTTGCTGTTGCTCTCTGCCTGTGGGAGAGAGGCTGGCCATTGTGAACTCTTGCTGATGCTCTCTGCCTGAGGGAAAGGGGCTGGCCATTGTGACCCCTTGCTGATGCTCTCTGCCTAAGGGAGAGAGGCTGGCCATTGAGACCCCTTGCTGATGATCTCTGCCTGAGGTAGTGAGGCTGGCCACTGTTACCCCTTGCTGTTGCTCTCTGCCTGAGGGACAGAGGCTGGCCACAGTGATCCCTTGCTGATGCTCTCTGCCTGAGGGAAAGGGGCTGGCCATTGTGACCCCTTGCTGATGCTCTCTGCCTAAGGGAGAGAGGCTGGCCATTGAGACCCCTTGCTGATGATCTCTGCCTGAGGTAGTGAGGCTGGCCACTGTGACCCCTTGCTGTTGCTCTCTGCCTGAGGGACAGAGGCTGGCCACAGTGATCCCTTGCTGATGCTCTCTGTCTGAGGGAATGGGGCTGGCCACAGTGATCCCTTGCTGATGCTCTATGTCTGAGGCAAAGAGGCTGGCCACAGTGACCCCTTGCTGATGCTCTCTGCCTGAGGGAAATGGGCTGGCCATATTGACCCCTTGCTGATGCTCTCTGCCTGAGGGACAGAGGCTGGCCATTGTGACCTCTTGCTGATGCTCTCCGCCTGAGGGACAGTGGCTGGCCATTGTGACCCCTTGCTGATGCTCTCTGCCTGATGGAGTGAGTCTGGCCATTTTGACTCCTTGCTGATGCTCATTGCCTTAGGGAGTGAGACTGGCAATTGTGTCCACTTGCTGATGCTCTCTGCCTGATGGAGAGAGGCTGGCCATTTTGACCTCTTCCTGATGCTCTCTGCCTGAGGGAAAGGGGCTGGCCATTGTGACCCCTTGCTGATGCTCTCTGCCTGAGGAAGATAGGCTGGCCATTGTGACCCCTTGCTGAAGCTCTCTGCCTAAGGGAGAGGGGCTGGCCACTGTGACCCCTTGCTGATGCTCTTTGCCTGAGGGAGAGAGGCTGGCCATTGTGACCCCTTGCTGATGCTCTTTGCTTGAGGGAAATGGGCTGGCCATTGTGACCCCTTGCTGATGCTCTCTGCCTGAGGGAGTGAGGCTGGACATTGTGACCCCCTGCTTATGCTCTGTGCCTGAGGTAGAGGGGCTGGCCAATGTGACCCCTTGCTGATGCTCTCTGCCTGAGGGAAATGGGCTGGCCATTGTGATCCCTTGCTGAAGCTCTCTTTTTGAGGAAAAGGAGCTGGCCACAGTGACCCCTTGCTGATGCTCTCTGCCTGAGGGAAAGAGGCTGGCCATTTTGATCCCTTGCTGATGCTCTCTGTCTGAGGGAAATGGGCTGGCCACAGTGACCCCTTGCTGATGCTCTCTGCCTGAGTTAAAGGGGCTGGCCACAGTGATCCCTTGCTGATGCTCTCTGCCTGAGGGAAATGGGCTAGCCATTATGACCCCTTGCTGATGCTCTCTGCCTAAGGGAGAGGGGCGGGCCTCTTTGACCCCTTGCTGATGCTCTATGCCTTAGGGAGTGAGTCTGGCCATTTTGACTCCTTGCTGATGCTCTCTGCCTGAGGGAGTGACGCTGGCCATTGTGACTCCTTACTGATGCTCTCTGCCCGACAGAGTGTGGCTGGCCACTGTGACCCCTTGCTGATGCTCTATGCCTGAGGGAGTGAGTCTGGCCATTTTGACTCCTTGCTGATGCTCTCTGCTTGAGAGAGTGACGCTGGCCATTGTGACCCCTTGCTGATGCTTTCTGCCCGACAGAGTGAGGCTGGCCACTGTGACCCCTTGCTGATGCTCTCTGCCTGAGGGAGTGACGATGGCCATTGTGGCCCCATGGTGATGCTCTCTGCCTAAGGGAGAGGGGCTGGCCCCTGTGACCCCTTGCTGATGCTCTCTGCCTGAGGGAGTGAGTCTGGCCATTTAGACCCCTTCCTGATGCTCTCTGCCTGAGGTAAAGGGGCTGGCCACAGTGATCCCATGCTGATGCTCTCTGCCTGAGGGAGAGAGGCTGGCCATTTTGACCCCTTGCTGATGCTCTCTGTCTGAGGGAAATGGGCTGGCCACAGTGACCCCTTGCTGATGCTCTCTGCCTGAGGTAGTGAGGCTGGCCACTGTGACCCCTTGCTGATGCTCTCTGACTGAGGAAAATGGGCTGGCCATTGTGACCCCTTGCTGATGCTCTCTGTCGTAAGGAAAGGGGCTGGCCACAGTGACCCCTTGCTGATGCTCTATTTTTGAGGGAAAGGAGCTGGCCCCTTGCTGATGCTTTCTGCCTGAGGGAGAGAGGCTGGCCTTTGAGACCCCTTGCTGATGCTCTCTGCCTGAGTTAGTGAGGCTGTCCACTGTGACCCCTTGCTGTTGCTCTCTGCCTGTGGGAGAGAGGCTGGCCATTGTGAACTCTTGCTGATGCTCTCTGCCTGAGGGAAAGGGGCTGGCCATTGTGACCCCTTGCTGATGCTCTCTGCCTAAGGGAGAGAGGCTGGCCATTGAGACCCCTTGCTGATGATCTCTGCCTGAGGTAGTGAGGCTGGCCACTGTGACCCCTTGGTGTTGCTCTCTGCCTGAGGGACAGAGGCTGGCCACAGTGATCCCTTGCTGATGCTCTCTGCCTGAGGGAAAGGGGCTGGCCATTGTGACCCCTTGCTGATGCTCTCTGCCTAAGGGAGAGAGGCTGGCCATTGAGACCCCTTGCTGATGATCTCTGCCTGAGGTAGTGAGGCTGGCCACTGTGACCCCTTGCTGTTGCTCTCTGCCTGAGTGACAGAGGCTGGCCACAGTGATCCCTTGCTGATGCTCTCTGTCTGAGGGAATGGGGCTGGCCACAGTGATCCCTTGCTGATGCTCTATGTCTGAGGCAAAGAGGCTGGCCACAGTGACCCCTTGCTGATGCTCTCTGCCTAAGGGAGAGGGGCTGGCCACAGTGACCCCTTGCTGATGCTCTCTTTTTGTGGGAAAGGAGCTGGTCACAGTGACCCCTTGCTGATGCTCTCTGCCTGAGAGCTCTCTGCCTGAGGGAAAGAGGCTGGCCATTGTGACCCCTTGCTGATGCTCTCTGCCTAAGGGAGAGAGGCTGGCCATTGAGACCCCTTGCTGATGATCTCTGCCTGAGGTAGTGAGGCTGGCCACTGTGACCCCTTGCTGTTGCTCTCTGCCTGAGGGACAGAGGCTGGCCACAGTGATCCCTTGCTGATGCTCTCTGCCTGAGGGAAAGGGGCTGGCCAATGTGACCCCTTGCTGATGCTCTCTGCCTAAGGGAGAGAGGCTGGCCATTGAGATCCCTTGCTGATGATCTCTGCCTGAGGTAGTGAGGCTGGCCACTGTGACCCCTTGCTGTTGCTCTCTGCCTGAGGGACAGAGGCTGGCCACAGTGATCCCTTGCTGATGCTCTCTGCCTGAGGGAAAGGGGCTGGCCAATGTGACCCCTTGCTGATGCTCTCTGCCTAAGGGAGAGAGGCTGGCCATTGAGACCCCTTGCTGATGCTCTCTGCCTGAGAGCTCTCTGCCTGAGGGAAAAGGGCTGGCCTTTGTGACCCCTTGCTGATGCTCTCTTTCTTAGTAAAAGGGGCTGGCCACAGTGACCCCTTGCTGATGCTCTCTTTTTGTGGGAAAGGAGGTGGCCACAGTGACCCCTTGATGATGCTCTCTGCCTGAGGGAAATGGGCTAGCCATTGTGACCCCTTTCTGACGCTCATTGCCTGAGGGAAAGGGGCTGGCCAAAGGGACCCCTTGCTGATGCTCCCTTTTTGAGGGAAAGGAGCTGGCCACAGTGACCCCATGCTGATGCTCTCTGCCTGAGGGACAGAGGCTGGGCATTGTGACCCCTTGCTGATGCTCTCCGCCTGAGGGAAAGAGGCTGGCCACTATGACCCCTTGCTGATGCTCTCTGCCTGAGGTAGTGAGGCTGGCCACTGTGACCCCTTGCTGATGCTCTCTGACTGAGGAAAATGGGCTGGCCATTGTGACCCCTTGCTGATGCTCTCTGTCTTAAGGAAAGGGGCTGGCCACAGTGACCCCTTGCTGATGCTCTATTTTTGAGGGAAAGGAGCTGGCCCCTTGCTGATGCTTTCTGCCTGAGGGAGAGAGGCTGGCCATTGAGACCCCTTGCTGATGCTCTCTGCCTGAGTTAGTGAGGCTGGCCACTGTGACCCCTTGCTGTTGCTCTCTGCCTGTGGGAGAGAGGCTGGCCATTGTGAACTCTTGCTGATGCTCTCTGCCTGAGGGAAAGGGGCTGGCCATTGTGACCCCTTGCTGATGCTCTCTGCCTAAGGGAGAGAGGCTGGCCATTGAGACCCCTTGCTGATGATCTCTGCCTGAGGTAGTGAGGCTGGCCACTGTTACCCCTTGCTGTTGCTCTCTGCCTGAGGGACAGAGGCTGGCCACAGTGATCCCTTGCTGATGCTCTCTGCCTGAGGGAAAGGGGCTGGCCATTGTGACCCCTTGCTGATGCTCTCTGCCTAAGGGAGAGAGGCTGGCCATTGAGACCCCTTGCTGATGATCTCTGCCTGAGGTAGTGAGGCTGGCCACTGTGACCCCTTACTGTTGCTCTCTGCCTGAGGGACAGAGGCTGGCCACAGTGATCCCTTGCTGATGCTCTCTGTCTGAGGGAATGGGGCTGGCCACAGTGATCCCTTGCTGATGCTCTATGTCTGAGGCAAAGAGGCTGGCCACAGTGACCCCTTGCTGATGCTCTCTGCCTGAGGGAAATGGGCTGGCCATATTGACCCCTTGCTGATGCTCTCTGCCTGAGGGACAGAGGCTGGCCATTGTGACCTCTTGCTGATGCTCTCCGCCTGAGGGACAGTGGCTGGCCATTGTGACCCCTTGCTGATGCTCTCTGCCTGAGGGAGTGAGTCTGGCCATTTTGACTCCTTGCTGATGCTCATTGCCTTAGGGAGTGAGACTGGCAATTGTGTCCACTTGCTGATGCTCTCTGCCTGATGGAGAGAGGCTGGCCATTTTGACCTCTTCCTGATGCTCTCTGCCTGAGGGAAAGGGGCTGGCCATTGTGACCCCTTGCTGATGCTCTCTGCCTGAGGAAGATAGGCTGGCCATTGTGACCCCTTGCTGAAGCTCTCTGCCTAAGGGAGAGGGGCTGGCCACTGTGACCCCTTGCTGATGCTCTTTGCCTGAGGGAGAGAGGCTGGCCATTGTGACCCCTTGCTGATGCTCTTTGCTTGAGGGAAATGGGCTGGCCATTGTGACCCCTTGCTGATGCTCTCTGCATGAGGGAGTGAGGCTGGACATTGTGACCCCCTGCTTATGCTCTGTGCCTGAGGTAGAGGGGCTGGCCAATGTGACCCCTTGCTGATGCTCTCTGCCTGAGGGAAATGGGCTGGCCATTGTGATCCCTTGCTGATGCTCTCTTTTTGAGGAAAAGGAGCTGGCCACAGTGACCCCTTGCTGATGCTCTCTGCCTGAGGGAAAGAGGCTGGCCATTTTGACCCCTTGCTGATGCTCTCTGTCTGAGGGAAATGGGCTGGCCACAGTGACCCCTTGCTGATGCTCTCTGCCTGAGTTAAAGGGGCTGGCCACAGTGATCCCTTGCTGATGCTCTCTGCCTGAGGGAAATGGGCTAGCCATTATGACCCCTTGCTGATGCTCTCTGCCTAAGGGAGAGGGGCGGGCCTCTTTGACCCCTTGCTGATGCTCTATGCCTTAGGGAGTGAGTCTGGCCATTTTGACTCCTTGCTGATGCTCTCTGCCTGAGGGAGTGACGCTGGCCATTGTGACTCCTTACTGATGCTCTCTGCCCGACAGAGTGTGGCTGGCCACTGTGACCCCTTGCTGATGCTCTATGCCTGAGGGAGTGAGTCTGGCCATTTTGACTCCTTGCTGATGCTCTCTGCTTGAGAGAGTGACGCTGGCCACTGTGACCCCTTGCTGATGCTCTCTGCCTGAGGGAGTGACGATGGCCATTGTGGCCCCATGGTGATGCTCTCTGCCTAAGGGAGAGGGGCTGGCCCCTGTGACCCCTTGCTGATGCTCTCTGCCTGAGGGAGTGAGTCTGGCCATTTAGACCCCTTCCTGATGCTCTCTGCCTGAGGTAAAGGGGCTGGCCACAGTGATCCCTTGCTGATGCTCTCTGCCTGAGGGAGAGAGGCTGGCCATTTTGACCCCTTGCTGATGCTCTCTGTCTGAGGGAAATGGGCTGGCCACAGTGACCCCTTGCTGATGCTCTCTGCCTGAGGGACAGAGGCTGGCCACAGTGACCCCTTGCTGATGCTCTCTGCCTGAGGTAAAGGGGCTGGACACAGTGATCCCTTGCTGATGCTCTCTGCCTGAGGGAAATGCGCTAGCCATTATGACCCCTTGCTGATGCTCTCTGCCTAAGGGAGAGGGGCGGGCCTCTTTGACCCCTTGCTGATGCTCTATGCCTGAGGGAGTGAGTCTGGCCATTTTGACTCCTTGCTGATGCTCTCTGCCTGAGGGAGTGACGCTGGCCATTGTGACTCCTTACTGATGCTCTCTGCCCAACAGAGTGAGGCTGGCCACTGTGACCCCTTGCTGATGCTCTATGCCTGAGGGAGTGAGTCTGGCCATTTTGACTCCTTGCTGATGCTCTCTGCCTCAGGGAGTGACGCTGGCCATTGTGACCCCATGGTGATGCTCTCTGCCTAAGGGAGAGGGGCTGGCCACAGTGACCCCTTGCTGATGCTCTCTTTTTGTGGGAAAGGAGCTGGTCACAGTGACCCCTTGCTGATGCTCTCTGCCTGAGAGCTCTCTGCCTGAGGGAAAGAGGCTGGCCATTGTGACCCCTTGCTGATGCTCTCTGCCTAAGGGAGAGAGGCTGGCCATTGAGACCCCTTGCTGATGATCTCTGCCTGAGGTAGTGAGGCTGGCCACTGTGACCCCTTGCTGTTGCTCTCTGCCTGAGGGACAGAGGCTGGCCACAGTGATCCCTTGCTGATGCTCTCTGCCTGAGGGAAAGGGGCTGGCCATTGTGACCCCTTGCTGATGCTCTCTGCCTAAGGGAGAGAGGCTGGCCATTGAGACCCCTTGCTGATGATCTCTGCCTGAGGTAGTGAGGCTGGCCACTGTGACCCCTTGCTGTTGCTCTCTGCCTGAGTGACAGAGGCTGGCCACAGTGATCCCTTGCTGATGCTCTCTGTCTGAGGGAATGGGGCATGCCACAGTGATCCCTTGCTGATGCTCTATGTCTGAGGCAAAGAGGCTGGCCACAGTGACCCCTTGCTGATGCTCTCTGCCTAAGGGAGAGGGGCTGGCCACAGTGACCCCTTGCTGATGCTCTCTTTTTGTGGGAAAGGAGCTGGTCACAGTGACCCCTTGCTGATGCTCTCTGCCTGAGAGCTCTCTGCCTGAGGGAAAGAGGCTGGCCATTGTGACCCCTTGCTGATGCTCTCTGCCTAAGGGAGAGAGGCTGGCCATTGAGACCCCTTGCTGATGATCTCTGCCTGAGGTAGTGAGGCTGGCCACTGTGACCCCTTGCTGTTGCTCTCTGCCTGAGGGACAGAGGCTGGCCACAGTGATCCCTTGCTGATGCTCTCTGCCTGAGGGAAAGGGGCTGGCCAATGTGACCCCTTGCTGATGCTCTCTGCCTAAGGGAGAGAGGCTGGCCATTGAGATCCCTTGCTGATGATCTCTGCCTGAGGTAGTGAGGCTGGCCACTGTGACCCCTTGCTGTTGCTCTCTGCCTGAGGGACAGAGGCTGGCCACAGTGATCCCTTGCTGATGCTCTCTGCCTGAGGGAAAGGGGCTGGCCAATGTGACCCCTTGCTGATGCTCTCTGCCTAAGGGAGAGAGGCTGGCCATTGAGACCCCTTGCTGATGCTCTCTGCCTGAGAGCTCTCTGCCTGAGGGAAAAGGGCTGGCCTTTGTGACCCCTTGCTGATGCTCTCTTTCTTAGTAAAAGGGGCTGGCCACAGTGACCCCTTGCTGATGCTCTCTTTTTGTGGGAAAGGAGGTGGCCACAGTGACCCCTTAATGATGCTCTCTGCCTGAGGGAAATGGGCTAGCCATTGTGACCCCTTTCTGACGCTCATTGCCTGAGGGAAAGGGGCTGGCCAAAGGGACCCCTTGCTGATGCTCCCTTTTTGAGGGAAAGGAGCTGGCCACAGTGACCCCATGCTGATGCTCTCTGCCTGAGGGACAGAGGCTGGGCATTGTGACCCCTTGCTGATGCTCTCCGCCTGAGGGAAAGAGGCTGGCCACTATGACCCCTTGCTGATGCTCTCTGCCTGAGGTAGTGAGGCTGGCCACTGTGACCCCTTGCTGATGCTCTCTGACTGAGGAAAATGGGCTGGCCATTGTGACCCCTTGCTGATGCTCTCTTTTTGAGGGAAAGGAGCTGGCCCCTTGCTGATGCTTTCTGCCTGAGGGAGAGAGGCTGGCCATTGAGACCCCTTGCTGATGCTCTCTGCCTGAGTTAGTGAGGCTGGCCACTGTGACCCCTTGCTGTTGCTCTCTGCCTGTGGGAGAGAGGCTGGCCATTGTGAACTCTTGCTGATGCTCTCTGCCTGAGGGACAGAGGCTGGGCATTGTGACCCCTTGCTGATGCTCTCCGCCTGAGGGACAGAGGCTGGCCACAGTGATCCCTTGCTGATGCTCTCTGCCTGAGGGAAAGGGGCTGGCCATTGTGACCCCTTGCTGATGCTCTCTGCCTAAGGGAGAGAGGCTGGCCATTGAGACCCCTTACTGATGATCTCTGCCTGAGGTAGTGAGGCTGGCCACTGTGACCCCTTGCTGTTGCTCTCTGCCTGAGGGACAGAGGCTGGCCACAGTGATCCCTTGCTGATGCTCTCTGTCTGAGGGAATGGGGCTGGCCACAGTGATCCCTTGCTGATGCTCTATGTCTGAGGCAAAGAGGCTGGCCACAGTGACCCCTTGCTGATGCTCTCTGCCTGAGGGAAATGGGCTGGCCATATTGACCCCTTGCTGATGCTCTCTGCCTGAGGGACAGAGGCTGGCCATTGTGACCTCTTGCTGATGCTCTCCGCCTGAGGGACAGTGGCTGGCCATTGTGACCCCTTGCTGATGCTCTCTGCCTGAGGGAGTGAGTCTGGCCATTTAGACTCCTTGCTGATGCTCATTGCCTTAGGGAGTGAGACTGGCCATTGTGTCCACTTGCTGATGCTCTCTGCCTGATGGAGAGAGGCTGGCCATTTTGACCTCTTCCTGATGCTCTCTGCCTGAGGGAAAGGGGCTGGCCATTGTGACCCCTTGCTGATGCTCTCTGCCTGAGGAAGATAGGCTGGCCATTGTGACCCCTTGCTGAAGCTCTCTGCCTAAGGGAGAGGGGCTGGCCACTGTGACCCCTTGCTGATGCTCTCTGCCTGAGGGAAAGGGGCTGGCCATTGTGACCCCTTGCTGATGCTCTCTGTCTTAGGGAAAGGGGCTGGCCACAGTGACCCCTTGCTGATGCTCTCTGCCTGAGGGAAATGGGCTGGCCATTGTGACCCCTTTCTGACGTTCATTGCCTGAGGGAGTGAGACTGGCCATTGTGACCACTTGCTGATGCTCTCTGCCTGAGGGAGAGAGGCTGGCCATTGTGACCCCTTGCTGATGCTCTCTGCCTGAGGGAGAGAGGCTGGCCATTGAGACCCCTTGCTGATGCTCTCTGCTGAGGGACTGAGGCTGGCCACAGTGATCCCTTGCTGATGCTCTCTGCCTGAGGGACAGAGGCTGGCCACAGTGACCCCTTGCTGATGCTCTCTGTCTGAGGGAGAGGTGCTGGCCATTGTGACCCCTTGCTGATGCTCTCTGCCTGAGGGAGAGAGGCTGGCCATTGTGACCCCTTGCTGATGCTCTCTGCCTGAGGGAGAGAGGCAGAGCATTGTTTTTTTTTGTTTTTTTCTTTTTAATAGATTTTTATTTTAAACACAAAATAAACATCATACTAAAACAACAACACAACATACTACATACATTTGAATAAATGTTGAATACATATATATTGAGTAAATATTATCTATTACCTATCCTATCATACAATATAACCATTCTTAACATATAAGTGCCCCCCCACCTCGGGATCTATTCCTTCTTCCAAAATCTCATGCTTTCTTCTACTGGCGGTTTCCCACTTCCTTTAGAAAACACAAATATTAGGAACTGTTTCCAAATTCCTTCAAAATCATTTGATTTAGCTATACCTCTTCTCCATTTAATATTACTTGTCAATTTATCATTAATAGCTATATCCCATACTTCTTTATACCATTCTTCAATAGAATATTCCCCTTGAATCTTCCAGTTCCTAGCTACAATCAATCTCGCTGCAGTCAACAAATTCGTTATCAGTTCCTTAATTTCCTTTTTACATTTAAAATCATCTTCAAATAGTGACAGCAATGCAACTTTTGGTGTTCGTTCTTTCTTCATTTCCACAATTTCTTCAATCTCCAAAAACACCATCTTCCACAATTTTTGAACATAGTTACATTCCCACCACATATGCAAATACGTTCCTTTAACCCCACAACCTCTCCAACAATTTTCTGATTGCTGATTGTTTATCTTATTCAATCTAACCGGAGTTAGGTACCACCTCCATACAATTTTAAAATAATTCTCTTTTATTCTTACTGACATATTTCTCAACGCTCTTTGTTTCCATAATCCCTCCCAACCCTGTTGTCCTATTTGTATCTTCAAATCTGTCTCCCAAACCATTTTACCCGAATTATCCTCCATCCCTTTCTCCACCAATATTCTGTATATTTCACTCATCAACCCTTTTAACACTGTTCTTTTCTCCCTTTCATTTTCTTTCTTAACTATTAGTTCCTCAAACTTTGTTAATTCTTTACAATCTCCATTAGCTCTTACCCACTTTTTAGTCCACTGTTCTAATTGCCTATAATTTAACCAAGTTAATTTTTTATCCTTAAGAACCTCTTCCATATCCTCTCTTGTGTTCATTCCTCTTAACCATTCCCTTAATTTCATTTTATTTTTTTCTATTAAAACTTTGCTTAATCTACTCTTTAATTCCTCCGGAAAATTCTTCAACATTATTACCGGTGACAAAGGAGAGCTGCTTGGAAGCAGCTCCCCTTTATATTGACTCCAAATTTCCCAGTGAGACCTCAAAAGCGGGTTATTTATACTTTCCACCCAGTTTTTTTTTCCTTCCATAAAAAATACATTTTCCAAATCAGTCTCTACTTATAGTTTTATCTTCCATCCAATCTAATTCCCCTAATCCTGTAATTGCCTCCACTATATATCTTAATCTATTAGCTACATAATATAATTTAATATTCGGGAGACCCAATCCTTCCTTTTTTTGCCTTAAATACCATTTACTTTTATTTACCCTCGCTTTCTTATCACCATTACAATAATTATTTATAATCCTTTGCCAACTTTTTAGCTCTAATTCTGAAATTTTTATTGGTAGCATCCTGAACACAAAATTAATCTTCGCTAAAATCTTCATTTTTATTAATGCTATTCTTCCAAACCAAGATAAATTTAGCCTTTTATATTTCTCCAATTTTGCTAAAATCTCTTTTTTTAACACATTTAAATTCTCTTTCTCTAAACTCTCTAACTTCTGCGTAATTTTTATTCCCAGATATCTAATCTGATTCTTAACTCTCATTTCTCTTCCCTTTTCTTCCCAATCCTTCTCTTCCTTTTTAGTATAATTAAACAACATCAATTCTGATTTAGACCAATTTATTTTTAACCCCGTAATATCCTCAAATTCTCTCAGTTGCTGTTTAATTCTCCCCATCTTCTCTATTGGATTCTTTATCGTCAACAACGTGTCGTCTGCAAACATATTCAATTTAATTTCTTTCATACTACCTATTCCTTCAATCTCCTCATCTTCTCATATTGCATTCGCCAATAATTCCATTACCATTACAAATAGGATTGGTGAGAGCGGACATCCTTGCCTTGTCCCTCTGGCTAGTCGTATCTTATCTGTCACACCATCATTCACTACCACTACGGCTGTATTTTGAGAGTATAACTGATCTATTATAGCTCTAAATTGATTTCCAAACCCCATTTTATTTAAAACCATCTTTAAAGCTTACCAGCTCAAACAATCAAAAGCCTTAAAAATATCTAATGCCAGAATTCCCGCTTTAACCTTAGATTTATTTATCACCTGTATTACATTTAACACTCTTCCCACTAAATTAGGCATCTGTCTACCTGCCACAAATCCACATTGGTCCTCCCCTATATATTCCTCTATAAATTTATTCAACCGCCTTGCTAAAATAGTTGAAAAAATCTTAGCATCTTGGTTTATTAATGAAATAGGTCTATATGAATCAGGGACAGTCAAATCTTTATCTGGTTTTGGTATTAAAATTATTAATGAATGTTCCCATGATTCTGGTGTTCTTTCCCCTTCCAATATGGAATTATACACATTCAATAATTTTGGTACTAAGATTCTTTTAAAAACTTTATAATATTCTGGGCCTAAACCATCTACCCCCGGTGATTTACCCGGTTTCAAATTCTCAATTACTTCTTCTACTTCACCTTGAGTTATTACCTTTTCCATCAACTCTTTATGCTCTATTTTTATTCTCTTTTTTATATACTTTTCTATATAAGCTTCCAGCTTTTGTTTTTGAATATCCTTTCCCTTATACAATTCTTGATAAAACTCCTGAAAAATCTTTACTTTATCCTTCATTGTATGACAATACTTCCCTTGTTTATCCTTCAAAATCCCTATCCCATTCCTGGCTTTTTCTTTTTGAACCTCCTCTAAATTTAAATTTTCTAATTGTTTTTTCTTTGCTTGTATTTCTATTATTTTATATTTATTTTTAAATTGCCAATAATCTTTCTCCATTTTCTTAATCTCTTTCTCCAATTGTTCCTGCTCTGCTACTTGTTGCCTCCTTAAATTACACATTTCTCTAATACATATCCCTCTTGATACTGCCTTCATGGTATCCCAAACTACTGCCCTTGACGTTCCTCCCTTCTCATTAATTTCCCAAGACTCTGTCAATTCTCTTTGCATTTTTTCTACCACCTTATTATACTTCAAAAGTTTTGTGTTTAGTTACCACCTAAACACTTCCTTATAATTCTTTTTAACTGTAAACTCTAAACTTAACAATGCATGATCTGTTACTTTTATTACCCCCATTTCCATTTTACATACCTTACTTGCAAACTCTTTTGAAACCATTATATAATCTATTCTAGACCCCTTGCTGATGCTCTCTGCCTAAGGGAGAGAGGCTGGCCATTGAGACCCCTTGCTGATGCTCTCTGCCTGAGTTAGTGAGGCTGGCCAATGTCACCCCTTGCTGTTGCTCTCTGCCTGAGGAAAATGGGCTGGCCATTGTGACCCCTTTCTGATGCTCTCTGCCTAAGGGAGAGGGGCTTGCCTCTGTGACCCCTTACTGATGCTCTATGCCTGAGGGAAAGGGGCTGGCCATTGTGACCCCTTGCTGATGCTCTCTGTCTGATGGAGAGAGGCTGGCCATTTTGAGCCCTTGCTGATGCTCTCTGCCTGAGGGAGAGAGGCTGGCCATTGTGACCCCTTGCTGATGCTCTCTGCCTGAGGGAGAGGGCTGGCTACTGTGACCCCTTGCTGATACTCATTGCCTTAGGGGGTGAGACTGGCCACTGTGACCTCTTGCTGTTGCTCTCTGCCTGAGGGACAGAGGCTGGCCACTGTGACCCCTTGCTGATGCTCTCTGCCTAAGGGAGAGAGGCTGGACATTGTGACCCCTTGCTGATGCTCTCTGCCTGAGGTAGTGAGGCTGGCCACTGAGACCCCTTGCTGTTGGTCTCTGCATGAGGGACAGAGGCTGGCCATTGTGACCCCTTGCTGATGCTCTCTGCCTGAGGTAGTGAGGCTGGCCACTGTGACCCCTTGCTGTTGCTCTCAGCCTGAGGGACAGAGGCTGGCCAATGTGACCCCTTGCTGATGCTCCCTGCCTGTGGGACAGAGGCTGGCCATTGTGACCCCTTGCTGATGCTCTCTGCCTGAGGGACAGAGGCTGGCCATTGTGACCCCTTGCTGATGCTCTCTGCCTGAGGTAGTGAGGCTAGCCACTGTGACTCCTTGCTGTTGCTCTCTGCCTGAGGGACAGAGGCTGGCCACTGTGACCCCTTGCTGATGCTCTCTGCCTAAGGGAGAGAGGCTGGCCATTGAGACCCCTTGCTGATGCTCTCTGCCTGAGGGAGAGAGGCTGTCCATTGTGACCTCTTGCTGATGCTCTCTGCCTGAGGGAAAGGGGCTGGCCATTGTGACCCCTTGCTGATGCTCTCTGCCTAAGGGAGAGAGGCTGGCCATTGAGACCCCTTGCTGATAATCTCTGCCTGAGGTAATGAGGCTGGCCACTGTGACCCCTTGCTGATGCTCTCTGCCAAAGGGAGAGGGGCTGGCCACAGTGACCCCTTGCTGATGCTCTCTACCTGAGGGACAGAAGTTGGCCACAGTGACCCCTTGCTGATGCTCTCTGCCTGAGGGAAAGGGGCTGGCCACAGTTATCCCTTGCTGATGCTCTCTGCCTGAGGGAAAAAGGCTGGCCATTGTGACCCCTTGCTTATGCTCTCTGCCTGAGGGAAAGGGGCTGGCCATTGTGACCCCTTGCTGATGCTCTCTGCCTAAGGGAGATAGGCTGGCCATTGAGACCCCTTGCTGATGATCTCTGCCTGAGGTAGTGAGGCTGGCCACTGTGACCCCTTGCTGTTGCTCTCTGCCTGAGGGACAGAGGCTGGCCACAGTGATCCCTTGCTGATGCTCTCTGTTTGAGGGACAGAGGCTGGCCACAGTGATCCCTTGCTGATGCTCTCTGTCTGAGGGAAAGGGGCTGGCCACAGTGACCCCCTGCTGATGCTCTCTGCTTGAGGGACTGAGGCTGGCCTCAGTGACCCCTTGCTGATGCTCTCTGTCTGAGGGAAAGGGGCTGGCCACAGTGACCCCTTGCTGATGTTCTCTGCCTGAGGGAAATGGGCTGGCCATATTGACCCCTTGCTGATGCTCTCTGCCTGAGGGACAGAGGCTGGCCATTGTGACCCCTTGCTGATGCTCTCCGCCTGAGGGACAGAGGCTGGCCATTGTGACCCCTTGCTGATGCTCTCTTTTTGAGGGAAAGGAGCTGGCCACAGTGACCCCTTGCTGATGCTCTCTGCCTGAGGGAAATGGGCTGGCCATTGTGACCCCTTGCTGATGCTCATTGCCTTAGGGAGTGGGACTGGCCATTGTGACCCCTTGCTGATGCTCTCCGCCTGAGGGACAGAGGCTGGCCATTGTGACCCCTTGCTGATGCTCTCTTTTTGAGGGAAAGGAGCTGGCCACAGTGACCTCTTCCTGATGCTCTCTGCCTGAGGGAAAGAGGCTGGCCATTGTGACCCCTTGCTGATGCTCTCTGCCTGAGGGAGAGAGGCTGGCCATTGAGACCCCTTGCTGATGCTCTCTGCCTGAGGTAGTGAGGGTGTCCACTGTGACCCCTTGCTGTTGCTCTCAGCCTGTGAGAAATGGGCTGGCCATTGTGACCCCTTGCTGATGCTCTCTGCCTAAGGGAGAGGGGCTGGTCGCTGTGACCCCTTGCTGATGCTCTCTGCCTGAGAAAAATGGGCTGGCCATTGTGACCCCTTGCTGATGCTCTCTTTTTATGGGAAAGGAGCTGGCCACAGTGACCCCTTGCTGATGCTCTCTGCCTGAGGGAAATGGGATGGCCATTGTGACCCCTTTCTGACGCTCATTGCCTGAGGGAGTGATACTGGCCATTGTGACCACTTGCTGATGCTCTCTGCCTGAGGGACAGAGGCTGGCCATTGTGACCCCTTGCTGATGCTCTCTTCCTGAGGGAGAGAGGCTGGCCATTGAGACCCCTTGCTGATGCTCTCTGCCTGAGGGAGTGAGGCTGGCCAATGTGAGCCCCTGCTGTTGCTTTGTGCCTGAGAAAAGAGGCTGGCCACTAGGACCCCTTGCTGATGCTCCCTGCCTGTGGGACAGAGGCTGGCCATTATGACCCCTTGCTGATGCTCTCTGCCTGAGGGACAGAGGCTGGCCATTGTGACCCCTTGCTGATGCTGTCTGCCTGAGGTAGTGAGGCTAGCCACTGTGACCCCTTGCTGTTGCTCTCTGCCTGAGGGACAGAGGCTGGCCACTGTGACCCCTTGCTGATGCTCTCTGCCTAAGGGAGAGAGGCTGGCCATTGAGACCCCTTGCTGATGCTCTCTGCCTGAGGGAGAGAGGCTGTCCATTGTGACCTCTTGCTGATGCTCTCTGCCTGAGGGAAAGGGGCTGGCCATTGTGACCCCTTGCTGATGCTCTCTGCCTAAGGGAGAGAGGCTGGCCATTGAGACCCCTTGCTGATGATCTCTGCCTGAGGTAGTGAGGCTGGCCACTGTGACCCCTTGCTGTTGCTCTCTGCCTGAGGGACAGAGGCTGGCCACTGTGACCCCTTGCTGATGATCTCTGCCAAAGGGAGAGGGGCTGGCCACAGTGATCCCTTTCTGATGCTCTCTGTCTGAGGGAAAGAGGCTGGCCACAGTGATCCCTTGCTGATGCTCTCTGCCTGAGGGAAAGAGGCTGGCCACAGTGATCCATTGCTGATGCTCTCTGTCTGAGGGAAAGGGGCTGGCCACAGTGACCCCTGCTGATGCTCTCTGCTTGAGGGACTGAGACTGGCCATTGTGACCACTTGCAGATGCCATCTGCCTGAGGGAAAGGGGCTGGCCATTGTGACCCCTTGCTGATGCTCTCTGCCTGAGGTAGTGAGGCTGGCCATTGAGACCCCTTGCTGATGCTCTCTGCCTGAGGTAGTGAGGGTGGCCACTGTGACCCCTTGCTGTTGCTCTCAGCCTGTGAGAAATGGGCTGGCCATTTTGACCCCTTGCTGATGCTATCTGCCTAAGGGAGAGGGGCTGGTCGCTGTGACCCCTTGCTGATGCTCTCTGCCTGAGGAAAATGGGCTGGCCATTGTGACCCCTTGCTGATGCTCTCTTTTTATGGGAAAGGAGCTGGCCACAGTGACCCCTTGCTGATGCTCTCTGCCTGAGGGAAATGGGATGGCCGTTGTGACCCCTTTCTGACGCTCATTGCATGAAGGAGTGAGACTGGCCATTGTGACCACTTGCTGATGCTCTCTGCCTGAGGGAGGGAGGCTGGCCATTGTGACCCCTTGCTGATGCTCTCTTCCTGAGGGAGAGAGGCTGGCCATTGAGACCCCTTGCTGATGCTCTCTGCCTGAGGGAGTGAGTCTGGCCAATGTGAGCCCCTGCTGTTGCTTTGTGCCTGAGAAAAGAGGCTGGCCACTAGGACCCCTTGCTGATGCTCCCTGCCTGTGGGACAGAGGCTGGCCATTGTGACCCCTTGCTGATGCTCTCTGCCTGAGGGACAGAGGCTGGCCATTGTGACCCCTTGCTGATGCTCTCTGCCTGAGGTAGTGAGGCTAGCCACTGTGACCCCTTGCTGTTGCTCTCTGCCTGAGGGACAGAGGCTGGCCACTGTGACCCCTTGCTGATGCTCTCTGCCGAAGGGAGAGGGGCTGGCCATTGAGACCCCTTGCTGATGCTCTCTGCCTGAGGGAGAGAGGCTGTCCATTGTGACCTCTTGCTGATGCTCTCTGCCTGAGGGAAAGGGGCTGGCCATTGTGACCCCTTGCTGATGCTCTCTGCCTAAGGGAGAGAGGCTGGCCATTGAGACCCCTTGCTGATGATCTCTGCCTGAGGGACAGAGGCTGGCCACTGTGACCCCTTGCTGATGATCTCTGCCAAAGGGAGAGGGGCTGGCCACAGTGATCCCTTGCTGATGCTCTCTGTCTGAGGGAAAGAGGCTGGCCACAGTGATCCCTTGCTGATGCTCTCTGCCTGAGGGAAAGAGGCTGGCCACAGTGATCCCTTGCTGATGCTCTCTGTCTGAGGGAAAGGGGCTGGCCACAGTGACCCCCTGCTGATGCTCTCTGCCTGAGGGAAAGGGGCTGGCCATTGTGACCCCTTGATGATGCTCTCTGCCTGAGGGAGAGAGGCTGGCCATTGAGACCCCTTGCTGTTGCTCTCTGCCTAAGGGAGACGGGCTGGCCACAGTGATCCCTTGCTGATGCTCTCTGTCTGAGGGAAAGAGGCTGGCCACTGTGACCCCTTGCTGATGATCTCTGCCAAAGGGAGAGGGGCTGGCCACAGTGATCCCTTGCTGATGCTCTCTGTCTGAGGGAAAGAGGCTGGCCACAGTGATCCCTTGCTGATGCTCTCTGCCTGTGGGAAAGAGGCTGGCCACAGTGATCCCTTGCTGATGCTCTCTGCCTGAGGGAAAGAGGCTGGCCACAGTGATCCCTTGCTGATGCTCTCTGTCTGAGGGAAAGGGGCTGGCCACTGTGACCCCTTGCTGTTGCTCTCTGTCTGAGGGACAGAGGCTGGCCACTGTGACCCCTTGCTGATGCTCTCTGCCAAATAGAGACGGGCTGGCCACAGTGATCCCTTGCTCATGCTCTCTGTCTGAGGGAAAGAGGCTGGCCACAGTGATCCCTTGCTGATGCACTCTGTCTGAGGGAAAGGGGCTGGCCACAGTGACCCCCTGCTGATGCTCTCTGCTTGAGGGACTGTGACTGGCCATTGTGACCACTTGCAGATGCTCTCTGCCTGATGGAGAGAGGCTGGCCATGGTGACCTCTTCCTGATGCTCTCTGCCTGAGGGAAAGGGGCTGGCCATTGTGACCCCTTGATGATGATCTCTGCCTGAGGGAGAGAGGCTGGCCATTGAGACCCCTTGCTGATGCTCTCTGCCTGAGGTAGTGAGGCTGGCCACTGTGACCCCTTGCTGTTGCTCTCAGCCTGAGAGAAATGGGCTGGCCATTGTGACACCTTGCTAATGCTCTCTGCCTAAGGGAGAGGGGCTGGTCACTGTGACCCCTTGCTGATGCTCTCTATCTGAGGGAAATGGGCTGGCCACAGTGACCCCTTGCTGATGCTCTCTCCCTGAGGGACAGAAGTTGGCCACAGTGACCCCTTGCTGATGCTCTCTGCCTGAGGGAAAGGGGCTGGCCACAGTTATCCCTTGCTGATGCTCTCTGCCTGAGGGAAAGGGGCTGGCTACAGTTATCCCTTGCTGATGCTCTCTGCCTGAGGCAAAGGGGCTGGCCATTGTGATCCCTTGCTGATGCTCTCTGCCTGAGGTAGTGAGGCTGGCCACTGAGACCCCTTGCTGTTGCTCTCTGCATGAGGGACAGAGGCTGGCCATTGTGACCCCTTGCTGATGCTCTCTGCCTGAGGTAGTGGGGCTAGCCACTGTGACCCCTTGCTGTTGCTCTCTGCCTGAGGGACAGAGGCTGGCCACTGTGACCCCTTGCTGATGCTCTCTGCCTAAGGGAGAGAGGCTGGCCATTGTGACCCCTTGCTAATGCTCTCTGCCTGAGGTAGTGAGGCTGGCCACTGAGACCCCTTGCTGTTGCTCTCTGCATGAGGGACAGAGGCTGGCCATTGTGACCCCTTGCTGATGCTCTCTGCCTGAGGTAGTGGGGCTAGCCACTCTGACCCCTTGCTGTTGCTCTCTGCCTGAGGGACAGAGGCTGGCCACTGTGACCCCTTGTTGATGCTCTCTGCCTAAGGGAGAGAGGCTGGCCATTGAGACCCCTTGCTGATGCTCTCTGCCTGAGGGAGAGAGGCTGTCCATTGTGACCTCTTGCTGATGCTCTCTGCCTGAGGGAAAGGGGCTGGCCATTGTGACCCCTTGCTGATGCTCTCTGCCTAAGGGAGAGAGGCTGGCCATTGAGACCCCTTGCTGATGATCTCTGCCTGAGGTACTGAGGCTGGCCACTGTGACCCCTTGCTGATGCTCTCTGCCAAAGGGAGAGGGGCTGGCCACAGTGATCCCTTGCTGATGCTCTCTGTCTGAGGGAAAGAGGCTGGCCACAGTAATCCCTTGCTGATGTTCTCTGTCTGAGGGAAAGAGGCTGGCCACAGTGATCCCTTGCTGATGCTCTCTGTCTGAGGGAAAGGGGCTGGCCACAGTGACCCCCTGCTGATGCTCTCTGCTTGAGGGAGAGAGGCTGGCCATTGTGACCTCTTCCTGATGCTCTCTGCCTGAGGGAGAGAGGCTGGCCATTGAGACCCCTTGATGATGAGCTCTGCCTGAGGGAGAGAGGCTGGCCACTGTGACCCCTTGCTGTTGCTCTCAGCCTGAGAGAAATGGGCTGGCCATTGTGACCCCTTGCTGATGCTCTCTGCCTAAGGGAGAGGGGCTGGTCACTGTGACCCCTTGCTGATGCTCTCTGTCTGAGGGAAATGGGCTGGCCACAGTGACCCCTTCCTGATGCTCTCTACCTGAGGGACAGAAGTTGGCCACAGTGACCCCTTGCTGATGCTCTCTGTCTGAGGGAAAGGGGCTGGCCACAGTTATCCCTTGCTGATGCTCTCTGCCTGAGGGAAAGGGGCTGGCCATTGTGACCCCTTGCTGATGCTCTCTGCCTGAGGGAAAGGGGCTGGCCACAGTGACCCCTTGCTGATGCTTTCTTTTTTAGGGAAAGGAGCTGGCCATTGTTACCCCTTCCTGATGCTCTCTGCCTGAAGGAAATGGGCTGGCCATTGTGACCCCTTGCTGATGCTCATTGCCTTAGGGAGTGAGACTGGCCATTGTGACCCCTTGCTGATGCTCTCTGCCTGAGGGAAAGGGGCTGGCCACAGTGATCCCTTGCTGATGCTCTCTGCCTAAGGGAGATAGGCTGGCCATTGAGACCCCTTGCTGATGCTCTCTGCCTAAGGGAGAGAGGCTGGCCACAGTGATCCCTTGCTGATGCTCTCTGCCTGAGGGAAAGAGGCTGGCCACAGTGATCCCTTGCTGATGCTCTCTGTCTGAGGGAAAGGGGCTGGCCACAGTGACCCCCTGCTGATGCTCTCTGCTTGAGGGACTGAGGCTGGCCTCAGTGACCCATTGCTGATGCTCTCTGCCTGAGGTAGTGAGGGTGGCCACTGTGACCCCTTGCTATTGCTCTCAGCTTGTGAGAAATGGGCTGGCCATTGTGACCCCTTGCTGATGCTCTCTGCCTGAGGAAAATGGGCTGGCCATTGTGACCCCTTGCTGATGCTCTCTTTTTATGGGAAAGGAGCTGGCCACAGTGACCCTTTGCTGATGCTCTCTGCCTGAGGGAAATGGGATGGCCATTGTGACCCCTTTCTGACGCTCATTGCCTGAGGGAGTGAGACTGGCCATTGTGACCACTTGCTGATGCTCTCTGCCTGAGGGAGAGAGGCTGGCCATTGTGACCCCTTGCTGATGCTCTCTTCCTGAGGGAGAGAGGCTGGCCATTGATACCCCTTGCTGATGCTCTCTGCCTGAGGGACAGAGGTTGGCCACTGTGACCCCTTGCTGATGCTCTCTGCCTAAGGGAGAGAGGCTGGCCATTGAGACCCCTTGCTGATGCTCTCTGCCTGAGGGAGAGAGGCTGTCCATTGTGACCTCTTGCTGATGCTCTCTGCCTGAGGGAAAGGGGCAGGCCATTGTGACCCCTTGCTGATGCTCTCTATCTGAGGGAAATGGGCTGGCCACAGTGACCCCTTGCTGATGCTCTCTCCCTGAGGGACAGAAGTTGGCCACAGTGACCCCTTGCTGATGCTCTCTGTCTGAGGGAAAGGGGCTGGCCACAGTTATCCCTTGCTGATGCTCTCTGCCTGAGGGAAAGGGGCTGGCTACAGTTATCCCTTGCTGATGCTCTCTGCCTGAGGCAAAGGGGCTGGCCACTGTGATCCCTTGCTGATGCTCTCTGCCTGAGGGAAATGGGCTTGCCATTGTGACCCCTTGCTGCTGCTCTCTGCCTGAGGGAAAACGGCTGGCCACAGTGACCCCTTGCTGATGCTTTCTTTTTGAGGGAAAGGAGCTGGCCATTGTTACCTCTTCCTGATGCTCTCTGCCTGAAGGAAATGGGCTGGCCATTGTGACCCCTTGCTGATGCTCATTGCCTTAGGGAGTGAGACTGGCCATTGTGACCCCTTGCTGATGCTCTCTGCCTGAGGGAAAGGGGCTGGCCACAGTGACCCCTTGCTGATGCTCTCTGTCTGAGGGACAGAGGCTGGCCATTGTGACCCCTTGCTGATGCTCTCTGCCTGAGGTAGTGAGGCTAGCCACTGTGACCCCTTGCTGTTGCTCTGTGCCTGAGAGACAGAGGCTGGCCACTGTGACCCCTTGCTGATGCTCTCTGCTTAAGGAGAGAGGCTGGCCATTGTGACCCCTTGCTGATGCTCTCTGCCTGAGGGAGAGGGCTGGCTACTGTGACCCCTTGCTGATGCTCATTGCCTTAGGGGGTGAGACTGGCCACTGTGACCTCTTGCTGTTGCTCTCTGCCTGAGGGACGGAGGCTGGCCACTGTGACCCCTTGCTGATACTCATTGCCTTAGGGGGTGAGTCTGGCCACTGTGACCTCTTGCTGTTGCTCTCTGCCTGAGGGACAGAGGCTGGCCACTGTGACCCCTTGCTGATGCTCTCTGCCTAAGGGAGAGAGGCTGGCCATTGTGACCCCTTGCTAATACTCTCTGCCTGAGGTAGTGAGGCTGGCCACTGAGACCCCTTGCTGTTGCTCTCTGCATGAGGGACAGAGGCTGGCCATTGTGACCCCTTGTTGATGCTCTCTGCCTGAGGTAGTGGGGCTAGCCACTGTGACCCCTTGCTGATGCTCTCTGCCTGAGGGAGTGACGCTTGCCATTGTGACTCCTTACTGATGCTCTCTGCCCGACAGAGTGTGGCTGGCCACTGTGACCCCTTCCTCATGCTCTCTGACTGAGGGAGAGCGGCTCTGCACTGTGACCCCATGCTGATGCTCCATGCATGAGGGAGAGAGGCTGGCCACTGTGACCCCTTGCTGATGCTCACTGCCTGAGGGAGAGGGGCTGGCCACTGTGACCCCTTGCTGATGCTCTCTGCCGGAGGGAGTGAGTCTGGCCATTTAGACCCCTTCCTGATGCTCTCTGCCTGAGGGAGAGGGCTGGCTACTGTGAACCCTTGCTGATGTTCTCTGCCTGAGGGAGTGAGGCAGGCCACTGTGACCCCTTGCTGATGCTCAATGCCTGAGGGAGTCAGGCTGGCCATTTTGACCCCTTGCTGATGCTCTCTGCCTGAGGGAGTGAGGCTAGCCACTGTCACCCCTTGCTGATGCTCTGTGGCTGAGGTAGAGGGGCTGGCCACTGTGACCCCTTGCTGATGCTCTCTGCCTGAGGGAAATCGGCTGGCCATTGTGATCCCTTGCTGATGCTCTCTTTTTGAGGAAAAGGAGCTGACCACAGTGACCCCATGCTGATGCTCTCTGCCTGAGGGACAGAGGTTGGCCATTTTGACCCCTTCCTGATGCCCTCTGTCTGAGTGAAATGGGATGGCCACAGTGACCCCATGCTGATGCTCTCTGCCTGATGGAAAGGAGCAGGCCATTTTGACCGCTTCCTGATGATTTTTGCTTTACAGAGTGAGGGTGGCCACTGTGACCCCTTGCTGATGCTCTCCGCCTGAGGGAGTGACGCTGGCCATTGTGAACCCATGGTGATGCTCTCTGCCTAAGGGAGAGGGGCTGGCCTCTGTGACCCCTTGCTGATGCTCTCTGCCTGAGGGAGTGAGTCTCGCCATTGTGACCCCTTGCTGATGCTCTCTGCCTGAGGGAGAGGGCTGGCTACTGTGACCCCTTGCTGATGCTCTCTGCCTGAGGGAGTGAGGCTAGCCACTGTGACCCCTTGCTGATGCTCTCTGTCTTAGGGAAAGGGGCTAGCCACAGTGACCCCTTGCTGATGCTCTCTTTTTGTGGGAAAGGAGCTGGCCACAGTGACCCCTTGCTGATGCTCTCTGCCTTAGGGAAATGGGCTGGCCATTGTGACCCCTTTCTGACGCTCATTGCCTTAGGGAGTGAGACTGGCCATTGTGACCACTTGCTGATGCTCTCTGCCTGAGGGAGAGAGGCTGGCCATTGTGACCCCTTGCTGATGCTCTCTGCCTGAGGGAGAGAGACTGGCCATTGAGACCCCTTGCTGATGCTCTCTGCTGAGGGAGTGAGGCGGTCCAATGTGACCCCCTGCTGTTGCTTTGTGCCTGAGGGAGAGAGGCTGGCCATTGAGACCCCTTGCTGATGCTCTCTGCCTGAGGAAGTGAGGCTGGCCACTGTGACCCCTTGCTGATGCTCTCTGCCTAAGGGAGTGAGTCTGGCCATTTAGACCCCTTACTGATGCTCTCTGCCTAAGGGAGAGGGGCGGGCCTCTTTGACCCCTTGCTGATGCTCTATGCCTGAGGGAGTGAGTCTGGCCATTTTGACTCCTTGCTGATGCTCTCTGCCTGAGGGAGTGACGCTGGCCATTGTGACTCCTTACTGATGCTCTCTGCCCGACAGAGTGAGGCAGGCCACTGTGACCCCTTGCTGATGCTCTATGCCTGAAGGAGTGAGTCTGGCCATTTTGACTCCTTGCTGATGCTCTCTGCCTGAGGGAGTGACGCTGGCCATTGTGACCCCTTGCTGATGCTTTCTGCCCGACAGAGTGAGGCAGGCCACTGTGACCCCTTGCTGATGCTCTCTGCCTGAGGGAGAGAGGCTGGCCATTGAGACCCCTTGCTGATGCTCTCTGCTGAGGGAGTGAGGCGGTCCAATGTGACCCCCTGCTGTTGCTTTGTGCCTGAGGGAGAGAGGCTGGCCACTGTTACCCCTTGCTGATGCTCTCTGCCTGAGGAAGTGAGGCTGGCCACTGTGACCCCTTGCTGATGCTCTCTGCCTGAGGGAGTGAGTCTGGCCATTTAGACCCCTTACTGATGCTCTCTGCCTAAGGGAGAGGGGCGGGCCTCTTTGACCCCTTGCTGATGCTCTATGCCTGAGGGAGTGAGTCTGGCCATTTTGACTCCTTGCTGATGCTCTCTGCCTGAGGGAGTGACGCTGGCCATTGTGACTCCTTACTGATGCTCTCTGCCCGACAGAGTGAGGCAGGCCACTGTGACCCCTTGCTGATGCTCTATGCCTGAAGGAGTGAGTCTGGCCATTTTGACTCCTTGCTGATGCTCTCTGCCTGAGGGAGTGACGCTGGCCATTGTGACCCCTTGCTGATGCTTTCTGCCCGACAGAGTGAGGCAGGCCACTGTGACCCCTTGCTAATGCTCTCTGCCTGAGGGAGAGACGCTGGCCATTGTGACCCCATGGTGATGCTCTCTGCCTAAGGGAGAGGGGCTGGCCACTGTGACCCCTTGCTGATGCTCTCTGCCTGAGGGAGTGAGTCTGGCCATTTAGACCCCTTCCTGATGCTCTCTGCCTGAGGGAGAGAGGCTGGCCATTTTGACCCCTTGCTGATGCTCTCTGCCTAAGGGAGAGGGGCGGGCCTCTTTGACCTCTTGCTGATGCTCTATGCCTGAGGGAGTGAGTCTGGCCATTTTGACTCCTTACTGATGCTCTCTGCCTGAGGGAGTGACGCTGGCCATTGTGACTCCTTACTGATGCTCTCTGCCCGACAGAGTGAGGCTGGCCACTGTGACCCCTTGCTGATGCTCTATGCCTGAGGGAGTGACGCTGGCCATTGTGACCCCATGGTGATGCTCTCTGCCTAAGGGAGAGGGGCTGGCTACTGTGACCCCTTGCTGATGCTCTCTGCCTGAGGGAGTGAGTCTGGCCATTTAGACCCCTTCCTGATGCTCTCTGCCTGAGGGAGAGAGGCTGGCCATTTTGACCCCTTGCTGATGCTCTCTGCCTGAGGGAGAGGGCTGGCTACTGTGACCCCTTGCTGATGCTCTCTGCCTGAGGGAGTGAGGCTGGACATTGTGATCCCTTGCTGATGCTCTCTGCCTGAGGGAGTGAGGCTAGCCACTGTGACCCCTTGCTGATGCTCCATGCCTGAGGGAGACGGTTCTGGCCATTGTGACCCCTTCTGATGCTAATCTGCCTGAGGGAGTGAGGCTGGACATTGTGACCCCTTGCTGATGCTCTGTGGCTGAGGTAGAGGGGCTGGCCACTGTGACCCTTTTGCTGATGCTCTCTGCCTGAGGGAAATCGGCTGGCCATTGTGATCCCTTGCTGATGCTCTCTTTTTGAGGAAAAGAAGCTGACCACAGTGACCCCATGCTGATGCTCTCTGCCTGAGGGACAGAGGTTGGCCATTTTGACCCCTTCCTGATGCCCTCTGTCTGAGTGAAATGGGATGGCCACAGTGACCCCATGCTGATGCTCTCTGCCTGATGGAAAGGAGCAGGCCATTTTGACCGCTTCCTGATGATTTTTGCCTTACAGAGTGAGGGTGGCCACTGTGACCCCTTGCTGATGCTCTCCGCCTGAGGGAGTGAGTCTGGCCATTGTGACCCCTTGCTGATGCTCTCTGCCTGAGGGAGAGGGCTGGCTACTGTGACCCCTTGCTGATGCTCTCTGCCTGAGGGAGTGAGGCTAGCCACTGTGACCCCTTGCTGACGCACCATGCCTGAGGGAGTGAGGCTGGCCATTGTGACCCCTTGCTGATGCTCTCTGCCTGAGGGAGTGAGGCTAGCCACTGTGACCCCTTGCTGATGCTCCATGCCTGAGGGAGACGGGCTGGCCATTGTGATCCCTTGCTGATGCTCTCTTTTTGATGAAAAGGAGCTGGCCACAGTGACCCCTTGCTGATGCTCTCTGCCTGAGGGACAGAGGCTGGCCATTTTGACCCCTTGCTGATGCTCTCTGTCTGAGGGAAATGGGCTGGCCACAGTGACCCCTTGCTGATGCTCTCTGCCTGAGGGACAGAGGCTGGCCACAGTGACCCCTTGCTGATGCTCTCTGCCTGAGTTAAAGGGGCTGGCCACAGTGATCCCTTGCTGATGCTCTCTGCCTGAGGGAAATGGGCTAGCCATTATGACCCCTTGCTGATGCTCTCTGCCTAAGGGAGAGGGGCGGGCCTCTTTGACCTCTTGCTGATGCTCTATGCCTGAGGGAGTGAGTCTGGCCATTTTGACTCCTTGCTGATGCTCTCTGCCTGAGGGAGTGACGCTGGCCATTGTGACTCCTTACTGATGCTCTCTGCCCGACAGAGTGAGGCTGGCCACTGTGACCCCTTGCTGATGCTCTATGCCTGAGGGAGTGACGCTGGCCATTGTGACCCCATGGTGATGCTCTCTGCCTAAGGGAGAGGGGCTGGCTACTGTGACCCCTTGCTGATGCTCTCTGCCTGAGGGAGTGAGTCTGGCCATTTAGACCCCTTCCTGATGCTCTCTGCCTGAGGGAGAGAGGCTGGCCATTTTGACCCCTTGCTGATGCTCTCTGCCTGAGGGAGAGGGCTGGCTACTGTGACCCCTTGCTGATGCTCTCTGCCTGAGGGAGTGAGGCTGGACATTGTGATCCCTTGCTGATGCTCTCTTTTTGAGGAAAAGGAGCTGATCACAGTGACCCCATGCTGATGCTCTCTGCCTGAGGGACAGAGGTTGGCCATTTTGACCCCTTCCTGATGCCCTCTGTCTGAGTGAAATGGGATGGCCACAGTGACCCCATGCTGATTGCAGGATTGCAGTTTGAGATTTATAAACAAATGGTCAAAGAACACCTAATTTCCTTTAATGAGTTCATATCCACAGGGCCTGATGAACTGCATCCAAGAGTAATGAAGGAGCTAGCGGAAGAACTCTCAGAACCTTTGTCTATTATCTTTGCAAAATCACGGAAGACGGGTGAGGTGCCGGACGACTGGAGGAGGGCTAACGTTGTCCCTATCTTCAAAAAGGGCAAAAAGGAGGAACCTGGGAACTACAGACCAGTCAGCCTGACATCCATCCCTGGGAAAATTCTGGAGCAGATTATAAAGAAGTCAATCTGTAAACACCTTGAAATCAATGCAGTGATTACTAGAAGCCAACATGGATTTGTCAGGAACAAATCCTGTCAGACTAATTTGATTTCATTTTTTGATAGGATAACCTCCCTTGTGGACTGTGGGAATGCTGTGGATGTCATATATCTTGACTTCAGCAAAGCTTTTGACAAAGTACCACATGACATTCTGATTAACAAACTAGCTAAAAGTGGGCTAGATGGAACAACTATTAGGTGGATCCACAGTTGGCTACAGAATCGGACTCAAAGAGTACTTATCAATGGAACCTTCTCAAACTGGGGAGAGGCAACGAGTGGGGTGCCGCAGGGCTCAGTCCTGGGCCCAGTGCTCTTCAAAATTTTTATTAATGATTTGGACGAGGAGGTGCAGGGAACGCTGATCAAATTTGCAGATGACACCAAATTGGGTGGGATAGCTAATACCCTGGAAGACAGAAACAAACTTCAAAGTGATCTTGATAGGCTGGAGTGCTGTGCTGAAAACAACAGAATGAAATTTAATAGGGATAAATGCCAAGTTCTACATTTAGGGAATAGAAACCAAATGCACAGTTACAAGATGGGGGACACTTGGCTCAGCAATACTACAAATGAGAAAGATCTTGGAATTGTTGTAGATCACAAGCTGAATATGAGCCAACAGTGCGATATGGCTGCAAGAAAGGCAAATGCTATTTTGGGCTGCATTAGTAGAAGTATAGCTTCCAAATCACGTGAGGTACTGGTTCCTCTCTATTCGGCCCTGGTTAGGCCTCTTCTAGAGTATTGCGTCCAGTTCTGGGCTCCACAATTCAAGAAGGACGCAGACAAGCTGGAGCGTGTTCAGAAGAGGGCAACGAGGATGATCAGAGGTCTAGAAACAAAGCCCTATGAAGAGAGACTGAAAGAACTGGGCATGTTTAGCCTGGAGAAGAGAAGATTGAGGGGAGACATGATAGCACTCTTAAAATACTTAAAAGGTTGTCACACAGAGGAGGGCCAGGATCTCTTCTCGATTCTCCCAGAGTGCAGGACACGGAATAATGGGCTCAAGTTAAAGGAAGCCAGATTCCGTCTGGACATCAGGAAAAAGCAGTGCGACAGTGGAATCAGCTACCTAGGGAGGTTGTGGGCTCTCCCACACTAGAGGCATTCAAGAGGCAGCTGGACAACCATCTGTCGGGGATGCTTTAGGGTGGATTCCTGCATTGAGCAGGGGGTTGGACTCGATGGCCTTGTAGGCCCCTTCCAACTCTGCTATTCTATGATTCTATGATTCTATGATTCTATGATGCTCTCTGCCTGATGGAAAGGAGCTGGCCATTTTGACCCCTTCCTGATGCTCTCTGCCTGAGGGAGAGGGCTGTCCTGTTCTATTATAGCTCTAAATTTATTTCCAAACCCCATTTTATTTAAAACCATCTTTAAAGCTTACCAGCTCAAACAATCAAAAGCCTTAAAAATATCTAATGCCAGAATTCCCGCTTTAACCTTAGATTTATTTATCACCTGTATTACATTTAACACTCTTCCCACTAAATTAGGCATCTGTCTACCTGCCACAAATCCACATTGGTCCTCCCCTATATATTCCTCTATAAATTTATTCAACCGCCTTGCTAAAATAGTTGAAAAAATCTTAGCATCTTGGTTTATTAATGAAATAGGTCTATATGAATCGGGGACAGTCAAATCTTTATCTGGTTTTGGTATTAAAATTATTAATGAATGTTCCCATGATTCTGGTGTTCTTTCCCCTTCCAATATGGAATTATACACATTCAATAATTTTGGTACTAAGATTCTTTTAAAAACTTTATAATATTCTGGGCCTAAACCATCTACCCCCGGTGATTTACCCGGTTTCAAATTCTCAATTACTTCTTCTACTTCACCTTGAGTTATTACCTTTTCCATCAACTCTTTATGCTCTATTTTTATTCTCTTTTTTATATACCTTTCTATATAAGCTTCCAGCTTTTGTTTTTGAATATCCTTTCCCTTATACAATTCTTGATAAAACTCCTGAAAAATCTTTACTTTATCCTTCATTGTATGACAATACTTCCCTTGTTTATCCTTCAAAATCCCTATCCCATTCCTGGCTTTTTCTTTTTGTGTGAGTCTGGCAAGCAATCTAGAATTCCTATTACTGTTTTCAAAATACTCCCTTTTCATATATATTAAATTTTTTTGAACCTTGCTGATGCTCTCTGCCTGAGGGAGTGACGCTGGCCATTGTGACCCCATGGTGATGCTCTCTGCCTAAGGGAGAGGGGCTGGCCACAGTGACCCCTTGCTGATGCTCTCTTTTTGTGGGAAAGGAGCTGGTCACAGTGACCCCTTGCTGATGCTCTCTGCCTGAGAGCTCTCTGCCTGAGGGAAAGGGGCTGGCCATTGTGACCCCTTGCTGATGCTCTCTGCCTAAGGGAGAGAGGCTGGCCATTGAGACCCCTTGCTGATGATCTCTGCCTGAGGTAGTGAGGCTGGCCACTGTGACCCCTTGCTGTTGCTCTCTGCCTGAGGGACAGAGGCTGGCCACAGTGATCCCTTGCTGATGCTCTCTGCCTGAGGGAAAGGGGCTGGCCAATGTGACCCCTTGCTGATGCTCTCTGCCTAAGGGAGAGAGGCTGGCCATTGAGACCCCTTGCTGATGATCTCTGCCTGAGGTAGTGAGGCTGGCCACTGTGACCCCTTACTGTTGCTCTCTGCCTGAGGGACAGAGGCTGGCCAACGTGATCCCTTGCTGATGCTCTCTGCCTGAGGGAAAGGGGCTGGCCAATGTGACCCCTTGCTGATGCTCTCTGCCTAAGGGAGAGAGGCTGGCCATTGAGACCCCTTGCTGATGCTCTCTGCCTGAGAGCTCTCTGCCTGAGGGAAAGGGGCTGGCCTTTGTGACCCCTTGCTGATGCTCTCTTTCTTAGTAAAAGGGGCTGGCCACAGTGACCCCTTGCTGATGCTCTCTTTTTGTGGGAAAGGAGGTGGCCACAGTGACCCCTTGCTGATGCTCTCTGCCTGAGGGAAATGGGCTAGCCATTGTGACCCCTTTCTGACGCTCATTGCCTGAGGGAAAGGGGCTGGCCAAAGTGACCACTTGCTGATGCTCTCTTTTTGAGGGAAAGGAGCTGGCCACAGTGACCCCATGCTGATGCTCTCTGCCTGAGGGACAGAGGCTGGGCATTGTGACCCCTTGCTGATGCTCTCCGCCTGAGGGAAAGAGGCTGGCCACTATGACCCCTCGCTGATGCTCTCTGCCTGAGGTAGTGAGGCTGGCCACTGTGACCCCTTGCTGATGCTCTCTGACTGAGGAAAATGGGCTGGCCATTGTGACCCCTTGCTGATGCTCTCTGTCGTAAGGAAAGGGGCTGGCCACAGTGACCCCTTGCTGATGCTCTATTTTTGAGGGAAAGGAGCTGGCCCCTTGCTGATGCTTTCTGCCTGAGGGAGAGAGGCTGGCCATTGAGACCCCTTGCTGATGCTCTCTGCCTGAGTTAGTGAGGCTGGCCACTGTGACCCCTTGCTGTTGCTCTCTGCCTGTGGGAGAGAGGCTGGCCATTGTGAACTCTTGCTGATGCTCTCTGCCTGAGGGAAAGGGGCTGGCCATTGTGACCCCTTGCTGATGCTCTCTGCCTAAGGGAGAGAGGCTGGCCATTGAGACCCCTTGCTGATGATCTCTGCCTGAGGTAGTGAGGCTGGCCACTGTGACCCCTTGCTGTTGCTCTCTGCCTGAGGGACAGAGGCTGGCCACAGTGACCCCTTCCTGATGCTCTCTGCCTAAGGGAGAGAGGCTGGCCATTGAGACCCCTTGCTGATGATCTCTGCCTGAGGTAGTGAGGCTGGCCACTGTGACCCCTTGCTGTTGCTCTCTGCCTGAGGGACAGAGGCTGGCCACAGTGATCCCTTGCTGATGTTCTCTGTCTGAGGGAATGGGGCTGGCCACAGTGATCCCTTGCTGATGCTCTATGTCTGAGGCAAAGAGGCTGGCCACAGTGACCCCTTGCTGATGCTCTCTGCCTGAGGGAAATGGGCTGGCCATATTGACCCCTTGCTGATGCTCTCTGCCTGAGGGACAGAGGCTGGCCATTGTGACCTCTTGCTGATGCTCTCCGCCTGAGGGACAGTGGCTGGCCATTGTGACCCCTTGCTGATGCTCTCATTTTGAGGGAAAGGAGCTGGCCACAGTGACCCCTTGCTGATGCTCTCTGCCTGAGGGAAATGGGCTGGCCATTGTGACCCCTTGCTGATGCTCATTGCCTTAGGGAGTGAGGCTGGCCACTGTGACCCCTTGCTGTTGCTCTCAGCCTGTGAGAAATGGGCTGGCCATTGTGACCCCTTGCTGATGCTCTCTGCCTAAGGGAGAGGGGCTGGTCATTGTGACCCCTTGCTGATGCTCTCTTTTTATGGGAAAGGAGCTGGCCACAGTGACCCCTTGCTGATGCTCTCTGCCTGAGGAAAATGGGCTGGCCATTGTGACCCCTTGCTGATGCTCTCTTTTTATGGGAAAGGAGCTGGCCACAGTGACCCCTTGCTGATGCTCTCTGCCTGAGGGAAATGGGATGGCCGTTGTGACCCCTTTCTGAAGCTCATTGCCTGAGGGAGTGAGACTGGCCATTGTGACCACTTGCTGATGCTCTCTGCCTGAGGGACAGAGGCTTGGTATTGTGACCCCTTGCTAATGCTCTCCGCCTGAGGGAAAGAGGCTGGCCACTATGACCCCTTGCTGATGCTCTCTGCCTGAGGTAGTGAGGCTGGCCACTGTGACCCCTTGCTGATGCTTTCTACCTGAGGGAGAGAAGCTGGCCATTGAGACCCCTTGCTGATGCTCTCTGCCTGAGTTAGTGAGGCTGGCCAATGTGACCCCTTGCTGTTGCTCTCTGCCTGTGGGAGAGAGGCTGGCCATTGTGAACTCTTGCTGATGCTCTCTGCCTGAGGGAAAGGGGCTGGCCATTGTGACACCTTGCTGATGCTCTCTGCACAAGGGAGAGAGGCTGGCCATTGAGACCCCTTGCTGATGATCTCTGCCTGAGGTAGTGAGGCTGGCCACTGTGACCCCTTGCTGTTGCTCTCTGCCTGAGGGACAGAGGCTGGCCACAGTGATCCCTTGCTGATGCTCTCTGCCTGAGGGAAAGGGGCTGGCCAATGTGACCCCTTGCTGATGCTCTCTGCCTAAGGGAGAGAGGCTGGCCATTGAGACCCCTTGCTGATGCTCTCTGCCTGAGGGAGTGACGCTGGCCATTGTGACCCCATGGTGATGCTCTCTGCCTAAGGGAGAGGGGCTGGCCGCAGTGACCCCTTGCTGATGCTCTCTTTTTGTGGGAAAGGAGCTGGTCACAGTGACCCCTTGCTGATGCTCTCTGCCTGAGAGCTCTCTGCCTGAGGGAAAGGGGCTGGCCATTGTGACCCCTTGCTGATGCTCTCTTTCTTAGTAAAAGGGGCTGGCCACAGTGACCCCTTGCTGATGCTCTCTTTTTGTGGGAAAGGAGCAGGCCACAGTGACCCCTTGCTGATGCTCTCTGCCTGAGGGAAATGGGCTAGCCATTGTGACCCCTTTCTGACGCTCATTGCCTGAGGGAAAGGGGCTGGCCAAAGTGACCCCTTGCTGATGCTCCCTTTTTGAGGGAAAGGAGCTGGCCACAGTGACCCCATGCTGATGCTCTCTGCATGATGGACAGAGGCTGGGCATTGTGACCCCTTGCTGATGCTCTCCGCCTGAGGGAAAGAGGCTGGCCACTATGACCCCTTGCTGATGCTCTCTGCCTGAGGTAGTGAGGCTGGCCACTGTGACCCCTTGCTGATGCTCTCTGACTGAGGAAAATGGGCTGGCCATTGTGACCCCTTGCTGATGCTCTCTGTCGTAAGGAAAGGGGCTGGCCACAGTGACCCCTTGCTGATGCTTTATTTTTGAGGGAAAGGAGCTGGCCCCTTGCTGATGCTTTCTACCTGAGGGAGAGAAGCTGGCCATTGAGACCCCTTGCTGATGCTCTCTGCCTGAGTTAGTGAGGCTGGCCAATGTGACCCCTTGCTGTTGCTCTCTGCCTGTGGGAGAGAGGCTGGCCATTGTGAACTCTTGCTGATGCTCTCTGCCTGAGGGAAAGGGGCTGGCCATTGTGACACCTTGCTGATGCTCTCTGCACAAGGGAGAGAGGCTGGCCATTGAGACCCCTTGCTGATGATCTCTGCCTGAGGTAGTGAGGCTGGCCACTGTGACCCCTTGCTGTTGCTCTCTGCCTGAGGGACAGAGGCTGGCCACAGTGATCCCTTGCTGATGCTCTCTGCCTGAGGGAAAGGGGCTGGCCAATGTGACCCCTTGCTGATGCTCTCTGCCTAAGGGAGAGAGGCTGGCCATTGAGACCCCTTGCTGATGATCTCTGCCTGAGGTAGTGAGGCTGGCCACTGTGACCCCTTGCTGTTGCTCTCTGCCTGAGGGACAGAGGCTGGCCACAGTGATCCCTTGCTGATGCTCTCTTTCTTAGTAAAAGGGGCTGGCCACACTGACCCCTTGCTGATGATCTCTTTTTGTGGGAAAGGAGATGGCCACAGTGACCCCTTGCTGATGCTCTCTGCCTGAGGGAAATGGGCTAGCCATTGTGACCCCTTTCTGACGCTCATTGCCTGAGGGAAAGGGGCTGGCCAAAGTGACCCCCTGCTGTTCCTTTGTGCCTTAGGGACAGAGGCTGGGCATTGTGACCCCTTCCTGATGCTCTCCGCCTGAGGGAAAGAGGCTGGCCACTATGACCCCTTGCTGATGATCTCTGCCTGAGGGAGTGAGGCTAGCCACTGTGACCCCTTGCTGATGCTCCATGCCTGAGGGAGACGGGCTGGCCATTGTGAACCCTTGCTGATGCTCTCTGCCTGAGGGAGTGAGGCTGGACATTGTGACCCCCTGCTTATGCTCTGGGCCTGAGGTAGAGGGCTGGCCACAGTGACCCCTTGCTGATGCTCTCTTTCTTAGTAAAAGGGGCTGGCCACAGTGACCCCTTGCTGATGCTCTCTTTTTGTGGGAAAGGAGCTGGCCACAGTGACCCCTTGCTGATGCTCTCTGCCTGAGGGAAATGGGCTAGCCATTGTGACCCCTTTCTGACGCTCTCCGCCTGAGGGAAAGAGGCTGGCCACTATGACCCCTTGCTGATGCTCTCTGCCTGAGGTAGTGAGGCTGGCCACTGTGACCCCTTGCTGATGCTCTCTGACTGAGGGAGACGTACTGGCCATTGTGACCCCTTGCTGATGCTCTCTTTTTGACGGAAAGGAGCTGGCCACAGTGACCCCTTGCTGATACTCTCTGCGTGAGGGAAATGGGCTGGCCATTGTGACCCCTTGCTGATGCTCTCTGCCTGATGGAGAGAGGCTGGCCATTTTGACCTCTTTCTGATGCTCTCTGCCTGAGGGAAAGGGGCTGGCCATTGTGACCCCTTGCTGATGCTCTCTGCCTGAGGGAGAGAGGCTGGCCATTGTGACCCCTTGCTGAAGCTCTCTGCCTAAGGGAGAGGGGCTGGCCACTGTGACCACTTTCAGATGCTCTCTGCCTGAGGGAAAGGGGCTGGCAATTGTGACCCCTTGCTGATGCTCTCTGTCTTAGGGAAAGGGGCTGGCCACAGTGACCCCTTGCTGATGCTCTCTTTTTGTGGGAAAGGAGCTGGCCACAGTGACCCCTTGCTGATGCTCTCTGCCTGAGGGAAAGGGGCTAGCCATTGTGACCCCTTGCTGATGCTCTCTGCCTGAGGGAGAGAGGCTGGCCATTGTGACCCCTTGCTGAAGCTCTCTGCCTAAGGGAGAGGGGCTGGCCACTGTGACCACTTTCAGATGCTCTCTGCCTGAGGGAAAGGGGCTGGCAATTGTGACCCCTTGCTGATGCTCTCTGTCTTAATGAAAGGGGCTGGCCACAGTGACCCCTTGCTGATGCTCTCTTTTTGTTGGAAAAGAGCTGGCCACAGTGACCCCTTGCTGATGCTCTCTGCCTGAGGGAAATGGGCTGGCCATTGTGACCCCTTTCTGACGCTCATTGCCTTAGGGAGTGAGACTGGCCATTGTGACCCCTTTCTGATGCTCTCTGCCTGAGGGAGAGAGGCTGGCCATTGAGACCCCTTGCTGATGCTCTCTGCTGAGGGAGTGAGGCTGGCCATTGTGACCCCTTGCTGATGCTCTCTGCCTGAGGGAAATGGGCTGGACATTGTGACCCCTTTCTGACGCTCATTGCCTGAGGGAGTGAGACTGGCCATTGTGACCACTTGCTGATGCTCTCTGCCTGAGGGAGAGAGGCTGGCCACTGTGACCCCTTGCTGATGCTCTCTGCCTGAGGGAAATGGGCTAGCCATTATGACCCCTTGCTGATGCTCTCTGCCTAAGGGAGTGGGGCGGGCCTCTTTGACCCCTTGCTGATGCTCTATGCCTGAGGGAGTGAGTTAGGCCATTTTGACTCCTTGCTGATGCTCTCTGCCTGAGGGAGTGACGCTGGCCATTGTGACTCCTTACTGATGCTCTCTGCCCGACAGAGTGAGGCTGGCCACTGTGACCCCTTGCTGATGCTCTATGCCTGAGGGAGTGAGTCTGGCCATTTTGACTCCTTGCTGATGCTCTCTGCCTGAGGGAGTGACGCTGGCCATTGTGACCCCTTGCTGATGCTTTCTGCCCGACAGAGTGAGGCTGGCCACTGTGACCCCTTGATGATGCTCTCTGCCTGAGGGAGTGACGCTGGCCATTGTGACCCCTTGCTGATGCTCTCTGCCTCAGGGAGTGAGGCAGGCCACTGTGACCACTTTCAGATGCTCTCTGCCTGAGGGAAAGGGGCTGGCAATTGTGACCCCTTGCTGATGCTCTCTGTCTTAGGGAAAGGGGCTGGCCACAGTGACCCCTTGCTGATGCTCTCTTTTTGTGGGAAAGGAGCTGGCCACAGTGACCCCTTGCTGATGCTCTCTGCCTGAGGGAAAGGGGCTGGCCATTGTGACCCCTTGCTGATGCTCTCTGCCTGAGGGAGAGAGGCTGGCCATTGTGACCCCTTGCTGAAGCTCTCTGCCTAAGGGAGAGGGGCTGGCCACTGTGACCACTTTCAGATGCTCTCTGCCTGAGGGAAAGGGGCTGGCAATTGTGACCCCTTGCTGATGCTCTCTGTCTTAATGAAAGGGGCTGGCCACAGTGACCCCTTGCTGATGCTCTCTTTTTGTGGGAAAAGAGCTGGCCACAGTGACCCCTTGCTGATGCTCTCTGCCTGAGGGAAATGGGCTGGCCATTGTGACCCCTTTCTGACGCTCATTGCCTTAGGGAGTGAGACTGGCCATTGTGACCCCTTTCTGATGCTCTCTGCCTGAGGGAGAGAGGCTGGCCATTGAGACCCCTTGCTGATGCTCTCTGCTGAGGGAGTGAGGCTGGCCATTGTGACCCCTTGCTGATGCTCTCTGCCTGAGGGAAATGGGCTGGACATTGTGACCCCTTTCTGACGCTCATTGCCTGAGGGAGTGAGACTGGCCATTGTGACCACTTGCTGATGCTCTCTGCCTGAGGGAGAGAGGCTGGCCACTGTGACCCCTTGCTGATGCTCTCTGCCTGAGGGAAATGGGCTAGCCATTATGACCCCTTGCTGATGCTCTCTGCCTAAGGGAGTGGGGCGGGCCTCTTTGACCCCTTGCTGATGCTCTATGCCTGAGGGAGTGAGTTAGGCCATTTTGACTCCTTGCTGATGCTCTCTGCCTGAGGGAGTGACGCTGGCCATTGTGACTCCTTACTGATGCTCTCTGCCCGACAGAGTGAGGCTGGCCACTGTGACCCCTTGCTGATGCTCTATGCCTGAGGGAGTGAGTCTGGCCATTTTGACTCCTTGCTGATGCTCTCTGCCTGAGGGACTGACGCTGGCCATTGTGACCCCTTGCTGATGCTTTCTGCCCGACAGAGTGAGGCTGGCCACTGTGACCCCTTGCTGATGCTCTCTGCCTGAGGGAGTGACGCTGGCCATTGTGACCCCTTGCTGATGCTCTCTGCCTCAGGGAGTGAGGCAGGCCACTGTGACCCCTTGCTGATGCTCCATGCCTGAGGGAGTCAGGCTGGCCATTGTGACCCCTTGCTGATGCTCTCTGCCTGAGGGAGTGAGGCTAGCCACTGTGACCCCTTGCTGATGCTCCATGCCTGAGGGAGACGGTTCTGGCCATTGTGACCCCTTCTGATGCTAATCTGCCTGAGGGAGTGAGGCTGGACATTGTGACCCCTTGCTGATGCTCTGTGGCTGAGGTAGAGGGGCTGGCCACTGTGACCCCTTGCTGATGCTCTCTGCCTGAGGGAAATCGCCTGGCCATTGTGATCCCTTGCTGATGCTCTCTTTTTGAGGAAAAGGAGCTGACCACAGTGACCCCATGCTGATGCTCTCTGCCTGAGGGACAGAGGTTGGCCATTTTGACCCCTTCCTGATGCCCTCCGTCTGAGTGAAATGGGATGGCCACAGTGACCCCATGCTGATGCTCTCTGCCTGATGGAAAGGAGCAGTCCATTTTGACCGCTTCCTGATGATTTTTGCCTTACAGAGTGAGGGTGGCCACTGTGACCCCTTGCTGATGCTCTCTGCCTGAGGGAGTGAGTCTGGCCATTGTGACCCCTTGCTGATGCTCTCTGCCTGAGGGAGAGGGCTGGCTACTGTGACCCCTTGCTGATGCTCTCTGCCTGAGGGAGTGAGGCTAGCCACTGTGACCCCTTGCTGACGCTCCATGCCTGAGGGAGTGAGGCTAGCCACTGTGACCCCTTGCTGATGCTCCATGCCTGAGGGAGACGGGCTGGCCATTGTGATCCCTTGCTGATGCTCTCTTTTTGAGGAAAAGGAGCTGGCCACAGTGACCCCTTGCTGATGCTCACTGCCTGAGGGACAGAGGCTGGCCATTTTGACCCCTTGCTGATGCTCTCTACCTGAGGGACAGAGGCTGGCCACAGTGACCCCTTGCTGATGCTCTCTGCCTGAGTTAAAGGGGCTGGCCACAGTGATCCCTTGCTGATGCTCTCTGCCTGAGGGAAATGGGCTAGCCATTATGACCCCTTGCTGATGCTCTCTGCCTAAGGGAGAGGGGCGGGCCTCTTTGACCCCTTGCTGATGCTCTATGCCTGAGGGAGTGAGTCTGGCCATTTTGACTCCTTGCTGATGCTCTCTGCCTGAGGGAGTGACGCTGGCCATTGTGACTCCTTACTGATGCTCTCTGCCCGACAGAGTGAGGCTGGCCACTGTGACCCCTTGCTGATGCTCTATGCCTGAGGGAGTGAGTCTGGCCATTTTGACTCCTTGCTGATGCTCTCTGCCTGAGGGAGTGACGCTGGCCATTGTGGCCCCTTGCTGATGCTTTCTGCCCGACAGAGTGAGGCTGGCCACTGTGACCCCTTGCTGATGCTCTCTGCCTGAGGGAGTGACGCTGGCCATTGTGACCCCATGGTGATGCTCTCTGCCTGAGGGAGAGAGGCTGGCCATTTTGACCCCTTGCTGATGCTCTCTGCCTGAGGGACAGAGGTTGGCCATTTTGACCCCTTCCTGATGCCCTCCGTCTGAGTGAAATGGGATGGCCACAGTGACCCCATGCTGATGCTCTCTGCCTGATGGAAAGGAGCAGGCCATTTTGACCGCTTCCTGATGATTTTTGCCTTACAGAGTGAGGGTGGCCACTGTGACCCCTTGCTGATGCTCTCTGCCTGAGGGAGTGAGTCTGGCCATTGTGACCCCTTGCTGATGCTCTCTGCCTGAGGGAGAGGGCTGGCTACTGTGACCCCTTGCTGATGCTCTCTGCCTGAGGGAGTGAGGCTAGCCACTGTGACCCCTTGCTGACGCTCCATGCCTGAGGGAGTGAGGCTAGCCACTGTGACCCCTTGCTGATGCTCCATGCCTGAGGGAGACGGGCTGGCCATTGTGATCCCTTGCTGATGCTCTCTTTTTGAGGAAAAGGAGCTGGCCACAGTGACCCCTTGCTGATGCTCACTGCCTGAGGGACAGAGGCTGGCCATTTTGACCCCTTGCTGATGCTCTCTACCTGAGGGACAGAGGCTGGCCACAGTGACCCCTTGCTGATGCTCTCTGCCTGAGTTAAAGGGGCTGGCCACAGTGATCCCTTGCTGATGCTCTCTGCCTGAGGGAAATGGGCTAGCCATTATGACCCCTTGCTGATGCTCTCTGCCTAAGGGAGAGGGGCGGGCCTCTTTGACCCCTTGCTGATGCTCTATGCCTGAGGGAGTGAGTCTGGCCATTTTGACTCCTTGCTGATGCTCTCTGCCTGAGGGAGTGACGCTGGCCATTGTGACTCCTTACTGATGCTCTCTGCCCGACAGAGTGAGGCTGGCCACTGTGACCCCTTGCTGATGCTCTATGCCTGAGGGAGTGAGTCTGGCCATTTTGACTCCTTGCTGATGCTCTCTGCCTGAGGGAGTGACGCTGGCCATTGTGACCCCTTGCTGATGCTTTCTGCCCGACAGAGTGAGGCTGGCCACTGTGACCCCTTGCTGATGCTCTCTGCCTGAGGGAGTGACGCTGGCCATTGTGACCCCATGGTGATGCTCTCTGCCTGACGGAGAGAGGCTGGCCATTTTGACCCCTTGCTGATGCTCTCTGCCTGAGGGAGAGGGCTGGCTACTGTGACCCCTTTCTGATTCTCTCTGCCTGAGGGAGTGAGGCTGGACATTGTGATCCCTTGCTGATGCTCTCTTTTTGAGGAAAAGGAGCTGACCACAGTGACCCCATGCTGATGCTCTCTGCCTGAGGGACAGAGGTTGGCCATTGTGATCCCTTGCTGATGCTCTCTTTTTGAGGAAAAGGAGCTGATCTCAGTGACCCCATGCTGATGCTCTCTGCCTGAGGGACAGAGGTTGGCCATTTTGACCCCTTGCTGATGCCCTCTGTCTGAGGGAAAGGGGCTGGCCACAGTGACCCCTTGCTGATGTTCTCTGATTGAGGGACAGAGGCTGGCTTCAGTGACCCCTTGCTGATGCTCTCTGCCTGATGGAAAGGAGCAGGCCATTTTGACCGCTTCCTGATGATTTTTGCCTTACAGAGTGAGGGTGGCCACTGTGACCCCTTGCTGATGCTCTCCGCCTGAGGGAGTGAGTCTGGCCATTGTGACCCCTTGCTGATGCTCTCTGCCTGAGGGAGAGGGCTGGCTACTGTGACCCCTTGCTGATGCTCTCTGCCTGAGGGAGTGAGGCTAGCCACTGTGACCCCTTGCTGACGCACCATGCCTGAGGGAGTGAGGCTGGCCATTGTGACCCCTTGCTGATGCTCTCTGCCTGAGGGAGTGAGGCTAGCCACTGTGACCCCTTGCTGATGCTCCATGCCTGAGGGAGACGGGCTGGCCATTGTGATCCCTTGCTGATGCTCTCTTTTTGATGAAAAGGAGCTGGCCACAGTGACCCCTTGCTGATGCTCTCTGCCTGAGGGACAGAGGCTGGCCATTTTGACCCCTTGCTGATGCTCTCTGTCTGAGGGAAATGGGCTGGCCACAGTGACCCCTTGCTGATGCTCTCTGCCTGAGGGACAGAGGCTGGCCACAGTGACCCCTTGCTGATGCTCTCTGCCTGAGTTAAAGGGGCTGGCCACAGTGATCCCTTGCTGATGCTCTCTGCCTGAGGGAAATGGGCTAGCCATTATGACCCCTTGCTGATGCTCTCTGCCTAAGGGAGAGGGGCGGGCCTCTTTGACCTCTTGCTGATGCTCTATGCCTGAGGGAGTGAGTCTGGCCATTTTGACTCCTTGCTGATGCTCTCTGCCTGAGGGAGTGACGCTGGCCATTGTGACTCCTTACTGATGCTCTCTGCCCGACAGAGTGAGGCTGGCCACTGTGACCCCTTGCTGATGCTCTATGCCTGAGGGAGTGACGCTGGCCATTGTGACCCCATGGTGATGCTCTCTGCCTAAGGGAGAGGGGCTGGCTACTGTGACCCCTTGCTGATGCTCTCTGCCTGAGGGAGTGAGTCTGGCCATTTAGACCCCTTCCTGATGCTCTCTGCCTGAGGGAGAGAGGCTGGCCATTTTGACCCCTTGCTGATGCTCTCTGCCTGAGGGAGAGGGCTGGCTACTGTGACCCCTTGCTGATGCTCTCTGCCTGAGGGAGTGAGGCTGGACATTGTGATCCCTTGCTGATGCTCTCTTTTTGAGGAAAAGGAGCTGATCACAGTGACCCCATGCTGATGCTCTCTGCCTGAGGGACAGAGGTTGGCCATTTTGACCCCTTCCTGATGCCCTCTGTCTGAGTGAAATGGGATGGCCACAGTGACCCCATGCTGATTGCAGGATTGCAGTTTGAGATTGATAAACAAATGGTCAAAAACACCTAATTTCCTTGAATGAGTTCAAATCTCCAGGGCCCGATGAACTGCATCCTAGAGTAATGAAGGAGCCAGCGGAAGAACTCTCAGAACCTTTGTCTATTATCTTTGCAAAATCATGGAAGACGGGTGAGGTGCCGGACGACTGGAGGAGGGCTAACGTTGTCCCTATCTTCAAAAAGGGCAAAAAGGAGGAACCTGGTTACTACAGACCAGTCAGCCTGACATCCATCCCTGGGAAAATTCTGGAGCAGATTATAAAGAAGTCAATCTGTAAACACCTTGAAATCAATGCAGTGATTACTAGAAGCCAACATGGATTTGTCAGGAACAAATCCTGTCAGACTAATTTGATTTCATTTTTTGATAGGATAACCTCCCTTGTGGACTGTGGGAATGCTGTGGATGTCATATATCTTGACTTCAGCAAAGCTTTTGACAAAGTACCACATGACATTCTGATTAACAAACTAGCTAAAAGTGGGCTAGATGGAACAACTATTAGGTGGATCCACAGTTGGCTACAGAATCGGACTCAAAGAGTACTTATCAATGGAACCTTCTCAAACTGGGGAGAGGCAACGAGTGGGGTGCCGCAGGGCTCAGTCCTGGGCCCAGTGCTCTTCAAAATTTTTATTAATGATTTGGACGAGGAGGTGCAGGGAACGCTGATCAAATTTGCAGATGACACCAAATTGGGTGGGATAGCTAATAACCTGGAAGACAGAAACAAACTTCAAAGTGATCTTGATAGGCTGGAGTGCTGTGCTGAAAACAACAGAATGAAATTTAATAGGGATAAATGCCAAGTTCTACATTTAGGGAATAGAAACCAAATGCACAGTTACAAGATGGGGGACACTTGGCTCAGCAATACTACAAATGAGAAAGATCTTGGAATTGTTGTAGATCACAAGCTGAATATGAGCCAACAGTGCGATATGGCTGCAAGAAAGGGAAATGCTATTTTGGGCTGCATTAGTAGAAGTATAGCTTCCAAATCACGTGAGGTACTGGTTCCTCTCTATTCGGCCCTGGTTAGGCCTCTTCTAGAGTATTGCGTCCAGTTCTGGGCTCCACAATTCAAGAAGGACGCAGACAAGCTGGAGCGTGTTCAGAAGAGGGCAACGAGGATGATCAGAGGTCTAGAAACAAAGCCCTATGAAGAGAGACTGAAAGAACTGGGCATGTTTAGCCTGGAGAAGAGAAGATTGAGGGGAGACATGATAGCACTCTTAAAATACTTAAAAGGTTGTCACACAGAGGAGGGCCAGGATCTCTTCTCGATTCTCCCAGAGTGCAGGACACGGAATAATGGGCTCAAGTTAAAGGAAGCCAGATTCCGTCTGGACATCAGGAAAAAGCAGTGCGACAGTGGAATCAGCTACCTAGGGAGGTTGTGGGCTCTCCCACACTAGAGGCATTCAAGAGGCAGCTGGACAACCATCTGTCGGGGATGCTTTAGGGTGGATTCCTGCATTGAGCAGGGGGTTGGACTCGATGGCCTTGTAGGCCCCTTCCAACTCTGCTATTCTATGATTCTATGATTCTATGATTCTATGATGCTCTCTGCCTGATGGAAAGGAGCTGGCCATTTTGACCCCTTCCTGATGCTCTCTGCCTGAGGGAGAGGGCTGTCCTGTTCTATTATAGCTCTAAATTTATTTCCAAACCCCATTTTATTTAAAACCATCTTTAAAGCTTACCAGCTCAAACAATCAAAAGCCTTAAAAATATCTAATGCCAGAATTCCCGCTTTAACCTTAGATTTATTTATCACCTGTATTACATTTAACACTCTTCCCACTAAATTAGGCATCTGTCTACCTGCCACAAATCCACATTGGTCCTCCCCTATATATTCCTCTATAAATTTATTCAACCGCCTTGCTAAAATAGTTGAAAAAATCTTAGCATCTTGGTTTATTAATGAAATAGGTCTATATGAATCGGGGACAGTCAAATCTTTATCTGGTTTTGGTATTAAAATTATTAATGAATGTTCCCATGATTCTGGTGTTCTTTCCCCTTCCAATATGGAATTATACACATTCAATAATTTTGGTACTAAGATTCTTTTAAAAACTTTATAATATTCTGGGCCTAAACCATCTACCCCCGGTGATTTACCCGGTTTCAAATTCTCAATTACTTCTTCTACTTCACCTTGAGTTATTACCTTTTCCATCAACTCTTTATGCTCTATTTTTATTCTCTTTTTTATATACTTTTCTATATAAGCTTCCAGCTTTTGTTTTTGAATATCCTTTCCCTTATACAATTCTTGATAAAACTCAATGAAAAATCTTTACTTTATCCTTCATTGTATGACAATACTTCCCTTGTTTATCCTTCAAAATCCCTATCCCATTCCTGGCTTTTTCTTTTTGTGTAAGTCTGGCAAGCAATCTAGAATTCCTATTACTGTTTTCAAAATACTCCCTTTTCATATATATTAAATTTTTTTGAACCTTGCTGATGCTCTCTGCCTGAGGGAGTGACGCTGGCCATTGTGACCCCATGGTGATGCTCTCTGCCTAAGGGAGAGGGGCTGGCCACAGTGACCCCTTGCTGATGCTCTCTTTTTGTGGGAAAGGAGCTGGTCACAGTGACCCCTTGCTGATGCTCTCTGCCTGAGAGCTCTCTGCCTGAGGGAAAGGGGCTGGCCATTGTGACCCCTTGCTGATGCTCTCTTTCTTAGTAAAAGCGGCTGGCCACAGTGACCCCTTGCTGATGTTCTCCGCCTGAGGGAAAGAGGCTGGCCACTATGACCCCTTGCTGATGCTCTCTGCCTGAGGTAGTGAGGCTGGCCACTGTGACCCCTTGCTGATGCTCTCTGACTGAGGAAAATGGGCTGGCCATTGTGACCCCTTGCTGATGCTCTCTGTCGTAAGGAAAGGGGCTGGCCACAGTGACCCCTTGCTGATGCTTTATTTTTGAGGGAAAGGAGCTGGCCCCTTTTTGATGCTTTCTACCTGAGGGAGAGAAGCTGGCCATTGAGACCCCTTGCTGATGCTCTCTGCCTGAGTTAGTGAGGCTGGCCAATGTGACCCCTTGCTGTTGCTCTCTGCCTGTGGGAGAGAGGCAGGCCATTGTGAACTCTTGCTGATGCTCTCTGCCTGAGGGAAAGGGGCTGGCCATTGTGACCCCTTGCTGATGCTCTCTGCACAAGGGAGAGAGGCTGGCCATTGAGACCCCTTGCTGATGATCTCTGCCTGAGGTAGTGAGGCTGGCCACTGTGACCCCTTGCTGTTGCTCTCTGCCTGAGGGACAGAGGCTGGCCACAGTGATCCCTTGCTGATGCTCTCTGCCTGAGGGAAAGGGGCTGGCCAATGTGACCCCTTGCTGATGCTCTCTGCCTAAGGGAGAGAGGCTGGCCATTGAGACCCCTTGCTGATGATCTCTGCCTGAGGTAGTGAGGCTGGCCACTGTGACCCCTTGCTGTTGCTCTCTGCCTGAGGGACAGAGGCTGGCCACAGTGATCCCTTGCTGATGCTCTCTTTCTTAGTAAAAGGGGCTGGCCACACTGACCCCTTGCTGATGATATCTTTTTGTGGGAAAGGAGCTGGCCACAGTGACCCCTTGCTGATGCTCTCTGCCTGAGGGAAATGGGCTAGCCATTGTGACCCCTTTCTGACGCTCATTGCCTGAGGGAAAGGGGCTGGCCAAAGTGACCCCCTGCTGTTCCTTTGTGCCTGAGGGACAGAGGCTGGGCATTGTGACCCCTTGCTGATGCTCTCCGCCTGAGGGAAAGAGGCTGGCAACTATGACCCCTTGCTGATGCTCTCTGCCTGAGGTAGTGAGGCTGGCCACTGTGACCCCTTGCTGATGCTCTCTGACTGAGGGAGAGGTGCTGGCCATTGTGACCCCTTGCTGATGCTGTCTTTTTGACGGAAAGGAGCTGGCCACAGTGACCCCTTGCTGATACTCTCTGCCTGAGGGAAATGGGCTGGCCATTGTGACCCCTTGCTGATGCTCATTGCCTTAGGGAGTGAGACTGGCCATTGTGTCCACTTGCTGATGCTCTCTGCCTGATGGAGAGAGGCTGGCCATTTTGACCTCTTCCTGATGCTCTCTGCCTGAGGGAAAGGGGCTGGCCATTGTGACCCCTTGCTGATGCTCTCTGCCTGAGGTAGTGAGGCTGGCCACTGTGACCCCTTGCTGATGCTCTCTGTCTGAGGGAAATGGGCTGGCCACTGTGACCCCTTGCTGATGCTCTCTGCCTGAGGGAAAGGGGCTGGCCATTGTGACCCCTTGCTGATGCTCTCTGTCTTAGGGAAAGGGGCTGGCCACAGTGACCCCTTGCTGATGCTCTCTTTTTGTGGGAAAGGTGCTGGCCACAGTGACCCCTTGCTGATGCTCTCTGCCTGAGGGAAATGGGCTGGCCATTGTGACCCCTTTCTGACGCTCATTGCCTGAGGGAGTGAGACTGGCCATTGTGACTACTTGCTGATGCTCTCTGCCTGAGGGAGAGAGGCTGGCCATTGTGACCCCTTGCTGATGCTCTCTGCCTGAGGGAGAGAGGCTGGCCATTGAGACCCCTTGCTGATGCTCTCTGCTGAGGGAGTGAGGCTGGCCAATGTGACCCCCTGCTGTTGCTTTGTGCCTGAGGGAGAGAGGCTGGCCATTGAGACCCCTTGCTGATGCTCTCTGCCTGAGGGAGAGAGGCTGGCCACTATGACCCCTTGCTGATGCTCTCTGCCTGAGGTAGTGAGGCTGGCAACTGTGACCCCTTGCTGATGCTCTCTGACTGAGGGAGAGGTGCTTGCCATTTTGACCCCTTCCTGATGCTCTCTGCCTGAGGGAGAGGGCTGTCCTGATCTATTATAGCTCTAAATTTATTTCCAAACCCCATTTTATTTAAAACCATCTTTAAAGCTTACCAGCTCAAACAATCAAAAGCCTTAAAAATATCTAATGCCAGAATTCCCGCTTTAACCTTAGATTTATTTATCACCTGTATTACATTTAACACTCTTCCCACTAAATTAGGCATCTGTCTACCTGCCACAAATCCACATTGGTCCTCCCCTATATATTCCTCTATAAATTTATTCAACCGCCTTGCTAAAATAGTTGAAAAAATCTTAGCATCTTGGTTTATTAATGAAATAGGTCTATATGAATCGGGGACAGTCAAATCTTTATCTGGTTTTGGTATTAAAATTATTAATGAATGTTCCCATGATTCTGGTGTTCTTTCCCCTTCCAATATGGAATTATACACATTCAATAATTTTGGTACTAAGATTCTTTTAAAAACTTTATAATATTCTGGGCCTAAACCATCTACCCCCGGTGATTTACCCGGTTTCAAATTCTCAATTACTTCTTCTACTTCACCTTGAGTTATTACCTTTTCCATCAACTCTTTATGCTCTATTTTTATTCTCTTTTTTATATACTTTTCTATATAAGCTTCCAGCTTTTGTTTTTGAATATCCTTTCCCTTATACAATTCTTGATAAAACTCCTGAAAAATCTTTACTTTATCCTTCATTGTATGACAATACTTCCCTTGTTTATCCTTCAAAATCCCTATCCCATTCCTGGCTTTTTCTTTTTGTGTAAGTCTGGCAAGCAATCTAGAATTCCTATTACTGTTTTCAAAATACTCCCTTTTCATATATATTAAATTTTTTTGAACCTTGCTGATGCTCTCTTTCTTAGTAAAAGGGGCTGGCCACAGTAACCCCTTGCTGATGCTCTCTTTTTGTGGGAAAGGAGCTGGCCACAGTGACCCCTTGCTGATGCTCTCTGCCTGAGGGAAATGGGCTAGCCATTGTGACCCCTTTCTGACGCTCATTGCCTGAGGGAAAGGGGCTGGCCAAAGTGACCCCCTGCTGTTCCTTTGTGCCTGAGGGACAGAGGCTGGGCATTGTGACCCCTTGCTGATGCTCTCCGCCTGAGGGAAAGAGGCTGGCCACTATGACCCCTTGCTGATGCTCTCTGCCTGAGGTAGTGAGGCTGGCCACTGTGACCCCTTGCTGATGCTCTCTGACTGAGGGAGAGGTGCTGGCCATTGTGACCCCTTGCTGATGCTGTCTTTTTGACGGAAAGGAGCTAGCCACAGTGACCCCTTGCTGATACTCTCTGCCTGAGGGAAATGGGCGGGCCATTGTGACCCCTTGCTGATGCTCATTGCCTTAGGGAGTGAGACTGGCCATTGTGTCCACTTGCTGATGCTCTCTGCCTGATGGAGAGAGGCTGGCCATTTTGACCTCTTCCTGATGCTCTCTGCCTGAGGGAAAGGGGCTGGCCATTGTGACCCCTTGCTGATGCTCTCTGCCTGAGGGAGATAGGCTGGCCATTGTGACCCCTTGCTGAAGCTCTCTTCCTAAGGGAGAGGGGCTGGCCACTGTGACCCCTTGCTGATGCTCTCTGCCTGAGGGAAAGGGGCTGGCCATTGTGACCCCTTGCTGATGCTCTCTGTCTTAGGGAAAGGGGCTGGCCACAGTGACCCCTTGCTGATGCTCTCTTTTTGTGGGAAAGGAGCTGGCCACAGTGACCCCTTGCTGATGCTCTCTGCCTGAGGGAAATGGGCTGGCCATTGTGACCCCTTTCTGACGCTCATTGCCTGAGGGAGTGAGACTGGCCATTGTGACCACTTGCTGATGCTCTCTGCCTGATGGAGAGAGGCTGGCCATTGAGACCCCTTGCTGATGCTCTCTGCTGAGGGAGTGAGGCTGGCCAATGTGACCCCCTGCTGTTGCTTTGTGCCTGAGGGAGAGAGGCTGGCCATTGAGACCCCTTGCTGATGCTCTCTGCCTGAGGGAGTGAGGCTGGCCACTATGACCCCTTGCTGATGCTCTCTGCCTGAGGTAGTGAGGCTGGCCACTGTGACCCCTTGCTGATGCTCTCTGACTGAGGGAAAGGGGCTGGCCATTGTGACCCCTTGCTGATGCTCTCTGTCTTAGGGAAAGGGGCTGGCCACAGCGACCCCTTGCTGATGCTCTCTTTTTGTGGGAAAGGAGCTGGCCACAGTGACCCCTTGCTGATGCTCTCTGCCTGAGGGAAATGGGCTGGCCATTGTGACCCCTTTCTGACGCTCATTGCCTGAGGGAGTGAGACTGGCCATTGTGACCCCTTGCTGATGCTCTCTGCCTGAGGGAGAGAGGCTGGCCATTGAGACCCCTTGCTGATGCTCTCTGCTGAGGGAGTGAGGCTGGCCAATGTGACCCCCTGCTGTTGCTTTGTGCCTGAGGGAGAGAGGCTGGCCATTGAGACCCCTTGCTGATGCTCTCTGCCTGAGGGAGTGAGGCTGGCCACTATGACCCCTTGCTGATGCTCTCTGCCTGAGGTAGTGAGGCTGGCCACTGTGACCCCTTGCTGATGCTCTCTGACTGAGGGAGAGGTGCTGGCCATTGTGACCCCTTGCTGATGCTCTCTGTCTGAGGGAAATGGGCTGGCCACTGTGACCCCTTCCTGATGCTCTCTGGCTGAGGGAGAGGGCTGTCCTGATCTATTATAGCTCTAAATTTATATCCAAACCCCATTTTATTTAAAACCATCTTTAAAGCTTACCAGCTCAAACAATCAAAAGCCTTAAAAATATCTAATGCCAGAATTCCCGCTTTAACCTTAGATTTATTTATCACCTGTATTACATTTAACACTCTTCCCACTAAATTAGGCATCTGTCTACCTGCCACAAATCCACATTGGTCCTCCCCTATATATTCCTCTATAAATTTATTCAACCGCCTTGCTAAAATAGTTGAAAAAATCTTAGCATCTTGGTTTATTAATGAAATAGGTCTATATGAATCGGGGACAGTCAAATCTTTATCTGGTTTTGGTATTAAAATTATTAATGAATGTTCCCATGATTCTGGTGTTCTTTCCCCTTCCAATATGGAATTATACACATTCAATAATTTTGGTACTAAGATTCTTTTAAAAACTTTATAATATTCTGTGCCTAAACCATCTACCCCCGGTGATTTACCCGGTTTCAAATTCTCAATTACTTCTTCTACTTCACCTTGAGTTATTACCTTTTCCATCAACTCTTTATGCTCTATTTTTATTCTCTTTTTTATATACTTTTCTATATAAGCTTCCAGCTTTTGTTTTTGAATATCCTTTCCCTTATACAATTCTTGATAAAACTCCTGAAAAATCTTTACTTTATCCTTCATTGTATGACAATACTTCCCTTGTTTATCCTTCAAAATCCCTATCCCATTCCTGGCTTTTTCTTTTTGTGTGAGTCTGGCAAGCAATCTAGAATTCCTATTACTGTTTTCAAAATACTCCCTTTTCATATATATTAAATTTTTTTGAACCTTGCTGATGCTCTCTGCCTGAGGGAGTGACGCTGGCCATTGTGACCCCATGGTGATGCTCTCTGCCTAAGGGAGAGGGGCTGGCCACAGTGACCCCTTGCTGATGCTCTCTTTTTGTGGGAAAGGAGCTGGTCACAGTGACCCCTTGCTGATGCTCTCTGCCTGAGAGCTCTCTGCCTGAGGGAAAGGGGCTGGCCAATGTGACCCCTTGCAAATGCTCTCTGCCTAAGGGAGAGAGGCTGGCCATTGAGACCCCTTGCTGATGATCTCTGCCTGAGGTAGTGAGGCTGGCCACTGTGACCCCTTACTGTTGCTCTCTGCCTGAGGGACAGAGGCTGGCCACAGTGATCCCTTGCTGATGCTCTCTGCCTGAGGGAAAGGGGCTGGCCAATGTGACCCCTTGCTGATGCTCTCTGCCTAAGGGAGAGAGGCTGGCCATTGAGACCCCTTGCTGATGCTCTCTGCCTGAGAGCTCTCTGCCTGAGGGAAAGGGGCTGGCCTTTGTGACCCCTTGCTGATGCTCTCTTTCTTAGTAAAAGGGGCTGGCCACAGTGACCCCTTACTGATGCTCTCTTTTTGTGGGAAAGGAGGTGGCCACAGTGACCCCTTGCTGATGATCTCTGCCTGAGGGAAATGGGTTAGCCATTGTGACCCCTTTCTGACGCTCATTGCCTGAGGGAAAGGGACTGGCCAAAGTGACCCCTTGCTGATGCTCTCTTTTTGAGGGAAAGGAGCTGGCCACAGTGACCCCATGCTGATGCTCTCTGCCTGAGGGAAAGAGGCTGGAAATTGTGACCCCTTGCTGATGCTCTCCGCCTGAGGGAAAGAGGCTGGCCACTATGACCCCTCGCTGATGCTCTCTGCCTGAGGTAGTGAGGCTGCCCACTGTGACCCCTTGCTGATGCTCTCTGACTGAGGAAAATGGGCTGGCCATTGTGACCCCTTGCTGATGCTCTCTGTCGTAAGGAAAGGGGCTGGCCACAGTGACCCCTTGCTGATGCTCTTTTTTTGAGGGAAGGGAGCTGGCCCCTTGCTGATGCTTTCTGCCTGAGGGAGAGAGGCTGGCCATTGAGACCCCTAGCTGATGCTCTCTGCCTGAGTTAGTGAGGCTGTCCACTGTGACCCCTTGCTGTTGCTCTCTGCCTGTGGGAGAGAGGCTGGCCATTGTGAACTCTTGCTGATGCTCTCTGCCTGAGGGAAAGGGGCTGGCCATTGTGACCCCTTGCTGATGCTCTCTGCCTAAGGGAGAGAGGCTGGCCATTGAGACCCCTTGCTGATGATCTCTGCCTGAGGTAGTGAGGCTGGCCACTGTGACCCCTTGCTGTTGCTCTCTGCCTGAGGGACAGAGGCTGGCCACAGTGATCCCTTGCTGATGCTCTCTGCCTGAGGGAAAGGGGCTGGCCATTGTGAACCCTTGCTGATGCTCTCTGCCTAAGGGAGAGAGGCTGGCCATTGAGACCCCTTGCTGATGATCTCTGCCTGAGGTAGTGAGGCTGGCCACTGTGACCCCTTGCTGTTGCTCTCTGCCTGAGGGACAGAGGCTGGCCACAGTGATCCCTTGCTGATGCTCTCTGTCTGAGGGAATGGGGCTGGCCACAGTGATCCCTTGCTGATGCTATATGTCTGAGGCAAAGAGGCTGGCCACAGTGACCCCTTGCTGATGCTCTCTGCCTGAGGGAAATGGGCTGGCCCTATTGACCCCTTGCTGATGCTCTCTGCCTGAGGGACAGAGGCTGGGCATTGTGACCCCTTGCTGACGCTCTCCGCCTGAGGGAAAGAGGCTGGCCACTATGACCCCTTGCTGATGCTCTCTGCCTGAGGTATTGAGGCTGGCTACTGTGACCCCTTGCTGATGCTCTCTGACTGAGGAAAATGGGCTGGCCATTGTGACCCCTTGCTGATGCTCTCTGTCGAAAGGAAAGGGGCTGGCCACAGTGACCCCTTGCTGATGCTCTATTTTTGAAGGAAAGGAGCTGGCCCCTTGCTGATGCTTTCTGCCAGAGGGAGAGAGGCTGGCCATTGAGACTCCTTGCTGATGCTCTCTGCCTGAGTTAGTGAGGCTGGCCACTGTGACCCCTCGCTGTTGCTCTCTGCCTGAGGGACAGAGGCTGGCCACAGTGATCCCTTGCTGATGCTCTCTGCCTGAGGGAAAGGGGCTGGCCACTGTGACCCCTTGCTGTTGCTCTCTGCCTTAGGGACAGAGGCTGTCCACAGTGATCCCTTGCTGATGCTCTCTGCCTGAGGGAAAGGGGCTGGCCACAGTGACCCCCTGCTGATGCTCTCTGCCTGAGGTAAATGGGCTAGCCATTGTGACCCCTTTCTGACGCTCATTGCCTGAGGGAAAGGGGCTGACCAAAGTGACCCCTTGCTGATGCTCCCTTTTTGAGGGAAAGGAGCTGGCCACAGTGAACCCATGCTGATGCTCTCTGCCTGAGGGACAAAGGCTGGCCACTATGACCCCTTGCTTATGCTCTCTGCCTGAGGTAGTGATGCTGGCCACAGTGACCCCTTGCTGATGCTTTCTGTCGTAAGGAAAGGGGCTGGCCACAGTGACCCCTTGCTGATGCTCTATTTTTGAGGGAAAGGAGCTGGCCCCTTGCTGATGCTTTCTGCCTGAGGGAGAGAGGCTGGCCTTTGAGACCCCTTGCTGATGCTCTCTGCCTGAGTTAGTGAGGCTGGCCACTGTGACCCCTTGCTGTTGCTCTCTGCCTGAGGGAGAGACGCTGGCCATTGTGAACTCTTGCTGATGCTCTCTGCCTGAGGGAAAGGGGCCGGCCATTGTGACCCCTTGCTGATGCTCTCTGCCTAAGGGAGAGAGGCTGGCCATTGAGACCCCTTGCTGATGATCTCTGCCTTAGGTAGTGAGGCTGGCCACTGTGACCCTTTGCTGTTGCTCTCTGCCTGAGGGACAGAGGCTGGCCACAGTGATCCCTTGCTGATGCTCTCTGCCTGAGGGAAAGGGGCTGGCCATTGTGACCCCTTGCTGATGCTCTCTGCCTAAGGGAGAGAGGCTGGCCATTGAGACCCCTTGCTGATGATCTCTGCCTGAGGTAGTGAGGCTGGCCACTGTGACCCCTTGCTGTTGCTCTCTGCCTGAGGGACAGAGGCTGGCCACAGTGATCCCTTGCTGATGCTCTCTGCCTGAGGGACAGAGGCTGGCCACAGTGATCCCTTGCTGATGCTCTCTGCCTGAGGGAAAGGGGCTCGCCATTGTGACCCCTTGCTGATGCTCTATGTCTGAGGGAAAGAGGCTGGCCACAGTGACCCCTTGCTGATGCTCTCTTCCTGAGGGACAGAGGCTGGCCACAGTGATCCCTTGCTGATGCTCTCTGACTGAGGGAATGGGGCTGGCCACAGTGATCCCTTGCTGATGCTCTATGTCTGAGGGAAAGAGGCTGGCCACAGTGATCCCTTGCTGATGCTTTCTGTCTGAGGGAAAGGGGCTGGCCACAGTGACCCCCTGCTAATGCTCTCTGCTTGAGGGACTGAGGCTGGCCTCAGTGACCCCTTGCTGATGCTCTCTGTCTGAGGGAAAGAGGCTGGCCATTGAGACCCCTTGCTGATGCTCTCTGCCTGAGGGAAATGGGCTGGCCATATTGACCCCTTGCTGATGCTCTCTGCCTGAGGGACAGAGGCTGGCAATTGTGACCCCTTGCTGATGCTCTCTGTCTTAGGGAAAGGGGCTGGCCACAGCGACCCCTTGCTGATGCTCTCTTTTTGTGGGAAAGGAGCTGGCCACAGTGACCCCTTGCTGATGCTCTCTGCCTGAGGGAAAGGGGCTGGCCATTGTGACACCTTTCTGACCCTCATTGCCTGAGGGAGTGAGACTGGCCATTGTGACCACTTGCTGATGCTCTCTGCCTGAGGGAGAGAGGCTGGCCATTGTGACCCCTTGCTGATGCTCTCTGCCTGAGGGAGAGAGGCTGGCCATTGAGACCCCTTGCTGATGCTCTATGTCTGAGGGAAAGAGGCTGGCCACAGTGACCCCTTGCTGATGCTCTCTTCCTGAGGGACAGAGGCTGGCCACAGTGATCCCTTGCTGATGCTCTCTGTCTGAGGGAATGGGGCTGGCCACAGTGATCCCTTGCTGATGCTCTATGTCTGAGGGAAAGAGGCTGGCCACAGTGATCCCTTGCTGATGCTCTCTGTCTGAGGGAAATGGGCTGGCCACAGTGACCCCCTGCTGATGCT